>NW_025814846.1:8763835-9383641 GCF_022079265.1 Lynx rufus
ATGATCTCAATATGTTTGCACCTGTTGAGGGCTGATTTGTGACCCAATATGTGATCTAATCTGTAGAATGCTCCATGTACATGAAAAGAATGTGTATTATGCTCTAGGATGAATTTTTCTGAATATATCTGTCAAGTCCATCTAGTCCAAAGTGTCATTCAGAGCCATTGTTTCCTTGTTGATTTTCTGCTTAAATGATGCTTTCCATTGTTGTAAGTGGAGTACTAAAGTTTCCCACAATTATGATATCATTATCCATATGTTTACTTATGTTTATCATTAATTTATTCATATATTTCGGTTCTCATAAGTTGGGGGCATAAATATTTCAAATTATTAGCTTTTCTTGATGGATAGACCCCTTTAACTATGATATAATGCCCTTCTTTATCTGTGTTTACAGTCTTTGTTTTAAAATCTAGTTTCCCTGGATTTCTTTTAATGTCCATCATCATGATAGATGGTTCTCCATCCCCTCACTTTCAATCTACAGGTGTCCTCAGGTGTAATCCATTCTGATTACCTATGTCTTTTGATTGGGGCATTTACTCCATCTACATTCAGGGTGATTATTGAAATATATGAATTTAGTGCCATTGTGTTATGTGTAGATTTTATGTTTGTGGTGATATTTTATGGTCCTTTGTAGACTCTGCTGATTTCCACTCAGAGTCTCCATTAGTTTCTCTTGCAGTGCTGGTTTAGTGGTCATGAACTATTTTCACTTTTGTTTGTCTGGGAAAGTCTTTATCTCTGCATGTACTCTGAATGACAGCCTAGCTAGAAATATGATTCTTGGCTGCATATTTTTTCTATTCAACATATTGAATATGCCACTGACTCCTGGCCTACCAAGTTTAATTGGACAGTTCTGCTACTAATTTTATGTGTATGCCCTTGTGGGTTAAGGACTGTTTGTCCCTAACTGCTTTCAAAATTCTCTTTTTATCTTTGTATTTTGCCTGATTTACTAGGATGTGTCATGGTGTTGACTTATTTTTCTTGATTTTCAAGGGATTTCTCTGTATCTCTTGTACTTTGATGCCTGTTTCTTCCCCAGATTAGGGAAGTTCTCAGCTATAATTTTTTCAAATAATCCCCTTCCCCTTTTTCTTGCTCTTCTTCTGGGACTTTTATGATATCTATATATCTATATCTATATCTATATCATCTATATCTAGTTTCATTTCATGGAATCATTTAGTCCTCTAAATCTCCCCTCTCCTCGTGTCCTAGTAATTTCTTGTCCCTCTTTTTTTATGATTTATTATTTTCCAAAATTTTATCTTCTATTTCACTTATTCTCTCCTTTGCTTCTTTAATCCTCACTGTCACTGTATAAAGTTTATTTTGCATCTCAGTTATAGCATTTTAAAATTCAGCCTCACTGGTTCTTAGATCTTTGATCTCTGCAGCAAGGGTTTCTCTGGTGTGTTATATGCCTTCTTCAAGCCCAGGTATTAGTCTTATGATTGTTATTCTAAATTCTGGTTTAGATATATTGTTTATACCTGTTTTGAGCAATTCTCTAGCTGTGATTTATTCTTGACCTTTCTTTTGGGGGGAATTCCTCCATTTTGTATTTTTGGCTAATTTTCTATCTTTTGCATGTTTTAAAAGCTTATGTGTCCTGCACTTGAGAGTACTACTATATTAAAATGGGGTTTTACAGTGTCCAGAATCTGGCACTCCAGGAAGGTTTTTTTTGTGTATGTTGCATGCACTCTGCTGTTGCATTTTGGCTGCTCTATCTCACTTGCCAATCCTCTGCATAGCTCTCCTACCTTCTGTGGTGGAGTGTCTGGACCTTTAACATGTGTCCTTTGATTTGCTTGTTGAAGTAACCTTGGAAAAAAAAGAGGAACAAAGCCTGATCCCATAAAAAGAGAAAAAAAAGAAAAGAGAGAAAATTTCCATATACTAACATTTAAATTTACCTATGTAGATGTCTTCTCTTGTGTTCTTTATTTACTGGTGTAGATTTGAGTCATTCTTTAGTGACCTTTCAATTCATCCTGAAGGATTGCTTTTAGTACATGTTATAAGGAAGTTTCAATAGTGACAGACATATTTTGTTTAGCTGAGATTTTCTTAATTCTTCATTTATCTTCATAACAAAATAATTACACTTAGTGTGAAGAATAGAAAAAAGGTAATACTCATTCTTCTTGAATGTGGAAGTACATATGTTCATTTGTATATACGTGCTCTGCCTAGGTTTACATCATTACAAATCTAAATAAAGAATTCATGGGCCTAGTGATGTCATCAAAATAGTGAGACAATCAATAAGTCACATATGTTCATGGAGAAGACATCACTGGATAAATCCCAGAATATGGGAGTGAGGCTGAAACACCCCCTTGAACTGCAGAGATGGAAATGGATCATATTAGAAGTGTAATATGAGCAGTTACACAATGACTACTTGGACTCTCCTCAAGGACAGTATATCATCACACTGAAAGGTCTCCTTTGAGCCTAAAATTCCTCTAGTAGGAAAAGAGAGTCCAGAACTGATTTCTGTCTCTCCAAGCATTGTGAGTTACTTCCTGGGAGTCTTAATTCGGTTTGGCCTAATGGGGATTATGGGGGAGTCAGCAGAGCTTGAACACTAGGAAATGGATTATGATGGAGAAGTGTGGAAAAGCTTGCAACATCAGCATTTGAATCGTGGCAGACCCAGATCATACCTAACACTCAAGTTGTATCTCAATCAATGGCTCTTCTTATCTGTAGTCTAATTAGGGAACTTGTCAGCACACAGGCTTACCTCATTTGGGACCTCAAACAAAGAGCCTTTTAGGTCCTAGACTCTGATCTTCTCCACCCCACCATCAGGAAGGGATTATAATTCATAACCATAACCATGGATGAGTGTTATTCCTATTCCAATATGACCAGAATGCCTGACTGAAACACCTGGGAGGCTGCTTGCATCTCGGTTTCCTGTTCTTCCTGGGCATGGGAGATCAAATGACCCTATATACTCTGGAGTGTAGCTCCTGGCTCCCCACAACCAGAGAGCCTTTCCTCAATACCTAGGAAGCTTTGTAGGGCAGCAACATTTGAGTAGAGAATCCATAAGGCAGGGTTGATTATCTGCATAGCAAATCCAGTGGGCCCATTTGGCCTGAGGATTTAGGGAGAAGGTTGTCTGGACTCAAGACCAGAAACAAAGAGGTTTGCCACCTTTAGAGCTGGTTCTCCTGCTCTAACTGGGCAGGGGAGCTAGTTAATAGCCTCACACTCTGCTAAGTGTAGTTGTTCAAAAAAGGAGCCTGATCTCAGCACTTGGAAACCTGCATAGCTTTCAATAATCCAAAATCTCCCCAAAAAGAAATATCCAGGATCAGATGGCTTTGCTGGTGAATTTTATCAAACATTTAAATAATTAATGCCAATTCTTCTCAAACTCTTCAAACATCAGATTTGTGGTAACAAGAGTTTGGAGGAATGGGATGAAGGTGGTTAAAACATACAAACTTCCAAAATTAATAATCACTGGGGATGTAATTTACAATATTATGGCTATAGTTCACACCACTGTTTGGTGTATTTGAAAGTTTCTAGGAGAATAAATTCTAAAAGGTTTTCATTTCAAGTAATAAAACCTTTTTTCCCCTTTTTTTGTGTGTCTACATGATGATGGATGGTAACTAAAGTTATTGTGGTAAACATTTCACAGATATGTAAGTCAATTAAATTTGTTGTACACCTTAAATTTATTCAGTACTGTAGGCCAGTTACATCTCAATAAAAGTGAATGGAAAATATTTTTTTATGAAGAACAGTTTTTGTAATTTATACCTCATCGTTAATTTTTTGACATTGGAAAATACCAATTACCATAATGACTTTACAATGGTGAGTTTGATGATAAACAGAAACAGAATATTTTAAGATATTGGTTCCCAAGCAAAACTCCTTTCTAACACACCAAGAGAAGTCAAAGAAATATCCCAAAAAACAGCAAGTCTATTCAAATCACCTTAGGAGTAGTGTGTAAAGACATAATATACATATCTGATTTTAAATTTTTATTAAGCATAGGAATATACTTAACATTCCTATTAATAAATGGAATTATCATTATATAGTTATTGATGAAACTTTAAGCTTAAAAGACATTAATCTTTCTACATGACCTCATATATATGGTACACATTTTAAATTTTGCTTTTATTAATTTCCCTTCGATGATAATGAGGATTTGTAGTGCAAATCTGGAAAATAAATTATTCCTGAGATACAAACTACTTTGTTTAATTACACTTCATTTTATTGTGCTTTGCAGATATTTTATTTTTTACAAATGGAAGGTTTGTTGCAAAGCTGCATTAAGCAAGTTTATTGGCACCATTTTTCCAACAACATTTTCTCACTTTGTGTCCCTGTGTCATAGTTTGGGAAGTCTCACAATATTTCAGACATTTTCATTATTATATAATAATGACATAGAAATATTTTGTTGTGGTTATCAGTGTTCTTTGAAGTTAATATTATAATTGTTTTGAGGAATGCTGGACCACACCCATATAAGATGACAAATTTAATCAGTAAATGTGTGTGTACTAACTGCTCCACTGGTCATCTGTTTCCCAACTTTTCTTTCTATCCTTGAGGCTCCCTATTCCATAAGACGAAATATTGAAGTTGGGCCAATTAATAACACTACAATGGCTTCTACATTTGCAAGTGAAAGAATGAGTATCACACCTCTCACTTTAAATAAAAACCTAGAAATGATTAAACTTAGTAAGAAAGGCATGTTAAAAGTGAAGATATACCAAAAGCTAGACCTCTTCTGCCAAACAGCAATCCAAGTTGTGAATGCAAAGTAAAATTATTTGAAGGAAATTAAAAGTGTAACTCAAGTGACCACATGAATGATAAGAAAGCAAAAGAGTGCTGATATGAAGAAAGTTTTGGTGGTCAGAATAAGAGAGTAAACCACGTACAATATTCCCTTAAGCCAAAGCCTTATCTAGAGTAAGGCCCTAAACTTCTTCAGTTCTGTGAAGACTAATAGAAGTGAGGAAACTGCAGAATAGTTTGAAAGTAGCAGAGGTTGAGTAAAGAATGCATCTTCAAAACAAAAAAAGTGCAAGATGAAGCATGAAGTGGTGAGGTAGAAGCTGCAGCAAGTTATCCAGAATATCTAGCTAAGATAATTAATAAAGGTGGAACACTAAACAACAGACTTTCAGTATAGATGAAAAAGCCTTACATTGGAAGAAGATGCCATCTAGGACTTTCATAACTAGAGAGAATTCAATACCTATGTTCAAAGCTTCAAAGGACAGGCTGACTCTCTTGTTAAGGGTTAAGAAAGCTGGTAACCTTCATTTGGAGCCAATGCTCATTTGCTATTCTGAAAATCCTTAAGAATTATGCTAAATCTGTTCTGCTTGTGTTATCTAGAATGGAACTGCAAAGTCTGGGTGACAGCATATCGATTCACAACATGGTTTACAGAATATCTTAATCCCACAGTTGAGATCTACTGCTCAGGAAAAAAAATCCCTTCAAAATAATATTATTGCTCATTCACAAGGCACTTTGGTCACCCAAGACATCCGCAGGGGATGTACAATATTAGTGTTTTCATGCCTGCTAACACAATATCAATCATCCATTCTACAGCACAAGGATTAAGGAGTAATTTTTATTTTCACCATTTATTATTTAATAGATACATTGTATAAAGCTATGGCTTTTGTAAGTATTGATTCTTCTGATGGATCTGGGCAAGTAAATTAAAAATCTTCTTCGTTAGTGGTTAATGAGAAGAGATCAAAATATCAACATTAACAGGAGTTCAGAAGAAGTTGATTCCAATATTCATGGGGGACTTTGACAGGTTCAAGGCTTCAGTGGAGGAAATAACTGCAGATGTTTTGGAAATATCAAGATAATTAAAAGTGGATCCTGAAGATATGACTTAATTGTTGCAATCTAATAATAAAATTTTAATGGATGAGGTGTATCTGCTTATGAATGAGCAAAGAACGTGGTTTCCTGAGATAAAATGTATGCCTGGTGAATATTCTGTGAAGATTGTTGAAATGACAACAAAGAATGTAGAATATTACATAAACTTAGTTGCTAAATCATCAGCAGGGTTTGAGAGGATTGACTCCAGTTTTCAAAGTTTTACTATGGATAAAATGCTATCAAACAGGCATTACATGCTACAGAGAAATCATTCATGAAGTAAAAAGACAATCAATGTGGCATACTTCATTGTTGTCTTATTTTGGAAATTTCCACAACCACCCAGTCTTCAGCAACCACCCACACTAACCAGTCAGCAACTATCAGCATCAAGACAAGACCCTACTCAACCAGCAAAAAGATATGGCCTTTCTGAGAGCTCAGATGATGGTTAATTTTATTTTTAGCAATAAAATATTTTTAATTAAGCTACATACTTTTTTTTTACACATAATGCTATTACAAGCCTAATAGGCTACAGTATACTATAAACAACTTTTATATGCATGCAGAAACAAAAATAAATGCATTTGTCTTTATTGTGATATTGGATTTTTGTGGTGACTTGAAATTGACCCCACAATCTTTGAAGTATACATATATTAAAAATATCCCAAAATAAGCTTATATAACATAAAAGATAAGAATATTCAGATGTAGTTAGATGTATAACAAAAGGATATTGATTGGAAAATTATGTCATTTTTTATTTCTTTATTTTTTTTAGTTTGTTTATTGTCTGTAATAATAAATATTACATTACACTGAATAGTATTTAACAAAACATAGTATGTAGTCTCGACCTAAAGAAATTTGCATAGTATAGTTTTTTTTTTGTCTTTTGTGGGATTTTTTACAAAATTAATTTTTTTGGCTGGTGCTACTAATCCGACTTAGGAAGTCCTGGGTAACATGAAGTCGTATCACAGAAATCTTAAAATTATTAACTTTGAAAGGGTGGTGTGTTCTAATCCTTCTGTATTTTTACTATGCTTAGATACTTGTTTTCTGTCAGTTAAAATTATACCTAGAGATTTTTAGTATTGCACTTGACCCATTAACAATGTAAGTTTGAACTGTGCATGCCCACTTATACATGGACTTCTGTTCATAAATGCAGTATAGTGCTGTATATGTATTTTCTTTCATTATTTTCTTTGTTTTTTAAATTTATTTAGTTAAATTGAGGTTACTTAACCTACCATGTAGTATTGATTTCAGGAGTAGAATTTAGATATTTATCACTTACCTATAACACCCAGTGCTCATTCCAACAAGTTCCCTCCTTAATGCCTACCACCCATTTACCCATTATCCCACCCAACACCCCACCAGCAACCCTCAGGTTCTCTGTATTTAAGAGTCTCTTATGGTTTGCCTCCCTCGTTTTTTAATCTTATTGTGCCTTCCCTTCCTCTATGTTCATCTGCTTGGTTTCTTAAATTTGACATATGAGTGAAATCACATATTTGACTTTGACTGACGTATTTGGCTTAGCATAATACACTCTGGTTCCCTCCACATTGTTCTAAATGGCAAGATTTCATTCTTTTTTATCATGGAGTAATAATCCATTATATAATATATACTATATATTATGGATATATTATATTATTATATATTATATATTATGTATATTATATATAATATATATAATTATATTAATATATATTAATATATATTATAATTATAATTATATATATTATATATTATATATTACATATTATATATTATACATATTATATATATAATTATATATATATATATGCTATATATATATATATGCTATATATACACACATACCAAATTTCTTTATCCATTCTTCAGTCAGTGGACATTTGTGTTCTTTCCATGATTTGGCTATTGATAGCACTGCTGTGAGCATTGGGATGCATGTGCACTTTCAAATCAGCATTTTTGTATCGTTTGGATTAATATCTAGGAGTGCAATTACTGGGTCGTAGGGTAGTTCTATTTTGAATTTTTGAGGAACCTCCATACTGTTTTCCAGAGTGTACCCAATTTCCATTCCCACCAACAGTGTGAAATGGTTCCCGTTTCTCCACATCCTTGCCAACACCTGTTGTTACCTTAATTGTTCATTTTACCCATTCTGACAGGTCTGAGATCATATTTCATTGTGGTTTTGATTTGTGTTTCTCTGATGGTGAGTGAAGTTGAGCATCTTTTCATGTGTCTGTTAGCAAGCTAGATATCTTCTTTGGAAACACATCTACTCAGGTCTTTTGCCCATTTCTTCACTGGATTGTCTTTTGGATGTTGATTTTGATAAGTCCTTTATAGATTTTGTATACTAATCCTTTATCTGATATGTTATTGCAAATATATGCTCCTGTTCTGTTGGTTGCCATTTAGTTTTGTTGATTGTTTCCTTTGCTGCACAGAAGCTTTTTATCTTGATGAGGTCTCAATAGTTCATTTTTGCTGTTGTTTCCCATGCCTCTGGAGACATGTCCAGAAAGAAGTTCCTGTGGCTGAAGTCAGAGGTTGCTGCCTGTGTTCTCCTCTAGTATTTTTATGGTTTCCTGTCACATTGAGGTCTTTCACCCTTTTGGAATTATTTTTGTGTATGGAGTAAGAAAGTGGTCCAGTTTCATTCTTCTGCATGTTGTTGTCCAGTTTTTCCAGCACCATTTGCTGAAGATACTGTCTTTTAACCATTGAATATTCTTTCCTGCTTTGTCAAAGATTAATTGACCATATATTTGTGGGTCCATTTATGTGTTCTCTATTCTGTTCCATTATCTATATGTCTACTTTTGTGCCAGTACCATATTGTCTTGCTGATTACAATTTGTAATATAGCTTAAATTCCTGAATTGTTTTGCCTAGAGAATTGTTCTTTTTCAACATTACTTTGGCTATTCGGGTCTTTTGTGGTTCCATACAAACTTCAGAATTGTTTTTATCTACCACTGTGAAGAATGCTGGTGTTATTTGATAGGGATTGCATTGAATGTGTAGATTGCTTTGGGTAGTATAGACGTTTTAAAAATATTTGTTCTTACCATCCATGGACTATGTTTCCTTTTCCACGTGTCTTCTTCAATTTCATTCATAAGCTTTCTATAGTTTTCCATTTATAGATCATTTACTCCTTTGGTTGGGTTTATTCCTAGATATATTATGGTTTTTGGTGCAATTGTAAATGGGATTGATTCCTTGATTTCTTTTTTGCTGCTTCATAATTCATGTATCGATATGCAAGTGATTTCTGTATGTTGATTTTATACCCTGCCACTAGGCTGAATTCTCATATAAGCTCTAGTAGTTTTGTTTTTTTTTTCATGGAGTCATTCTGGTTTTCCACATAGAGTATCATGTCATCTGCAAGGAGTGAAAGTTCAATTTCTTCCCTGCAAATTTTTATGCCATTTATTTCTTTTTGCTGTCTGAGTGCTGAGGCTAGGATTTCCAGTACTATGTTGAACAACAGTGGTGACAATGGACATCCCTGTCATGTTTGTGGCCTTAGGGGGAAAGTTCTCACTTTTTTTCCATTGAGTGTGATATTGGCTGTGGATCTTTCATATATGATGACCTTCATGATGTTGAGATATATTCCTTCTATCCCTACTTTGGTGAAGGATTTTATCAAGAAGTGATGCCGCATTTGTCAAATGATTTTTCTCCATCTATTGACAGGATCATATGTTTCTTATTCCTTATTTTATTAATGTGATGTATCACATTGATTGATTTGCTAATACTGAATCAGGTATGCAGCCCAGGAATAAACCCCAGTTGATCATGGTGAAAAATTCTTTTAATGTGTTGTTGAATTCACTTTGCTAGTATCATGTTGAGAATTTTGTATCCAGGTTCATCAGGGATATTGGCCTGTAACTCTTCATTTTAGTGGGGTCTTTGGTTTTGGAATCAAGTTATGCTGGCTTCATAGAATGAGTTTGGAAGTTTTCTTTCCATTTTTATTTATTTGTAACAGTTTGAGGAGAATAGGTATCAACTATTCTTCAAATGATGGTACAATTCCTCTGGGAAGACATCTGGCCCATGATGCTTGTTTGCAGAGTTTTGATAACCAATTCAATTTCTTTGCTGGTTATGGATATGTTCAAATTTTCTGTTTCTTCCTGTTTGTTTTGATAATGTGTGAATTTCTAGGGATTTATCCATTCCTTCCAGATTGCCCAGTTTGTTGGCATATGATTTTTCATAGTATTCTCTTATAATTGTTTGTAAATTACTGTGGTGTTGGTTGTGATGTCTCCTTTTTCATTCATGATTTTATCTATTTGAGTACTTTCTCTTTTATTTTTCGTAATACTGGCTAAGGGATTATCAGTTTTGTTTATTCTTTCAAAGAAACAGATGTTAGTTTCATTGATTTGTTATACTGTGGGTTTTTTAAAATTTGTTTTCACATCATTTACTCCTGCTGTAATATGTATTATTTCCCTTCTTATGATGACTTTAGTCTTCATTTGGTGTTCCATTTGGTGTTCTTAGCTTCTTTAGGTGTAAGCTTTGATTATATATTTGGAGCCATTCTTGCTTCTTGAGACAAGCCTGAATTGAAATATACTTTCCTCTAGGACTGCCATTGCTGCATCTCAAAGGGGTTGGACTATCATATTTTCATTTTTATCTTATTCCATGTATTTTTTTTTACTTTCTTGTTTAATTTCCTCATTAACCCATTCATTCTTCAGTAGGGTGTTCTTTAACCTCCATGTATTTGCATTTTTCCAATTTTTTTTCTTGTGGTTGATTTCAAGTTTCATAGCGTTGTGTTCTGAAAATATGCCTGGTAAGATCCTGATCTTTTTGGAGGCAGCTAGGTGGCTCAGTCAGTTAAGCATCCAACTTTGTCTCAGGTCATGATCTCTCATGGTCAGTGAGTTCGACCCCCACGTGGGGCTCTGTGCTGACAGCTCACAGCCTGGAGTCTGCTTTGGATCCTGTCTCCATCTCTCTGTGCCCCGCCCCAGCTCATGCTCTATTCTGTCTCTGAAAAATGAATAAACGTTAATTTTTTTTTTAATTTTTTTTTCAACGTTTATTTATTTTGGGGACAGAGAGAGACAGAGCATGAACGGGAGAGGGGAGGGGCAGAGAGAGAGGGAGACACAGAATCGGAAACAGGCTCCAGGCTCTGAGCCATCAGCCCAGAGCCCGACGCGGGGCTCGAACTCATGGACCGCGAGATCGTGACCTGGCTGAAGTCGGACGCTTAACCGACTGCGCCACCCAGGCGCCCCTTAATTTTTTTTTTAATCCCGATTTTTTTGTACCTGTTGAGTGTTGATTTGTGACCCAGTATGTGATCGGTTCTGGAGAACATTTCATGTGTACTTGAGAAGAATATGTATTCTACTTTTTTAGGATGAAACGTTCTGAATATATGTGTTAAGTCCATCCAGTCCAGTCTGTAATTCAAAGCCATTGTTTCCTTGTTGAATTTCTGCTTTGATGACCTGTACTTTGTTGTAAGTGGGGTATTAAAGTCACCTAATGCTATGGTATTATTATAAATGAGATTCTTTAGGTTTGTTATTAATTGATTCATATTTTGTGTGCCTCCAAGTTGGGTGCATAAACATTTACCATTGTTAGCTTTTCTTGATGTATAGACCCCTTAATTATGATATAATGCTATTATTCATCTCTTGTTACATCTTTGTTTTGAAATCTAGTAGTTAAGGCTACTCCGACTTTCTTTTGACATCCATTAGCATTGTAGATGGATCTTTATCCTCTCACATTCAATTTACATGTGTCTTTAGGTATATAATGAATCTCTTGTAGGCAACCTTTAGATGAATCTTTCTTTTATCCATTCTGATACCCTATGTCTTTGGAATCAAGCATTTAGTCAATCTACAGAGTTATTATTTCAATATATGTATTTAGTGTCATTGTTTTACCTGTAGAGTAGGTGTTTCTGGTGATGTTCTCTGGTTCTTTGTTGCTTGGTCTTTGTTGCTTTGGTCTTCTTTTTTGTTTTCTCCACTCAGTTTTTCCCTTAAAATTTCCTGCAGGGCTGGTTTAGTGATCATGGACTCCTTTAGTTTTTGTTTGTCAAGGGAAGGCTTTATCTCTTCTTCTTTTCTACATGACAGCCTTGCTGGATAATGAAAATTTGGCTGCATATTTTTTGCATTCAATGCATTGAATATTACCTGGTACTCCCTTCTGGCCTGCCAAGTTTCAGTGGACAAGTCTTCTCTAACCGTATGTGTCTGCCCTTGTAGATTAAGGACATTTTGTCCCAAGCTGCTTTCAGAATTCTCTCTTTATCTTTGTATTTTCCAACTTTCACTATGATATGTCATGTTGTTGACCTGTTTTTGTTGATGTTGAGAGGAGTTCTCTGTGACTCTTGGACTAGAATGCCTGTTTCCTTGTCCAGACTAAGGAAGTTCTTGGCTGTAATTTGTTCAAATAAACCTTCTTACCCTTTTACCCACTCTTCTTCTGGGATTCCTATGATATGGATATTCTTTCATTTTATGAAGTTACTAAGTTCTCTAACTCTGTTATCTTGATGTAATAGTTTTTTCTTTCTTCTTTTTAACTGAATTATTTTTCATAATTTTATCTTCGTTTTCTCTATTGTCTCCTCTGCTTCTTCAATCCTTATTGTGAATGTATCCCATTAGTTTTTAATCTCAGTTATAGCAGTTTTTATTTCATCCTGACTAGTTCTTAAGTCTTTGATCTCTCCAGCATGGGTTTTTCTAGTGTCTTCTATGATTTTTTGAAGTCCACTAGTAGTCTTATGACTGTTGTTCTAAATTTGTACTCAGATATATTGCTTATGTATTTTTGGAAGTCATGTTATTTCTTCTTGACCCTCTTTGAGGGAAATTCCTCAATCTTGTCATTTTCACAAGTTACTGCTTTTTTTTGCATGTTTTAAAAGCTTGTAATGTTTCCTGTAGTTGACAGTACCGCTATATTAAAAATTGTCCATACACTGAGCAGGGCCTGGAATCTCAGGAAGTGTTTCTGATGTATGCTGTGTGCACTCTGCTGTTGTGTTTGGCTGCTCTTTCCCAGTGGGCATTCTGCTGCAGACCTCTTCCTTGCTTTCATTAAGGATTGTTTGGAACTTTAACTAGGTGTACTTTGATTTGTTTGTTAAAATTACCTGGAAAAAAAGAGGTAAAAATGAAACCCTGATCCTAAAAGAAGAGAAAAGTGAAGGGAACAAAAACAACAACAGCAACAACAACAAAACAGGGAAGGAAAAAAAAACTATACATGTGATTCCCAAGAAAAATAAAGGGAAAAAAAGAAGAAGGAAACAAAAGAAAAAGAAAGAAGCCTGATTCAAAAAAGAGAGAGAAAGAAAGAAAAGGAAAGTTAAAAAGAAGCAAGAAACTATGAGCCTGATTCCATCAGAGAAAAAGAAGAAGATAAAAAGTAAAAATAATAAGCCTGGTCTTATTTTCACCACAATTACAGGTGTCATTTTGAAGCATTCAATTGCCCATACACTTGGTGCATGCAGGGTGCTGGCTCTGCTGGTTTTCTGGAGGAGAGTGATGCTTCATTGTTTCAAAGTCAGTTTGACCTAGAAAAGAAGCAGTTGCTAGTCACAGGGATTTAGTGTTTTGTTTTGTTTTTCAAATCTAATTTCTCTGATATAAATATGGCTACCCTGGCTTTCTTTTGATGTCCGTTAGCATGTTAGATGGTTCTCCATCCCCTCGCTTTCAATCTGTAGGTGCCCTCATGTCTAAATTTTGTCTCTTGTAGGCAGTATGTAGATGGATTTTGTTTTCTTAATCCATTTTGATACCCTTTGTCTTCTGATTAGGCATTTAGTCCGTTTACATTGAGAGTGATTATTGAAAGATTAGAATCTAGTGCCATTCTGTTATCTGTAGATTTCATATTTCTGGTGATGTTCTCTGGTCTTTTGTAGTGTTTGCTGTTTTCCACTAAGAAAGTCCCCCTTAGACTATCTTACAGGGATGATTTAGTGGTCACAAACTCTTTTTGCTTTTGTTTTTTCTGGGAAAGTCTTTATCTCCCCCTCTACTCTGAATGACAGCATTTCTGGAAAAAGGATTCTAGGTTACATATTTTTCCTATTCAGCACATTGAACATTTCCTGCCATTCCCTTCTGGGCTGCCAAGGTTCAGTGGACAGGTCTGCTCCTAACCTTATGTGTCTACCCTTGTAGCTTAGGGACAATTTTTCCCTAGCTTCTTTCAGAATTCTCTCTTTATCTTTATATTTTACCTGCTTTACTAGGATGTGTCGTGGTGTTGTCTTGTTTTTCTTGATTTTGAAGGGAGTTCTGTGTGCCTCTTGGATTGGATACCTGTTTCCTTCCCCAGATTAGGGAAGTTCTCAGCTATAACTTATTCAAATAAACCTTCTGTCCATTTTTTTCACTGTATTTCTGGGCCTTTTATGATACGAATATTGTTTCATTTCAGGAATCACTTAGTTATCTAAGGCTCCCCTCATGAACTAGTAATTTCCTTTCTCTCTTTTTTTCAGCTGCATTATTTTCCGTAATTATATTTTCTATTTCATCTATTCTCTCTGCTTCTTTTATAGTTGCTATCAGTGTATTTAGTTTATTTTTCATCTATGCTATAACATTTTTAAATTCATTTTGATTAGTTCTTAGGTCTTTGATCCCTGCAGCAGGGGTTTCTCTACTGTCTTTGTTTTTTTCAAGTCCAGCTAGTACTCTTATGACTGTTGTTCTAAATTCTTATTCACATATATTGTTTATATATCTTTTCAGCAAGTCTCTGGCTTATTTCTTCTTGACCTTTATTTTGGGGAGAATTCTTCTGTCTTGTCCATTTGTCTAAGTTTCTGTTTTTTGCATATTTTAAAATGCCTGTTATGTGTCCTGCACCTGAGAGTACTACTATACTAAAAAGGGTTCATACACTGTCCAGGGTATGGCATTCAAGGAAGTGTTTCTGGTGTATGTTGCATACACTCTGCTGTTGTGTTTTGACTGCTATATTCCACTGGTCAGTCCTCTGCAGAACTCCTCCTTGCTTGCAGTGTTGAAATGTTTGGATCTTAACCTATGTTTCCTTCAATTCTTTTGCTGAAAATACCTGGGGAAAAAAGAGGGGTGAAAGCTTGACCCCATAAAAAAAAAGTAAAGGGGAGAAAATAAATCCGAACAGAGAATCAAAAATTATAAGACTGGTTCCAAGAAAAGAGAAAGCATAAAAAGAAGAAAACAATCAGAAGAAAAAAAAAGATGAAAACAAAGAATAAAAAACTTTGATAAAAAATAAAAGTCTATGTAAGAAATGACAAAAAACAAATCAGAATCTATGAACCTGATTCCAAAAAAAAAAAAAAGAAAAAAGAAAAAAAGGAATAGGGAGGAATAAAAGAAAAAAGAAAGAAACTGCCTGTTGGTGCCTAGATGTGGTATCTGTGGTGGTCTGGAATAGAGGCTGGCTGTGTTGGGCCAGTCTTTATTTAGTAAATAAGGAGTTGGAAGAAACGGAGGAGTGGGGTTTGGTATAAGCATGTACCACCTCCACTGTTGGGGGGTGGTGGTGATGTGTTGGGCTCTGATGTCCCAGAGTGTTGGGACTTTCATATCGGGGCAAAAGTAGTGGATCTCTACCCATGCTGTTCAGGAAGCCCTCACAGAATAATGAGGTCAGTCAACTTGCCCTGCACCACAATTCTCCCCTGCCTTCTCCTTGGCACTTAACTGGGATTCAAATCCCAACGTCTTAATGTACTGGCATAGCGCAGATCCTCTCCCATCTTCTGGAGTAGAGCATCTGTACCCTGCTGATGAAAGGCCTTGGGCTGACACCAACAGGATCTTTTGTTTTTGGGGAGGCAATAAACCCTCTTCCCAAAGTACACCAGAAAGTGGACTGTTCTCACCCAGTGTGCACTTGAGATCACTACACCATGCTATGCACACTGGGACCAGCTACTTCCTCCAAAAGACTGCATTCCAAGACTACACTCTGGAAAAACACACACTTCTGAAACCTCATAATTTCAGCTCCAAAGGCTATTTGTAAAAAACAACTGGGACACTTAGTATTTCTTGCTCCCCAGTCCATGGTTCAAAGAAGTTTTCCTCTTGTGTTAACTCAATGCTGCACTTTCACAACCCCTCTCTCTATTTCTCCCTTTTGTCTCTTTGCAGAAAGGGTTCCCTCTCCTCCTCAGCTCTTCTGTTTTATTGCCACAAACTCACATACACACGCCCTGATCCTACCAAGCTGTATCCTTCCAACTGTGAAGATTGTGATGCTGCTCTGCAGATCTATTCCCTGGATGTTCCAAGCGATTTGACCTCAATATAGCTGTTTTGAGGGATGAGGAAAATCCAGGTGCCCCCACTTCTCCACCATATTAACTCCTCCACCCAAAACTCAAAGTCATAAAGGATCTGGCACTACACAAACCCACCCCCCTTCTCCCAAGTAGACCCCCCTCCAACAGTCCCATGCCTTTGTGGTACACAGAATTTATGTTGTAGCACTGCTAAAGAAGCAAATGTTATATTCCTTCTGGGTGCACCTCTGTCCCCTGTTAATGCAAGATCTTTTGCTTGAACTTGCAGAATTTTTGTCTTTAGGAAAGAAATATACCCCCTTCCAAAGATACTCCAGGAAGTGGAGTGCTCTCTCCCAATGCACTCAGGACACCTCTCCACCATGCTATGCACTATGGGGCCACCTCCCCCCTCCCCAGAAGAGCCCACCACAATTTCAATCCTGAGAAAGTTATGCACTTCTAAAAATTCGGAGTTTGAGCTCCAAATGCATTTTGCAAAAACAAACAAAAAAACCCTGCAACACCCACTACATCTTGCCCCCCCCTCCCCCACCATTCATGGTCCAGGGAGGATTTCCTCTTTTGTGAGTTGATGCTACACTCTCTTAACTTCTCTTTCTCTCCCTTTTGTCTCTCCATGGAAAGTATTCCCTCCCCTCCATGGCACTGCTGTTTTTCTCTATACCAATTGACTTCCATGCACCTTGCACCCACCATGCTATGTCCTTCTAGGAATGGAAATCATTCTGTCAGTCTGCAGATGGATTTCAAGTGTTTCAAGTGATATGACTTCAATACAGCTATGTTTTAGGGAGTACTACTTCTCCACTATCTTAACTCCTATTCTTTTATGATTTTTAAATAATGTTTTCTTTTCTCTAACTTTACTATAAGAATTCTGTATATAATACATATAACATACAAAAATATGTGTTAATCAATTATTTATATTATTGTTAAGGCTTCCCAATCTACAGTAGGCTACTAGCAGTTAAGTTTTGTGGAGTTAAGGGTTATACATCCATTTTCAACTGTGTCAGGAGTCAGGTCTCCAAACTCCCATGTTGTTCAAGAAACAAGTATATATTTGTGTCTAGAATGTATTAACCGAAATATTATATTTGACCCTTCTAAAAAAGAGTAAATGTTAGATTAATTAGAAAAATGCAAGAAAGGGTTTTAAGATGGTACAGGAGTTGGGAGACCATAGCTTGCCTTTTCCCTTGAATACAGCTACATAAATATCAAATCACTTTGAAAACCCAAAAAAATAAATCTGGGGACACAATAAAGGCGGTTGATCACTCTTTTGTGGGGGCTTCCTGAAGAGTGGCAAGTGCAAGCTGTTGACACCAAGAAGGAGAGCAAGGCAATGTCATTTTCCCCCTTGCCCATTGGCACTGACTGAATTCAGTGAGCAAAACAGCACCACCCAGTGGAGGCTGGAGACACTTACACCGAACCCAGCCCTCCCTGCACCCTGAATGTGCATTTCCAATAGGGCATGTTGATAGAGAACCAGAGCAGCAGGCTCCTCCCCCAAAGACCAGCACCAACCTTGTGCATGTACTGCTTACTGATTATAGAGTGCTGCAAAGGTTCAGCTCTAGAGAAAAGAAGATCTAATTTCCTTTTTTATTTATTTTATTTTTTATTTTAACTTTTTGGATTTAGTGTATATTAAATTTTTTAATGTTTATTTTTGAAAGAGAGAGAGAGTGTGAGCAGGGGAGGGGCAGAGAGGGAGACACAGGATAAGAAGCAGGCTCCAGGCTCTGAACTGTCAGCACAGAGCCCGATGTGGGGCTTGAACTCATGGATCACAAAATCATGACCTGAGCTGAAGTCAGACACCCAACCAATTGAGCTACCCAGGCACCCCTGGATCTAGTTTCTTTTAATAAGCATACCAAAACACACCAAAGATATAGCTTCCTTTTTTAGGGGGGGGGGCTCTTCTTTTTTTAAATAAAATTAATTGTGAAGTTAGCTAACATACAGTGTAGTCTTGGCTTCAGGAGTAGATTCCCATGATTAATCACTTACATAACTTACATACAACACCCAGTGCTCATCCCAACAATTAGCCATTATATTTATGAGCAGGAATACAGTAGGCTTTCCTAAAAATCACACACACACACACACACACACAAAACAGTGACCCAAACAAAATGACAAGATGGAGGAATTCACCCCAAAAGAAAGAAGAGGAAGAAATTATGGCCAGGTATTTATTCAATAAAGATACAAATAATATGTCTGAATCCAATATAAAACAGTAATCATAAGGATAGGAGTTGGGCTTAATAAAGGCATAGAAGAACTTAGAGAATCTCTTATTGCAGAGATAAAAGAAGTAAAACTATTCAGGCTGAAATTAAAAAAAAAATAACTGAGAGATGAAACTGAATGGATCCAATGACAACAAATGTACATGAAGCAGAGGGAAAAAATCAGTGATATGGAAGATAAAATCATGCAAAATAATGAAGCTGAAAGAGCAAAGAAAGATATTGAATCACGAATGTAGACTTAGGGAACTCAGCATCTCCTTAAAGTAGAATAAGATTCATAGCATCAGAGTCCCAGAAGAAAAGAAAAATGAGCAGGTTTACTTGAGTAAATCATAGCTGAAAACTTCCCCAAACTGGGGAAGGACACAGACATCAAAATTCAAGAAGCACAGAGAACTCCCATTACATTCAACAGCCCGCCATCAACAAAACATATCATAGTCAAATTCACAAAGTACATAGACAAGGAAAGAATTCTGAAAGCAGCAAGGAGGAAAAAAAGTACTTAACCTACAAGGGAAGACAGATCATGTTGGCAGCAGATTTGTCCACCACCGAAACTTGGGAGGCAAGAATGGAGTAGCACAATATGTTCAAAGTATTGAATGGGAAAAATATGCAGCCAAGAATAATTTATCCAGCAATGCAGTCACTCAGAATAGAAGATAAAGAGTGTCCAAGACAAACAAAAACTAAAGGAGTTTGTGACCAGCCATGAAAGAAATATTAAAGGAGATTCTTTGAGTGGGTTAAAATGACACAAATCAAAAAGACTAAAAAGGAACAGAGAACATCACCAGAAACACCAACTTACAGGTAACACAATGGCACTATATTCATATCTTTTAATAATCACTCTGAATGTAAATGGACTAAATGCTCCAATCAAAAGACATAGGGTATCAGAATGGATTAAAAAAACAAAACAAAACAAAACAACAACAAAAAAAACCAAACAAATAAAACAAGACCCATCTTTATGCTGCCTAGAAAGATTCATTTTAGACCTAAAGATATTTCCAGATTGAAAAGAAACGGGTGGAGAAACACCCATCATGCTAGAGAAAGATTAAAGAAAACCAGAGTAGCCATATTTATAGCAAAATAGATTTTTAAAAAAACACTGTCAGAAGAAGAAAGGTATTATATCATAAGTAAATGGTCTATCCATCAAGAAGATCAAACAATTGGAAATATTTATGCTCCAACTTTGAAGCAACCAAATATATAAATCAATTAATAACAAACATGAAGAAACTCATTTATAATAATTCAATAGCAGTAGGGGACTTTAACAGCCGACTTAGATTTTTTGGGGAAGATGGTGGTGTAAGAGGACACTGGGATTACCTCGTCCTGTGGGTCACTTAGATTCCACCCACATCTGCCTAAATAACACAGAAAGCCACCAGAAGTCTAGCAGAATGGACTTTCTGGAACCAATCGTATACAAGAGTCCCACTGAATAAGGTAGGAACAGTGGAGAGGTGGTGCACTACATGGACTGGCAGGAGGGAGCTGGGGCGGTGGAGGGGCAGCCCGCCCAGCAAAGCACAGCCCCTGAAGTCTGGCTTGCAAAAGCAGAGTGGCCGCAATCCGTGAATTCTGACAGCCAGCTGGACTTAACATCTAGAATGTTAAAAGTCAACAGCTCTGCTCCTAGAGTGGGAGGGCAAAAGGAAACCAGGAGGGAGAGTTGTTGAGCCCTGGGAGACAGATCTCAGCTCGGTGGGGAGCAAGGCACTGGCCAAGGCCATCTCCCTCTCCCATCACCCATCTGAAATCCCAAAGGGAACCAGTTCCCATCACCGAACTTGCTTGCACTGCCCAAACACCCAATGCTGTGCATCTGTGGATCCATCCCTCTGACTGGTCTGCCTCCCTCCTGGTGCTACAGGGCCCCTCCCACAGGGGACCACTTAAGGCAAAGCAAGCTGAACCTGCCCCTCCCACGCCTATGCACCATGTGCATCCACCCTGGCTAATATGCCAGATGCCATCAAAGCAGCACACTAGCCTGGCAGTGTGCAAGTAGCCCAGACAGGGGCAACACCACTCCACAGTGAGTCCTGCCCCTGGGAGAGGGGAAGATAAGGTACACACCAATCTGACTGTGGCCCCAGCAGTGGGCTGGGGGCAGACATCGGGTCTGACTGTGGCCCTGCCCACAAACACAAGTTACTCCAGACAGCACAGGGGAAGTGCCCTGCAGTTTGGCGCCACACCAGGTACTACACAAAATGACAAAACAGAAGAACACTCCTCAAAAGAAAGTCCAGGAAGTAGCGACAGCTAACGAATTGATCAAAAACAATTTAAGCAATATAACAGAACAAGAATTTAGAATAATACTCATAAAATGATTCACTGGGCTTGAAAAAAGTATAGAGGACAGCAGACAATCTATTGCTACAGAGATCAAGGGACTAAGAAATAGTGATGAGGAGCTAAAAAAATGCTATAAATAAGGTGAAAAATAAAATGGAGGCGACCACAGCTTGGATTGAAGAGGCAGAGGAGAAAATAGGTGAATTAGAAGATAAAATTATGGAAAAAGAGGAAGCTGAGAAAAAGATTTAAAAAAATCCAGAAGTATGAAGGGAGAATTACAGAACTAAGTGACGAAATCAAATGGAACAGTATCCATATCATAGGAATTGCAGAAGAGGAAGAGAGAGAGAAAGGGGCTGAAGGTAAACTTGAGAAAATCATAGCTGAGAAGTTCCCTTGTCCGGGGAACGAAAAAGGCATTGAAACACAAGAGGTACAGAGAACTCCCTTCAGACGTAACTTGAATTGATCTTCTGCATGATATATCATCGTAAAATAGGCAAAATACAAAGATAAAGAGAAAATTCTGAAAGCAGCTAGGGATAAACATGCTCTAACTTATAAAGGGAAACCCATAAGATCTATCTACTGAAACTTGGCAGGCCAGAAAGGGACGGCAGGAAATCTTCAATGTGATGAACAGAAAAAAAAAATATGGAGCCGAGAATCCTTTATCCAACAAGTCTGTCATTCAGTATAGAAGGAGAGATAAAGGTTTCCCCAAACAAAAACTGAAGGAATTCATCACCACTAACCAGGCCTGCAAGAGATACTAAGGAGTATTCTGTGAGTGAAATATTGCAAGGACCACAAAGTACCAGAGACATCACCTCAGGCATGAAATCTACAGATATCACAATGACTCTAAACCCATATATATCTATAATACACTGAATGCAAATGGACTAAATGCTCTAACCAAAAGACATAGGGTATCAGAATGGATAAAAAAACAAGACCCATCTATTTGCGGAATATAAGAGACTCATTGTACACATGAGGACACATTCAGATTGAAAGTGAGGGGATGGAGAACCATTTATCATGCTACTGGAAGTCAAAAGAAAACTGGAGTAGCCATAATTATATCAGACAAACTAGACTTTAAAGGCCATAACAAGAGATGAAGAAGGACATTATATAATAATTACAGGGTCTATCCATCAGGAAGAGCTAACAATTATAAATGTCTATGCGCCAAATACGGGAACCCCCAAATGTATAAAACAATTACAAACATAAGCAACCTTATTGACAAGAAGGTGGTAATTGCAGGGGACTTTCATACTCCATTTACAACAATGGATAGATCATCTAGACACAGGATCAATAAAGAAACAAGGGCCCTGAATGATACATTGGATCAGCTGGTCTTGACAGATCTATTTAGAACTCTGCATCCCAAAGCAACAGTATATACTTTCTGCTCGAGTGCACATGGAACATTCTCCAAGATAGATCACATACTGGGGCACAAAACAACCCTTCATAAGTATACAAGAATTGAGATCATACCATGCACACTTTCAAATCACAATGCTATGAAACTTGAAATCAACCACAGGAAAAAGTCTGTAAAACCTCCGAAAGCATGGAGGTTAAAGAACACCCTACTAAACAATGAATGGGTCAACCAAGCAGTTAGAGAATAAATTTAAAATATATGGAAACAAACGAAAATGAAAATACAACAATCCAAATGGTTTAGGATGCAGCGAAGGCAGTCCTGAGAGGAAAATACATTGCAATCCAGGCCTATCTCAAGAAACAAGAAAAATCCCAAATACAAAATCTAACAGCACACCTAAAGGAAGTACAAGCAAAGCAGCAAAGACACCCCAGCCCAGCAGAAGAAGAGAAATAATAAACACCAGAGCAGAAATAAACAATATAGAAACTAAAAAACTGTAGAGCAGATCAATGGAACCAAGAGTTAGTTTTTTGAAACAATAAACAAAATTGATACACCTCTAGCCAGGCTTCTCAAAAAGAAAAGGGAGATGACCCAAATAGATAAAATCATGAATGAAAATGGAATTATTACAACCAATCCCTCAGAAATATAAGCAATTATCTGGGAATACTATGAAAAATTATATGCCAACAAACTGGACAACCTGGAAGAAATGGACAAACTCCTAAGCATCCAAACACTTCCAAAACTCAAACAGGAAGAAATAGAAACCTTGGACAGACCCATAACCAGTGAAGACATTGAATCAGTTATGAAA
The DNA here is from genome assembly GCF_022079265.1 of Lynx rufus. NCBI lineage: Eukaryota > Metazoa > Chordata > Mammalia > Carnivora > Felidae > Lynx > Lynx rufus. Next base: position 8,786,977 of record NW_025814846.1, read on the forward strand.
AATCTCCCAACAAATAAGAGTCCAGGACCAGATGGCTTCCCTGGGGAATTCTACTAGACATTTAAAGCAGAGATAATACCTATCCTTCTCAGCTGTTCCAAAAAATAGAAACTGAAGGAAAACTTCCAGACTCATTCTATGAAGCCAGCATTACTTGATTCTGAAACCAGACAGAGACCCAGAAAAAAAAAAGAGAACTACAGGTCAATATCCCTGACGAATATGGATGCATAAATTCTCAACAAGATACTAGCAAATCGAATTCAACAGCATATAAAAAGAATTATTCACCATGATCAAGTGGGATTCATTCCTGGGCTGCAGGGCTGGTTCCACATTCTCAAATCAATAAATGTGATACATCTCATTAATAAAAGAAAAGATAACCATATGATCTTGCCAATCGATGCAGAAAAAGCATTTGACAAAATTCAGCATCGTTTCTTAATAAAAACCCTCGAGAAAGTCGGGATAGAAGGAACATACTTAAACATCACAAAAGTCACTTATGAAAAGCCCACAGCTAATAACATCCTCAATGAAGAAAAACTGAGAGATTTTCCCCTGAGATCAGGAAGACGACAGGAATGTCCACTCTCACCACTATTATTTAACATAGTGTGGTAAGCATCAGCAATCAGACAAACAAGGAAATCAAAGGCATCAAAATTGGCAATGATGAAGTCAAGCTTTCACTTTTTGCAGATGACATGATATTATACATGGAAACCCAATAGACTCCACCAAAAGTCTTCTAGAACTGATGCATGAATTCAGCAAAATCGCAGGATACAAAATCAATGTACAGAAATCAGTTCCATTCTTATACACTAATAATGAAACAACAGAAAGACAAATAAACTGATCCCATTCACGATTGCACCAAGAAGCATAAAATACCTAGGAATCAACCTAACCAAAGATGTGAAAGAGCTGTATGCTGAATACTATAGAAAGGTTATGAAGGAAATTGAAGAAGATATAAAGAAATGGAAAAACAAAATTCTGTGCTCATGGATTGGAAGAATAAATATTGTCAAAATGTGGATACTACCAAAAGATATCTACACATTCAATGCAATTCCATTCAAAACTGCACCAGCATTCTTCTCGAAGCTAGAACAAGCAATCCTAAAATTTGTATGGAACCACAAAAGGCCCCGCATAGCCAAAGTAATTTTGAAGAAGAAGACCAAAGGGGAGGCATCACAATCCCAGACTTTAGCCTCTACTACAAAGCTGTAATCCTCAAGACAGCATGGCATTGGCACAAAAACAGACACATAGACCAATGGAATAGAATAGTAACCCCAGAATTAGATCCAGAAAAGTATGGCCAACTAATCTTTGACAAAGCAGGAAAGAATATCCAATGGAAAAAAGACAGTCTCTTTAACACATGGTACTGGGAGAGCTGGACAGCAACATGTAGATGAATGGAACTAGATCACTTTCTGACACCATTCACAAAAATAAACTCAAAATGGATACAGGACCTGAACGTGAGACAGGAAACCATCAAAACCCTAGAGGAGAAAGCAGGAAAAAACTCTCAGACCTCAGCCACAGCAATTTTTTTCTTCACAAATCTGAAAGGCAAGGGAATTAAAAGCAAAAATGAACTATTGGGACCTCATGAAGATAAAAAGCTTCTGCACTGCAAAGGAAACAATCAACAAAACTAAAAGGCAACCAATGGAATGGGAAATGACATTTGCAAATGACATATCGGACAAAGGGCTAGTATCCAAAATCTATAAAGAACTCACCAAACTCCACACCTGAAAAAAAAAATCCAGTGAAGAAATGGGCAAAAAACATGAATAGACACTTCTCTAAAGAAGACATCCAGATGGCCAACAGGTACATGAAAAGATACTCAACGTCTGTCCTCATCAGGGAAATACAAATCAAATCCACACTCAGATACCACCTCATGCCAGTCAGAGTGGCTAAAATGAACAAATCAGGAGACTCTAGATGTTGGAGAGGATGTGGAGAAAAGGGAAACCTCTTGACTGTTGGTGGGAATGTAAACTGGTGCAGCAGCTCTGGAAAACAGTGTGGAGTTTCCCAAAAATATTAAAAATAGGTCTACCCTATGACCCAGCAATAGCACTGCTAGAAATTTACCCAAGGTATGCAGGGGTACTGATGCATAGGGGCACTTGTACCCCAATGTTTATAGCAGCACTTACAACAATAGCCAAATTATCGAAAGACCCTAAATGTCCATCAACTGATGAATGGATAAAGAAATTATGGTTTATATACACAATGGAATACTACTTGGCAATGAGAAAGAATGAAATATGGCTTTTTGTAGCAAGGTGGATGGAACTGGAGAATGTTATGCTAAGTGAAATAAGTCATACAGAGAAAGACAGATACCATATGTTTCACTCTTATGTGGATCCTGAGAAACTTAACAGAAGACCATGGGGAAGGGAAGGAAAAAAAAGTTAGAGAGGGAGGCAGCCAAAACATAAGAGACTCCTAACAACAGAACAAACTGAGGGTTGATGGGGGGCAGGAGGGAGATGCGGGTGGGCGATGGGTATTGAGGAGGGTACGTGTTGGGATGAGTACTGGGTGTTGTATGGAAACCAATTTGGCAATAAATGTCATATTAAAAAAAATAGAAAATAAATAAATAAAAGAGAAAAAAACCCCAGCCCACTTACAGCAACATACGGATCTTCTCAGCAGAACATCAACAATGAAACAGTGCCTTTGAATGACACAGTGGACCATATGGATTTAACTGACATATTAAGGACATTTCATCCTAAAGCACCAAAATGCACACTCATCTCTAGTGCACATGGAACATTCTCTACTGTAGATCACATACTGGGTCACAAATCAGGTTTCAACAAATACAAAAAGACTGAGATCATGCCATGCATATTTTCTGACCCCATTGTCATGAAACTTGAAGAGTCAACTACAAGAAAAAAATGGAAATACTATAAATACATGGAATTTAAGGATCATCTTAATGAAGAATGAATGGGTTAATCAGGAAAGAAAAGAAGAAATAAAAAATAGATGGAAGCAAACGAAAATGAAAACATGAAAGTCAAAAACCTTTTGGATGAAGCAAAGGTATTCCTCTGAGGGAAGAATATTGCAATTCAGGCAGATATCAAGAAGCAAGAAAAGTCTCAAATACAGAACTTAATCTTACACCTTTAGAAGTTACAAAAGGAACAGTAGATAAAGCCTAAAGCCAGCAGAAGAGGGGGAGATTTTAAAGAATAGAGTAGAATTAAATGATATAGAAACAAGAATTCGTAGAAAAGATAAATGATACTCAGAGCTGGTTAGTTGAAAGGATTAATAAAAATGAAAAACCATAGCCAGATTAATCCAAAAGAAAAGAGAAAGGACCCAAAGAGATAAAATCAAAAGTGAAAGTGGAGAGATCATGACACCACAGAAATACAATTATGAGTATATTATGAAAAATTATATGGCAACAAACTGCACAATCTGAAATAAATGAACAAATTCCTGGAAACGTACAGACTACCAAAACTGTAATAGGAAGAAATAGAAAGCTTGAACAGACCCATAACCATCAACGAAATTGAATAAATATTCATAAATCTCCCAACAAACAAAAGTCCAGGGCCAGATGAATTCCCACGGGAATCCTACCAGACACTTTATGAAGAGTTAATCCTTATTCTCAAAATGTTCCAAAAAATTGAAATGGAAGAAAAACTTCCAAACCCATTGTGTGAGTCCAAAAGCATACAAAGAACCCACTAAAAAGGAAAAATATAAACCAATATCTCTGATGAACATGGATGCAAAAATTCTTCACAAGATACTAGAAAGTCAAATCCAACAGTACATTAAAAGAATTATTTACCACAATCAAGTGGGATTCATTCCTGGGCTGCAGGGCTGGTTCAATATCCACTAATCAATCAACATGATATACCACATTAATAGAAGAAATGATAAGAACCATATGATCCTTTCAAGTAGGTGTAGAAAAAGCATTTGGCAAAGTACAGCAAACATTCTTTTTTTAATGTGTATTCATTTTGAAGTGAGAGATAGAGAAAGCATTAGTGGGGGAGAGGCTGAGAGGGAGACCAGAAACTGAAGCAGGCTCCAGGCTCTGAGCTATGAACACAAGGCCCGATGTGGGGCTTGAACTCATGAACCGTGAGATCATGACCTGGGCTGAAGACAGATACTTAACCAACTTAGCCACCCAGGTGCTCCAGTACAGCAAACATTCTTGACAAAAACTCTCAATAAAGTAGGTAGAGATGGAGCATACCTCAACATCATAAAAGTCATATATGAAAGACCCAAGGCTAATATCATCTTCAGTGGGGAAAACTCACAGTTTTTCCTCTATGGCTAGTTACAAGACAGGGTGTCCACTCTCACTATTACTATTTAACATAGCACTGAAAATATTAGCATCAGCAATGAGGCAATAAAAAGAAATAAAAAGCATCTGAATTGGCAAAGAAGTCAAACTTTCACTATTTGTAGACATGATACTGTATGTAGAAAACCCAAAAAACTCCACCAAAAATTACTAGAATTAATACATGAATTCAGCAAAGCTACAGGTCATAAAAATCAATATCTGGAAATCTGTTGTACTTCCATACACAAATAATGATGGAAAAGAAGTAGAATGGAGCTAGAGTGTATTAAGCTAAATGAAATAAGTTAGAGAAAGACAAATAGCATATGTATTTACTCAATGTGGAATTTAGGAAACAAAACAGATGAACATACAGGAAGGCAAAAGAAAAAGAGGGAACCAAACCATAAGAGTCTCTGTATGGTAGAGAACAAACTGAAGGCTGATAAATGGAGGTTGGGGGGATAGGCTAAATGGGTGATGGGTATTAAGGATGGCACATGTTGTGATGAGCACTGGGTGTTATATGTAAGTGATGAATCACTAAATTCTGCTGAAATTCATATTGCACTATTAGTTAAGTAACTAGAATTTAAATAAAAATTAGGAAAGAAAAAAAATCAGCCTTTACTTGTCAAAGCTTAATGTTAATTGGTACTTTTATCTTAAACTCAGACAATTCCATTGATCTCACTCTAACTTACAAACCATCCTTGTCCTTTGTATTGATTCTACATGTATTTTATTTATCATTTTTCATTTGCTTGTTTGTTTATATTCCTTTTTATTTTAGAGAGATAGAGAGTGTGTGACCAAGGGAGAGGGGCAGAAGGAGAGAGAAAATCTTAAGCAGACTTCAACCTCACCCTCAGGGTGGAGCCCACTGCTGGGCTTGAAATCATGACCATGGGATCATGACCTGAACTGAAATCAAGATTTGCATGCTCAACCAACTCAGCCACCCAGTTGCCCCAATTCTACCTATAGTTTAAAGTAGTTCCAAACATTTATTCAGTCAGTAATCTCTTAGAGTTAGTGATATATTTCACCATTTTTGTTGCTCTTTATCCTTCCTGCATTTCTGATGTTCACATTGGGATCATTTGTTTTTCTGCTACGGAAAACTCTTTATTTCAGTGACATCAGTAATAAATTCTCCATTTATTTTTGTCTGATAATGTCTCCATTCTTCAGGAACAAGTTCTCTAGGTATAGAACTCTGAATTAGCAGTTATTTTCCTTTGCTAATTTTTTAATGAAATTTATTTTCAAATTGGTTTCCATACAACACCCAGTGCTCATCCCAAAAGATGCCCTCTTCAATACCCATCACCTACCCTCCCCTCCCTTGCACCCCCCATCAACCCTCAATTTGTTTTCAGTTTTTAAGAGTCTCTTATGCTTTGTCTCTCTCCCACTCTAACCTCCTTTTTTTTCCTTCCCCTCCCCCATGGGTTTCTGTTAAGTTTCTCAGGATCCACATAACAGTGAAAACATATGGCATCTGTCTTTTGCTGTATGCCTTATTTCACTTAGCATCACACTCTCCAGTTGCAACCACGTTGCTACAAAGGACCATATTTCATTCTTTCTCATTGCCACATAGTACTCCATTGTGTATATAAACCACAATTTCTTTATCCATTCATCAGTGGATGGACATTTAGGCTTTTCCCACAATTTCGCTATTGTTGAGAGTGCTGCTATAAACATTGGGGTACAAGTGCCCCTATGCATCAGTACTCCTGTATCCCTTGGGTAAATTCCTAGCAGTGCTACTGCTTGGTCATAGGGTAGGTCTAATTTTAATTTTTTGAGGAACCTCCACACTGTTTTCCAGAGTGGCTGCAGCAGTTTGCATTCCCACCAACAGTGCAAGAGGGTTCTCGTTTCTCCACATCCTCGCCACCATCTATAGTCTCCTGATTTGTTCGTTTTGGTCACTCTGACCGGCGTGAGGTAATATCTGAGTGTGGTTTTGATTTGTATTTCCCTGATGAGGAGCGATGTTGAGCATCTTATCATGTGCCTGCTGGCAATCTGGATGTCTTCTTTACAGAAGTGTCTATTCATGTTTTCTACCCATTTCTTCACTGGGTTATTTGTTTTTCGGGTGTGGAGTTTGGTGAGCTCTTTATAGATTTTAGATACTAGCCCTTTGTCTGATATGTCATTTGCAAATACCTTTTCCCATTCTGTTGGTTGCCTTTTACTTTTGTTGATTGTTACCTTTGCAGTGCAGAAGCTTTTTATCTTCATGAGGTCCCAATAGTTCATTTTTGCTTTTAATTCCCTTGCCTTTGGGGATGTGTCAAGTAAGAAATTGCTGCGGCTGAGGTCAGAGAGGTCTTTTCCTGCTTTCTCCTCTAGGGTTTTGATGATTTCTTGTCTCACATTCAGGTTCTTTATCCATTTTGAGTTCATTTTTGTGAGTGATGTAAGAAAGTGGTCTAGTTTCATTCTTCTGCATGTTTCTGTCCAGTTCTCCCAGCACCATGTGTTAAAGAGACTGTCTTTTTTCCATTGGATATTCTTGCCTGCTTTGTCAAAGATTAGTTGGCCATACTTTTGTGGGTCTAGCTCTGGGGTTTCTATTCTATTCCATTGGTCTATGTGTCTGTTTTTGTGCCAATACCATGCTGTCTTGAGGATTACAGCTTTGTAGTAGAAGCTAAAGTCTGGGATTGTGATGCCTCCTGCTTTGGTCTTCTTCTTCAAAATTACTTTGGCTATGTGGGGCCTTTTGTGGTTCCATACAAATTTTAGGATTGTTTGTTCTAGCTTCGAGAAGAATGCTGGTGCAGTTTTGATTGGGATTGCATTGAATGTGTAGATAGCTTTGGGTAGTATTGACATTTTAACAATATTTATTCTTCCAATCCATGAGCACGGAATGTTTTTCCATTTCTTTATATCTTCTTCAATTTCCTTCATAAGCTGTCTATAGTTTTGAGCATACAGATCTTGTACATCTTTGGTTAGATTTATTCCTAGGTATTTTTTGCTTCTTGGTGCAATTGTGAATGGGATCAGTTTGTTTATTTGTCTTTATGTTGCTTCATTATTAGTGTATAAGAATGGAACTGATTTCTATACATTGATTTGTATCCTGCAACTTTGTTAAATTCATGCATCAGTTCTAGAAGACTTTTGGTGGAGACTATCGGATTTTCCATGTATAATATCATGTCATCTGCAAAAAGTGAAAGCTTGACTTCATCTTTGCCATTTTTGGTGCCTTTTATTTCCTTGTGTTGTCTGATTGCTCATGCTAGAACTTCCAACACTATGCTAAACAACAGCGGTGAGAGTGGACATCCCAGTCGTGTTCCTGATCTAAGGGGGAAAGCTCTCAGTTTTTCCCTATCGAAGATGATATTAGCTGTCGTCTTTTCATAAGTGGCTTTTATTATGTTTAAGTATGTTCCTTCTATCCCGACTTTCTCAAGGGTTTTTATTAAGAAATGATGCTGAATTTGTCAAATGCTTTTTCTGCATCAGTTGACAGGATCATATGGTTCTTTTCTTTTCTTTTATTAATGTGATGCATCACGTTGATTCATTTGCGAATGGTGAACCAGCCCTGCATCCCAGGAATTAATCCCACTCGATCATGGTGAATAATTCTTTTGTAAGCTGGTGAATTCGATTTGCTAGTATCTTAATGAGAATTTTTGCATCCACATTCATCAGGGACATTGGCCTGTAGTTCTCTTTTTTTACTGGGTCTCTGTCTGGCTTAGGAATCAAAGTAATACTGGCTTCATAGAATGAGTCTGGAAGTTTTCCTTCAGTTTCTATTTTTTGGAATTCTTGAGGATAGGTATTATCTCTGCTTTAAATGTCTGGTAGAATTCCCTAGTGAAGCCATCTGGTCCTGGACTCTTATTTGTTGGGAGATTTTTGATAACTGATTCAATGTCTTCACTGGTTATGGGTCTGTTCAAGGTTTCTATTTCCTCCTGTTTGAGTTTTGAAAGTGTGTGGGTGTTTAGGAATTTGTCCATTTCTTCCAGGTTGTCCAGTTTGTTGGCATATAATTTTTCATAGTACTCCCAGATAATTGCTTGTATTTCTGAGGGATTGGTTGTAATAATCCCATTTTTGTTAATGATTTTATCTATTTGGGTCATCTCCCTTTTCTTTTTGAGAAGCCTGGCTAGAGGTGTATCAATTATGTTTATTTTTTCACAAACCCAACTCTTGGTTCCATTGATCTGCTCTACAGTTTTTTAGATTCTCTATTTTTTATTTCTGCTCTGATCTTTATTATTTCTCTTCTTCTGCTGGGTTTGGGGTGTCTTTGCTGCTCTGCTTATATTTCCTTTAGGTGTGCTGTTAGATTTTGTATTTGGGATTCTTCTTGTTTCTTGAGATAGGTCTGGATTGCAATTTATTTTCCTCTCAGGACTGCCTTTGAGGCATTCCAAAGCGTTTGGATTGTTGTCTTTTCATTTTCATTTCTTTCCATATATTTTTAAATTTCTTCTCTAATTGCCTGGTTAACCCATTCATTGTTTAGTAGGGTGTTCTTTAACCTCCATGCTTTTGGAGGTTTTCCAGATTTTTTCCTGTGATTGATTTCAAGCTTCATAGCATTGTGGTCCAAAAGTATGCATGGTATGATCTCAATTCATGTATACTTATGAAGGGTTGTTTTGTGCCCCAGTATGTGATCTATCTTGGAGAATGTTCCATGTCCACTCGAGCAGAAAGTATATACTGTTGCTTTGGGATGCAGAGTTCTAAATAGATCTGTCAAGTCCATCTGATCCAATGTATCATTCAGGGCCTTGTTTCTTTATTGACCATGTGTCTGGATGATCTATCCATTGTTGTAGGTGGGGTATTAAAGTCCCCTAAAATTACCACATTCTTGTCAATAAGGTTGCTTATGTTTGTAATTGTTATATATTTGGGGGCTCCTGTATTTGGCGCATAGACTTTTATAATTGTTCTTCTTGATGGATAGACCCTGTAATTATTATATCATGCCCTTCTTCATCTCTTGTTACAGCCTTTAATTTAACATCTAGTTTCTCTGATATAAGTATGGCTACTCCAGCTCTCTTTTGACTTCCGGTAGCATGATAAATAGTTCTCCATCCCCTCACTTTCAATCTGAAGGTGTCCTCAGGTCTAAAATGAGTCTCTTGTAGACAGCAAATAGATGGGTCTTGTTTTTTTATCCATTCTGAAGCCCTATGTCGTTTGGTTGACGCATTTAGTCCATTTACATTCAGTGTTATTACAGAAAGATATGGATTTAGAGTCATTGTGATGTCTGTAGGTTTCATGCTTGTAGCGATGTCTCTGGTACTTTGTCTCACAGGATCCCCCTTAAGATCTCTTGTAGGGCTGGTTTAGTGGTGATGAATTCCTTCAGTTTTTGTTTGTTTGAGAAGACCTTTATGTCTCCTTCTATTCTAAATGACAGATTTGCTGGATAGAGGATTCTCGGCTGCATATTTTTTCTGTTCATCATATTGAAGATTTCCTGCCATTCCTCTGGCCTGCCAAGTTTCAGTAGAGAGATCTGTCACGAGTCTTATCAGTCTCCCTTTATATGTTAGAGCACGTTTATCCCTAGCTGCTTTCAGAATTTTCTCCTTATCCTTGTATTTTGCCAGTTTCACTATGATACGTTGTGCAGAAGATCAATTCAAGTTACGTCTGAAGGGAGTTCTCTGTGCCTCTTGAATTTCAATGCCTTTTTCCTTCCCCAGATCAGGGAAGGTCTCAGCTATTATTTCTTCAAGTACACCTTCAGCACCTTTCCCTCTCTCTTCCTCCTCTGGAATACCAATTATGTTTAGATTATTTCTCTTTAGTGCATCACTTAGTTCTCTAATTTTCCCTCATATTCCTGGATTTTTTAATCTTTTTCTCAGCTTCTTCTTTTTCCATAATTTTACCTTCTAGTTCACCTATTCTCTCCTCTGCCTATTCTATCTGAGCTGTGGTCATCTCCGTTTTACTTTGCAGCTCATTCATAGCATTTTTTAGCTCCTCCTGACAGTTCATTAGTCCCTTGATCTCTGTAGCAAGAGATTCTCTGCTGTCCTTTATACTGTTTTCAAGCCCAGTGATTAATTTTATGATTATTATTCTAAATTCACTTTTTGTTATATTGTTTAAATCGTTTTTGATCAGTTCGTTAGCTGTCGTTATTTCCTGGAGGTTTTTTTGAGGGGAATTCTCCCGTTTTGTCAATTTAGATAGTTCCTGGAGTGGTTCGGAGCTGCAGGGCACTTCCCCTGTGCTGCCTTGAATAACTTGCGTTGGTGGGTGGGATGGCAGTCAGACCTGATGTCTGCCCCCAGCCCACCACTGAGGCCACAGTCAGACTGGTGTGTACCTTCTCTTCCCCTCTCCTAGGGGTGGGATTCACTGTGGGGTGGCGTGGCCCATCTGGGCTACTTGCACACTGCCAGGCTTGTGGTACTGGGTATCTGGCGTATTAGCTGGGCGGATCTGCAAGGTACACAGGGGCGGGAAGGGCAGGCTCAGCTCGCTTTTCCTTTGGAGATCCACTTCAGGAGGGGCTCTGCAGTTTTGGGAGGGGGTCAGACCTGCTGGAGGATGGATCCATAGAAGCACAGCATTGGGTGTTTTCGTGGTGCAAGTTCCCTGACAGGAAATGGTTCCCTTTGGGATTTTGGCTGGGGGATGGGCGAGGGAGATGGCGCTGGCAAACACCTTTGTTCTCCGCCAAGATGTACTTTGTCATCCAGGCCTCAACAACTCTCCCTCCCATTGTCCTCCAGCCTTCCTGCTCTCCCAGAAGAGCTGTTAACTTATAACCTTCCAGATGTCAAGTCCCACTTGCTGTCAGAACACACTCTGTCCGGCCCCTCCACTTTTGAAAGCCAGACCTGGGGGCTCTGCTTTGCTGGTGTGCTGCCCCTCTGCCCTGGCTCCCTCCTGCCAGTCCGTGTAGCACACACCGCCTCTCCACCCTTCCTACCCTCTTCCGTGGGCCTCTCTCTCGTCTACGCTTGGCTCCAGAGAATCCGTTCTGCTAGTGTTCTGGCCGTTTTCTGGGTTATTTAGGCAGGTGTGGGTGGAATCTAAGTGATCAGCAGGACGTGGTGATCCGAGCGTCCTCCTATGCTGCCATCTTCCCAGAACCCTTTCCTTTGCTAATTTAAAGAGATCACTCTAATGTCTTATTGCTCCCCATGTTTTATTGAGAAGCTGCCAATGTAATTGATGCTCTTCGTAAACTATTTGTTCTTGAGGCACCTGGGTGGTTCAATCAGTTAAGTGTCTGTCTTCATCTCAGGTCATAATCTCATCATTCCTGAGTTTGAGCTCCACATCAGGCTCTGCACTGACGGTGCAGAACCTGCTTGGGGTTCTCTCTCTCTCTCTCTCTCTCTCTTTCTCTCTGCCCCTCCACCACTTGTGCTCCCTCTCTAAATAAATACTTTAAAACTTTAAAAAACTAATTGGTCTTTTTCCTGAGGTTTCTTTTAATATTTTATCTTTTAAATTTGTTAAATACTGGGGCTCCTGGGTGGGTTAGTCGGTTGGGTGTCTGGCTTCAGCCTGGGTCATGATCTCCCAGCTTGTGGGTTTGGGTCCCTTGTCGGTCTCTGTGATGACAGCTCTGATCCTGGAGCCTGCTTTGGATTCTGTGTCCACCTCCTCTCTGTCCCTCCCCCACTCTCTCAAAAATTAAAAAAAAAAACATTTAAAAAATTTTAAATTTGTTAAATTAGTTATAATGTGCTTGTGTGGTTTTACTTTATTTTTTGTGTTTATTCTTTTATTTTGAAATAATTGAGATTCTCAAGTAGCGATAACAAATATTATCAAGAGATTCCATATACCCTTCTCCCAATTTCCCCCAATGTTAACATCTTATATAACTATGGTAAGGTTTCATACACAAGGAATTCATATTGATACAATCCATTCTTATTATTCAGATTTTACCAATTTTATGTGGACTATTTTGTATATGTTGATAAGTGTATTTAATTTTATTCAGTTTTATCATATGTGACCACCATCACAGCATAAATACACAACAGCTCCATGACTACAAGAATCTCTCATGTTACCATTTTATAATTGCACTCACTTCAATTGAAAAAGACACAAAGAAATGGAAAAAATACATGCTCATGAATTGAAAGAATAAATATTTTAAAAATGTCAATAGTACCCAAAGCAATCTACACATTCAATGCAATCCCAATCAAAATTGCACCAGCATTCTTCTCAAAGGTAGAACAAACAATCCTAAGATTTGTATGGAACTACAAAAGACCCCAAATAGCCAATGTAATGGTGAAAAAGAAAACCAGAGCGGGAGGCACCACGATCCCAGAAATTAGTGTCTACTACAAAGCTGTAATCATCAAGACAGTATTGTATTGACACAAAAAAAGACACATAGACCAATGCAATAGAAGAGAGAACCCAGAATTAGACCTACAAATGTATGGCCAACTAATCTTTGACAAAGCAAAAAAGAGTATACAATGGGTAAAAAGTCTATTTAGCAAATGGTGCTGGGATAACTGGACAGCAACATGCAGAAGAATGAAACTGGACCACTTTCTTACACCATACACAAAAATAAACTCAAAATGGATGAGGGACCTGAATGTGAGACAGAATATCATCAAAACCCTAGAGGAAAAAGCCAGCAACAACTTCTTTGACCTCAGCCAAATCAATTTCTTGCTCCACACGTCTCCAAAGGCAAGGGAAATAAAAGCAAAAATGAACTATTGAGACTTCACCAAGATAAAAAGATTCTGCACTGAAAAGAAACAATCAACAAAATTAAAAGGCAACCAACAGAATGGGAAAAGACATTTGCAAATGACATACTGGGTAAAGGGTTAGTACTCAAATTCGATAAAAACTTACCAAACTCAACACCCAAAAACAAATAATCCAGTGAATAAATGGGCAGAAGGCATGAATAGACACTTTTACAAAGAAGACATCCAGATGGCTAACAGACAGATGAAACTATGCTCAACATCATTCATCATCAGGGAAATGAAAATCAAAACCTTACTGAGATACCACCTCATGCCAGTCAGAGTGGCTAAAATTAACAACTCAGGAAACAACAGATGCTGGTGAGGATGTAGAGAAATGGGGACCTCCTTGCCCTGTTGGTGGGAATGCAAACAGGTGCAGCTGCTTTGGAAAACAGTGTGGAGGTTCCTCAAAAAATTGACAATAGAACTACCCTATGACCCAGCAATAGCACTACTAGGAATTTATCCAAAGGATACAGGAGTTCTGATTCATAGGTGCACTTGTACCCCTATATTTATAGCAGCACTTTCAACAATAGCCAAATTTTGGAAAGAGCCCTAGTATCCATCAACTGATTAATGGATAAAGAAGATGTGGTTTATATACACAATGGAATACTACTTGGCAATGAGAAAGGGTGAGATCTTGCCATTTGCAGCAATGTGGATGGGACTGGAGGACATTATGTTAAGTGAAATAAGTCAGAGAAAAACAGATATCATATGTTTTCATTTCATATGTGTAACTTGAGAAACTTAAGAGAAGACCATGGGGGAAGGGTAGGAGAAAAAATAGTTTCAAACAGAGAGAGAGGGAGGCAAACCATAAAAGACTCAAATACAGAGAACAAACTGAGGTTTGATTGGGGGATAGTGGACAGGGTAAAATGGGTGTTGGGCATTGAGGGGGGCATTTCCTGGGATGAGCATGAGCACTGGATGTTGTATATAAGCGGTGATTCATGGAAATCCATCCCCAAAACCAAGAGCACACTGTATACACTGTATGTTAGCCAACTTGATAAGTTGTATTAAAAAATAAATTTCAAAATGTGTTTACATAAACATAGTACAAGAATAACCTTATATTTTAGCTTTCCCTTTGTCATATAAGTTTATTTCCTTATGAAAATAAGATAAAATGAATTTAAAGCATGGAATTATATAGAAACAACTCTGCTTTGTTCCAAATTGACTCAAAATATCAATTTTATACATTGTTTTCCTTTACTTTCCCTTATATGCTTCGTCTTTGGAGCTAAATTATAATGCCAACTACTCCACTCATTTAAACAATTTTACACTATTAGATATATATTTTTTAATATTTATAACATATTCTTTTTTTATATATATATGAAATTTATTGACAAATTGGTTTCCATACAACACCCAGTGCTCATCCCAAAAGGTGCCCTCCTCAATACCCATCACCCACCCTCCCCTCCCTCCCACCCCCCATCAACCCTCAGTTTGTTCTCAGTTTTTAAGAGTCTCTTATGCTTTGGCTCTCTCCCACTCTAACGTCCTTTTTTTTTTTTTTTCCCTTCCCCTCCCCCATGGGTTCCTGTTAAGTTTCTCAGGATCCACATAACAGTGAAACCATATGGTATCTGTCTTTCTCTGTATGGCTTATTTCACTTAGCATTACACTCTCCAGTTCCATCCACGTTGCTACAAAAGGCCATATTTCATTTTTTCTCATTGCCACATAGTATTCCATTGTGTATATATACCACAATTTCTTTATCCATTCATCAGTTGATGGACATTTAGGCTCTTTCCATAATTTGGCTATTGTTGACAGTGCTGCTATGAACATTGGGGTACAAGTGCCCCTATGCATCAGTACTCCTGTATCCCTTGGATAGATTCCTAGCAGTGCTATTGCTGGGTCATAGGGTAGGTCTATTTTTAATTTTCTGAGGAACCTCCACACTGCTTTCCAGAGCGGCTGCACCAATTTGCATTCCCACCAACAGTGCAAGAGGGTTCCCGTTTCTCCACATCCTCTCCAGCATCTATAGTCTCCTGATTTGTTCATTTTGGCCACTCTGACTGGCGTGAGGTGATACCTGAGTGTGGTTTTGATTTGTATTTCCCTGATAAGGAGCGACGCTGAACATCTTTTCATGTGCCTGTTGGCCATCTGGATGTCTTCTTTAGAGAAGTGTCTATTCATGTTTTCTGCCCATTTCTTCACTGGGTTATTTGTTTTTCGGGTGTGGAGTTTGGTGAGCTCTTTATAGATTTTAGATACTAGCCCTTTGTCCGATATGTCATTTGCAAATATCTTTTCCCATTCCGTTGGTTGCCTTTTAGTTTTGTTGGTTGTTTCCTTTGCTGTGCAGAAGCTTTTGATCTTCATAAGGTCCCAGTAATTCACTTTTGCTTTTAATTCCCTTGCCTTTGGGGATGTGTCGAGTAAGAGATTGCTATGGCTGAGGTCAGAGAGGTCTTTTCCTGCTTTCTCCTCTAAGGTGCTGATGGTTTCCTGTCTCACATTTAGGTCCTTTATCCATTTTGAGTTTATTTTTGTAAATGGTGTGAGAAAGTGGTCTAGTTTCAACCTTCTGCATGTTGCTGTCCAGTTCTCCCAGCACCATTTGTTAAAGAGGCTTTTTTCCATTGGATGTTCTTTCCTGCTTTGTCAAAGATGAGTTGGCCATACGTTTGTGGGTCTAGTTCTGGGGTTTCTATTCTATTCCATTGGCCTATGTGTCTGTTTTTGTGCCAATACCATGCTGTCTTGATGATGACAGCTTTGTAGTAGAGGCTAAAGTCTGGGATTGTGATGCCTCCTGCTTTGGTCTTCTTCTTCAAAATTCCTTTGGCTATTCGGGGCCTTTTGTGTTTCCATATGAATTTTAATTGCTTGTTCTACCTTCGAGAAGAATGCTGGTGCAATTTTGATTGGGATTGCATTGAATGTGTAGATAGCTTTGGGTAGTATTGACATTTTGATAATATTTATTTTTCCAATCCATGAGCAGGGAATGTCTTTCCATTTCTTTAAATCTTCTTCAATTACCTTCATAAGCTTTCTATAGTTTTCAGCATACAGATCCTTTACATCTTTGGTTAGATTGATTCCTAGGTATTTTATGCTTCTTGGTACAATTGTGAATGGGATCAGTTTCTTTATTTGTCTTTCTGTTGCTTCATTGTTAGTGTATAAGAATGCAACTGATTTCTGTACATTGATTTTGTATCCTGCCACTTTGCTGAATTCATGTATCAGTTCTAGCAGACTTTTGGTGGAGTCTATCGGATTTTCCGTGTATAATATCATGTCATCTGCAAAAAGCGAAAGCTTGACTTCATCTTTGCCAATTTTGATGCCTTTGATTTCCTTTTGTTGTCTGATTGGTGATGCTAGAACTTCCAGCACTATGTTAAACAACAGCGGTGAGAGTGGGCATCCCTGTCGTGTTCCTGATCTCAGGGAAAAAGCTCTCAGTTTTTCCCCGTTGAGGATGATGTTAGCTGTGGGCTTTTCATAAATGGCTTTTATGATCTTTAAGTATGTTCCTTCTCTCCCGACTTTCTCAAGGGTTTTTATTAAGAAAGGGTGCTGGATTTTGTCAAAGGCCTTTTCTGCATCGATTGACAGGATCATATGGTTCTTCTCTTTTTTTTTGTTAATGTGATGTATCACGTTGATTGATTTGCGAATGTTGAACCAGCCCTGCATCCCAGGAATGAATCCCACTTGATCATGGTGAATAATTCTTTTCATATGCTGTTGAATTCGATTTGCTAGTATCTTATTGAGAATTTTTGCATCCCTATTCATCAGGGATATTGGCCTGCAGTTCTCTTTTTTTACTGGGTCTCTGTCTGGTTTAGGAATCAAAGTAATACTGGCTTCATAGAATGAGTCTGGAAGTTTTCCTTCCCTTTCTAATTCTTGGAATAACTTGAGAAGGATAGGTATTATCTCTGCTTTAAATGTCTGGTAGAACTCCCCTGGGAAGCCATCTGGTCCTGGACTCTTATTTGTTGGGAGATTTTTGATAACCGATTCAATTTCTTCGCTGGTTATGGGTCTGTTCAAGCTTTCTATTTCCTCCTGATTGAGTTTTGGAAGAGTGTGGGTGTTCAGGAATTTGTCCATTTCTTCCAGGTTGTCCCATTTGTTTGCATATAATTTTTCATAGTATTCCCTGATAATTGTTTGTATCTCTGAGGGATAGGTTGTAATAATTCCATTTTCATTCATGATTTTATCTATTTGGGTCATCTCCCTTTTCTTTTTGAGAAGCCTGGCTAGAGGTTTGTCAATTTTGTTTATTTTTTCAAAAAACCAACTCTTGGTTTCGTTGATCTGCTCTACAGTTTTTTTAGATTCTATATTGTTTATTTCTGCTCTGATCTTTATTATTTCTTTTCTTCTGCTGGGTTTAGGCTGCCTTTGCTGTTCTGCTTCTATTTCCTTTAGGTGTGCTGTTAGATTTTGTATTTGGGATTTTTCTTGTTTCTTGAGATAGGCCTGGATTGCAATGTATTTTCCTCTCAGGACTGCCTTCACTGCGTCCCAAAGCATTTGGATTGTTGTATTTTCATTTTCGTTTGTTTCCATATATTTTTTGATTTCATCTCTAATTGCCTGGTTTGCCCACTCATTCGTTAGTAGGGTGTTCTTTTTTTTAAAGTTTTTTTTTTTCAACGTTTATTTATTTTTGGGAGAGAGACAGAGCATGAACGGGGGAGGGGCAGAGAGAGAGGGAGACACAACATCGGAAACAGGCTCCAGGCTCTGAGCCATCAGCCCAGAGCCCGACGCGGGGCTCGAACCCACGGACCGCGAGATCGTGACCTGGCTGAAGTCGGATGCCTAACCGACTGCGCCACCCAGGCGCCCCAGTAGGGTGTTCTTTAACCTCCATGCTTTTGGAGGTTTTCCAGACTTTTTCCTGTGGTTGATTTCAAGCTTCATAGCATTGTGGTCTGAAAGTATGCATGGTATAGTTTCAATTCTTGTAAACTTATGAAGGGCTGTTTTGTGACCCAGTATATGATCTATCTTGGAGAATGTTCCATGTGCACTCGAGAAGAAAGTATATTCTGTTGCTTTGGGATGCAGAGTTCTAAATAGATCTGTCAAGTCCATCTGATCCAATGTCTCATTCAGGGCCCTTGTTTCTTTATTGACCGTGTGTCTAGATGATCTATCCATTTCTGTAAGTGGGGTGTTAAATTCCCCAGCAATTACCACATTCTTATCAATAAGGTTGCTTATGTTTATGAGTAATTGTTTTATATATTTGGGGGCTCCGGTATTCGGTGCATAGACATTTATAATTGTTAGCTCTTCCTGATGGATAGACCCTGTAACTATTATATAATGTCCTT
This sequence comes from Lynx rufus, assembly GCF_022079265.1. Taxonomy (NCBI): domain Eukaryota; kingdom Metazoa; phylum Chordata; class Mammalia; order Carnivora; family Felidae; genus Lynx; species Lynx rufus. Next base: position 8,805,517 of record NW_025814846.1, read on the forward strand.
CTTCATCTCTTGTTACAGCCTTTAATTTAAAGTCTAGTTTGTCTTATATAAGTATGGCTACTCCAGCTTTCTTCTGGCTTCCAGTAGCATGATAAATAGTTCTCCATCCCCTCACTCTGAATCTAAAGGTGTCCTCAGGTCTAAAATGAGTCTCTTGTAGACAGCAAATAGATGGGTCTTGTTTTTTTATCCATTCTGATACCCTATGTCTTTTGGTTGGCGCATTTAATCCATTTACATTCAGTGTTATTATAGAAAGATACGGGTTTAGAGTCATTGTGATGTCTGTATGTTTTATGCTTGTAGTGATGTCTCTGGTACTTTGTCTCACAGGGTCCCCCTTAGGATCTCTTGTAGGGCTGGTTTAGTGGTGACAAATTCCTTCAGTTTTTGTTTGTTTGGGAAGACCTTTATCTCTCCTTCTATTCTAAATGACAGACTTGCTGGATAAAGGATTCTTGGCTGCATATTTTTTCTGTCTAGCACACTGAAAATCTCGTGCCAATTCTTTCTGGCCTGCCAAGTTTCAAAAGAGAGATCCGTCACGAGTCTTATAGGTCTCCCTTTATATGTGAGGGCACGTTTACCCCTTGCTGCTTTCAGAATTTTCTCTTTATCCTTGTATTTTGCCAGTTTCACTATGATATGTCGTGCAGAAGATCGATTCAAGTTACGTCTGAAGGGAGTTCTCTGTGCCTCTTGGATTTCGATGCCTTTTTCCTTCCTCAGTTCAGGGAAGTTCTCAGCTATTATTTCTTCAAGTACCCCTTCAGCACCTTTCCCTCTCTCTTCCTCCTCTGGGATACCAATTATGCGTATATTATTTCTTTTTAGTGTGTCACTTAGTTCTCTAATTTTCCCCTCATACTCCTGGATTTTTTTATCTCTCTTTTTCTCAGCTTCCTCTTTTTCCATAACTTTATCTTCTAGTTCACCTATTCTCTCCTCTGCCTCTTCCATCCGAGCCGTGGTGGTTTGCATTTTGTTTTGCATTTCATTTAAAGCGTTTTTCAGCTCCTCGTGACTGTTCCTTAGTCCCTTGATCTCTGTAGCAAGAGATTCTCTGCTGTCCTGTATACTGTTTTCCAGCCCAGCGATTAATTTTATGACTATTATTCTAAATTCACTTTCTGTTATATTATTTAAATCCTTTTTGATCAGCTCATTAGCTGTTGTTATTTCCTGGAGATTCTTCTGACGGGAATTCTTCCGCTTGGTCATTTTGGATAGTCCCTGGTGTGGTGAGGACCTGCAGGGCACTTCCCCTGTGCTGTGGTGTATAACTGGAGTTGGTGGGCGGGGCCGCAGTCCGACCTGATGTCTGCCCCCAGCCCACCGCTGGGGCCACAGTCAGACTGGTGTGTGCCTTCTCTTCCCCTCTCCTAGGGGCGGGATTCACTGTGGGGTGGCGTGGCCCGTCTGGGCTACTTGCACACTGCCAGGCTTGTGATGCTGGGGATCTGGCGTATTAGCTGGGGTGGGAAGGCAAGGTGCACGGCGGCAGGGGGGGCAGGCTTAGCTCGCTTCTCCTTAGGTGATCCACTTCAGGAGGGGCCCTGTGGTAGCCGGAGGGAGTCAGATCCGCTGCAGGAGGTTTGGCTCCTCAGAAGCACAGAGTTGGGTGTTTGCGCGGAGCGAGCAATTTCCCTGGCCGGAACCGGTTCCCTTTGGGATTTTGGCTGGGGGATGGGCGGGGGAGATGGCGCTGGCGAGCCCCTTTGTTCCCCGCCAAACTGAGCTCTGTCGTCTGGGGGCTCAGCAGCTCACCCTCCCTTTGTCCTCCAGCCTTCCCGCTTTCCGAGCAGAGCTGTTAACTTATGACCTCCCAGACGCTAAGTCGCGCTTGCTGTCGGAACACAGTCTGTCAGGCCCCTCCGCTTTTGCAAGCCGGACTCGGGGGCTCTGCTTGGCTGGCGAGCCGCCCCTCTGCCCCGGCTCCCTCCCGCCAGTCCGTGGAGCGCGCACCGCCTCGCCGCCCTTCCTACCCTCTTCCGTGGGCCTCTCGTTGCACTTGGGTCCGGTGACTCCGTTCTGCTAATCCTCTGGCGGTTTTCTGGGTTATTTAGGCAGGTGTAGGTGGAATCTAAGAGGTCAGCAGGACGCGCGGTGAGCCCAGCGTCCTCCTACGCCGCCATCTTCCTGTCTCTCTCCATAACATATTCTCTTTTTGTCTAATTTGAACATACAAAAGATGTTCAAACCAAGATAACACTGTATGTTAGCCAACTTGACAATAAATTATATTTTAAAAAAAAGTCATAGAGTTTCAGAATGGATTTAAGAAAAACATGCAAGACCCATCTATATATTACCTATGAGACTCATTTTATTTATTTATTTATTTATTTATTTATTTTTTATTATCTATTCACTTATTTTTTTAGTGGGTGAATCTTGTGAACTCATAAATTATTTTCCTTCACTTCGTGAAACAGTAGCAAATGAGACTTGTTTTGGGCAGTTCTTTTTATAGTTTTCCAAGATTTTATTTAAATTCCAGTTAGTTAGCATGCAATGTAATATTAGTTTCAGGTGTAGAATTTTGTGATTCAACACTTGCACACTACACTCTGTGCTCATCACAATGAAAACCCTCCTTAATATCCATCACCTCTTTAACCTATCCCTGGACTACCTGACCTCTAGTAACCATCAGTTTATTCTTTATTGTTAAGGGTATGTTTCTGTTATCCCCTGATTTTTTTCCCTCCTATGTTGGTTTGTTTTGTTTATTAAATTCTACATATAAGGGAAATCATATGGTATTTGTCTTTCTGTGAATGACATATTTCTTAGCCTAATACTGTGTAGTTCCATCAACGTAATTGCAAATGGCAATGGCATGATTTCTTTCTTTTTTGTTTGTGGCTGAGTAATATTCTATGTTGGTCTCTTTAAGTAATTTGGATATTGATGATAATACTGCTATTAACATTAGGGTGCATGTATCTCTTTGAATTAGTATTTTTTATCCTTTGTTTACATACCTAGTAGTACAGTTTCTGGATCATAGGGTAGTTCTATTTTTAACTCTTGAGGATCCTAAGTACTGTTTTCCAGAGTGGCTGCACCAGTTTTCATTCTCACCAACAGTTTAAGAGGGTTGCTTTTTCTTCGCATCCTCACCAACGCCTGTTTTTTCCTGTGTTCTTAACTTCAGTCAATATCCCTGGTGTGAGGTGATAGTTCATTGCAGTTATGACTTGTATTTCCCTGGCGAGTGATGTTGAACATCTTTTTGTGTGTGTGTGTTGGTTGGTCATCTGTATGTCTTCTATGGAAAAATATCTATTCATGTCTTCTGTCCATTTCTTAAATGGATTATTTGTTTTATCAGTGTTGAGTTTCATAAATTCTTTATATGTTTTGTATACTAACTCTTTATCAGATATGTCATTTGGAAATATCTTCTGCCATTCTATAAGTGGCTTTTAGTTCTGATTGTTCCTTTGCTGTGTAGAAGCTTTTTATTTTGACATCTCAATAGTTTATTTTTGCCTTTGGTTCCCTTGCCACAGGGAATATATCTAGTAAGAAGTTGCTAATGCTTATGTAAAAGATGTTACTGCCTGTGTTGTCCTCTAGGGTTTTAGTGGCTTCCTGACTCACATTTAGGTCTTTCATCAATTTTGAATTTGTTTTTGTGCATGATGTAATAAAACAGTCAAATTTCATTATTTTGTATGTTGCTGTCCAGTTTTCCCAACATCATTTATTGAAAAGACTGTCTTTTTAGATATTCTTTCCTGAGTTTCTTAAGATTAATTCACTATAGATTGTTGATTCATTTTTGTGTTTTCTATTTTGTTCCACTAATCTACGTGTCTATTTTTGTGCCAGTACTATACTGTCTTGATCACTACAGTTTGTAACAAAACTTCAAGTCTGGAATTGTGAGGCTTCCAGCTTTGCTTTTCTTTTTCAGGATTGTTTTGGCTATTCAAGGTCTTTTGTAATTCATACAAATCTCAGCATTGTTTGTTCAAGCTTTATGAAAAGTGCTAGTGGTATTTTGATAGGGAATGCATATAATGTATAGATTGCTTTTGACAATATAGATATTTTAGCAATATTTTTTCTTCCAATCCTTTAACATGAGATATTTTTCCTTTTGTGTGTGTGTGTGTGTGTGTGTGTGTGTGATCTTCAGTTTCTTTCATCACTGTTTCATAGTTTTCAGAGTACAGGTATTTCACCTCTTTGGTTAGGGTCTTCCTATGCAGCTTATTTCTTTTGGTACAACTGTAAATTGGATTGTTTTCTTAATTTTTATTTCTGGTGCTTCATTATTGCTGTATAGAAATGCAACAGAGTTTTGTTCATTTATTTTGTATCCTGCAACTTTACTGAAGTCATTTATCACTTTTAGCAATACTTTGGTGGAGCCATTTGGGTTTTCTATGTAGTGTATCATGTAATCTGCAAATAGTGAAAGCTTGACTTCCTCCTTGATGATTTAGATGTCTTTTATCTCTTTGCGTTGTCTGATTGCTTTGGCTGGGACTTCCAGTAGTATGTTAAATAATAGGGGTAACAGTGAACATCCCTATCTTGCTCCTGACCTTAGAGGAAAGTCTCTCAGCTTTTCCCCATTGAAGATGATAAAAGTTGTAGATTTCTTATATATGGCTTATGATATTCAGGTATGTTACCTCTAACCCTACTTTCTTGAGTGTCTGTAACATGAATGGATGATGCACATTGTCAGATGCTTTTTCTGCATCTATTGAAATGATCATATAATTCTTAACCTTTTGTTTGTTAATGTGCTATATCACATTGACTGATTAGTGAATATTGTACCACCCTTGCAGCCAAGAAATGAATGTACTTGAATGATTCTTTTAATGTGTTATTGAATTTGATTTGCTAGTATTTTATTGAGAATTTTTGCATCCATGTTCATAGGGATATTGGCCAGTAGTTCTCCTTTTTAGTGGAGTCTTTGTCTTGTTTTGGAATCAGGGTAATGCTGACCTTATAGAATGAATTTGGAGGTTTTCCTTCCATTTCTATTTTTTTTAATAGTTTGAGAATAATAGGTATGAACAGTGCTTTAAATGTTTTTTAGATTTTTTCTGTTAAGCTATCTGGCCCTGGACTTTGTTTATTGTCAATTTTTTGAGTACTGATTACATTTATTTGCTGGTTGTTGGTGCTTTCAATATTTGTACATCATCCTGTTTCAGTCTTTGTAGTGTATATGTTTCCAGGAATTTATCCATTTTTCCAGTTTATCCAATTTGTTGCCATATAATCTTTCATAATTCTCTTAAAATTGTATTTCTGTGGTGTTGGGTGATATTTCTCCTCTCTTATTTGTGATTTGATTTGTTTGGTTCTTTCTATTTCCTTTTTGATGAGTCTGATTAGGGTTATCAATTTTCTTTTTTTAATGAACCAGTTCATGGTTTCACTGATTTGTTCTCTTGTTTTATTAGTTTCTATTTCATTTATCTGTGTTCTAATCTTTATTATTTCCCTTCTGATAGATTTAGACTTCATTTGTTGTTCCTTTTCTAGCTCCTTTAAGTGTAAGGGTAGGTTTTTTTATTTAGGATTTTATTTGCTTCATGAGATAGTCCTGTATTGCTATATATTTCCCTCTTAGGACTACTTCAAAGATTTGGACCCTTGTATATTTCATTTTCATTTTCCTCCATGCATTTTTTATTTATTATTTCACTTCCTGGTTGACCTATTCATTCTTAAGTAGCATGTTGTTTAACTTGCATGTATTTGTGGCCTTTCTAGATTTTTTCCGGTGTTGACTTCTGTTTTTATAGTGTTGTGTTAGCAAAGATGCATGGTATGATCTCAATCTTTTTGTATTTGTTTAGGTCTGGTGTGTGACATATTATGTAACCCATTCTGGAGACTGTGCACTTGAAAAGAATTTGTATTTTGCTGCTTTAGTATGGAATGCACTTTTTTTTAATTTTTTTTAATTTTTAAGATGGAATGTTCTAAGTATATTGTTTAAGTTCCTCTGGCCCAGTGTGTCATTCAAAGCTATTGGTTCAACAGAAAAACTACAGATAACACGATGATATTAATCACTTTATCTTTCAAAAATCACTATGAATGTGAGTGGACTAAGTGCCTTAATTAAAAGACATAGGGTATCAGAATGGATTAAAAAAAAATAAGACCCATCTATATGCTGCCTACAAGAGATTCATTTTATATCTGAGGACACCTGCACATTGAAAGTGTCTGGATGGAAAACTATCTATCATGCTACTAGATGTCAAAAGAAAGCCAGAGTAGCCATACTTATATCAGACAAGCTAGATTTTAAAAACAAAGACTGTAACAATATATGAAGAAGGGTATTATATCATAATTAAGGGTCTTTCCACCAAGAAGAGCTAAAAACAGTAAATATTTATGCCCCAATGTGGAAGCACCCAAATATATAAATCAATTAACCATAAGCAAAAAAATGTATAAATAATAATACTGTGACTTTAGGGACTTTAATACTCCACTTACAACAATGGACAGATCACTTAGGCAAAAAATCAATAAGGAAACAATATCTCCAAATAACACATTGGACCAAATGAACTTAACAGGTATATCCAGAAAGCATATCCTAAAGCAGCAGAATACACATTTGTCTTGAGTGCACATGGATCACATACTGGGTCACAAAACAGTCCTAAACAAATATAAAAGAATTGAGATCATACCATGCATATTTTCAGGTCACAACATTATGAAACTTGAAATCAGTCACAAGAAAAAATTTGGAAAACACTCAAATACATGGAGGCTAAAGAACATCCTACTAAAGAAAGATTTAGTCAACTAGGAAATTAAAGGAGAAAATTAAAAAATATATGGAAGCAAATGAAAATGAAAACATGACTGTCCAAAGCTTTGGGATGCAGCAAAGGCAGTCCTAAGAGGAAAATTCATTGCAGTTCTGGACTAACTCAAGAAACAAGAAAGGTCTCAAATATACAACCTAACCTCACACCTAAAGGAGCTAGAAAGGCAGTGGCAAAGAAAGCCTAAAGCCACCAGAAGAAGAGAAATAATAAAGATTAGAGAAGATATAACAATATAGAATAAGAAAAAAAAACCAGCAGAACAGATCAATGAATCTAAGAGCTGATTCTTTGAAAGAATAAACGAAGTTGATAAGCCCCTAGCCAGAATTCTCAAAAAGAAAAAAGAGAGAAGACCCAAATAGATAAAATCACGAATGAAAGAGATCACAAACAACACCACAGAAATACAAACAATTATTAGAGAATACTATGAGACATTACATACCACAAATTGGACAATATGAAAGAAATGGAAAAATTCCTAGAAACTCCACATTACCAAAACTCCAACGGGAAGAAATAGAAAATTTGAGGAGACCCATAACCAGTGAAGAAATTGAATTTGTTATCAAAAATCTCCCAACAAATAAGAGTCCTGGACCAGATGACTTCCTAGGGGAATTCTACCAGACATTTAAAGCAGAGCTACTAGCTATTCTTCTCAAGCTATTCCAACAAAATAGAAATGGAAGGAAAGCTTCCAGACTCATTCTGTGAATCCAGCATTACCTGACTCTCAGACAAGAGAAAGACCCTACTAAAAAGGAAAATTATAGGCCCCTATCCCTTATTAACATGAATTCAAAAATCCTCAAGAAGTTACTAGCAAAGTGAATTCAACAGTATATTAAATCAATTATTCACCATGATCATGTGGGATTTATTCCTGGGTTGCAGGGCTGGTTCAGTATTCACGAATCAGTCAACCTGATACATCACATTAATAAAATAAAGGATAAGAACTAAATGATATTATCAATAGACACAGAGAGAGCATATGACAAAATACAGAACCCTTTATTAATAAAAGCCTCAAGAAAGTCAGGATAGAAGGGACATACCTTAACATCATAAAAGCTATATATGAAAGTCACACTACCTAATATCATCCTCAGTGGGAAGAAACTGAGAGCTTTCCCACTGAGATTAGGAACATGACAGGGATGTCCACTCTCACTACTTGTTATTCAAAATATTGTTGGAAGTCCTATCCTCAGCAATTAAACAACAAAATGAAATAAAAGTCATCCAAATTCGCAAAGAAGAAGTAAAAATTTCACTCTTCACAGAAGACAAGGTACTAAACATGGAAAACTCGAAAGACTCCACCAAAAAACTGTTAGAGCTGATACAGAGATTCAGCAAAGTTGCAGGATATAATATCAATGTATATAAATCAGTTGCATTTCTGTACACACATAATGAAGCAAAAGAGAAATCAAGGAATAGATACAATTTACAATTGCAGCAAAACCATAAAATACCTAGGAATAAACCTAAAGAGGTAAAAGATCCACATGCTGAGAACTATTGAAAACTTATGAAAGAAATTGAAGAAGACACAAAGAAATGGGAAAAAAAATTCCATGCTCATGGATTGGAATAAAAATATTGTTAAAATGTCAATACTACCCAAAGCAATCTACATATTCAATGCAATCCCAAATACAGTAGTACCAGCATTCTTCACAAAGCTAGAACAAACAATCCTAAAATTTGTATGGAACCACGAAAGATTCTGAGTAGCCTAAGTAATGTTGAAAAAGAAAACCAAAACTCGAGGCATCACAATCCCGGATTTCAGCTTGTATTACAAGGCTGTAATCATCAAGAAAGTATGGTATTGGCATAAAAACAGACACATAGAACATACAATAGAATAGAGAATCCAGAAATGGACCTATAGACATATGGCCAACTAATCTTTGATAAAGGAGGAAAGATTATCCAATGGAAAAATACGGTCTGTTTAGCAAAACATTCTGGGAGAACTCGACAGCATCATGCAGAAGAATGAACCTGGACCACTTTTTACATAACACACAAAAATAAAATCAAAATGTATGAAAGTCCTAAATATGAGACAGTAAATCATCAAAATCCTACAGGAGAAAACAGGCATCAAACTCTTTGACCTCAGCTGCAACAACTTCTTACTTGACATATCTCTGAAGGCAAGGGAAATAAAAGCAAAAATGAATTATTGGGACCTTATCAAGATAAAAAGCTTCTGCACAACAAAGGAAACAATCAGCAAAATTAAAGGCAACCGAAGGAATGGGAGAAGATATTTGTAAATGACATATTGGATAAAGGGTTAGTATCCAAAATCTATAAAGAACTTATTAAACTCAACACTCACAAAACAAATAATCAAGTGAAGAAATGGGCAAAAGACATGAATAGACACTTTTCCAAAGAAGACATCCATATGGCTAATAGACACATGAAAGAATGCTCAACATCACTCATCAGGGAAATACAAATCAAAGCCACATTGAGATACCACCTCACACCAGTCAGAGTGGTTACAATTAACAACTCAGGAAATAAGAGATGTTGGTCAGGATGTGGAGAAAGAGGAACTCTCTTGCATTGCTGGCAGGATTGCAAACTGGTGCAACCACTCTGGAAAACAGTGTCAAGGTTCCTTAAAAACTTAAAAATAGAATAACCCTATTACCCAGAAATTGCACTGATAGGAATTTATTCAAAGGATACAGGAGTGCTGATTCAAAGGAGCACTTGCACCCCAATGTTTATAGCAGTGCTATCAGCAATAGCTGAATTATGGGAAGTGTCCAAATGTCCATCATTTGTAAATGGGTAAGGATATGGAATGGATAAAGAAGACGTGGTGTGTGTGTGTGTGTGTGTGTGTGTGTGTGTGTATGTGTGTATGTATGTATGTGGAATGCAATGGAATACTACTTGGCAATTAAAAAGAATGAAATGTAGCCATTTGCAACAAGGAGGATCGAACTGGAGGGTGTAATGCTAAGCAAAATAAATCACTCAGAGAAACACAAATATATGATTTCACTCATGTGTGGAGTTTGAGAAACTTAACAGATAACATAAAGGAAGGGAAGGAAAAGTAAGATACAAATAGAGAGGGAGACAAACCATAAGAAACAAATACAGAGAACAAAGTGAGGGTTGATGGGGGTGGGGGAATTGAGAGTGAGGAAAATGGGTGATGGGCATTGATAAGGGCACTTGTTGGGATGAGCACTGGGTGTTGTATGTAATGATGAATCACGGGAGTCTACTCCTGAATCTAAGACTAAACTAAATGTTAGCTAGCTTGAGAATAATAATAATAAACCCATTGTTTCATTGTTTATTTTCTGCTTAGATTAACTATCCATGAATGTAAGTGGGTGTTTAATGTCTTACTGTTATTGTATTATTATCAATCGGTTCCTTTATGTGTCTTATTTTATATATTTTGGTGCTCTCATATTGGGGACATGTATATATTTACAATTGTAGAGTTTCTTTTTGGTTAGTCACATTTCTTATGGTATAGTGCATTCTGCATTGCTTTTTACAGTGTTTTGTTTTATATCTTGTATGTCTGATAAGTATTGCTACCCTGGCTTTCTTTTGACAACTATTTGCATGACAAATATTTCTCCATCTGTGGCTGCGCAGTGACAAAAAAGTTCTCAGACACTTATACTGAGCGAACGTGCAGGGCCACCTCTGCCAGTGAAACAGCAGCAGCAGCAACAAACTGCACATAGTTTTTATTTTATGTTCACCAGCTATAAACATCAAAGAATGTTAAAGCAAGGGAGGAAAACATAAGGAGCCTCCAGACATAGATCAAACACACATCCGGTGTTTATGGGAAATCATGTAGGCAAGATGTGTAGTTTCAAGGACCGCTAGGCAATCACAGTGGGTCTGTCTCCTAACTGGTTCCTAGGAGATCATGGGGCTCTGTTCTCATAGTGCTAATGCGTCTGACAGCCTTGAGACCAGCACATCGCTTATGTTTCAGCAATTACCCCATTCACTTTCCCAGGGCTTACAATACACTCTCTAGAAATAATTCCATAACTCCCCTCTCCTTCTGTTTTTATTAGCAGGACCAGGAGTTGTCATGGAAGTGGTGAGAATCCAGGTATTGGTGAAGAACACCTTGGGTGGCTTGTTAGAGGAGCAAAGGGACATAATCACTTTGACAACTATAACAAAAAAACAAGATTATTAGCAACATTGCAATAGTATTAAAGTGTATATTGAACCCAGAGAACCAGGTTTTTTGGTTGATCTAGTTAGAAATATCATTAAGAGTGTTCATTGTGACCTGTTGGCCTTCTTTGTTGAAGCTCTTGTAACTGTTTTTTGTAACCTAGTTTTAGTTTATTAATGGAGACTTAATTTTTTTGGAACAAGTGGCAAGCCAATTCTCTAAGAGGAAGTTTTAATAGAAGAATAGGCATTAGTGGAGTATTTGAGTCTAAGTATCAGACCCGCAAATCCAGGATTTTATATGGGGTTAGAAGTATCATAATGAAAAGTAAGTTTTAGATACATCCTTCCCAGATTCTATTACTGTCCATAAGACCATCAGTCCTTGAGGTTCCAAATTTTTAAGGATTGTATTGTTAAATAAGGATATTTGAGTAAAATTACAAAAATGGCAAATGTCCCATGAGAAGCCATCATAGGACCCCATCTCCAGCTAGAGTCTGGTACATACTGGCATTGAAAGTTTTGGTACTTGTTTTCCCTCAGATAGGATTCCTTCTGCTCTTATTGTGAGAACAAAATGTTGATATTTGATAGTACTTATCCGAGATTTATCTTTTGGTGTTTTAAGTGTGCTATTCATATACCATTGTTTGTGAAGAGGGACTTAGAGGCTCTTGTTAGTATTGCGGTATTAGGATTATAAAATAGAGAAATGCTCAAGTGAGAAAAAGTCCAATTTATAGAAAGCCTATGTGTTAATGGGAGCCCAGTGTCGTCCAGTAATAGAGGAGTTATATGAGATAGGAATTTCAGCATCTTCCCAGGAGACAAGACAAAACATAGGAGGGCAAAGAAGAGGAGCCCGAAAGGCAAAAATAGAGTATGGGTGAGTAAAAGCAACAGGTAAAGAATGCAGACACATTAGCAGAAGTATTACCTTATTTGAGTTGGCAGTAAGGCAAGAGATGACCAGATAGCAACATATTTTTAGGGGTCACGTGCATGCCCATGTTGATTAAAACCTCTTCAACATGTAAGGTTAATTTTTTAACATCATCACAGGAGATGTCTCAGTTGGCTGAGTGGTCTATTTTCCTCTTGTTTGGATTCAATATCCCGCTGGGAAGGGCTACCACCATCAGTTTGAAATTTGGTATTGGATTCTCGAGTCTGTCTTGCCAGCTCATGATGTGGTTTTATTAACCGAGCAGGTACTCATATAGTACCATGAGAAGAAAGTACAGCAGCAAAAGCTCTCCACCAGGTTAACAATTGTATTGGACCCTTCTTGTTGGGCCCTCATTGGGCAATCTATACCATACCTTGGGTTTTGGGAATTTTTGTTTCATTTGAAAATGTGTGAGCATAGCAGAGTGAAAATTTCTGTCTAATTGTAAATGATTTAATGTGAATAGGGCTCTCATTAATCTTACCTGAGGGGGTGGCATTTCCCCCCTTTTGTTTTAATAAGAGTAGTTTTAAATATGTTTAACGATGGCTTGACATTTATGGTAGTGAAGGAGTCTTGACATCAGGTGGAGAGACATAGAAGAAAAGAGTAAAACATGATTAGAATAACAAAAAGAAGGGGCGCCTGGGTGGCGCAGTCGGTTAAGCGTCCGACTTCAGCCAGGTCACGATCTCGTGGTCCGTGAGTTCGAGCCCCGCGTCGGGCTCTGGGCTGATGGCTCAGAGCCTGGAGCCTGTTTCCGATTCTGTGTCTCCCTCTCTCTCTGCCCCTCCCCTGTTCATGCTCTGTCTCTCTCTGTCCCGAAAATAAATAAACGTTGAAAAAAAAAAAAGAAAAAGAAGCCCAAATAAGAGTCCTTCGATAGTTGATAAAAATTATTTTTTGTTTACTTAGTTTGTTATTAATTTTTGTTTAGTTTGAATGTAGTTTTTTAATTTTGGAAAGTTTTACCCATTTGTGTTAAGATCTTAAAGATGTTAAATATCTGTATTTGTCCTAAAATATTTTTTATAAATCTCTTTGAATATGAAACACATTTTGTGAGAGTCAGAACAATAACTATAAATGACAAAAGACTTAAAAATGGACTTGTTGATAATGTGATATGAAAGTTTATTATTATGTAAATGACAAGAAAATTTAGTTATTTTTGTGACATATAACATTTTGATGATTAGAATATCAAGTGATGACCTTACACCAAAATATATTAAAATTTTAGGAATTATATATGTATTTGAGTAGTTATAGCATTGACCCAAGAAACATAACCTAAAGTTTATTATTATTTGTTTGACAGGGCTTTTTAAGTAACATGTCGAATAAAAAGGCCCAATTGGTTAAAAATATTTTATTTACAATTTAAATCTTTGGAAGTTTGTTAAAACCTTAGAAAGTTATAAAGTATATCCTAAATAGGATTATAGATCACAATAAATTTTAGTTATTCATATAACCAAGGTGGCAATGAGATTTTTAAGGCAAATATGTAGGTTTATATAGTTGTTAGCAATACCTAGCTCCTTTAACATTGAGGAGTTTTGACTAAATAATGAAAGACCTGATAAAGACAAAACATAAACCTTTGGGTGTTTTTTGGTAGACAAAAGAGAAAAGAACTTCATTTACATTTTTTTAAAGAGCAGATCCATAATCCAAGAAAACTGTCTTTTGAACATAAAGAAAAACTGAATTTTATTCTTGTATTAGTGCATTTTTAAAATCCATTATTTTAACCTTAGTCCATCCTAACCATACATAAAATTTTTTTTCCAGATAATTTTCTTTACAAACCTTCTACAACTTTCCTTGGTTTTTAGATTTTGACCTAAGCCATTTTTTTCTAAGCAACCAGTTTTATTTAGGACAAAATTACTTTTTAAAACCTTCAACAAAAATGTATTTTTATTCCTTATATCTTTTTTTATATATCTCCTACTTTTCTATATATACAGTTACTTTTCTTATTTTCATCAGTGTTAATTACATTTAGCAGAATTTTACTGTATTAGGAGAAACAGTGAGAGAGTATTAGAGTCCTCTTTGTTAGGGATGACCTATGTTTTTTACAGCAACCTGGGTTAGGTTTTGGAACATTCCTACATATATTGATAAGGGTTGTCTGAAATTTTGTTTAGGTTCTTTTTTATTTGTTTAAGATCTTGCAAGGAAAATGGAACCTTTATGGGGCCAAATGTACCATGAGGAATTTTAGTCAATGGATACATTGAATGTGCCTTTTGTTTTTTTAAGAGGAATATTTTTGTCCCTGGCAATCCTAGATAAGGAGGGCATAAGGGTTTATTTAATAGGTGGCTTTTTTTCTGAGAAGAGGCCTCAGGGGTAGAGTCTGTACGTACTTGCCTTTTTTGGCCACTTAAAGGGGTTGAGACCAAACTTAAAACTCCTACATAAGTTTGCCTGGCCCTGTAAAGCAAAGAAGAATTGCATATAAAGAACTTCTGACCATCTACCTTTTTCTTTACAACATAAATCTAACTGTAAGATAATACTGTTATGGCATTTAGCTCAGGCAGTTATGGAACATGTTTATGTCATTCTCTTTTTTCCCAAATTCTTCTGCCACTGTTGCTTTGTCAGCTTCTGGCTTGTAGCTGCAGCCAGCCTCCCTAAAGGTCCCTTATCTTTCTCTGCCTAATGTTAACCGTTTCCCTATTTATTGCTCCCACTGGAATAGGGCCCCTAACTGCTGTTAGCGAACAGGGATGTTAACCATTCTGGCTTCTTCAAGCTGATAAGGGATGGTGTGGGGGTATAGCAGTCAGAGTATCCAATCGTAGGTTGAGTGATTTAAGGTGGGCTGGCAAGCATGGGGTAGCATAAGCATTGGTAGACATAAAGAGAAAAACACAAAATAAAGATTATATTGACCAACAAGATAGCTTCTCTAAGATAATGTCCCCAGTTTCCAAACCAGTTAAACAATCCAGGAGAGACCCTGACTTTGTCCAATTGTGCCCGAATATCATCTATTAGTGTGAGACTCCATGAAAATTATTAGCTATATTGAAACAACATATGTGAGGGAATTTCTCATAACCCAGGTGATGGAGGAGCATAGAAGAGTTGAGTTGCTGTCAAGAAGGCTGGAGATGGATAAAAGCCCAGAGGACAGATAAAGAGGTCTCCCAGTGTTAAAGCCTGTCAGCTTAGATAGATGAGTAAAAGCAGATATTTTTTTTCTTTTTTTTTCTTTTTTTCAAGTCCTGCCAATATTTTAATCAGGTTTTTATTGTAAAGCATGAATGACAATGTGGCCTAACTTCCAAGTGTGTAAATGAGAGATCTTTATTTGGCCAAGAGCATTTTTTTAAGTAGTGCACTATTCACTCCCAATTGGCCATTTTAAGGGACCCCTCAGCTGGGTACCATGTGCATTGCTGATAAATTATGAAAAGTAATTGGGTTAAATCTTTGTCTGGGACTTTACATCCTGATGAGTGCAAAAGCATATGGAGTTGCTTTTTATGTATATTCTTCTGCTTAGATAGTGAAACTCCCATGAAAGGTGAACATGAAAACAAAAGTAAAATAGACAAGAAGATGAGGGGTTCTTCATGCCTGATTAGAAAAGGAACGATTAGGGATATTTTGCTTGAATCATTGTGGGCACTGAATCCCGGTAGTTTCTACCTGAATGAATGTTATAGGCACTGAGTGCGAGTAGGTCCTACCTGAATGAGGGTTATGGGTATCAAGTGCCAGTAGTTTCTACCTAACTGAGCAGATGTCTTTTTCCCTTTTTTGGGCTTGAGAGACAAGGTATGCAGCCAGAGGCCAGTCGATTCTGCTGGTCCCAGTTCAGGTACTACTTGTAGACACACACTGAAGAAAAAGTTCTCAGACCTGCTCAGACTGAGCAGGTGTGTAGGACCACCTCTGCCAACAAAGCAACAGCAGCAGCAAACTGCACATAGTCTTTGTTTTATGTTCACCAGCTATAAACATCAAACAATGTTAAAGCATGGAAGAAAATCACAAGGAGCCTCCAGACATAGACCAAACACACACATCTGGTGTTTACAGGCAATTATGTAGGGAAGATGTGTAGTTTCAAGGTCTGCTAGGCAATTACAGTGGGTCTGTTTCCTAATTGGCTCCTGGGAGACATGGGACTCTATTCTCATAGTGCTATCATGTCTGACAGCCTTGACACCAGAACATCTCTGATGTTTAAGCAATTACCCCATTCACTTTCCCAGGGTTTACAATACACTCTCTAGAAATAACTCTACATCCATCCCCTCACTTTCAATCTGCAGGTGTCTTTAGGTTTCAAATGAGTCTCTTGTAGGCAGAATGTAGATAGGTCCTGTTTTTATCCTGTTTTATCCATTCTGTTTGGGTCCATTTAAATTTAGAGTAATTATTGATAGATATGTATTTAGTGCCATTTTATTACTTACTATGTTATTGTTTCTGGAGATTTTCTCTGTTTCTTTCTAGTTGTTGTCACTTTTGGTCTTTACTTTGCACTCAAAGGAATCCCCTTTAATATTTCTTGTAGGGTTGGTTTACCAGTCATGAACTCCTTTGTTTTTTTGTTGTTGTTGTTTGGGAAGCTCTTTATTTCTCCTTCTATTCTGAATAACAGCCTTGTTTGACAGAGTATTATTGGCTGCAGATTTTTTCCAGTTCAGCATGCTGAATATATCATGCCACTCTATCCTCACTTGCAAAGTTTATTTTGAGAGATCTGCAGCTAGCCTCATGGGTCTTAACTTATAGGTTAAGGACAATTTTTGTCTTGCTTTTAGAATTTTTTCTTTATTGTTGTGTATTGCAGATGAAATAGTATGTGTTGGTAATTGTCTCCTATTGTTGGTTTTGTTCACTATTCTCTCTGCCTCCTAGATTTGGATGTTTGTTTCTTCCCCAAATTTGGGAAGTTTTTAGTTATTTCCTCAAATAAACTTTTGCTCTATTTTTCTCTCTTCTTCTGGGACCCTATGATACAAATGTTATTACATTTGCTGGAGTCACTGAGTTCCTTAAGTCTATTCTTGTGTTCCATAATTCTTCTTTCTCTCTCTTGTTTAACTTCATTATTTTTCATTATTTTATCTTCTTTTAAAAATATTTATTTTTTTAATTTTTTAAATTTATTTGGGAGACAAAGAGAGAGAAAGTGAGTGAACAGGGGAAGTGCAGATAGAGAGGGAGCGAGGGAATCCCAAGTAGGCTCCTCACTGTCAGTGTAGAGCCTGACATGGGGCTCAAACCCATGAACCCCATGAGATAATGACCTGAACCAAAATCAACAGTCAGTCGCTTAGCTGACTGAGCCACTCAGCGCCCCTCATTATTTTATGTTCTATATCACTTATTCATTCCTCTGATTTTCCTCTGCTTCTTCAATCATTTTGTTTATTTCATCCATCCAATTTAATTTTTTTAATTTATTTAACATATTATTTTATATATAGAGAGAGAGTAAACAAAGGAGAGAGGCCATGAGTGAGAGAGAAACAATCTTAAGCAGGCTCCATGCTCAGTGTGGAGCCCTGCACAGGGCTTGATTGCACGATCCTGGGATAATGACCTCAACCAAAATCAAGAATTGATTGTTCAAATGCCTGAACCACCCAGGCACCCCTCATTCATCGATTTATAATCTCAGCTATTTTATTTTTCATTTCTCACTAACTCTTCTTTAAGTATTTTATCTCTGAGATAAGGGCCTCCCTGAAGTCTTACATTCTTTTCTTAAGCTCAGAAAGTGTTCTTATAATTGTTGCTTTAAATTCTCTATCCAGCTTGTTCCTTATATGTGTTTCACTTAGATCTCTGGCCATGGTCTTGTCCTTTCACTTGGGATGAATTGCTGTCTTTGCATTTTGTCTAAGTCTCTGCCTTCTCTGTGTTAGAAAAGACTGTTATATTTCTTTCTCCTGGTTGTGATGGCTTTATGAAGAGGTCATATAGTGTCTAGGGCCTGGTGCTTCAAGGAGTATGTCTGGTGTGTACTGCTTGCACTCTGCTGTTGTGTTTTGGCTGCTCTATCCTTCAGGGCAGCTGTCTGCAGAGATTCTCCTTGCCTGCAGTGAGCAGTGTTTGGTCTTTGGCCAACATGTGGCAAGTTTTAACTAACTGTCCTCTGGTCTGCTTGTGAAATGATATAGGTGCTACTTTCATTAGAACTGAAGCCTTTCAGAACTCTGGTCAGGTGCCATGGAATAGGAATGGGTTTCTGCTGGTCTTCTGGGGAAGCGATGCACTTCATTGCGACTGAGGCAAGCAGGACTCAGAAGAGCTGCACAGGCAGAGTACCAGTTATGGGACCTAGTGTTAGCAGCTAGACAGCCAGTGCAGAAGTTTTGCTGTTTACTAAAGGTGGTTCTGTACTTATGCTAAGAGGCAGGGGAATGAATTTGTGTCAACCAACTCGTCTCTGGAGAGGTATCTCTGTGATTGCTGCTGTCAGGGGAACACTCTTAGAAGAGCAAATATTATTCTCCCTGTGCTTCACGGTTGTTTTTCAGATCACTGTTTTCATGCTGTCTACCTCCAGATTATTTTCCTGCCTTCTCTCCAAGATCATCACAGTGCCCTGCAAGCTCTATCTTAGCTAAGTCTGTGGCCTCTTAAATGTCAAGACCTCAGAGACATGGTGTGGGCAAGGGTGTTTGGTGACCTTCTGACAGAGGGTCTTTTTGTGCTTGAACTGAGGCAGGTTCAGTTGCGAAAGGCAGTCACACCAGAGTGTGGGACTTGAAGCAAACAAGCTAGGCAGCCAGGGTCAGCACTGAGTTGCTCTTGGCAAGTGGCTCTGCATTTATGCTGAGGGGTGTGGGAAGGAAATGGTGCTAGCCATCTCCTTTGTCCTCAGAGTGTCATATCCATGAATCATATCCCTTATTGACAAGCTCTAGTAAGAGAAAACAATCTCCACCTGTATTCTCTTGTCATTCCTCATACTGTGCAATCCACTCCCTTGTTTGCCTGCCTTTTCTCTAGGAATAGGGCATCACCCTCAAGGATCCATGCCAGACAACCCCAGTGACCTTTATAATTCCAGTCTTCAAACCCCACTGGTTGCAAAACTCATGAAAATTAACCCCTCTCCTTTTCTTAGCTAATGGTTTTGATGAAGTGTTCTCCTTGTACATTTCCCTGTGTGCTCCTTTTTCTTGCTTTTCCCCATTACCAGGACATCCAACCCTGCTCCACAGCACCCACAGTCCATTTCCCCCCCAATCCATGTACCCGCCATTTCTACCTTCCTCAGTGTGATCTCTTCTCTCCCTCTAGTTTTGAAGTTTGTTCTGTCAGTCCTCAAGTTGATTTCTTTTGTATTCAGAATGATTTCATGGTTACCTAATTTTGTCTCAAGTTGTGTTTGAGGCACAAGATGAGTGTTGAGTACTCTTACTATGCCATCATCTTAGCTTCCCCTGGAGACTCATTTTATACCTAAAGACACCTACAGATTAAAGTAAGGAGTAGAGAAAATTTTATCGTGCAAATATATGTCAGAAGAAACCTAGAGTACCAACACTTAAAACAGACAAACTACACTTTTTTGTTTTTGTATTGCTTTTATCCTACTTTGATAACTAGGTAATACTGGCCTTATAGAATGATTTTGAATGTGTTTCCTCTATTTCATTATTTGTAACATTTTGATAAAGAGTGTCATTATTTTGAACAAAAATCTATTATGAGGGAGGAAGATGGTGGCATAGGAGGACACTGGGCTCACCGCATCCTGCTGATCACTTATATTCCAACCACACCTGCCTAAATAACCCAGAAAACCACAAGAAGACTAGCAGAACGGATTCTCTGGAGCCAAGCATAGACGAGAGGCCCACGGAAGAGGATAGGAAGGGCAGAGAGGAGGTGCATGCTACACGGACTGGCGGGAGGGAGCCGGGGTGGAGGGGCAGCCCGCTGGCAAAGCAGAGCCCTCAAGTCTGGCTTGCAAAAGGGGAGGGGCCAGATGGAGTGTGTTCAGACAGCAAGCTGGACTTAACATCTGGAAGGTTATAAGCTAACAGCTCTGCTCAGAGAGCAGGAGGGCTGGAGGACAATGGGAGGGAGAGTTGTTGAGCCCCGGATGACAGAGCTCAGCTTGGCAGGGAACAAAGGCTCTCGCCAGCACCATCTCCCTCGCCCATCCCCCAGCCAAAATCCCAAAGGGAACCAGTTTCTGTCAGGGAACTTGCTTGCACCGCAAAAACACCCAACATTTTGCTTCTGCAGATCCATCCCTCTGGCGGCGGGTCTGACAAAATCCTGGTGCTGCAGGGCCCCTCGTGAAGCGGATCACTGAAGGAAAAGCAAGCTGAGCCTGCCCCTCCCGCCCCTGTGCACCTTACCAATCCACCCTAGCTAATATGCCATACCTCCAGCACCACAAGCCTGGCAGTGTGCAAGTAGCCCAGATGGGCCACGCCACCTAAGAGAATCCCACCCCTAGGAGAGGGGAAAAGAAGGTACACACCAGTCTGACTGTGGCCTCAGTGGTGGGCTGCGGGCAGACATCAGGTCTGACTGCGGCCCCACCAACCAACGCAAGTTATTCAAGACAGCACAGGGGAAGTGCCCTACAGTTCGGCACCACTCCAGGGACAATCCAAAATGACGAAACGGAAGAATTCCACTCAAAAGAATCTCCAGGAAATAACGACAGCTAACGAGGTGATCAAAAAGGATTTAAACAATATAATAGAAAGTGAATTTAGAGTAATAGTCATAACATTAATCGCTGGGCTTGAAAAGAGTATAAAGGACAGCAGAGAATCTGTTGCTACAGAGACCAAAGGACTAAGGAACAGCCAGGAGGAGCTAAAAAATGCTATAAGTGAGCTGCAAAATAAAATGTGGAAAACTACAGCTGGGATTGTAGAGACAGAGGAGAGAATAGGTGAACTAGAAGATAAAATTATGGAAAAAGAAGAAGTTGAGAAAAAGAGAGATAAAAAAACCCAAGAGTATGAGGGGAAAATTAGAGAACTAAGTGATGCGTTAAAGAGACATAATCTACGCATAACCAGTATTCCAGAGGAGGAAGATAGAGGGAAAGGTGCTGAAGGTATACTTGAAGAAATCATAGTTGAAAACTTCCCTGATTGGGGGAAGGAAAAAGGCATTGAAATCCAAGAGGCACAGAGAACTCCCTTCAGACGTAACTTGAATCAATCTTCAGCACGACATATCATAATGAAACTGGCAAAATACAAGGATAAAGAGAAAATTCTGAAAGCAGCTAAGGATAAGCATACTCTAACATATAAAGGGAGTCCGATAAGACTAGTGACAGATCTCTCTACTGAAACTTGGCAGGCCAGAAAGGAACAGCAGGAAATCTTCAATGTGATGAACAGAAAAAATATGCAGCCGAGAATCCTTTATCCAGCAAATCTGTCTTTTAGAATAGAAGGAGAGATAAAGGTCTTCCCAAACAAACAAAAACTGAAGGAATTCATCACCAGTAAACCACCCCTACAAGAGATCATAAGGGGGATCCTGTGAGACAAGGTACCAGAGACATCGCTATAAGCATGAAACCTACAGACATCACAATGACTCTAAACTCATATCTTTCTATAATAACACTGAATGTAAATGGACTAAATGCTCCAACCAAAAGATATAGGGTATCAGATTGGATACAAAAACAAGACCCATCTATTTGTGGTCTACAACAGACTCATTTTAGACCTGAGGACACCTTCAGATTGAAAGGGAGGGGATGGAGAAATATCTATCATGCTACTGGAAGTCAAAAGAAAGCTGGAGTAGCCATAATTATATCAGATGAACTAGACTTTAAATTAAAGGCTGTCACAAGAGAGGAAGAAGGGCATTATTTAATAACTACAGGATCTATCCATCAGGAAGAGCTAACAATTATAAATGTCTAGGCGCCGAATATGGGAGCCCCCAAATATATAAAACAATTAATCACAAACATAAGCAACCTGATTGATAAGAATGTGGTAGTTGCAGGGGACTTTAACACCCCACTTACAGAAATGGATAGATCATCTAGACACATGGTCAATAAAGAAACAAGGACCCTGAATGATACATTGGATCAGATGGATTTGACAGATCTATTTAGAACTCTGCATCCCAAAGCAACAGAATTTACTTTCTGCTCCAGTGCACATGGAACATTCTCCAAGATAGATCACATAATGGGTCACAAAACAACCCTTCATAAGTATGCAAGAAATGAGATCATACCATGCATACTTTCAGACCACAATGCTATGAAGCTTGAAATCAATCACAGGAAAAAGTCTGGAAAACCTCCAAAAGCATGGAGGTTAAAGAACACCCTACTAAAAAATGAATGCGTCAACCAGGCAATTAGAGAAGACATTAAAACATATACGGAAACAAACGAAAATGAAAAGACAACAATCCAAATGCTTTGGGATGCAGCGAAGGCAGTCCTGAGAGGAAAATACAGTATAATCCAAGCTTATCTCAAGAAACAAGAAAAATCCCAAATACAAAATCTAACAGCACACCTAAAGAAAATAGAAGCAGAACAGCAAAGACAGCCTAAACCCAGCAGAAGAAGAGAAATAATAAAGATCAGAGCAGAAATAAACAATACAGAATCTAAAAAAGTGTACAACAGATCAATGAAACCAAGAGTTGTTTTTCTGAAAAAATAAAGAAAATTGCTACACCTCTAGCCAGACTTCTCAAAAAGAAAAGGGAGATGACCCAAATAGATAAAATCATGAATGAAAATGGAATTATTACAACCAATCCTTCAGAAATACAAGCAATTACCAGGGAATTCTATGAAAAACTATATGCCAACAAACTGGACAACCTGGAAGAAATGGAGAAATTCCTAAACACCCACACACTTCCAAAACTCAAACAGGAGGAAATAGAAAACTTGAACAGACCCATAACCAGCGAAGAAATTGAATCAGTTATCAAAAATCTCCCAACAAATAAGAGTCCAGGACCAGATGGCTTCCCAGGGGGGTTCTACCAGAGGTTTAAAGCAGAGATAATACCTATTTCTCAAGCTATTCCAAAAAATAGAAAGGAAAGGAAAACTTCCAGACTCATTCTACGAAGCCAGTATTACTTTGATTCCTAAACCAAAGAGAGACTCAGTAAAAAAAGAGAACTGCAGGACAATATCCCTGATGAATATGGATGCAAAAATTCTCAATGAGATACTAGCAAATCGAATTCAACAGCATATAAAAAGATTCATTCACCATGATCTAGCGGGATTCATTCCTGGGCTGCGGGATTGGTTCAACATTCGCAAATCAATCAAAGTGATACACCACATTAATAAAAGAAAAGATAAGAACCATATGATCCTGTCAATCTATGTAGAAAAAGCATTTGACAAAATTCAGCAACGTTTCTTAATAAAAACCAACGAGAAAGTCGGGATAGAAGGAACATACTTATTCATCAAAAAAGCCATTTATGAAAAGCCCACAGCTAACATCATCCTCAATGGGGAAAAACTGAGAGCTTTCCCCCTTGAGATCAGGAACACGACAGGGATGTCCTCTCTCACCGCTGTTGTTTAACATCGTGTTGGAAGTTCTAGCATGAGCAATCAGACAACAAAAGGAAATCAAAGGCATCAAAATTGGCAAAGATGAAGTCAAGTTTTCACTTTTTTGCAGATGACATGATAATATACAGGGAAAATCCGATAGACGCCACCAAAAGTCTGCTAGAACTGATACATGAATTCAGCAAAGTGGCAGGATACAGAATCAATGTACAGAAATCAGTTGCATTCTTATACACTAATAACGAAGCAACAGAAAATCAAATGAAGAAACTGATCCCATTCACAATTGCACCAAGAAGCATAAAATACCTAGGAATAAATCTAACCAAAGATATACAAGATCTGTATGCTGAAAACTATAGAAAGCTTATGAAGGAAATTGAAGAAGATTTAAAGAAATGGAAAAACATTCTGTGCTCATGCGTTGGAAGAATAGTGTGAAAATGTCAATACTACGCAAAGCCATCTACACATTCAATGCAATCCCAATGAAAATTGCACCAGCATTCTTCTCGAAGCTAGAACAAGCAATCCTAAAATTTGTATGGAATCACAAAAGGCCCCAAATAGCCAAAGTAATTTTGAAGAAGACCAAAGCAGGAGGCATCACAATCCTAGACTTTAGCCTCTACTAGAAAGCTGTCATCATCAAGACAGCATGGTATTGGCACAAAAACAGACCCATAGACCAATGGAATAGAATAGAAACCCCAGAACTACACCCAGATGAGTATGGCCAACTAATCTTTGACCAAGCAGGAAAGAATATCCAAAGGAAAAAAGACAGTCTCTTTAACAAATGGTGCTGGGAGAACTGGACAGCAACATGCAGAAGGTTGAAACTAGACCACTTTCTCACACCATTCACAAAAATAAATTCAAAATGGATAAAGGACCTGAATGTGAGACAGAAAACCATCAAAACCCTAGAGGAGAAAGCAGGAAAAGACCTCTCTGACCTCAGCCACAGCAATTTCTGACTTGACTCATCCCCAAGGGCAAGGGAATTAAAAGCAAAAATGAACTATTGGGACCACATGAAGATAAAAAGCTTCTGCACAGCAAAGGAAACAACCAACAAAACTAAAAGGCAACCAACGGAATGGGAAAAGATATTTGCAAATGACATATCAGACAAAGGACTAGTATCCAAAATCTATAAAGAGCTCACCAAACTCCACACCAGAAAAACAAATAACCCAGTGAAGAAATGGGCAGAAAACATGAATAGACACTTCTTTAAAGAAGACATCCGGATGGCCAACAGGCACATGAAAAGATGCTCAACGTTGTTCGTCATCAGGGAAATACAAACCAAAACTACACTCAGATATTCTCTCACGCCAGTCAGAGTGGCCAAAATGAACAAAACAGGAGACTATAGATGCTGGCGAGGATGTGGAGAAACAGGAACCCTCTTGCACTGTTGGTGGGAATGCAAACTAGTGCAGCCACTCTGGAAAACAGTGTGGAGGTTCCTGAAAAAATTAAAAATAGACCTACCCTATGACCCAGCAGTAGCACTGCTAGGAATTTACCCAAGGGGTACAGGAGTACTGATGCATAGGGGCCCTTGTACCCCCATATTTATAGCTGCACTCTCAACAATAGCCAAATTGTGGAAACAGCCTAAATGTCCATCAACTGATGAATGGATAAAGAAATTGTGGTTTATATACACAATGGAGAACTACATGGCAATGAGAAAGAATGAAATATGGGGGCGCCTGGGTGGCTCAGTTGGTTAAGCATACGACTTCGGCTCAGGTCATGATCTCACAGTCCGTGAGTTCGAGCCACGCATCGGGCTCTGTGCTGACAGCTCAGAGCCTGGAGCCTGCTTCAGATTCTGTCTCCCTCTCTTTCTGACCCTCCCCCATCCATGCTCTGTCTCTCTCTGTCTCACAAATAAATAAACATTTAAAAAAAAGAGAATTAAATATGGCCCTTTGTAGCAACGGGATGGATCTGGAGAGTGTTATGCTAAGTGAAATAAGCCATACAGAGAAAGACAGATACCATATGTGTTCACTCTTATATGGATCCTGGGAAACTTAACAGGAACCCATGGGGGAGGGGAAGGAAAAAAAAAGAGGTTAGAGTTGGAGAAAGCCAAAGCATAAGAGAGTCTTAAAAACTGAGAACAAACTGAAGGCTGATGGGGAGTGGGAGGGAGTAGAGGGTGGGTGATGGGTATTGAGGAGGGCACCTGTTGGGATGAGCACTGGGTGGTGTATGGAAACCAATTTGACAATAAATTTCATATATTAAAACAAACAAGGCTTGGACAGGAAGATGGTGGCGTAGGAGGACACTGGGCTCACCGCGCGTCCTGCTGATCACTTAGATTCCACCTACACCTGCCTAAATAACCCAGAAAACCGCCAGAGGATTGGCAGAACGGAGTCACCCGACCCAAGTGCAGACGAGAGGCCCACGGAAGAGGGTAGGAAGGGCGGCGAGGCGGTGCGCGCTCCACGGACTGGCGGGAGGGAGCCGGGGCGGAGGGGCGGCTCGCCAGCCAAGCAGAGCCCCCGAGTCCGGCTTGCAAAAGCGGAGGGGCCTGACGGACTGTGTTCCGACAGCAAGCGCAACTTAGCGTCTGGGAGGTCATAAGTTAACAGCTCTGCTCGGAAAGCGGGAAGGCTGGAGGACAAAGGGAGGGTGAGCTGCGGAGCCCCCTGACGACAGAGCTCAGTTTGGCGGGGAACAAAGGCGCTCGCCAGCGCCATCTCCCCCACCCATCCCCCAGCCAAAATCCCAAAGGGAACCGGTTCCTGCCAGGGAAATTGCTCGCTCCGTGCAAACACCCAACTCTGTGCTTCTGCAGAGCCAAACCTCCTGCAGCGGATCTGACTCCCTCCGGCTGCCACAGGGCCCCTCCTGAAGTGGATCACCTAAGGAGAAGCGAGCTAAGCCTGCCCCCCCTACCGCTGTGCACCTTGCCTTCCCACCCCAGCTAATACGCCAGATCCCCAGCATCACAAGCCTGGCAGTGTGCAAGTAGCCCAGACAGGCCACGCCACCCCACAGTGAATCCCGCCCCTAGGAGAGGGGAAGAGAAGGCACACACCAGTCTGACTGTGGCCCCAGCGGTGGGCTGGGGGCAGACATCAGGACTGACTGCGGCCCCGCCCACCAACTCCAGTTATACACCACAGCACAGGGGAAGTGCCCTGCAGGTCCTCACCACACCAGGGACTATCCAAAATGACCAAGCGGAAGAATTCCCCTCAGAAGACTCTCCAGGAAATAACAACAGCTAATGAGCTGATCAAAAAGGATTTAAATAATATAACAGAAAGTGAATTTAGAATAATAGTCATAAAATTAATCGCTGGGCTTGAAAACAGTATACAGGACAGCAGAGAATCTCTTGCTACAGAGATCAAGGGACTAAGGAACAGTCACGAGGAGCTGAAAAACGCTTTAAAGGAAATGGAAAACAAAATGCAAACCACCACGGCTCGGATGGAAGAGGCAGAGGAGAGAATAGGTGAACTAGAAGATAAAGTTATGGAAAAAGAGGAAGCTGAGAAAAAGAGAGATAAAAAAATCCAGGAGTATGAGGGGAAAATTAGAGAACTAAGTGACACACTAAAAAGAAATAATATACGCATAATTGGTATCCCAGAGGAGGAAGAGAGAGGGAAAGGTGCTGAAGGGGTACTTGAAGAAATAATAGCTGAGAACTTCCCTGAACTGAGGAAGGAAAAAGGCATCGAAATCCAAGAGGCACAGAGAACTCCCTTCAGACGTAACTTGAATCGATCTTCTGCACACCATATCATAGTGAAACTGGCAAAATACAAGGATAAAGAGAAACTTCTGAAAGCAGCAAGGGGTAAACGTGCCCTCACATATAAAGGGAGACCTATAAGACTCGTGACGGATCTCTCTTTTGAAACTTGGCAGGCCAGAAAGAATTGGCACGAGATTTTCAGTGTGCTAGACAGAAAAAATATGCAGCCGAGAATCCTTTATCCAGCAAGTCTGTCATTTAGAATAGAAGGAGAGATAAAGGTCTTCCCAAACAAACAAAAACTGAAGGAATTTGTCACCACTAAACCAGCCCTACAAGAGATCCTAAGGGGGACCCTGTGAGACAAAGTACCAGAGACATCACTACAAGCATAAAACATACAGACATCACAATGACTCTAAACCCGTATCTTTCTATAATAACACTGAATGTAAATGGATTAAATGCGCCAACCAAAAGACATAGGGTATCAGAATGGATAAAAAAACAAGACCCATCTATTTGCTGTCTACAAGAGACTCATTTTAGACCTGAGGACACCTTTAGATTCAGAGTGAGGGGATGGAGAACTATTTATCATGCTACTGGAGGCCAAAAGAAAGCTGGAGTAGCCATACTTATATCAGACAAACTAGACTTTAAATTAAAGGCTGTAACAAGAGATGAAGAAGGACATTATATAATAGTTACAGGGTCTATCCATCAGGAAGAGCTAACAATTATAAATGTCTATGCGCCGAATACCGGAGCCCCCAAATATATAAAACAATTACTCATAAACAGAAGCAACCTTATTGATAAGAATGTGGTAATTGCTGGGGACTTTAACACCCCACTTACAGAAATGGATAGATCATCTAGACACACGGTCAATAAAGAAACAAGGGCCCTGAATGAGACATTGGATCAGATGGACTTGACAGATCTATTTAGAACTCTGCATCCCAAAGCAACAGAATATACTTTCTTCTCGAGTGCACATGGAACATACTCCAAGATAGATCATATACTGGGTCACAAAACAGCCCTTCATAAGTTTACAAGAATTGAAATTATACCATGCATACTTTCAGACCACAATGCTATGAAGCTTGAAATCAACCACAGGAAAAAGTCTGGAAAACCTCCAAAAGCATGGAGGTTAAAGAACACCCTACTGGGGCGCCTGGGTGGCGCAGTCGGTTAGGCGTCCGACTTCAGCCAGGTCACGATCTCGCAGTCCGTTGGTTCGAGCCCCGCGTCGGGCTCTGGGCTGATGGCTCAGAGCCTGGAGCCTGTTTCCGATGCTGTGTCTCCCTCTCTCTCTGCCCCTCCCCCGTTCATGCTCTGTCTCTCTCTGTCCCAAAAATAAATAAACGTTGAAAAAAAAAACTTTAAAAAAAAGAACACCCTACTAACGAATGAGTGGGCAAACCAGGCAATTAGAGACGAAATCAAAAAATATATGGAAACAAACGAAAATGAAAATACAACAATCCAAATGCTTTGGGACGCAGTGAAGGCAGTCCTGAGAGGAAAATACATTGCAATCCAGGCCTATCTCAAGAAACAAGAAAAATCCCAAATACAAAATCTAACAGCACACCTAAAGGAAATAGAAGAAGAACAGCAAAGGCAGCCTAAACCCAGCAGAAGAAGAGAAATAATAAAGATCAGAGCAGAAATAAACAATATAGAATCTAAAAAAACTGTAGAGCAGATCAACGAAACCAAGAGTTGGTTTTTTGAAAAAATAAACAAAATTGACAAACCTCTAGCCAGGCTTCTCAAAAAGAAAAGGGAGATGACCCAAATAGATAAAATCATGAATGAAAATGGAATTATTACAACCAATCCCTCAGAGATACAAACAATTATCAGGGAATACTATGAAAAATTATATGCCAACAAATTGGACAACCTGGAAGAAATGGACAAATTCCTGAACACCCACACTCTTCCAAAACTCAATCAGGAGGAAATAGAAAGCTTGAACAGACCCATAACCAGCGAAGAAATTGAATCGGTTATCAAAAATCTCCCAACAAATAAGAGTCCAGGACCAGATGGCTTCCCAGGGGAGTCCTACCAGACGTTTAAAGCAGAGATAATACCTATCCTTCTCAAGTTATTCCAAGAATTAGAAAGGGAAGGAAAACTTCCAGACTCATTCTATGAAGCCAGTATGACTTTGATTCCTAAACCAGACAGAGACCCAGTAAAAAAAGAGAACTACAGGCCAATATCCCTGATGAATAGGGATGCAAAAATTCTCAATATGATACTAGCAAATCGAATTCAACAGCATATGAAAAGAATTATTCACCATGATCAAGTGGGATTCATTCCTGGGATGCAGGGCTGGTTCAACATTCGCAAATCAATCAACGTGATACATCACATTAACAAAAAAAAAGAGAAGAACCATATGATCCTGTCAATCGATGCAGAAAAGGCCTTTGACAAAATCCAGCACCCTTTCTTAATAAAAACCCTTGAGAAAGTCGGGATAGAAGGAACATACTTAAAGATCATAAAAGCCGTTTATGAAAAGCCCACAGCTAACATCATCCTCAACGGGGAAAAACTGAGAGCTTTTTCCCTGAGATCAGGAACACGACAGGGATGCCCACTCTCACCGCTGTTGTTTAACATAGTGTTGGAAGTTCTAGCATCAGCAATCAGACAACAAAAGGAAATCAAAGGCATCAAAATTGGCAAAGATGAAGTCAAGCTTTCGCTTTTTGCAGATGACATGATATTATACATGGAAAATCCGATAGACTCCACCAAAAGTCTGCTAGAACTGATACATGAATTCAGCAAAGTGGCAGGATACAAAATCAATGTACAGAAATCAGTTGCATTCTTATACACTAACAATGAAGCAACAGAAAGACAAATAAAGAAAATGATCCCATTCACAATTGCACCAAGAAGCATAAAATACCTAGGAATAAATCTAACCAAAGATGTAAAGGATCTGTATGCTGAAAACTATAGAAAGCTTACGAAGGTAATTGAAGAAGATTTAAAGAAATGGAAAGACATTCCCTGCTCATGGATTGGAAAAATAAATATTGTCAAAATGTCAATACTACCCAAAGCTATCTACACATTCAATGCAATCCCAATCAAAATTGCACCAGCATTCTTCTCGAAACTAGAACAAGCAATCCTAAAATTCATATGGAACCACAAAAGGCCCCGAATAGCCAAAGGAATTTTGAAGAAGAAGACCAAAGCAGGAGGCATCACAATCCCAGACTTTAGCCTCTACTACAAAGCTGTAATCATCAAGACAGCATGGTATTGGCACAAAAACAGACACACAGACCAATGGAATAGAATAGAAACCCCAGAACTAGACCCACAAACGTATGGCCAACTCATCTTTGACAAAGCAGGAAAGAACATCCAATGGAAAAAAGCCTCTTTAACAAATGGTGCTGGGAGAACTGGACAGCAACATGCAGAAGGTTGAAACTAGACCACTTTCTCACACCATTTACAAAAATAAACTCAAAATGGATAAAGGACCTAAATGTGAGACAGGAAACCATCAGCACCTTAGAGGAGAAAGCAGGAAAAGACCTCTCTGACCTTAGCCGTAGCAATCTCTTACTCGACACATCCCCAAAGGCAAGGGAATTAAAAGCAAAAGTGAATTACTGGGACCTTATGAAGATCAAAAGCTTCTGCACAGCAAAGGAAACAACCAACAAAACTAAAAGGCAACCAACGGAATGGGAAAAGATATTAGCAAATGACATATCAGACAAAGGGCTAGTATCTAAAATCTATAAAGAGCTCACCAAACTCCACACCCGAAAAACAAATAACCCAGTGAAGAAATGGGCAGAAAACATGAATAGACACTTCTCTAAAGAAGACATCCAGATGGCCAACAGGCACATGAAAAGATGTTCAGCGTCGCTCCTTATCAGGGAAATACAAATCAAAACCACACTCAGGTATCACCTCACGCCAGTCAGAGTGGCCAAAATGAACAAATCAGGAGACTATAGATGCTGGAGAGGATGTGGAGAAACGGGAACCGTCTTGCACTGTTGGTGGGAATGCAAATTGGTGCAGCCGCTCTGGAAAGCAGTGTGGAGGTTCCTCAGAAAATTAAAAATAGACCTACCCTATGACCCAGCAATAGCACTGCTAGGAATTTATCCAAGGGATACAGGAGTACTGATGCATAGGGGCACTTGTACCCCAATGTTCATAGCAGCACTCTCAACAATAGCCAAATTATGGAAAGAGCCTAAATGTCCATCAACTGATGAATGGATAAAGAAATTGTGGTATATATACACAATGGAATACTATGTGGCAATGAGAAAAAATGAAATATGGCCTTTTGTAGCAACGTGGATGGAACTGGAGAGTGTAATGCTAAGTGAAATAAGCCATACAGAGAAAGACAGATACCATATGGTTTCACTCTTATGTGGATCCTGAGAAACTTAACAGGAACCCATGGGGGAGGGGAAGGGAAAAAAAAAAAAGGACGTTAGAGTGGGAGAGAGCGAAAGCATAAGAGACTGTTGAAAACTGAGAACAAACTGAGGGTTGATGGGGGGTGGGAGTGAGGGATGGGTGGGTGATGGGTATTGAGGAGGGCACCTTTTGGGATGAGCACTGGGTGTTGTATGGAAACCAATTTGTCAATAAACTTCATATATAAAAAAAAAAAAAAGAAAACTGAGAACACACTGAGGGTTGATGGGGGGTGGGAGGGAGGGGCGGGTGGGTGATGGGTATTGAGGTGGGCACCTTTTGGGATGAGCACTGGGTGTTGTATGGAAACCAATTTGTCAATAAACTTCATATATAAAAAAATAAAAAAAATAAACAAAAACAAAAACAAAAAAAAATAAAATAACAAAATCAATCATAAAAATAAAAACTTATTCCTTATCCTTTTAAGGAAATTTACTGCAAAGGTGGATTGACTTAGGATTCTTTTTTTTAGTGTTTATTTATTTCTGAGAGAGAGAGAGAGTACAAGCAGTGGAGAGGCAGAGACAGAGGGGGACAGAGGATCTGAAGCGAGCTCTGCACTGACAGTAGAGAGCCTGATGCAGAGCTCAAACTCACAAATGGTGAGATCATGACCTGAGTCAAAGACCGACCCCTAACCAACTGAGCCACCCAGGACCCCTGACTTAGGATTCTTAAATATGAGGCCAAAGAAATTGGAACTAAATATGCCTTCATTTTTTGTCTGGTAAATATCTCTGAAGCAATTCATCATCGTTCCAAGAATCTTTGAACCAAATTCAAAATTAGGGTTTTCTATCTTGAAAATTTGTCTTCTAATTTTATATGCATGCATATTTCTGAAGGAATTTTAGGGCCACACATTTGAAAAGAGGTAGTTTCCAAGCAATGCCTTCTCTCCTGATCTATTGCTCTGTCTTTTCAATAAGAGTAGCTGAGTCACTTCAGTTCTAGACAGGCTTGTCAGTAATGGCAACTGATACAATGAAGAGGAATTTTGGCTTCAGTGTTGTCATCAACACAGTTCTTAAGCAGTCTAATAGAAACTTTGGTCACAAGTAAGTGACCACAAGTAAAGATATTTTACTTTGTTATTTTATGTATGTATGTATGTATGTATGTATGTATTTATTTTGAGAGAGAATGAGCATGAGTGGGGGAAAGGCAGACAGAGAGGGAGAATGAGAGTCCCAAGCAGGCTTGGTACTGTAAGCACACAGCCTGATGCAGGGCTTGAATTCATAAAACATGAGATCATCACCTGAGCTGAAATCAAAAGAGTCAGACACTTAATTTTTTTTAAGCTTTATTTATTTTTGACAGAGAGAGAGAGAGAGTGCCAACAGGGGAGGAACAGAGAGACAGGGAGACACAGAATCCGAAGCAGTCTCCTGTCTCTGAGCTGTCAGCACAGAGCCTGATGTAGGGCTTTAACTCACGAACTGAGAGATCATGACCTGAGCCAAAGTTGGACACTTAACCGACTGAGCCACCCAGGCACCCCAAAAGAGTTAGACACTTAACTGACTGAGCCACTCAGGTGTCCCAAGATATTTTAAATCAAGGATTTCCTATATACCTTACTGGATATGAGGATTGAAGAAGAAGGGGAAATCAAGTTCAGGGCTAAAGACATAGAATTACTGTGTTGGGGAAAAGAAATTTTGCTGCAGATAATAAAAATAAACATGCATGTTTGTATGGAGGTCTGTAGAGGCAATAAAGATGATTTCCTTGAAGGAAGCTTTGGTGCCCTTTGATTGATGTTATGTCTAAGCCTTTATGTTGACAGTCCACCTTGTACCCACACACATCACTCATCCCTTTTCATCAGACCTAACTCCACAGCGACCAGATCTGTGGCTTCCCCTATCACTTGGAATGCACTGACTTCATGCAGTTGTCTGTGTGATGCTTTCTGTTTGTTTTGCCTTAAGACCAAACCAAAAGCAAAGCTTGTTGAAATGTAGCTGAAACTGCCAGATGTTGCTGGTTACCATTTTGTGGTCTCAAGGGAAAGCTTTATTTTTAGTGAAACTTGCAATTATTTCTTATGAAAACTATTCCTGAAAGAAAGAGAAATGAAAAATCAACAATCCGGATGTATAAAATTCTAGGAGACAGTGTTTCCATGTCTCAGAAACCTTTGTAGGCAGAAGCAAATTGATAAGCAGCTAGTGAGCAGGGGTCATGCAAAGAGTATGTATCTGGTGTTAGTGTGTATGTGTTTTTTTCTCAATGCCTATTTTCATGCCAACTCTCTCTACTGTGAGTATCAAACTTGAACATATTTTCCCAATTGAAACACACATATTCCAGAGTTTTCCTGTATTACAATAGAGCTTGCTACAATCTTTCACTCCATTTGTCTTACTCCCTGTCTAAGATAATATGTGTTCTTTTGAAGGATATTTTCTTATTTCTTAATGTGTCTTCAGAAGTCCCTAAGACAGTCACTTACATAAAGTCAGGGCCTTTATCAGCATTTGTTGAAATTATTTACATGTTTCTTTCCATGAGTAAAGCAGAAGATGAGGAAATTAAGAGGAAGTAATGATGTAGAGAAAGAGGACAAACACCACAGGAAAAAGGGCATGTGAATGAAGTCATCCTTGAGAAAGTTTAAATAGTAAGAGATAAGATAAAATAGTCAAAGGGAAGACAGAAGGTGGAAACTAAAGTTGTGACATTAGTTGGAGAAGGGCTGTGAGAGTAATAATTCATTTCTTATATGTGATATCTAATTTCTGCTTTTCCCATTTTGTTTTTGTTTTTTAAATTGTAATCAAAATGCAATGTTAAATATAAATGAGAGACTTAGCTATGTATTTCAACACATACAAAAGTATTTTCCAAGTGCAGATTGCAGGAGAAAATATTTTTCTCCACAAAATAATAGGCAGATTGCAGTTATCAGCTTTTAAAAATTTATGACTAAAGTTTATTTATGTACAGAGATGCAGGATGCCCTTAAAATTTTTTGTATGAGGATCAGAAATAATTTCATAGCTTGAGGTAGGCTGAATAATGTTGTCCAATGGTATGCAAATCCTAATCCCTGGTAATTGGGAATATTGGCATTTAAGACATAGCACATGTCATTAAGTAAAGGATCTTGAGATGGGAAGAATATAATGGATTAATTAAGTGGGCATTACATGCAATTACAAGTGTTCTTATAAGATAGAAGCTGAGGGAGATATGACACAGAGAACAATGTGACCACTGAAGCAAGACATTATGCTGCTGGCTTTGAAGACAGAAGGGGTAACAAGCCAAGGAATGTAAGGAATGCAGCCCTAGAAGTTGGAAAAGAAATTTAAATAGATTCTTCCCTAAAACCTCCAGGCTGAATGCAGCCCTGTCTATATCTTGATTTCAGATCAGTGAAGCTGATTTCAGAATTCTGACCTGCAGAACTATAAGAGAATAAATGTGATGTTTTAAGCCACTAAATTTTGGTGATTTGTTAGAGGAACCATAGGAAACTAATACATAAACCCTTTTTAATTACTAGTGAAATTATCTTATGGTCTCTGAGATATTCTTTGGTCATGACTGTCCTATAAAAATATATTATTTACTTAAAACATGCCATTAAAATCTTTCACAAATCAAAACACAATTCTTCAAAAAGGCTGTAACTATATTCCTTTTTTATAGTTGTATAATCACTTTAGAAACAAGGATTCTTTTTCTGAATATTTTCACATCTTTTTATCACATTGTGAAATGTTTAAAAAATCCAAGTATAAGAGGTTTTATGTAATAAAATTGTACATAAACCTAAATTATGTAAATACCATTATCTAATTTGAAGGTTCCTACTCTTTATCTCTGACTTGTCTTATAGAATGGAACCAAGTTAAAAGAAAAGAAAAAAAATTAAAAACATCATTGTGTTGACTATTGATTTATTTATGTAAGATACTGTGATAGAGAAAGAGAAAAATATAATGGGAATAAAGAGGAAAGATGTTAAAATTGCTGTAGATTTTCTAAAAAGAATTTTTATTTTTCATTACATAATAATTAACGTATAATTTTATATTAGTTTCAGGTATGCAGCATAATGATTCAACAATTTTATATATTACTCACTGTTCATCACAGTAAGTGTAGTCACCATCTGTCACCAAACATTATTATGAAATTATTGATTGTATTCCCTATGCTGTACTTATCATCTCCATAACTTATTTATTTTATAACTGTAAGTTTGTACCTCTTAATCTCCTTTATCTATTTCACCCATCCCCCTACCTCCCCTCTGGCAACCACCACTTCCTTCTCTGTATTTATGAGTCTGTTTTGGTTTTGTTTTGTTTTGCCTTTTTTCCCTTTGCTTCTTAAATTTCACACATGAGGGAAATAATATAATATTTGTCTTCCTGTGTTTAAATTATTTCATGTAGCATTATACCTTCTAGCTCTAATCCATGTTATTACAGGTGGACAGACCTTGTCTTTTTGTATGTTTTAATGTAGATATGTCCAGCTTTAAATTTCCATCTTAGTATTGTTTAGGCTACATCTTCTAAGATTTGTTTGTTGTGTCATAATTTCTCTTTATATTAAAGTATTTTTATATAGTTTTCTGTGTAAATTCTTTTTTGATCAATTATTTTTGGAGGAGTATTTTGTCATATATATATATATATATATATATATGATCCAAATTTCCTTCTGTTATTTATTTCTAATTTCATTACATTATGTTTGTATTAACTTTGTACTTAGTATGGTTTCATTTTTAAAACAAATTTATTATGGCGGGGCCTGGGTGGTTCAGTTGAGCATCTGACTTTGGGTCAGGTCATAATCTTGCAGTTTGTGACTTCAAGCCCCACGTTGGGCTTGCTGTTGTCAGCATGGATCTCACTTTGGGATTCTCTATCCCCTTCTCTCTTCCCCTCCCCTGCTGTGCTCTCACTGTCTCAAAATAAACGTTTCAATTTTTTTTTATTGTGGCTTCTTTTATGATCTAGCATATTATGCCCCCCAATTCATTTGTTAAATTCTTAATCCCCCAAATATTACAATGTGACTATATTTGAAGACAAAGCATTAAAAAGGTAATTAAGATTAAACGAGGTTATATGGATTGGCCCTAATCCAATATTGCTTGTGTCCTACTAAGAAGAGGACAAGACAACAAGGATACATATGTACAGAGGAAAGGCAATGAGGACATAGTATGAAAAATGCTCATGTACAAGCCACCAAGAGAAGGCTCAAAAGACAATAAACCTGGTAAAACTTCACCTTGGATTTCTAGACTACAAAAATGTGAAAAAATGAATTTCTGTTGTTTAAGCCACCCAGTTTGTAGTATTTTGTTATCACAGCTCTAACAAATAAATAATACTCTTGGTCAATCATGAGGAATGTTCCTTGAATGCAGAAAACTATGTGTATTGTAATGTTGTTTGCTGGAGTGATCTAAGGTTAGGTCTAGTTTGTTTATTGTGTTATTCAAGTCTTCCATTTCTTCTTTACTCATCTACCTAGTTGTTATACTCATTCCTTCTTTTCTTTCAAGTTTTTATTTAAATTCTAGGTAGTTAACATCTTCTGTAATATTGGTTTCAGGGGTAGAATTTAGTGATCCATCACTTATATATAACGCTGAGTACTCATCACAACAAGTGCCCTCCATAACACCCATAAACCTTTTAGTCCATCCCTGCCCACCTCCCCTATAGCAACACTCAGTTTGTTCTCTATAGTTAATAGTCTCTTATAATTTGCCTGTCTCTCTTCTTTTTTTTCTTCCTTTCCCTATGTTCATCTGTTTTGTTTGTTAAATTCTTCAAATGAGTGAAATCCTCTGATATTTATCTTTCTGACTTATTTTGCTTAGCATAAAAAAATCTAGTTCCATTCATGTCATTGCAAATAGCAAGATGACCACTTCTTTGTGATGGCTGAGAAATATTCCACTGAATAGACATATCGCATCTTTATCAATTCATCAGTTGATGGACATCTGGGCTCTTTCCCTAATTTGTTGATAATGCTGCTATAAACATCAAGGTGCATGTGCCCCTCCAAATAAGTATTTTTTATCATTTGGGTAAATGCCTAGTACTGCAATTGCTGGGTCATAGGGTAGCTCTATTTTTAACTTTTTGAGGAAACTCCATAATCTTTTTTTTTAACATTTATTCATTTTTAAGAGAGAGAGACAGAGCATGAGCAGGGGAGGGGCAGAGCGAGGGGGAGACACAGAATCCTAAGCAGGCTCCAGGTTCTGAGCTGTCAGCACAGAGTCTGACATGGGGCTCAAATCCACAAGCCATAAGATCATGTCCTGAGCCAGTCAGGAGCTTAACCAACTGAGCCACCCAGGGACCCTGAGGAACCTCCATGCACTTATCCAGAGTGGCTGCACCAGTTTGCATTCCCATTAACACTGTGATAGTGTAACCCTTTCTCTGCACCCTAAAAAACATCTACTGTTCCTAGTCTTGTTAATTTTAGCCATTCTGTCAGGTTTGAGGTAATATCTCATAGTGGGTTTCATCTGCATTTCCCTGATGATAAGTGATGTTGAGCATCTTTTCATGTGTCTGTTAGCCTTTTGTACAACTTCTTTAGAAAAATGTCTATTCATGGGGCACCTTGGTGGCTCAGTTGTTTGAGCATCTGACTCTTGGTTTTGGCTCAGGTCATGATCTCATTTGTGACTCTGAGCTCCATGTCTGGCTTTGCACTGTTAGTGCAGTGCCTTCTTGGGATTCTCTTTCTCCTTCTTTCTCTGCCACTTCCCCACTCACTCTCTTTCTCTCTTTCAACATAAATAAACATTAAAAAATTTAAAAAAAAGAAAAAATGTCTATTCATGTCTTCTGTCCACTTCTTAACTTGATTATTTGTTTTTTGGCTGTTGATTTTGGTAAGTTCTTTATGTATTTTGGATACTAACCCTTTATCAGATATGTCATTTGCAAATATCATCTCCTATTCAGTACCTTGCCTTTTAGTTTTACTGATTGTTTCTTTCACTGTGCAGAAGCTTTTTATCTTGATGAAGTCCCAAGAGTTCATTTTTGCTTTTGTTTTCCTTGCCTCCAGAGACATGTCTAGTAAGAAGTTGCTATTGCTATTGTCAAAGAGGTTCCTGCTTCTGTTTTTCTGTAGATTTTGATAATTTCCTGCCTCACATTCAGGTCTTTCAACAATTTTGAATTTCTTTTTGTGTATGGTGTAAGAAAGTAGCCCAGGTTCATTCTTCTGCATATTGCTGTCTAATTTTCCCAACAACATTTGTTGAAGAAACTATTTATTTTCCATTGGGTATTCTTTCCTGCTTTGTTGAATATTACTTGACCACATAGTGGTGGGTCCATTTCTGTGTTTTCTATTCTGTTCCATTGATCTATGTGTCTGTTTTTGTACCAGTACCATACTGTCGTGGTGACTACAGCTTTGTAATATAGCTTGAAGTCAAGAATTGTGATGCCTCCAGCTTTGTTTTTGTTTTTCAAGATTACTTCAGCTATTGGGTGTCTTTTGTGATTCCATGTACATTTTAGGATTATTTTTTCTAGATCTGTGAAAAATACAGGTGTTATTTTCATAGGGATTGCATTAAACGTGTAGATTCCTTTGGGTAGTACAAACATTTCAACATTTGTTCTTCCAAATGGTTTATAGAAATGCAACAGATTTCTGTCCATTGATTTTGTATCCTACCAATTTACTTAATTCATGTATCAGTTCTAGCAATTTTTTGGTGGGATCTTTGGGTTTTCTACAGAGTATCATGTTGTCTGTGAATAGCGAAATTTTGACTACTTCCTTGCCAATTTGGATGCCCTTTATTTCTTTTTTTATCTGATTGCTGAGTCTAGAATTTCCAGTACTATGTTAAACAACAGTGGTGAGAGTGTACATTCCTTTGTTTTTCCTGAACAAGTTCTCAGTTTTTCCCCATTGAGGATGATATCAGCTGTGGGTATTTTGTATATGGCCTTTATGATGTTGAGGTATGTTCCCTCTAAATATCCTTTGTGAGAGTTTTGATCATGCATGGATACTCTACTTTGTGAAATGATTTTTCTACATCTATTGAGAGGATCATATGGTTCTTACCCATTCTGTTCTATATTTTCTATATCACATCTTCACTTCTTTGCTTCTTCCATCCTTGTGTCCATTGCATCTAGTCTTTTTTTTTAAGCTTATTTATTTTTGAGACAGAGAGAGACAAAGCATGAATGGGGGAGGGGCAGAGAGAGAGGGAGACACAGAATCTGAAGCAGGCTCCAGGCTCTGAGCCATCTGCCCAGAGCCCGACGCGGGGCTCGAACTCACGGACCACGAGATCGCGACCTGAGCTGAAGTCAGACGCTTAACCGACTGAGCCACCCAGGCACCCCACATCTAGTCTTTATCCATCTCAGATTTTGCATTTTTCCTTTGTGACTGATTTTTTTTTAATTTTTAAGTTTATTTTTTTTTAATTTACATCCAAATTAGTTATCATACAGTGCAACAATTATTTCAGGAGTAGATTCCTTAGTGCTCCTTACCCATTTAGCCCATCCCCCTCCCACACACCCTGCTGTAACCCTCTGTTTGTTCTCCATATTTATGAGTCTCTTATGTTTTGTCCCCCTCCCTGTTTTTATTTTATTTTTGTTTCCCTTCCCTTATGTTCATCTGTTTTGTCTCTTAAAGTCCTCATATGAGTGAAGTCATATGATATTTGTCATTCTCTGACTAATTTCACTTAGCATAATACCCTCCAGTTCCATCCACGCAGTTAGTTGCAAATGGCAAGATTTCATTCCTTTAGATTGCTGAGTAATACTCCACTGTATGTATGTATATATATCTATATATCTATATCTATATCTATATCTATATCTATATCTATATACCACATCTTCTTTATCCATTCATCCATCGATGGACATTTGGACTCATTCCATACTTTGGCTATTGTTGATAGTGCTGCTATAAACATTGGGGTGCATGTGTCACTTTGAAACAGCATACCTGTTCCCGTGGATAAATGCATATTAGTGCAATTGCAGGGTCACTTGGTAGTTCTATTTTTAGTTTTCTGAGGAATCTCCATACTGTTTTCCACAGTGGCTGCACCAGCTTGCATTCCCACCAACAGTGCAAAAGAGATCCTCTTTCTCTGCATCCTTGCCAGCATCTGTTGTTGCCTGAATTGTTAATGTTAGCAATTCTGACAGGTGTAAGGTGGTATTTCATTGTGGTTTTGATTTGTATTTCCCTGATGATGAGTGAAGTTGAGTATTTTTTTTTAATGTGTCAGTTGGCCATCTGGATGTCTTTTTGGAGAAATGTCTATCATTTCTTTTGCCCATTTTTTTACTGGATTATTTGCTTTTTGGGTATTGAGTTTGACAAGTTCTTTATAGATTTTGGATACTAACCCTTTATCTGATATATCACTTACAAATATCTTCTGTCGTTGTCGTTGACCAAAAAATTCTGTCGTTGCCTTTTAGTTTTGCTGATTGTTTCCTTCACTGTGCAGAAGCTTTTTTTATTTAGATGAAATCCCAGTAGTTAATTTTTGCTTTGGTTTCCCTTGCTTCTGGAGACGTGTTGAGTAAGAAGTTGCTGTGGCCAGAATCAAAGAGGTTTTTTCCTGCTTTCTCC
This sequence comes from Lynx rufus, assembly GCF_022079265.1. NCBI lineage: Eukaryota > Metazoa > Chordata > Mammalia > Carnivora > Felidae > Lynx > Lynx rufus. The sequence continues at coordinate 8,846,970 of NW_025814846.1, forward strand.
TCGAGGATTTTGATGGCTTCCTGTCTTACATTTAGTTCTTTCAACAATTTTCAGTTTATTTTTATGTATGGTGTAAGAAAGCGGTCCAGGTTGAATCTTCTGCATGTTGCTGTCCAGTTTTCCCATCACCACTTGCTGAAGAGACTGTTTATTCTATTAGATATTCTTTCGTGCTTTGTCAAAGATTAGTTGCCCATACGTTTGTGGGTCCCTTTCTGGGTTCTCTATTCTATTCCACTGATCTGAGTGTCTGTTCTTGTGCCAGTACCATACTGTCTGGATGATTACAGCTTTGTAGTATACCTTGAAGTCTGGGATCGTGATGCCTCCTGCTTTGGTTTTCTTTTTCAAGATTGCTTTGGCTATTCGGGGTCTTTTTTGGTTCCATACAAATTTTAGGATGATTTGTTCTAGCTCTGTGAAGAATGCTGGTGTTACTTTGATAGGGATTGCATTGAATATATAGATTGCTTTGGGTAGTATTAGTACTGACATTTTAACAATATTTGTTCTTCCTATCCAGGAGCATGGAATCTTTTTCCATTTTTTTGTGTCTTCTTCAAGTTCTTTCATAAGCTTTCTATAGTTCAGTGTATAGATATTTCACCTCTTTGGCTAGATTTATTCCTAGGTATTTTACGTTTTTTTTTGTGCAACTGTATGGGATCTTTTCTTGATTTCTCTTTCTGTCACTTCATTGTTGGTGTATAGGAATGCAACCGATTTCTGTGTACTGAATTTATATCCTGCAGCTTTGCTGAATTCATGAATCAATGCTTGCAGCCTTTTGGTGGAATCTTTTGGGTTTTCCATACAGAGTATCATGTCACCTGGGAAGAGTGAAAACTGGACCTCCTCCTGGCCGATTTGGATGCCTTTTATTTCTTTGTGTTTGATTGAAGAGGCTAAGATTTCCAATATTGTGTTGAATAATAGTGGCAAGAGTGGACATCCCTGTCTTCTTCCTGACCTTAAGGGAAAAGCTCTCAGTTTTTCCCCATTGAGGATGATATTAGCGTTGGGTCGTTCATATATGGCTTTTATGATCTCAAGGTATTCTCCTTCTATCCCTACTTTCTTGAGGGTTTTTATCAAGAAAGGATGCTGTATTTTATCAAATGCTTTCTCTGCATCTATTGAGAGGATCATATGGTTCTTGTCCTTTCTTTTATTGATGTGATGAATCACATTATTTGTTTTGCGGATATTGAACCAGCCCTGCATCCCAGGTATAAATCCCACTTGGTGGTGGTGAATAATTTTTTTTAATGTATTGTTGGATCTGGTTGGCTAATATCTTGTTGAGGACTTTTGCATCCATGTTCATCATGGAAATTGGTCTATAGTTCTCCTTTTTAGTGGGGTCTCTGTCTGGTTTTGGAGTCAAGGTAATGCTGGCTTCACAGAAAGAGTTTGGAAGTTTTCCTCCCATTTCTATTTTTTTGGAACAGCTTCTAGAGAATAGGTGTTGACTCTTCCTTAAATGTTTGGTAGAATTCCCCTGGAAAGCCATCTGGCCCTGGACTCTTGTTTTTTTGGCAGATTCTTGATTACAAATTCAGTTTCCTTACTGGTTGTGGGTCTGTTCAAATTTTCTATTTCTTCCTGTTTCAGTTTTGGTAGTGTATATGTTTATAGAAATTTGTCCATTTCTTCCAGATTGCCCATTTTGTTGGCATATAATTTCTCACAATATTCTCTTATTATTGTTTTTATTTCTGCTGTGTTGGTTATGATCTCTCCTCTTTCATTCTTGATTTTATTTATTTGAGTCCTTTCCTATTTCTTTTTGATCAAACTGGCTAGTGGTTTATCAATTTTGTAATTCTTTCAAAGAACCAGCTTCTCGTTTCATTGATCTGTTCTACTGTTTTTGTTTTTTGTTTTTGTTTTTTTTGTTTGTTTGTTTCCATAGGACTAATTTCTGCTCTAATCTTTATTATGTCCCGTCTTCTGCTCGTTTGGGGTTTTATTTGCTGTTCTTTTTCCAGTTCCTTAAGGCATAAGGTTAGGTTGTGTATCTGAGATCTTTCTTCCTTCTTTAGGAAGGCCTGGATTGCTATATACTTTCCTCTTATGACCACCTTTGCTGCATTCCAGAAGTTTTGGGTTGTGGTACTATCATTTTCATTGACTTCCATATACTTTTTAATTTCTTCTTTAACTGCTTGGTTAGCCCATTCATTCTTTAGTAAGATGTTTTTCAGTCTCCAAGTATTTGTTAACTTTCCAATTTTTTTCTTGTGGTTGATTTAGAGTTTCATAGCATTGTGGTCTGAAAATATGCACGGTATGATCTTGATCTTTTTGTACTTACTTAGGGCTGATTTATGTCCCAGTATATGGTCTATTCTGGAGAATATTCCATGTGCACTGGAGAAGAATATATATTCTGTTGCTTTAGGATAAATTGTTCTGAATATATCTGTTAAGTCCATCTGGTCCAATGTGTCATTCAAAACCATTGTTTCCTTGTTGATTTTTTGATTAGATGATCTGTCCATTGTTGTGAGTGGGGTATTATGGTATTACTATGGATGAGTTTCTTTATGTTTATAATTAATTGATTTATATATTTGGGTCCTCTCACATTTGGTGCATAAATGTTTACAATTGTTAGGCCTTCGTGGTGGATAGACCCCTTAATTATGATATAATTCCCTTCTACATCTCATTATACAGTCTTTATTTTAAAGTCTGGATTGTCTCATATAAGTATGGCTACTCCGTCTTTCTTTTGTTGACCATTAGCATGATAGATGGTTCTCCATCGCTTGATTTTCAATATGGAGGGGTCTTTAGGTCTAAAGTGGTACTCTTGTAAACAGCATATAGATGGATCTTGTTTTGTTTCTTTTATTTTATTTTTAAATGTTTATTTTTGTGAGACAGAGACAGAGTGTGAGCAGGCAAGGGGCAGAGAGAGAGGGAGACACAGAATCTGAAGCAGGCTCCAGGGTCCTAGCTGTCAGCACAGAGCCTGCCGCAGGGCTCAAACACACACCATGAGATCATGACCTGAGCTGAAGTTGGCCATTTAACTGAGCCACCCAGGTACCCCAGATGGATCTTGTTTTCTTATCCATTCTGTTACCCTATGTCTTTTGATTGGAGCATTGAGTCCATTGATGTTTAGACTGAGTACTGAAAGATATGAATTTATAGCCATTATGTTGCCTGTAGAGATGGAGTTTCTGGTGGTGTTCTCTGTTCCCTTTTAGTCTTTGTTGCTTTTGGTCTTTTGTTGTTGTTCTGTTCTCCCCTCAGATAGTCGCCCTTAAAATTTCTTGCAGGGCTGGTTTAGTGGTCACAAACTCCTTTAATTTTTGTGTGTCTGGGAAACTTTTTATCTCTCCTTCTATTTTGAATGACAGCCTTGCTGGATAAAGAATTCTTGGCTGCATGTTTTTCTGATTCAGCACATTGAATATATCCTGCCACTCTTTTCTGGCCTGCCAAGTTTCTGTGGATAGGTCTGCTGCACACCTGATATGTGTTCCATTGTAGGTTAAGGACTTTTTTTTCCCTTTCTGCTTTCATGATTCTCTCCTTACCTATTTTGTGAATTTGACTATGATATGCCTTATTGATGGTTGGTTTTTGTTGAATCTACTGGGAGTTCTCTGTGCTTCCTGGACTTTGAAATCTGTGTCTTTCCCCAGGTTAGGAAAATTTTCCACTATTATTTTCTCACATAACTCTTCTACCCCAATCTCCCTCTCTTCCTCTTCTGGGACCCCTATAATTCTGATGTTGTTCCTTTTTTTTTTTAAATGTTTATTTAGTTTTGAAGGAGAGAGAGACGGAGTGTGAGTGGGGGAGGGGAAGAGAGGGAGGGAGACACAGAATCTGAAGCAGGATCCAGGCTCTGAGCTGTCAGCACAGAGCCCAATGTGGGGCTTGAACTCACAAACTGTGAGATCATGACCTAAACCGAAGTCAAACGCTTAACCAATTGAGCCACCCAGGCACCCCTGATGTTTTTCCTTTTTAATGAGTCACTGATTTGTCTAATTATTAAATCATGTTCTTTTGCTTTAATCTCCCTCTTTTTTCTGCTTCATTATTCTCCATAAGTTTGTCCTCTGTATCACTGATTCTCTGTTCTGCATCATCCATCCTTGCTGCTGAGGCATCCATCCATGATTGCTGGTCAGTTTTAGCATTTTTTATGGTGGAGGGGTCCAAGATGGTGGAACAGCATGGACGTTTTTTGTGTGTCTCGCATCCGTGAAATACAGCCAGACCAACACTAAACCATCCTGCACATCTAGAAAACTGATCTGAGGATTAACAAAAAAATATGCACAACCTGAACCACAGAATTCAGCAGGTACACGGTGCAAAGATGTGAACTTGGGAAGAGAGAAGCCGTGGCAGGCAGGGAGCCACTTTTGCCGGCAGAGAGAGGACAGAGATCGGGGGCACAAGGTGATATGGGAAAAGCACCCCTCCCCAAAAGCATCTGGATAGAAAGTGGAAAATTGGAAACAGCTGCAGGGACTAAACTAAAAAGGGATAAAGGAGAAAGGAGAGGGTTTAAATACAATTAAGTCTGTAGCAAGGGAAGTGCAGAGTCTGCAACTCCACAGCTCAATACCTGGTAGTGGTCTGGTGGGAAGGATGAATCCCCAGGAGCAGAGTGCAGTACAGGAGGTTCTTGAGCCATACAGGGAAAAGCAGTTCCACTGCTGGAAGGACATTTGGTAGAGACTGTTGATGCCACCTGGTCCCAGTAGGGGACCACATTTTGCTGAGAGAATGGCCACATTTGCTGGTGCTGGAACAAGGTCTAAGGGTGAAGTCTGGTGCCAGAAATGTGTTGTGATTTTCCATAATCCCTGAAAGGCTGCTGCTATACTATCTTGTGAACTTTTTCTGGGGCAGGCTGGCACCCAGCTGCAGTCTCTGGTCTTTGGCAGCAGCATGGTCCTGCGAACTTTCCTGGGTGCAGCCAGCATTCGGCCATTGCTTGGTGAGACCCTCTGCAGAGGGGCAGAATGGGTCATAGCTGCAGTCCCTCAGAAGTAAGGGGCTGGGGAAAACAGCCACGTCTGAGACAAAATGGGAGAGAGGTATAACCTGGGGCTTGGTCACAGACAGTGTAAAAGTGGGGAGTGGATGAAAGCTGAAGATAAAGGATGGGTGTGCAATTGCTAATTGGGGAGGACAGAGTTCTGATACTAGATACTGGGTAGCTGGGTGACACCATTTTCACCACTCCCATGCATGCACAGGTGCACCTACAAGCACCACAACACTCCACCCCACTAGGCTAGCAGCACCATCTAGTAGAGAATGGAGCCATTACACTAAGCCCCGCCCAACTGGACCATTCTCGCTCTTCAAGATCACAAGTCACACCACCTGCTTAGTTTATGGACTATACAATGCTTGACAGCCTGACTTCTAGGGGAAAATGAAAGTAATTTCAATTGTTTTTCAATTTGTTAGCAGGTCCATCTATTCAATTTTCTTTATTTCAGTTTTCTCTTTTTCACTTCTTTTCTTTTTCTTGAATAGAGGAGAAAAATTCATTTTTATTTTCAATTTTTATTAAAAATATTTTTCTTTAAATTTTTTACTATATTTTTCGCTTTTGTGTAATTTTTTTTTTCAAATTCTATTTTACTTACATCATTTTATTTTAGTCTACTTCAATGTATTCACTTTTTCAAATTTTCAAACGATTTCCTTTTTTTCTTTCTTTTTCTTTTTTCTATTTTTTGTTTATTTTCTTTTTCTTGAATACAGAAAGAGAAAAAAATATTTTTTATTTTCAATTTTTATTAAAAATATTGTCTTTAAGCATAAGAGACTCTTAAAAACTGAGAACAAACTGAGGGTTGATGGGGGGTGGGAGGGAGGGGAGGGTGGGTGATGGGTATTGAGGAGGGCACCTTTTGGGATGAGCACTGGGTGTTGTATGGAAACCAATTTGTCAATAAATTTCATATAAAAAAAAAGAAACCAATTTGACAATAAATTTCATACATTGAAAAAAAATAAAATAAATAAATAAACATTAAAAAAATAAATAAAAATATTGTCTTTAATTTTTTACCATATTTTTTACTTTTATGTAAATTTTTAATTTTTTAAAATTCTATTTACTTCCATCATTTTATTTTAGTCCACTACACTGTATTCACTTTTTTAAATTTTCAAATGATTTCCTTTTTTTCTTTTTTCCCTTTTTCATTTCCTTCCTTTTTCTTGAATGCAGAAAGAGAAAAAAATCATTTTTATTTTTAATTTTTCTTGAAAATATATTTTTTTAATTTTTTCTACTATATTCTTTACTTTTGTGTAATTTTTTTCTAATTCCATTTTACTTCCTTCATTTCATTTTAGTCTTCTTCAGTGTATTTATTTTTTTCAAATTCTCAAATAATTTCCTTCTCCCCCCCCCTTTTTTCCCTAATCTATCAAACCACTTTGAAAACCCAGACCAAAACACATCTAGGATTTAGCATCATTTATTCGATATTTTTGGTGTGTGTGTTTTAAATTTTTTAATTTTAATTTTTTTAATTTTAATTTTTTCTACCCCATTAATTCATTTTCTGTCTTCAAAATGACAAAACAAAAGAATTCACCCCAAAATAAAGAGCAGGAAGAAACAGTAGGCAGGGATTTAACCAACACAGATACAAGCAAGATGTCTGAACCAGAGTTTGGAATCACGGTAATAAGAATACTAGCTGGAGTCGAAAATAGGCTAGAATCCTTTTCTGCAGAGATAAAAGAAGTAAAAACTAGTCAGGATGTGACTGTTTTAAAAACTATTTTATCTCTGAAGTAAGGGCATCCCTGAAGTCTTCCATTCTTTTCTCAAACCCAAAGGATATCCTTATGATTGTTGTTTTAAAATCTTCATCCAGCATATTACTTTTATCAGTTATGATTAGAGCTCTGGCCATGATCTTATCTTGTTCTTTATTTGGGTTGCATTTTTCTGTCTTGGCATTTTTTCTAAGTGTATGTCTTTTTCTGTGTATTAGAAAAGCCTGTTGTTTCCTGTTCTTGAGATTAATGCCTTTATAAAGAAGTAATATAGTGTCCAGGGCCCCATGCTTTAAGGAGTGTCTCTAGTGTTTGCACTCTGCTGCTGTATTTTGGCTACTCTGTCCTTCAGGGCATCTGCATAGGTTCTTCTTGCACAGTTGGCAGTGTTTGTATTTTGGCCAGAGCATGTCAAGTTTTTTTTTTTATGTTTATTCATTTTTGACAGAGAGAGACAGAGACAGAGTATGAGCGGGGGAGGGACAGAGAGAGAGAGAGAGAGAGGGAGACACAAAATCCAAAGTAGTCTCAGGCTCTGAGCTGTCAGCACAGAGCCCAACGTAGGGTCGAACTCATGAACCATGAGATCATGACCTGAGCCAAAGTAGGACTCTTAACCAACTGAACCACCCAGGCACCCCAACAGATTGTGGCGAGCTTTAACTAGGTTTGCTCTGGTCTGCTTTTTATTTTTCATTATTATTATTTTTTTATTTTTTAATGTTTATTTTTATTTATGAGAAAGAGAGAGACAGAGACAGAGACAGAGCATGAGCTGAGGAGGGGCAGAGAGAGAGGGAGACACAGAATCTGAAGCAGGCTCCAGGCTTCAAGCTGTCAGCACAGATTCCAAAGTGGGGTTCAAACTCAGTACGCAAGATCGTGACCTGAGCTGAGTCGGATGTTCAGCTGACTGAGACACCCAGGTGTCCCTTGTCTGCTTTTTAAATGAGACCTGATTTTACGTCCACTAGAACTGAAACCTTGCAGAACTCTCTGGTTGGGAGACATGGTGTAGGCAGGGATTCCTCCTGGTCTTCTGGGGAAGGGAACTACAGCACTGGGACTAAAGCATACTTGACTGCAATGAGCAGTATCACCAGAGTACAAGGGTCTGGGACCTGGTGTAAGCAAATTAGGCAGCCAGTGTGGGTGTTGTGACCTTTACCGAAGTTGGTTCTGTGTTTATGCTGAGAGACAGGGGTGGGGAATGGTGCCAGCCAGCTCCTTTGTCCTTTGAGTGGTGTCTTTGCTTGCTGCTCTCAAGGAAATACTCCCAGAAGAGTGAATAATCTCCTCGTGTGTCTCAGGTGTTTTTCAGATTGCTGTTTCTTTTTTATGCTGTCTGCCTCCAGGTGGTTTGCCTGCCCTTTCTCCAGAAGGAGCACAGTACCTTCTGGGCTCCATCCCAGCCAAGTCTGTTGATTTTTAAAACTACAGGCTTTCAGGTAGGGGTGTGGGCTGGGGCCTCCACTGGTGTTCGATGGGAGGATGTCACTGCACTCTACTGATGGAGGTGTGAATGAGAAGGGCAGTCACACTCAAAGTACAAGATCTTGGGACTTGGAGCAAGCAGGCTAGCCAGCCAGTGTTGGGTCAGAGGTGCCCTTGGCAGGTGGCTGTGCACTTATGCTGAGGGATGGGGGAGGAAAATGACATCCATCAGCTTGCCCCCCCAGGCCTCTACATGAGCACTGCTTCTAAGGGAAGGCCTCCCTTCTGTCCACAGCTCCCTCCTGTCCACAGAACCTGGAATCCTGTTTCTCCCCCAAACTCTCTCTGCACCTCCTGCCTTCCTAGTTGTGCAGCTTGTTCTGTCAGTCCTCAGCTTGATGTCTTGAGTATTCAGAATGATTTGATAGTTATTTATTTCTGTTTAAAGGACAAGGTGAGCCTAGGATCCTCTTACTATGCTATCATCTTAGCTCCAAGCTGAACAGATAATTTTTTTCTATTCTGTCCTCTATTGTTTCTGATGAGAAGGCAGATATTTTTAAGAGTTATATTTTGAATATTAAGCTATTTTTTTTCTCTTGCTGCTTTCAATATTTTATGTCTTTGGTTTTTAGCATTTTTAACCATCATGTTTCTGGGTGTGGATCTTTTCGCATTTAACCTACTTCACTTTTGTTGAGTTCCAGGGTAAGTGAATTCAAGGTTTTCATCAAGTTTGGGAAGTTTCAACCATTATTTCCTCAACTACTTAATGTGCTCTTCTCCTCTCTGTTTTTAGTATTGATAATATGCATTTTTTCATATGCTTAATGGTGTCCCACATTTATGAGACGTTTTTTCTCTATGCTCTTCAGATTCATAATCTCTATCAATATATCTTCACATTCACTCCCATTTTAAATCTGCCACTGAGCCCCTCTGGTGAAGTTTCTTTTTTATTACGGTACTTGTCAACTCAAGAATTTGGAGATATGGGGGCACGTGAATGGCTCAGTCTGTTTAGCATCTGACTTTGGCTCAGTTCATGATCAGTTCATGATCTCAAGGCCTGTGAGTTCAAGCCCCGTGTCAGGTTCTGCACTGGCAGTGCAGAGCCTACTTGGGATTTTCTATCTTTCCTTCCCTTTCTCTGCCCTCCCCCACTTGTGCTCTCTAAATAGACAAATTCCTTTGTCATTCTTTAAGGTTATGCCTTAAGACATAATTCTTATATGTCTCATATAATTCTTATATGTCTCATAATGTCTTAAGACAAATTCTTTTTATCTTCCTTATATGAGTATGTCTTTATTTTTCTTTCATCCTTGAAGGATATTTTCACTAGATGTAGCATTTGGGATATACAGTTCCTTTTCTTTAGTGCCTGAAATGTATTATACCACTTCCTTTGGAACTCCATGTTTTCATATGAAATGTTGTCCATGAAATTGCTTTTTCCTTATAAGTAATATGTTATTTCTCTCGGCTATTTTCAAGATTTTGTTGTCTTTAATTTTCAGAAGCTTAATTATATGTTGTAGAAAGAGTTCTTTGCATTTATCCTATTTAATGTTCTCTAAGCTTCCTTAATCTGTATTTTGTCTTTTATCATATTGCATTATTAGACATCAATTCTTTAAATATATTTCAATCTTGTCCTCTTCTTCTGAGACTCTGATGTCAGAATGTTGAATCCTTTACTTTGTTCTACAAGTACTTGAAATCTATTTTTTTCATTATGTTTTGTCTGTTATTCAGATTTTTAAATTTCTGCTATTCTACCATCAAGTTCATAAATTCTGGGGAGCTTGCTGGCTCAGTTGGTAGAGCATGTGACTCTTGATCTTTGGGTTGTGAGTTCAAGCCCCTCCTTGGGTGTAGTGCCTACTAAATTTTTTCTTTAAAAGTTTATAAATTCTATGTTACATTTGTTCTGTTATTGGATCACCTCTGTGAGTTTCTTATTTCATTTATTATATATTTTTTTACTTTTATGATTTCCTTTAGTTTATATCTTATAACTTTTATTTCCTTTTTGAAATATTCTATTTTTCAAGTATATTTTACTTGTTAAGGCATTTTTATTGTATTGTGTATTTCTCAAGTATAAAAGCTGTATCACATATTTTTAACATTTGTTTCTTCTTGGTGTTGTGGTCTCTTGATTGTCTATTCTCATTCAGGTTGTGGATTTCCTGGTTCTTGGTATAATGAGTGACTTTATTTTATATCCTGAACATTTGGGGCGTTATGTTGGGATATTCTGAATCCATTTTAGTACACAGTTATACTGTTTATCCCTCAAGTCCTGATCTACTTTTGTGAGCTATGTCTCCTCTAAAAACTAATTTTTCATCATTTTGTTGTACTGTGTTGGTCTCTCTTGTTTGTATAATGTTCTTGGCTTCCTGATAATTCCTTCTGGTGTTAGCTATAGGAACAGAAGGTTCCTGCCAATGTTGGACCAGTTTGTGTCTCTAGGTGGATGGACATGCTTGCCCATGAAGATGAAAATGAATTTCATGGAATATGCACTACTCCAGGATTTTTGTCCACAGATTTTTCATTCAATCCCTACCTGAGTGGCCCAGCTGCTTGGTTTCTGTAGGTGGCAGTAGGAACTATTTGCTAATGTCTTTTAAAGGATTTTTTTTTCTGTCCATATTTATGAAGGATTTGGTCTGCAGGGGTTTTTTTGTAATATCTTTTTGTGATTATGGTCATTATTTGCTTCATAAAATGGAGGTGTATACTTATCTTCTATTTTTGCTAAGGTTTGTTCAGAGCCATTTTCATTTCTTTATTTCAAATTTGGTAAAATTCACTAGTGAAGCCACATAGTCATACTCTTTTCTTTGTGGGAAGGTTTTTAAACCATTAAGTCAAATTTGTAAACAGTTACATACATATTAAAATTACCTTTTGAGTAAGTTTTATGAGTTTTATTCATTAATAAACTTTTGATGCATTCTTATTGCATTTAAGTTGCCAGAATTATCAGCAGAAAATTCTTTAATGTTCCCTTTTTATATATGTAATGTCTTATAGGATTTTACCAATTTCACTGATATTTTGCCCCATGTCTATTTTTTTTTCTAATCAGTGCGGCTAGGTTTTGAAAAGCAAATTTTGGTCAACCGATGTTCTGGTTTGTCCATTTTCTATTTAATTGATTACCTCTATTATTTCCTTACTACTGCTTTACTATATGCTTAATTTGATCTTTTGTTTTCTTTTCACCTAATCTGAAATATTCTGATTTAAATTAGACATTTAGGTAATTAAATTTATTTCAATATTTAATATGGTTAGATTTAAATCCACATCTTCTTACTACTTTTCTGTTTATCCCATCTGCTATTGGATCTTTTCCCCTTGTTTTCTGTCTTCTTTTGTATTGAGTATTTTATTATATTTCATTTTATTTTCACTTTGATCTTATTAACTATAACATTTTTAGTAGTTGCTCAACTTTTACAATACACGTTTTTAATTTATCTCATCCAAATAATAATATAACATTTTGTTCATAGTTCACTGATTTTTCTTTTTCTATATTTAACTTCACTGTTAATCTCATTTAGTGTTTTTTCACATTTACTAATTTTAGTTTTTTCTTGTTTTATATCGTTCATTTCTCTACCTATTATGTTCATATTTTCCTTCACATCTTTGAGTATATTTATATTTACATCACATTTTTTCTCGTTCTTGGCCCACTAATTCCTTCATCTTTGTCATTTTTGCGTTGTTTAAATTGACTGTAATTTATCCTGTTTATGGGTAACATTTTCTTACCTCTTTGCATCTCTGGTATTTTTTCTTTGCATGAAAAACATTGTGAATTTTACATTATCAAGTTCCAATATTTTGTTGTATTATTTTATTTTACTTTATTTTATTTTATATTTATTTTTAATGTTTATTTATTTATTTATTTTGAGAGAGACAGAGAGAGAGAGAATGCACAAACAAGGGAGGGGCAGAGATAGAGGGTGAGAGAGAATCCCAAACATGTTCTGTGCTGTCAGCGCAAAGTCCGATGTGGGGCTCGAATTCACAATGATATCATGACCTGAGCTGAAATTAAGAGTCAGACACTTAACTGACTGAACTACCCAAGCTCTCTTGTTGTATTATTTTGAAGGAATATTGGCTTCATTTTGGGCAATTAGTTATTTTGGGAATCAGTTTAAATTTTGTGTTAACATGTTGTGATGCTAGACAGAGCATCTTTAACTCTCAGATAAATTTAGACCCATTGTTAAATTGTGACCCTGACATCCATTGTATTATGAGGTCTCTCAAATATGGCTATGAGAACACAAACTATTCCTTGTTCTATGTGATCTTTGAGAAATGTTCAGCCTAGTGGTTTTCAGTGTTTTCCTCCCAGCCTCAGTGTGACCTTTGAGCAGAATTCTTTTTTCCAAAATTCTTTTTGGCAAATTCTAGCTTCTTTTACATCCTCATACTCTAATCTCATTTGTTTATTTTACTGAGATTGCTGGGTTCTCTTTGGGATCCTTTGATGTGTCCTGGAAATTGCCTCTGGGCAGCAAGTTGGAGCAATTGTGTGACTCTGCTCATTTGTTTCTCTTTTTCCATGAATAATAGTTATTCACTGCCTGTTGTCCAATATGTGAAAATTTTTTTCCATATAATTTGTCTAATGTCTTGTTTGTAGCTTGTGGAAGATTCCCATAACAGTTAATTTTTTATGGTTGAAATGGAAGCTTGGATCCTTTAATTTTTAGTCATTTAAAAACAACCATTCATCCAGGCCTTTTTGCTTGGAACGTCTCTAAATGTATCTCCAGAAATAAAAGCGTTCCCCCCGCCCTGAAAAAGACGTTTTAAGGAATACACATCACTAATGTTGCATCCACAAGACTCCTGAAACAGAATGCTACAGGCACCAGTGACAGTCACAACAAAGTTTATTGCAATGAGAGGAAAGGCCGACTGATCGGGACCAACACCCTTGACCAGAGTGCAGCCTCAAACAGCCTGGGTACAGAGTTTTTATAGCCGACCACATGTCTTATCATCACTTGGAACAGAACAAAGAAATAGTTCCCAGATGGGGATGGAAACAGTTCAGACATGCCCTTGCCCCAATCCAATCAAACACTAATCCAGTTGATTTTCTTTGAACTTTTGTTCCCTTGATTGATAGGACAAGGCTGTTATCTCTTAACCTACAGTGTCAAAACAAAGCTGTTATTTCTCAAGGCTACAGGTTAGCCCTACACTACAATTTAACCCTTACACTATGTTGTCTAATTAGCTCTTTTCTGCTTGTTTTTTATTTCTCTTCTTTATGAACATACAGAATTTGTGACCTTCAAAATTGGATTTTTAAAGTAATTGCTAACTTTTGTTGTTACTGAATTACATTTAAATATTGGCCATCTTAAAGAATATGCTATCCATTTTTAAAATGCTATTTTAAAGAAATTCAGAACATATGACTACCATACCATTATGTCTTAATTACTTTTAGGTGCTATATTAGTTTCCTACAATCGCCATAACAAAGTATTGAAACTGGATTGGGAAACACACTAGATTTTATTACTTCATGGTTCTAGAGGTTACAAATTCAAAACCAAAACGTTGGCTGAACCATGCTCTGAGACTGAGTAAAACTTTTCCTTACCTCTTTTTGCACACAAACTTTAAAATATTTGAAAATAAAAACATATGACTAAAAGTTTAAGGTTGTTTTCTCCTAGAAAGCTATAAATTTCTATGTTGGGGTTTCTTAGAAGTTACCCTGCAATGAAAAGCTCTGGCTATAGTTGTTGTACACAAAATCAGGTCTATATTTGCTGTACAATGTTTGCTTTAAAAAAATGTATTCAAATTATTAAATCTTTTTTTTAATTAAAATATGGATCTCACAGACTTTTGCCTTGCTTACTATTACCAATTAACATATCCTAGAGGGTATTCAAATCACTGTATTTGGATCAATTTTATAGAAATAACAGAATCCCACATGCATTTTATGGGAATCTGAAAAATTGTCCAAAATGAGAGATGGTTTAACCAGTAAAATGTATAACTCATATAATTAAGGTTAAACCTGGAACTCAAGTAGATTTGATGAAATGAGCTACAAAATGTGAGAATTTATTAAATTACTCAGTAACCACCATAACTCAGAAAATCTGTTTTGGAAGTACTAATTAAGCATACATTCTAACACTAACTTCTATACACAATAGTAAAATAGAGAAGAAAAGCAGTAAAATCACTATTTCCTTAATACAGAACTCTACAGACATAAAACATTGTTAGAAATTTAAATTAAATAGGTCACAGTGATCCCTTTTGGTAAATTAGGCATATTTTGGTAACTTGATGAGGAAATAAGATTAAAAACTGAGAGAGATGACTCTATTATGAAACATATAATTGCAACAGTACATTTGGTCTTCCTCTGAACTCAATTCACCTATTCAAGAAAGGAAGAGATGACTATTGAAATAAAACAGTCAGGGACCTTGATAACAAGCCTTTATGTACCTGGAGCACTCCATGCTGGCTATTATCCTTTTTTTTTTTGTTTGTTTCCAAAAGAGCACCAAGGAGCAAGCCCAGATTAGTCCAAACCTATCCAAATGACTACCAAATTTGACTTTTCACTGACTTTTCCTCCTCATTTCAATGCTAAAAACAACCCAGAGGTGGAGACTTAACAGGCAAATGAAATATAAGATGTAAGAAGAAGCATATTCTGTCAACTGCACCTTTGTGAACACTGTCTATGGATTTCCTGCCCCTAATGCTTAAGCATCGCTCCTTTCCCACTTCAGCCCCTTTAAAACATTCCCTGGCTATTGTTCAAAGAGCAGTCTGATGCCTTTGCTGTGACTGTGTCCCTTCAGCTGCAGCTTTTGTCTCAATAAAGCCTTTGCCTGTTTTTTTAACTTTTGGTTTCAGCCTTGTTTCTATTGTTGCTGGGTCCAAAGACCTGAGTCCAGTAACGGAAATACCTCTTTACATCCTACAAGTAAGAATGATTTTGAAATAGTAAACAGAATGCTAATTTTATTAATTCTTCCCATTCTTAATTTGATTATTTATGATAAGTTATTTCTTTCCTGAGCTTTATTTCAATTACAACTTTTAAATGACAGTGTTAAATTGACAGCAAAACTCATCACTGTAAAAAGCCCAGTATTGAAATGGAACTCTGAGAGATAAAAAAAGATCTACTTATAAAGCCTTTCTATTTAAGAACTGTATACTAATTATCCAAAAATTATTGTCAAAGCATAATGCAGTATTCGAGATGGCAATCTTGAGAACTTTTTCTTAGAAATCAAGTAAGAATGTGCACATAACTAAATAAATTCAAAATTCATTATAGTAAAACTATTTGACCAGAGATCAAAACAAACCCTTAAGTGATGTTTATATCTATATTGCTGTGTTGTGATACACAGCGTTTGAAGACTATGCACAAATTATTAATATATATTCAATTTTATTAAATAATATTAATTTAAGTCCGGAAAGAGGTAATGGATATGTTTTGCCAAATTCAGAATAGACTTATTTGTTCCAAGAAAAGGGTAAGTGAAGAAAATAACTGTAACATAGTAAACATGAAATGTTTATTCAAAAACCATATCTGTTCAGGGCACGTGGGTGGTTCAGTCTGTTAATCGTCTGAATCTTGATTTCAGCTCAGGTCATGATCTCATGATTCATGAGATCAAGCCCTGCATTGGGCTCTACGCTGACCCTGTAAAGCCTGCTTGGGATTCTCTCTCTCCCTCTCTCTCTCTGTGCCTCCCCCATACACACTCTCTCTCTCTCAAAAAAAAAAAATCCATAGCTGCTCTATAGGAGTCAAGTTCATCACCATTTCAATCTTTTAAAAACATTTGCATAAATTCTAAACATTTATGGACCCAACTCTCAAGGCATTTTTTAATCATTATGAAATAAAACGTGAATAAAATTTGAAGATAGATCATCCAGAGATTTTGAAAATTTGAATAGCATTTTTATTCCTGATTTTTTGCATGGTGTTTCTGACTTAATGTCGATGTGTACTTATGTTTTAGAAAGAAGGACTATTCCAAATAAACATAAAACAGAGCATTTTATTCAGATTTTCTACATCATTGCTGACTTTCTGTCTAGTAGTTCTATCAGTTCTCAAAGAGAATGTTGAAGTCCCCAACTATAATTTCTTATTTTAATTTTATCATTTGTGCTGAATGCATTTTGAAGCACTGTTTTTGGTGTGTACATATAAAAGATCACTGTATTTTTTTGTTGTGTCCATCCTTTTATTATTATGTAGTGTCTCACTTTGTCTCTGGCAACTGTATTTATTCTGATGTCTGCTTCATGTAATATTAATACAGGCATCCCTCCATTTTTTTTATTAATGTTTCTATGGTATATATTTTTGCATCCTTTAACTTTCAACCTATGTATGAATCAAAGTGAATTTCTTGTAAAGAACGTGTAGATGAATTATGTAGTTTTTAAAACTAGTAGTCTAATCCATTTTATTTGATGCATACAGAAATTTTACATGTGAAGAAGTTATTGGTATGTTAGAACTTAAGTCTGATATTTTAGTATTTGTTTTCTGTTTGTTTTCTTTTTCAAATTCCCCTGTTTCTCATTTTTTGCTTTCCTGTGGGCTATTTAGAAAACTTGAAGGTTTTGTCTTGACTTATGTATTCTGTTTCTGAGTGTATCTCTTTGTATAGTTTTCTTAGTGGTTACTCTGGTATTACAATATTCATTTATCACAAGTCACAATTGACGGGTATCAACATTTACCACTTCAGGTGAAGTGTGAAAATTTTTTTTTAATTTTTTTTAACGTTTATTTATTTTTGAGACAGAGAGAAACAGAGCATGAACAGGGGAGGTGCAGAGAGAGAGGGAGACACAGAATCTGAAACAGGCTCCAGGCTCTGAGATGTCATCACAGAGCCCAACGTGGGGCTCGAACTCACGGACTGTGAAATCATGACCTGAGCCGAAGTTGGATGCTTAACCGACCAAGCTACCCAGGCGCCCTGAAAATCTTATTTTCATTCAGATATTTTTCTTTTCCTCAATTTTCCCCTTACTTTTAAATATAATTGTTTTGGATATCAAATGACAATATATTTTTTCTTTCAATCATCAAATATGATTTATAGAATTCATAAGATATATTTATCTACCTATATTTCTGCTCTTTCTGTTATGCTTTTTTTCCCCCTAATGTTTCAAAATTCCTTAATTAATCATTGTAGTTTTGTTTGGAAAACTTCCATTAGCCATTTTATAGAGTAAATGTGCTAGTAACAGGTACTTTTAGTTTACTAGTCAATATTTCTCTATTTTATCTTTTTACCTTTACTATTTCCTTTCTTCTACTAACTTTGCACTTAAGTTTTTTTTTTTCTTTTGTAGTTACTTGAAGTGTAAAGTTAAGTTGTTTGAGAGCTTTCTTTTCTCTAACATAAACATTTACCACAATCAACTATGCTCTTAGAAGTGCTTTTGTTGCATTCCACAAGTTTTGGTGTATTGTGTTTCCAATATCATTTGTTTTAAGGCATTTTTAAAATTTCCTTTTGACTTCTTTCATGCATTGCTCAAGACTGTGTTGTTTAATTTCCACATATTTGTGAATTTTCTGATTTTCCTTCTGCTATATATTTCTAGTTTCATATCATTGTGGTCAGGAAAGATACCAGATAGGATTTCAGTTTTCTTAAATTTGTTGACTTTTTTGTGACCCAACATATGATCTCTCTTGATGAATGTTCCAGTTCAGAAGAGTGTGTATTCTGCTGTTGGATGGAATGTTCCCTCTCTCTCTCTCTTTCTCTCTCTCTCTATATATATGTATTTTCTTAAATTCCACATACGTGTATATATATATGTATATATATATGTATATATATGTATATATACACGTATATACACACACACATATATATATATCTGTCAGTACATTTGGTACAAAGAGTTGTCCAAGTCTGCTGTTTCTATATTCATTTTCTTTTTATCTTGAAGATCTATCCATTGTTGATAGTGGAGTATTCTCCTTCAATTTTAGGATTGCTATCCATTTCTTCCTTAAGTTCTATTAATATTTGTTTTATATATTTCAAGTACTCCCATGTTGGCTGCATATATATTCACAATTTTTATATCATCACAATGGATTAATCCCTGGATGTTATATATATTGACCTCCTTCATCTTTTCAGACATTTTAAATTTCGTTTATTTGTTTGGTATTAGTATAACCAGCTCTGCTCTCTTTTTGCTACCATTTCAAAGCATATCTTTTTCCATCCCCTTTCTTTCAATCTATGTGTGCCTTAACATGAATCTTTTGTAGGCAGCATATTTATGCATCTACTTTTCTTTTTAAATCCATTCTGCCACTCTACATCTTTTTATTAGATAATGTAGTCCATTTATATTTAAAGTTACTATTAGTACGTAATAAATAGCTATTGCCTTTTTGTTGTTTTCACTCTCTTTAGTAGTTCTTTTTTTTCCCTTTCTTCCTTTTTTGCAGTTTTCCTTTGTGTTTTGATGACTTTCTGTAGTGGTGTACTTTGATTCCATTCTGTTTTATCTTTTTGTATCTACTACAGGTTTTTTCTTTGTGATTACCAGGAGACTTGACAATATCTTTAAAAAATTTTTTTTAATGTTTTTTATTTATTTTTGAGACAGAGAGAGAGAGACAGAGCATGAGCAGGGGAGAGACAGAGAGAGAGAGAGAGAGGGAGACACAGAATCTGAAGCAGGCTCCAGGCTCTGAGCTATCAGCACAGAGCCTGATGTGGGGCTCGAACTCACAGACTGTGAGATCATGACCTGAGCTTAAGTCGGACGCTCAACCGACTGAGCCACCCAGGAGCCCCGACAATAAATACCTTATTGTTCTAGAGTTTCATTATCATGTGTTTTTTTTGTGGATATTATTGAGGGTTTTTTTTGTTGTTTTCTTTTCAGCTTTGAAATCTCTCAACCTCAATTTGTTCTCTATAGTTAGTCTTTCGTTTTCTTCTCCCTTCACCCATGTTCATTTGTTTTATTTCTTAAATTCCACATATGAGTGAAATCATATGACATTTATCTTTCTCTGAATGATTTTATTTCTCTTAGCACAATGGTCTCTAGCTCCATCCATATCATTGTAATTGTCAAGATTTAAGTCATTTTTATGGCTGAGTAATATTCCAGTGTGTGTGTGTGTGTGTGTGTGTGTCTATACCCACTTTTCTTTACCATTCATCAATTCATGGACATTTGGGCTGTTTCCATAATTTGTCTAGTTCCTTTAGATATAAGGTAAGGCTGTTTATTTGAGATATTTCTTGCTTCTTGAATTAGGCTTGTGCTGATACAAACTTCCGCTTAGAATTGCTTTTGCTGCATCCCAAAGATGGTGGATTGTTTTTGTTTTTTGTTTTATTTTATTTTCATTTGTTTCTAGGTACTTTTGGATTTCTTCTTTGACTTAGTAGCATATTGTTTAGTAGCATGTTGTTTAACTTTCATGTAATTGTGGTCTTTCCGGATTTTTTTCTTGAACTTGATATCTAGTTTCATAGCACTCTTGTCAGAAAAGATGCATGTAAGACTTTGATTTTTTGAAGTTATTTAGACTTGTGTTTCCCGACTAATATTTGATCTATTCAGGATAATGTTCCATATATACTTGGAAAGAATGAATTTTGCTGTTTTAAGATGGAATATTCTGGGGTGCCTGGGTGGCTCAGTTGGTGAAGCGTCTGACTTCAACCCAGGTCATGATCTCGCAGTTTGTGGGTTTGAGCCCCACATTGGGCTCTGTGCAGACAGCTCAGAGTCTCCAGCCTGCTTCAGATTCTGTGTCTCCCCTTCTCTCTGCCCCTCCCATGCTCATGCTCTGTCTTTCTCTGTTTCTCAAAAATAAGCGTTAATTTTTTTAAAAGATGGTATATTCTAAATATGTTTGTTAAATGCCCTTTCCCAATGTGTCATTCAAAGTCATTGTTTGCTTACTGATTTTCCGATTAGGTGATATGTTCATTGAGGTTAGTGGGGTGTTAATGTACTTTTCTATCATTGTATTACTGTTGGTTAGTTTCTTTATGTATATTATGAACTTTTTTATGTTTTTGGGTGCTTTCATATTGGGTGCATAGTTTTTACAATTGTTTTGTCTTCTTGTTTGATTGTCCCCTTTATTATTATATAGTCCTTTCTCTCTCTCTTATTACACTCTTTTTTTTAATCTATTTTTGATGTAAGTATTGATGCTCAGGTTTCTTTTTGACATCCATTAGCATGATAGACGTTTCTCCATCCCCTCACTTTCAACCTGCAGGTGTCTTTAAGTCTAAAAGGAGCCTCTTGTGGGCAACATACAGAAGAGCCTTGGTTTTTTTTCTTTGTTTCTTTGTTTGTTTTTATCCATTCTGTCACTCTACATCTTTTGATTTGAGCATTTAGTCTGTTGCATTCAAAATAATCCTAATTGGTATGCATTTATTGCCATTTTATTACTTGTTTTGTCATTTTTTTAACTTTTTCTCCTATCCTTCCTTCTTTCTCT
Source organism: Lynx rufus (assembly GCF_022079265.1). Lineage (NCBI taxonomy): Eukaryota > Metazoa > Chordata > Mammalia > Carnivora > Felidae > Lynx > Lynx rufus. The sequence goes on from NW_025814846.1 coordinate 8,867,785, forward strand.
TTCATTCTTTCCCAGATTTCTTAAAGATATATTTGGATTTCTTCTCTCTATTTTTTGCATATCTATTAGTGGTTTAGATATGTGATTACTGTTAGGTTTGTGTATAACATCTTCTGCATATAGCAGTCTATATTATGTTGATGATTGTTTAAGTTTGATCCCATTGTTTACTTTCTCTTTCTCACATTTTAGATATATGGTATCCTATTTTACATCTTTTAATTTGGTTAGTTCCTTGACTGATTTTCTTATGGAACTATTCATTTTAAATGCTTTTGTATTACCTACTTCCATACTGTCATTTTTGTACTTTTCTTTCCACTCACTGTCCCCTTTAATATTTCCTGCAGGGCTGGTTTGGTGGTTATGAACTCTTTTAGTTTTTCTTTGCCCTGTAAACCTTTTTATCTCTCATTCTATTCTGAAGGATACTTTTGCTGTATAGAGTATTATCGGCTGCATATTTTTCCCATGTGTCACTTTGAACATATCATGTCACTCCCTTCTGGTATGGAAAGTGTCTACTGAAAAACCCACTGATAGTTTTATGAGGTTTCCCTTGTATGTAACTGTCTTCTTTTGTCTTGCTCCTTTTTTTTTTTTTTGAGAGAAAGAGCAAGCGAGCAGGGGAAGGGAAGAGGGAGAGGGAGAGCCTAATGCAAGGTTCAATATCATGATCCTGAGATAATAACCTGAGCCCAGATCAAGAGTCTGCTACTTAACTGACTGAGCTCCCCCATCTTCCTCCTTTAATTTTTTTTTATCACTACATTTAGCCATTTTAATTATTGCGTGTCTTGGTGTGTATCTGCTTTTGTTGATTGTTTTTTGGGGGGTTCTCTGTGCCTTCTGCATCTGGATATCTGATTCCTTTTACAGAATAGGGAAGTTTTCAACTATTGTTTCTTCAAATAAACTTTTTGCCCCCTTTTCTCTCTCTTATCCCTCTCAGATCCCTATAATTCAAATGCCATTACGTTTGATGGATTCACTGAATTCCTTATATCTGTTCTCATTATGCATAATTTTTTCTTCTCCATTTTGTTCAATTTGATTCCATTACTCTGTCTTCTAGGTCATTAATTGATTTCTCTGCTTCTTTCTTCCTGCTATCTATTCTATCAAGCATTTTTTTCTAATCTTGTTTATTGAACCCTTTATCTCAGCTATGTTATTCCTTATATCTCTGTTGAGTGTCTCATTGAAGTCTTCGACCTTTTTCTCAACTCCAATTAGTATGTTTATGATAATTAATTTAAATTCCCTATCAGTCATGTTACTTTTACCTGTTTCACTTAGATCTCTGGCTGTGGCCTTGTCCTGTTCTTTCATTTGGGTCAAATTCCTGTTTTCTCATTTTGTTGAAGTCTCTGCCTGTTTCTCTGTTTTAGGAAAGTCTTCTATGTCTCTTGCTGTTGAAATTAATGGCCTTATGAAGAAGACATCCTGTAGTGCCCTGCTGTGTAGAGTCTCCTGTTCACCAGAGCCTGGTGCTTCAGATATTGTCTCCAATGTATGCTCACTGTGCTCAGCTGTGATGTCCTGGCCACTTTATCCTTCAGGCCAGTAGTCTTCATTGGCTTTCTTTGCTTGTTTTGTTCATTCTTTGGTCCCTGGACTGAATGAGATGAGTTTTTGCTAAATGTTCTCTAGTGCTTGTGAAAAGAGACCTGTTGCCACTACTGCTGCAACTGAGGCCTTGCAAAACTCCTGGGTTGAGAGACATGGTGTTGACTGAGGTTTAGACCTGTCTTCTTGGTGAGGCAACCCACATGCTGGGACTGATGCAAGTTTGATTGGGAATGGAGGTTTCACTAGAGCACAGGGAGAGGAGAGTAGGAGGCTTGGTGAAAGCAAGTTGGTAGTGAGTGTAGGAGCTGTACTTTTTTCTACACATAGCCCTGTGTTTATGCTGAGGGGTGGTAGAGGGAAATGGAATCTGCCAGTTCTTTTGTTCATGGAGGGGTGTTTCAGTGAATGCTGCCTCTTTGGGATATGCTCTGAAATGAGGAATTAATGTCCCCACAGTGTGCCACATGCACTGGAGAATGCTATTTCCACTCTGTATGTCCCCAGGTTGTTTTCCATGCCTCTCTCCAGGAGTAGCCCTAATGCCCTCTGGGCTCTCCCTGGGCCAAACCCACTGATCTTTAAAACTCCTGGATCTAAGCACTGCTGATTGAAAGAACTCACAAAATTCAGACCCTCTTGCTTTCCAAGTCAATTGCTATGAGAATTCATCTTCCTTGTTTGAGGTCCCTTGTGTATTGGTCTGTCTTTTGCCTTTCTCTACAACTGCAGGTTTGGGAGAAAGCTGGCTATGGTGGCCAGGATCCATTTCTCTCCTAATCTGTGTGTCTGCACTTTCTACGTTCTTTGATGTGACTTCTTCTATATGTTTAGTCATGTCATTTGTTCTGTCAGTTTCAGGTCATTTTCTAGGGCACTTAGGATGATTTTGTAGTTATCTGGTAGTATTCATGGGACAAGATGAGGCTAGGGTCCTCTTGTTCTGCTACCATCTTCCCACCCTTCTCTGTAATTGCCATTTAAAAAGTAGTTTTGATGACTCCATTAAAGTCCTTGTTATTTAATTCCAACATTAAATTTCTCTCAGTGTTGGGGTCTGTTAATTTATTTTTTTATTCAAATTTTGGTTTTCATATTACTTACTACGATATGTCATTTTCAATTGTATGCTGGGCATTTTGGCTATTATGTCTGAAGGCTTTAGCTCACATTTAAATCTTTACTTTTAGCAGGGTGTGATGCTTTTTAGTTCTACTACACAGGGTCTGGCTTACTTTTGTTAACTGTAGTACATCGTGCCTGAGGAGTTTCCAGAGGTCATGCTGCTTATTATTTTAGGTGGAGAAAAACAATCTCTGGTCTGCAAGGATAAAAAGACTCAATAGATTAAGCCAGATTTTGACTCAGCCTCCTTTATTCCAGTGCATCCAGGTTGCCTAATTTTTCTTTGTGTGAGAGTGGAGACTATGGTCATTGTGGACAAGAGGCTTCCCAGTTCAGGTCACTTTCTGTGACAGTGTTCCCCTTATTGGTACTCCCTGTATAGCTTGTGAATCTCAGTGAAAGAAGCAGTCTCAGTCCCAGTGGCGAAGAAGAACACCTTCACTGTCCATTTATTTTCACTGATTCTCCTATGGATCCCAGTGCTATTGGTCTCATATGCACTGTCAGCTGGTATCCAGTTCTTTATAAGAAAGGTTTAAGCTTTCTTGGGATAACATAGATTGCTAATTTAGGTGTAAGGAAATGCTAGGCTTGGCTCACCATTTTCTGTTTTGCTGGAGGTCATAAAACACTTGGCTGTTGTGTTGTTATTCTTTTTTTTTTTATATATGAAATTTATTGACAAATTGGTTTCCATACAACACCCAGTGCTCATCCCAAAAGGTGCCCTCCTCAATACCCATCACCCACCCGCCCCTCCCTCCCACCCCCCATCAACCCTCAGTTTGTTCTCAGTTTTTAACAGTCTCTTATGCTTTGGCTCTCTCCCACTCTAACCTCTCTTTTTTTTTTTTCCTTCCCCTCCCCCATGGGTTCCTGTTAAGTTTCTCAGGATCCACATAAGAGTGAAACCATATGGTATCTGTCTTTCTCTGTATGGCTTATTTCACTTAGCATCACACTCTCCAGTTCCATCCACGTTGCTACAAAAGGCCGTATTTCATTTTTTCTCATTGCCACGTAGTATTCCATTGTGCACAGCAAAGGAAACAACCAACAAAACTAAAAGGCAACCAACGGAATGGGAAAAGATATTTGCAAATGACATATCGGACAAAGGGCTAGTATCTAAAATCTATAAAGAGCTCACCAAACTCCACACCCGAAAAACAAATAACCCAGTGAAGAAATGGGCAGAAAACATGAATAGACACTTCTCTAAAGAAGACATCCAGATGGCCAACAGGCACATGAAAAGATGTTCAGCGTCGCTCCTTATCAGGGAAATACAAATCAAAACCACACTCAGGTATCACCTCACGCCAGTCAGAGTGGCCAAAATGAACAAATCAGGAGACTATAGATGCTGGAGAGGATGTGGAGAAACGGGAACCCTCTTGCACTGTTGGTGGGAATGCAAATTGGTGCAGCCGCTCTGGAAAGCAGTGTGGAGGTTCCTCAGAAAATTAAAAATAGACCTACCCTATGACCCAGCAATAGCACTGCTAGGAATTTATCCAAGGGATACAGGAGTACTGATGCATAGGGGCACTTGTACCCCAATGTTCATAGCAGCACTGTCAACAATAGCCAAATTATGTTGTTATTCTTTTTGTACTCTGTCAGTAACCAATAGACTTCTTCCTTCCCACCTTTCAAAATTTTGCTGTTACTATCTCTTGTGACATTTCCATGATTTCTCATTGTACTTTGTGGGGGGAAACCAAGGAGAAAAATATTCATGTCATCTTGTCTGCAATAAAATGTTCAAACAGGTTTAAAGTATATTTAATTTCTTGAAGCTGAACACAAGAATAGCGAAGAAAAAAATCTGAAAACTTAGGCAATGGAAATATTTAAAATAGGGCATTCTTATGTGAATATTTTCCAGAAATTCTTAGTTTTACATATTTTAGACTTCTATGAAAGTAATAATTTAATAATTATTTCTGGAGTTTTTTTTTTGTTTCTTTGTATTTTGTTTCTTTGTTGTATTGAAATTCATCAAAGAAACTCAACTCTCCCAGATTTTTGTTTCTCACTTTTTCAAACCTTGCTTAAAATTGTAAAATATAGGGGTGCCTGGATGGCTTGGTTGAGCTTCCAGCTTTGGCTTAGGTCATGATCTCACAGTTTATGGGTTCGAGCCCTACATTGGCCTCTGTGCTGACAGCTTAGAGCCTGGAGCCTGCTTAGAATTCTGTGTCTCCCTCTCTCTGCTTCTCTCCTGCTCATGCTCTGCCTCTCTCTTTCCTTCAAAAAAATAATAAATAAAAACTTTATTTTTTTAAAATTTGTAAAATATAACATGCATACAGAAAAGTGTCTGAAACAATATGTACAATGTAAGAAATATTTTTCAGGAGTTCTGATAAGGTTTAAAAAAATCTACTATCATGTTTTAGTGCAAAGTAAAAACAATTATAGCCTTATGGGGCACCTGGGTGGCTCAGTCCGTTAAGTATCCAACTTCCACTCAGGTCATGATCTCACAGTCCATGAGTTCAAGCCCTGATCGGGCTCTGTGCTGACAGCTGGAATCCTGGAGCCTGCTTCAAATTCTGTGTCTTCCTGTCTCTCTCTCTATCCCTTCCCACTCGCCCTCTGTCTCTCTCTATATACAAATAAACATTAAAAAATGTTTTAAATTAGGACTTTAGAAACATTTGTGCAAAGTCAATAGGAGAGCAAAAGAGAAGCTATATTTGTAGGCAAAGATAAAAATTATTTTAATATATTTTACGTGTCATTTAAAATGATGGATTAGGGAATTCTAAATATCTACCCCTACATTAAAGCCAGGAAAAAAAAAACTGGGAAAAACTGTCAAACTCATCATTTTTGGAATTTTGGAAATTAATGTAACATGTGCCACAGAAACTATGGAATGCTTATTCAAGAACAATGGGTGCATCTAGTAAGAATAGTAAATTACAGGTTGTGGCATATTAACGTATACAGGTACCATCCCATTTCCCATCTTGTTGGTCTTGAAAAATAACAGCTCACAGTATTAATATCAGATGGAGCATAAGATTGGTGCAGTACTTTCAAAGTCTCATGCCCAAATAGTTACAATTTAATACGTTTTTTGTTCCCTGGAATATCCTACTCCAAAGGCTTAACTTTATTTTGCCTGACATGAAACTCAATGCTAGAGCTTTGTCTTGGGGACAATCCCAAAATCAGTTATAGGCAACTATTTTAGTTTCTGCTACATGAGATAAGAGTTGAGGTAAATAAGAGACTGTCGAAATAACTGTGGAGAAAATCAGTCTGTCACCTAACTTGCTTGCACCACACAAATGCCCAATGCTGTGTTTCTGTGGATCCATCCCTCTAATGGGCCTGCCTCCCTCCCAGTGCTGCAAGGCCCCTCTGGAAGGGGAACACTGATGGCAACGTGAGCAAAGCCTGCCCCTCCCTTCCCTGTGCACCTTGCAGATCCACCCAGACTAATACACCCTTGTCCAGATCCCATCGAAACAGCACCACAAGCCAGCCAGTATGCAAGTAGCCAAGACTGGGGCCACACCACTCCACAGTTAGTCCTTCCCCTGGGAGAGGGGAAGATAAAATACACACCAGTCTGACTATGGCCCCAATAGTGGGCTTGGGGCAGATATTGTGTCTGACTACAGCTCCGCCCACCAACACAAGTTACTCCAGACAGCACAGGGGAAGTGTTCTGCAGTTGGGAGCTACTGCAGGGACAAGCCAAAATGACGAAAGGGAAGAATTCTCCTAAAAAGAAACTCCAGGAAGTAACGGCAGCTAACAATTTGATCAAAAACGATTTAAGCAACATAATGGAACAAGAATTTAGAATAATAGTCATAAAATTAATCGCTGGGCTTGAGAAAAGCATAGAGAACAGCAGAGAATCTATTGCTACAGAGATCAAGGGACTAACAGTCATGAGGAGCTAAAAAATGCTATAAATGAGGTGCAAAATAAAATGGAGGCAGCCATAGCACGGATTGAAGAGACAGAGGAGAGAATAGGTGAATTAGAAGATAAAATTATGGAAAAAGAGGAGGCTGAGAAAAAGAGAGATAAAAAAATTCAGGAGTATGAGGGGGAGAATTAGAGAACTAAGAGATGCAACCAAATGGAACAATATCCATATCATAGGAATTATAGAAGTTCAAGAGAGAGAGAAAGGGGTTGAAGGTGTACTTGAACAAATCATAGCTGAGAACTTCCCTGATCTGGGGAAGTAAAAAGGCATTGAAATCCAAGAGGCACAGAAAACTCCCATCAGCTATAGCTTGAATCAACCTTCTGCATGAAATATCATAGTGAAACTGGCAAAATACACAAGGATAAAGAGAGAATTCTGAAAGCAGCTAAGGATAAACAGGCTATAACTTAAAAAGGTAGACACATAAAAGTAGTGGCAGACCTACCTGCTAAAACTTGGCAGGCCAGAAAGGAATGTCAGGAAATCTTCGATGTGGTGAACAGAAAAAAATATGCAGCTGAGAATCCTTTATCCAGCAAGTCTGTCATTCAGAATAGGAGAGATAAAGGTCTTCCCAAACAAAAACTGAAGGAATTCATCACCACTAAACCAGCCCTACAAGAGATCATAAGGGGAATTCTTGAGTGAAATGTTGCAAGGACCACAAAGTGCCAGAGACATCACTACACGCATGAAACCTACAGACATCACAGGGATTCTGCACCCATATCTTTCAATAACACTGAATGCAAATGGACTAAACACTTCAACCAAAAGACATAGGGTATCATAATGGCTAAAAAAAAAACAAGACCCAACTATTTGCTGTCTAGAAGAGACTCATTTTAGACCTGAGGACACCTTCAGATTGAAAGTGAGGAGATGAAGAACTATCTACCATGCTAGAAGTCAAAAGAAAGCTGGAGTACCTATACTTATATGTCACAACTGGCGTGACAAACACCAAGGTTAGGGTCCTGAGGGTAGGGGAATGTAAGAAAAAAAGAGAGAAGAGAAAGTTTGGGAACAAGAGGGTCCCCTGGGCTGATGGCCCAAGTGACGGCTTTATTGTTGCTGTACACAATTTTTTATATTCAGACTCTTATAGGTCAGGCCATTTTAAGAATAAACAGGTTTTATATAATCGCTGTCAACCAAAACATTTAGTTTTGTGTTTCTTGTGCATTTTCTAGACGGGTCACAACAAGACCTTGTTGATAAGATTGCTAGCAAAACACAATTTTTATGTTTGTTTCTATTTGACTTGGGATAGAAAAAGGGAGGTAGCATTACTACCAACACCTGCAGACCACAGGCTTCAGGAATTAACTTTCTCAGCCTTGACAAGGCTTTCGTATGCCCTTGAAAGTGGGGGAATGGGAGGGGGAACCACTGGGTTGGCTTGAGTCAACAGGGAACGTTGCTCAACCCGGTCTCAGCCTGGCACCGGGGCCCGGCCCCCCACATGTCCCCCTATTGTTTGTAATTGTAACATGTGTATTTTGGCTTGGTATGTGGTAAAGGCAGCAAGACCCCATCTCCAGAAATAACACAGTAAGACAAGTATAACAGATATTATGGAAACAATTTTAATAAAGATCTAAAAGGAATGCTGAAGAATATTAAATGGATTAAACCCATTAAGTTGGTGTAGTATGGTTTTAGCGAGAGCTCCAGGGTCAGGGAAACGGAGTGAGCTACTTGCAACAGCATTTATCTTTTTTTGTAGCTGTAAGAGGTCTAAGCTAGTATTAGCATTATGCCAAACTCCTTGTAAATGACGATGCACTTGTCTCCATGTCACATTGGTATACTCTAAAGGGGTAACACAGATATGCTTATATGCATCATGACAAATTAAAGAAAGTTTGGTACGCAAAACAGCAAACTGATCACTAAGATATATCAATGTTTTTTGTAGTGCCTCTAATTGGACTTTTAATTTACGGTTTATTTGTTTTTGAGTGACAAACACCTTGGATACATTCTGAGCCAATTTATTTACATGGGATGCCGTTTGGGCACTTTTATGTAAGGATATTATAGATACAGTTGTAGAGGCAATTACAGTTACTGCTGCTAAGAGTCCAGCAATTAAGAGTTTAAGAAACCGTTTGGTCCTGCATAGCCGTTTACTGATTTTTAAGGCCAATTGTATCTTATAATTAGGATATCAAGGTCCTGTAACATTTATTGGCAATATCCAATAGGGAGGTTGTAAGACCAGATAAACCTTTATTTCACTTTTAGAGGGTTTATCTACTGGTAGACAATTGGTTAAAACACAAGCAGGACACGTCAGCTGGTATAACTGATGACCATTTTTTTTACTGGAGTAATGGTCCCATCTCCAACAACCAGATTGTAGGGTGGAGGAACACAGGCATGCAATTGCATAATTGGAAAAACATAATATTCTGGAAAACTAAAGCTGTTATTAGTATATATTTTATTAAAGGTAGCATATAATTTTTTTTTAATTTTTTTTTCAACGTTTATTTATTTTTGGGACAGAGAGAGACAGAGCATGAACGGGGGAGGGGCAGAGAGAGAGGGAGACACAGAATCGGAAACAGGCTCCAGGCTCTGAGCCATCAGCCCAGAGCCTGACGCGGGGCTCGAACTCACGGACCGCAAGATCGTGACCTGGCTGAAGTCGGACGCTTAACCGACTGCGCCACCCAGGCGCCCCTAATTTTTAAATATCAGAATGAATTTTTTTTTAGGGGATTGTAAAATGGTTTGTGGGATAATCTTGTGGTGTACCTGTACCTTGCTAGGAGGTGGATCCACGACCCTGGGATTAAGAGTCCCATGCTCTACCGACTGAGCTAGCCGGGCCTTTCAGGAATAATCTGTAATGGTATAGTTTATGTCTTTAGGAGTCATCCTCAATGAAGAGGATTGGGCACATATACCCCAAGGTGAGTCCCCAGTAAGGCCTTGACCAGCTGAGGGACATATAGGAAGATTTTGAGGGGTATTACACGGTCCAAAAAACATCCATTTTTTTAATAATTTTCTTTTTTGCCAATAAGTGGCAACGGAGCGGGGTACCATTCAGAAGGACGCTTGCCATTTTGCCACATAGTATAAGTAATAGACCGCCCTACTGGTTTTGTACCCAAACACCCATAAGCAAGTTTGTACGGCGTAGACTCCCTTTGTAGGCAGATGGGTACTTCTGCGGAGAGTGCCATCCAATTTATAGAGGCCGACACAGTGGGCAAAAACCCTGTATCTTCCCCTCCCATAAAGGTGAGATTGGTGTATACTATGGGTGTGGGGTCTCTCCATGTTACAGGTTGTACTGTAGGAGGACCTACCATGTATGCCCAATAGAGGGCAGACTCCCCGGTTGTAGTGAGAATGCACAGGCATGCCAAGAAGACATGTGTGGCCTTTATCTCTCTACCTGAGGCCATTACTACATCAGTGGCCTGGGTTAGCAGGTTCTTTATCTGTCCCCAGGTGGGTGTACCCGCCTTATGACTCCGCTGTTGTCGCTTCTGGGGGGGCTCCGTCACTGTCAATTTTGCCATTTTTCGGCACAACCGTAATGTCTTTGAGGAGCCGAAGCGGGACCCAGTGTGGCGCTTCCTCATCCTGTGGAAAAACACAAGCATACCCTCGCCTTTTTCGAAGGACTGGGTCTGGGCCTCGCCAAATGCCTTTTGGCATATCTTTTTATCTTGCCATCAAGAGAGGTTTTTGACTCTTTTCCCAGCGACGCTCTGTGGCAGTCATCCCTGCTTCATTGACATTTAAAAAAGTTAAAACATACAACACAAGAGTGAGATGTACGTGGGGAATACTTTATTTTTCTTTTTAATATTTCCCCCTCTTTAAGTTTTTGCAGATACTGTTTTAGAGTCAGATGAGCTCGCTCAACAATAGCCTGTTCTGTGGAATTATAAGCAATGCCAGTTGTATGCTCAATTTGGAGTTGGCGGCAAAATTCTGTAAAAGATTTAGAAGTATAAGCACTACCATTGTTAGTTTTTATTTTACGAGGTTTGCCCATTGCTGCAAAGGCAGAAAATAGGTGATTTTGAACATCAACAAATGCTTTTCCTGAGTGGGCTGAAGCATGTATATAGCCTGAGCAAGTATTTACAGACACATGTATATATTGCAATTTTCCAAAAGGTAAATATTGGGTGACGTCCATTTGCCACAAATCATTGGGTCAAAGACCTCGGGGATTAATGGCATAGACCGGCTGTGGGAAGAATTGCGGACAGATGCCACATTGCTTAACAATTTGTCTGGCCACTTCATTAGATATTTTGAATTCTCGTTGAAGGGCTGCCGCATTCTGATGAAAATTATCATGACTCATTTTGGCTGTTTCCAAAGGAGTGGTAATGGGCAGAGCTTGCAATAAATGGGTTGTTGTATCGGCTATCCGATTCCCAGCAACTAGGGGACCAGGCAGGTCGGTGTGAGCTCGAATGTGGGAAATATAAATTGGACTGTGCCGTAAATTAAGAAGTTTTTGTATAGCATGAAATAGATGATAAAGTTTCTCATCTGCTGTCAGTATAAAGGCAGTGGGAAGTTGCAACACGGCTTTGACAGCATATTGACTGTCAGAATAGACATTTATAGATTCCGGGTAAGTTTTTAGGACTACCTGTACAGCATAAAGCTCAGCCCTTTGGATAGATTTAGTCGTATAATTTAAAGTGATTAAATTTTTATGTTGGGAAGTAACATAATACACTGCAATTTTACCTTTTTTACTAGCATTCACAAAAATGGAAGCAGCATCTTTAATCGGCTGACAAACAATAGGATTATAAGGCAAAATATCTATAAGATTGAAACCTTGTATTAAAGAATCAGAAGGTAAATGAAATTTAATTTGACCTGTAAAATTAGCCAAGGCAAGTTGCCATTTGATGGACTGGGCAAAAGCAGCGTCCACCAGCTTCTGTGTCAGAAAGGCACATGCAATAAATTTTGGATCGTGTCCAAAGAGCTGAACAGCTCGGGATCTTCCTCTAATGATGAGAAGACAAACCATAGATAGCAAAGGATTAATGACATGTAGAGAGTGTAAGGCTAAATGTAGCCATTTAAGTGGGCCATGAGATTGTCACAGAATTGCAAAGGGGATGACCTGAGGTTTTAATATTATTAGATACAAAGGCTGAGAAGGGTCAATTCTAGTGACTTGGGCCTGTTGAATGGCCTGTTATATATGTCTCATAGCTTTTTTAGTTTTCTGAGTGAGACTTCACGGGGATGCTGGAGAACTATCTCCTTTTAGAATATTAAACAAAGGCAGTAATTGTTTTGTGGTGACTCCTAGTGTATTTTTAATCCAATTTATATCTCCTAATAATTTTTGAAAATCATTTAAAGTAGTCAAATGTCCGGTTCTAATTGATACTTTTTGAGGTTGGACAGTTGATTTGGAGATGAGATACCCTAGGTATTTAAAAGGTGCTTCCCTTTGAACTTTCTCAGGGGCAACAATCAAATTATATGCTTTAAGTCATCTTTGAAGAGAAATAAAAGCCTCCTGTAATAATTTTTTAGTTTCAGCAGCCAAAAGTAAGTCATCCATATAATGGATACAATATACATGGGGAAAACTCTGTCTAAAAGGGGTAATTGCTCTGGCCACAAATTTTTGACATAAAGTCGGACTGTTGTCCATGCCTTGCCATAAGACCTTTCACTGATACCGCTTAGCAGGTTCCTGTAAGTTAGTGGAAGGCAGGGAGAATGCAAAATGTTCTCCATCGCCAGGAGCCAACGGAATGGTAAAAAAACAATCTTTTAAGTCCAAAACTAGTAATTGATATTGTAAAGGAATGGCCGATGGGGAAGGGAGGCCAGGTTGCAAAGCCCCCATGGGCTTCATGACAGCATTAATTGCTTTCAAATTTTGTAGCAACCTCCCGGATCAAGGACCTTTTTAATACAGGTCTAAGTAGACCACAAGGTCCCTGGAACCATAGCCCCACAAATTTTCATTTGATTTTTAAGTTCCTGACCAACTCGCTGCCAATCCTTTAAATCAACTGTACCCCTGTCTGGAAACCATGGGCAATAATCATGCACTATGTGAAAAAATTCCCTAAGGGCTGACTGAGAAACCTTAATTCCCTTCTCCTTCATAAGAGCCTACAAGGCAGTTATAAAATATCCCTGTTCCATAGACTGTTTCTGTCCCATAGTTTTACTCCCGTCGTCTGTGCTGCTGGCACAGTTCCCCTACCTGAATTAGATGCCGTGCGGTCTGCTTTCGCTTTCCTCCTTGTTGTCTCAGGTCCCTGTTCAGGCGCCACTTGTCGCGATCGGCACGACAAACACCGAGGTCAGGGTCCTGAGGGTAGGGGAATGTAAGAAAAAAAGAGAGAAGAGAAAGTTTGGGAACAGGAGGGTCCCCTGGGCTGATGGCCCAAGTGACGGCTTTATTGTTGCTGTACACAATCTTTTATATCCAGACTCTTATGGGTCAGGCCATTCTAAGAATAAACAGGTTTTACATAATTGCTGCCAACTAAAACATTTAGTTCTGTGTTTCTTGTGCATTTTCTAGATGGGTCACAACAAGACCTTGTTGATAAGATTGCTAGCAAAACACAATTCCCATGTTTGTTTCTATCTGACTCGGGATAGAAAAAGGGAGGTAGCATTACTGCCAACACCTGCAGACCACAGGCTTCAGGAATTAACTTTCTCAGCCTTGACAAGGCTTTCGTATGCCCTTGAAAGTGGGGGAATGGGAGGGGGAACCACCGGGTTGGCTTGAGTCAACAAGAAACATTGCTCGACCCGGTCTCAGCCTGGCACTGGAGCCCGGCACCCCACACTTATATCAGACAAACTAGATTTTAAATTAAAGTCCATAACAAGAGATGAAGAAGGGCATTATATAATAATTACAGGGTCTATCCATCAGGAAGAGCTAACAATTATAAATGTCTATGCATCGAATACAGGAGCCCCCAAATATATAAAACAATCACAAACAAGAGCAACCTTATTGATAAGAATGTGGTAATTGCAAAGGATTTTAGTACTCCACTTACAAAAATGGATAGATCATCTTGACACAGGATCAATAAAGAAACAAGGGCCCTGAACGAAACATTGGATCAGATGGGCTTGACAGATATATTTAGAACTCTGAATCCCAAAGCAGCAGAATATACTATCTTCTCGAGTGCACGTGGAACTTTCTCCAAGATAGATCACAAAACAGCCCTTCATAAGTATAAAATAATTGAGATCATACCATGCACACTTTCAGACAACAATGTTATGAAACTTGACATCAACCACAGGAGAAAGTCTGGAAAACCTCCAAAAGCATGGAGGTAAAGAACACACTACTAAAATGAATGGGTCAACCAGGCAATTAGAGAAGAAATTAAAAAAATATATGGAAACAAATGAAAATGAAAATACAACAATCCAAATGCTGCGGGATGCAGTGAAGGCAGTCCTGAGAGGAAAACTGCATTGCTATCCAGGCCTATCTCAAGAAGCAAGAAAAAACCCAAATACAAAATATAACAGCACACCTAAAGGAAATAAAAGCAGAAGAACAAAGGCACCCCAAACCGAGCAGAAGACAAATAATAAAGATCAGAGCAGAAATAAACAATATAGAATCTAAAAAACTGTACAACAAATCAATGAAACCAAGAGTTGTTTTTTTGAAAAAATAAACAAAATTGATACACATCTAGCCAGGTTTCTCAAAAAGTAAAGGGAGAGGACCCAAATAGATAAAATCATGAATGAAAATGGAATTGTTACAACCAATCTCTCAGAAATACAAGAAATTATCAGGGAATACTATAAAAAGTTTTATGCCAACAAACTGGACAACCTGGAAGAAATAAACAAATTCCTAAGGACCCACACACTTCCAAAACTCAAACAGGAAGAACTAGAAAACTTGAACAGACCCATAACCAGCAGAGAAATTGAATCACTTATTAAAAATCTCCCAACAAATAAGAGTCCAGGACCAGATCACTTCCCTGGGGAATTCCACCAGACATTTAAAGCAGAGATAATACCTATCCTTCTCAAGCTGTTCAAAAAAATAGAAAGGGAAGGACAACTTCCAGACTCATTCTATGAAGTCAGCATTCCTTTGATTGCCAAACCAGACAGACACACAGCAAAAAAAGAGAACTACCGGCCAATATCCCTGATGTATATGGATGCAAAATTCTCATTAAGATACTAGCAAAATGGGGGCGCCTGGGTGGCGCAGTCGGTTAAGCGTCCGACTTCAGCCAGGTCACGATCTCGCGGTCCGGGAGTTCGAGCCCCGCATCGGGCTCTGGGCTGATGGCTCAGAGCCTGGAGCCTGTTTCCGATTCTGTGTCTCCCTCTCTCTCTGCCCCTCCCCCGTTCATGCTCTGTCTCTCTCTGTCCCCAAAATAAATAAACGTTGGAAAAAAAATTAATAAAAAAAAAAAAGATACTAGCAAAATGAATTCAACAGCATATAAAAAGAATTATTCACCATGATCAAGTGGGATTCATTCCTGGGATGCAGGGCTGGTTCAACATTCACAAATCAATCAATGTGATACATCACATTAATAAAAAAAGATAAGAACCATATGATCCTGTCAATCAATGCAGAAAAGCATTTGACAAAATTCATCATGCTTTCTTAATAAAATCTCTCGAGAACATTGCGATAGAAGGAACATACTTAAACATCATAAAAGCCATTTATGAAAAGCCAACAACTAATATAATCCTCAATGGGGAAAAACTGAGAGCTTTCCCTCTGAGATCAGGAAGATGACAGGGATGTCCACTCTCACCGCTGTTTTTTAATATAGTGTTGGACGTGCTAGCATCAGCAGACAATAAAAGGAAATCCAAGGCATCAAACTTGGCAAAGATAAAGCCAACCTTTCACTTTTTGCAGATAACAAGATACTATACACGGAAAACCCAATAGACTCCACCAAAAGTCTCCTATAACTGATACATGAACTCAGCAAAATCGCAGGATACAAAATCAGTGTACAGAAATCAGTTGCATTCTTACACACAAATAATGAAGCAACAGAAAGACAAATAAAGAAACTGATTCCATTCACAACTGCACCAAAAATCATAAGATACCTAGGAATTAACCTAACCAAAGATGTAAAATATCTGTATGCTGAAAACTTGGAAAGCTTATGAAGGAAATTGAAGATTATATAAAGAAAT
The DNA here is from genome assembly GCF_022079265.1 of Lynx rufus. Taxonomy (NCBI): domain Eukaryota; kingdom Metazoa; phylum Chordata; class Mammalia; order Carnivora; family Felidae; genus Lynx; species Lynx rufus. The sequence continues at coordinate 8,883,653 of NW_025814846.1, forward strand.
GGAAAAACATTCCAAGCTCATATATTGGAAGAATAAATATTGTTAAATTGTCAATAGTACCCAAAGCAATCTACACTTTCAATGCACTCCCAATCAAAATTGCACCCGTATTCTTGTCAAAGCTAGATAAAGCAATCCTAAAGTTTGTATGGAACCATCAAAGACCCTGAGTAGCCAAAGTAATATTGAAGAAGAAGACCAAAGCAGGAGGCATCACAATCCCAGACTTTAGCCGCTACTACAAAGTTGTAATCATCAAGAGAGTATGGCAGTGATATAAAAACAGACATATAGACCAATAGAATAGAATAGACACTCCAGAATTGGACCCACGAATGTATGGCCAACTGATCTTTGACAAAGCAGGAAAGTATAGCCAATGGAAAAATGACAGTCTCGTTAGCAAATGGTGCTGGGAGAACTGGACAGCAACATGCAGAAGAATGAAACTAGACCACTTTCTGACACCACTCACAAAAATAAACTCAAAATGGATAAAGGACCTGAATATGACACAGGAAACCATCAAAAGCCTAGAGGAGAAAGTAGGGAAAAAACCTCTCTGACCTCAGCTGCAGCAATTTCTTACTTGACACATCTCCAAAGGCAAGGGAATTAAAAGCAAAAATGAAGTATTTGGACCTCGTGAAGATAAAAGCTTCTGTACAGCAAAGGAAACAATCAACAAAACTAAAAGGCAACCAATGGAATGGGAAAAGATATTTGCAAATGACATATCAGACAAAGGGCTAGTATCCAAAATCTATAAAGAACCCACCAAGCTCCACACCTGAAAAAGAAATAATCCAGTGAAGAAATGGGCAGAAAACATGAATAGACACTTCTCCAAAGAAGACATCCAGATGGCCAACAGACACATGAAAAGGTGCTCCACGTGACTCCTCATCAGGGAAATACAAATCAAAACCACACTGAGATATCACCTCATGCCCGTCAGAGTGGCTAAAGTGAACAAATCAGGAGACTATAGATGCTGGAGAGGATGTGGAGAAAAGGGAACTCTCTTGCACTGTTGGTGGGAATGCAAATTGGTGCAGCCACTCTGGAAAACATTGTGGAGGTTTCTCAAAAAATTAAAAAAAAAATAGATCTACCCTATGACCCAGCAATATCACTGCTAGGAATTTACCCAAGGGATACAGGAGTGTTGATGCATAGGGGCACTTGTACCCCAATGTTTATAGCAGCACTCTCAACAATAGCGGAATTATGGAAAGAGCATAAATGTCCATCAATTTATGAATGGATAAAGAATTTGTGGTTTATATACATAATGGAATACTATTTGGCAATGAGAAAGAATGAAATCTGGCCTTTTGTAGCAACTGGTTGGAACTGGAGAATGTTATGCTAAGTGAAATAAGCCATACAGAAAATGACAGATACCTTATGTTTTCACTCCTTTGTGGATCCTAAGAAACTTAACAGACCATGGGGGAGAGGAAGGAAAAAAAGTTAGAGAGGGAGGGAGCCAAACCATAAGAGACTCTTAAAAGCTGAGAATAAACTGAGAGTTGATGTGGGTGGCAGGGAGGGGAAAGTGGGTGATGGGCATTGAGGAGGGCACCTATTGGGATGAGTACTGGGTGTTTTATGGAAACAAATTTGACAATATTATATATATATATATATCAATTAATTTGGAGGAAAATCAAAGGAGTGAGAGATTCATTGGGACCTTCTAAAGTTTCGGCAATTTTGAGGAGTTTCCAATAGGCTACACACATGCATAGAGATGTGTGCATTCAAAGGAGTGACAAAGGGGTGATCTAAGTAGGCCCTAAACCCTCACCTGTAGGTGACGTTGGGGACGTAGGGAACCAGGAAGTAAAGGTTAAGGCAGAGTTATAAACTGAGAGTGAAAAGCATGCTACACATGCACACAGAGCTCCTCAGCAAGAAAGTATATTACTACCAACCTTGCAGGCATAAAATACTTATAAGTGGGTGCTATAAGCAGTTGTATGCCAAGAATTTAGATAACATAGATGAAATAGATAAATTTCTAGAATGACACAACTACCAAACTTGTTGAAAAGAAACAGAATATCTGAATAGACCTATAAGATGTAAGAAATTGAATAATTAATTTAATTTTTCATGTTATTTTCTCTTATATCTATTTTTTTCATTATCAAGTTTTTATTTAAATTCCAGGTTGTTAACATACATGTAATAGTAGTTTCAGGTGTAGAATTTAGTGATGAATCAATTAAATTCAGCACCAAGTGCTCATCACTTCTAGTGCCCTCCTAAACCCATTACCCATGCCCCCCTCTCACCTCTCCTCCAGTAAGCCTCAGTGCATTCTTTATAGTTAAGAGTCTGTTTCCTGGTTTGCGTATATCTTTGGTTTCATATGTTTATCTGTTTTGTTTCTTAAATTATCCATATGAATGAAATCATATGGTATTTGTCTTTCTCCAATTAATTTCACTTAGCATAATATTCTGTAGTTTTATCCACATCACTGCAAATGAAAAGATTTCATTTTTTTTTTGATGGCTTAGTATTCCACTGTTTATATATACTACCTCTTCTTTATCCATTCATGATTCAAGGATATTTGAGCTCTTTCCATATTTTGGCTATTGTTGATAATGCTGCAGTAAATATCAGGGAGCATGTATCTCTTCAAATCTGTATTTTGTATCCTTTGGGTAAATAACTAGTATTGCATTTGCTGGATCACAGGGTAGTTCTATTTTTAACATTTTGATGAACCTTCTTACTGTTTTCCAGAGTGGCTACACCACTTTGCATTCCCACCAACAATGTAAGAGGGCTCCCCTTTCTCCACATCCTTGCCAACATCTGTTGTCTGTTTTCCATCTGTTTCCTTCTTTGGAAAATGTCTATTCATGTCTTCTACTCATATTTTATTTGGATTACTTGTTTTATGGGTGTTGAGTTTTATACTTTCTTTATATGTTTTGGATACTAACCATTTATTAGATATGTAATTTGCAGATATCTTCCCCATTCAGTATGTTGCCTTTTAGTTTTGTTGATTGTTTCTTTTGCTGTGTTGAATAATTAATTTTAAAACTTCTAACAAAGAAAAGCACAAACTAGATGGCGTCACTATCAAATGTTTAACATAGAATCCACAGCAATGCCCCTACAAACTATTCTAAAAGATGGAGTTAGAGGGGACACTTCTTAGTTAATTCTATGGGACCTGTATTGCCCTGATGCCAAAGACAATGAAGAGATAAAAAGGAAAAAATAGAAACAACTATACACCATCCTCCATTAAGATTATATATGCAAATGTACTCAACAAAATACTATCAAACTGAATCAAGCCTATAAAAAGAATTGTACACCATGACCAATTGTAATTTATTTAAAATGGAATAAAATGTTAGTTTGACATATGAAAAATCAAACTTTTGTTAATGGGGCAAGAAAATAAAATCCACATGGCTATATTAATACATGCATAGAAAGCATTTTTTTTTAATTTTTATTTTTAATTTTATTTTTTAAAAGTTTTTAAATATTTATTTATTTATTTATTTATTTATTTAATTTTTTTTTTTACTTTTTTTTTTTTATGAAGTTTATTGACAAATTGGTTTCCATACAACACCCAGTGCTCATCCCAAAAGGTGCCCTCCTCAATACCCATCACCCACCCGCCCCTCCCTCCCACCCCCCATCAACCCTCAGTTTGTTCTCAGTTTTTAACAGTCTCTTATGCTTTGGCTCTCTCCCACTCTAACGTCCTTTTTTTTTTTTTTTTTTTTCCTTCCCCTCCCCCATGGGTTCCTGTTAAGTTTCTCAGGATCCACATAAGAGTGAAACCATATGGTATCTGTCTTTCTCTGTATGGCTTATTTCACTTAGCATCACACTCTCCAGTTCCATCCACGTTGCTACAAAAGGCCATATTTCATTTTTTCTCATTGCCACGTAGTATTCCATTGTGTATATATACCACAATTTCTTTATCCATTCATCAGTTGATGGACATTTAGGCTCTTTCCATAATTTGGCTATTGTTGACAGTGCTGCTATGAACATTGGGGTACAAGTGCCCCTATGCATCAGTACTCCTGTATCCCTTGGGTAGATTCCTAGCAGTGCTATTGCTGGGTCATAGGGTAGGTCTATTTTTAATTTTCTGAGGAACCTCCACACTGCTTTCCAGAGCGGCTGCACCAATTTGCATTCCCACCAACAGTGCAAGAGGGTTCCCGTTTCTCCACATCCTCTCCAGCATCTATAGTCTCCTGATTTGTTCATTTTGGCCACTCTGACTGGCGTGAGGTGATACCCGAGTGTGGTTTTGATTTGTATTTCCCTGATAAGGAGCGACGCTGAACATCTTTTCATGTGCCTGTTGGCCATCTGGATGTCTTCTTTAGAGAAGTGTCTATTCATGTTTTCTGCCCATTTCTTCACTGGGTTATTTGTTTTTCGGGTGTGGAGTTTGGTGAGCTCTTTATAGATTTTAGATACTAGCCCTTTGTCCGATATGTCATTTGCAAATATCTTTTCCCATTCCGTTGGTTGCCTTTTAGTTTTGTTGGTTGTTTCCTTTGCTGTGCAGAAGCTTTTGATCTTCATAAGGTCCCAGTAATTCACTTTTGCTTTTAATTCCCTTGCCTTTGGGGATGTGTCGAGTAAGAGATTGCTACGGCTGAGGTCAGAGAGGTCTTTTCCTGCTTTCTCCTCTAAGGTGCTGATGGTTTCCTGTCTCACATTTAGGTCCTTTATCCATTTTGAGTTTATTTTTGTAAATGGTGTGAGAAAGTGGTCTAGTTTCAACCTTCTGCATGTTGCTGTCCAGTTCTCCCAGCACCATTTGTTAAAGAGGCTGTCTTTTTTCCATTGGATGTTCTTTCCTGCTTTGTCAAAGATGAGTTGGCCATATGTTTGTGGGTCTAGTTCTGGGGTTTCTATTCTATTCCATTGGTCTGTGTGTCTGTTTTTGTGCCAATACCATGCTGTCTTGATGATGACAGCTTTGTAGTAGAGGCTAAAGTCTGGGATTGTGATGCCTCCTGCTTTGGTCTTCTTCTTCAAAATTCCTTTGGCTATTCGGGGCCTTTTATGGTTCCATATGAATTTTAGGATTGCTTGTTCTAGTTTCGAGAAGAATGCTGGTGCAATTTTGATTGGGATTGCGTTGAATGTGTAGATAGCTTTGGGTAGTATTGACATTTTGACAATATTTATTTTTCCAATCCATGAGCAGGGAATGTCTTTCCATTTCTTTAAATCTTCTTCAATTGCCTTCATAAGCTTTCTATAGTTTTCAGCATACAGATCCTTTACATCTTTGGTTAGATTTATTCCTAGGTATTTTATGCTTCTTGGTGCAATTGTGAATGGGATCAGTTTCTTTATTTGTCTTTCTGTTGCTTCATTGTTAGTGTATAAGAATGCAACTGATTTCTGTACATTGATTTTGTATCCTGCAACTTTGCTGAATTCATGTATCAGTTCTAGCAGACTTTTGGTGGAGTCTATCGGATTTTCCATGTATAATATCATGTCATCTGCAAAAAGCGAAAGCTTGACTTCATCTTTGCCAATTTTGATGCCTTTGATTCCTTTTGTTGTCTGATTGCTGATGCTAGAACTTCCAGCACTATGTTAAACAACAGCGGTGAGAGTGGGCATCCCTGTCGTGTTCCTGATCTCAGGGAAAAAGCTCTCAGTTTTTCCCCGTTGAGGATGATGTTAGCTGTGGGCTTTTCATAAACGGCTTTTATGATCTTTAAGTATGTTCCTTGTATCCCGACTTTCTCAAGGGTTTTTATTAAGAAAGGGTGCTGGATTTTGTCAAAGGCCTTTTCTGCATCGATTGACAGGATCATATGGTTCTTCTCTTTTTTTTTGTTAATGTGATGTATCACGTTGATTGATTTGCGAATGTTGAACCAGCCCTGCATCCCAGGAATGAATCCCACTTGATCATGGTGAATAATTCTTTTTCTATGCTGTTGAATTCGATTTGCTAGTATCTTATTGAGAATTTTGGCATCCATATTCATCAGGGATATTGGCCTGTAGTTCTCTTTTTTTACTGGGTCTCTGTCTGGTTTAGGAATCAAAGTAATACTGGCTTCATAGAATGAGTCTGGAAGTTTTCCTTCCCTTTCTATTTCTTGGAATAGCTTGAGAAGGATACGTATTATCTCTGCTTTAAACGTCTGGTAGAACTCCCCTGGGAAGCCATCTGGTCCTGGACTCTTATTTGTTGGGAGATTTTTGATAACCGATTCAATTTCTTCGCTGGTTATGGGTCTGTTCAAGCTTTCTATTTCCTCCTGATTGAGTTTTGGAAGAGTGTGGGTGTTCAGGAATTTGTCCATTTCTTCCAGGTTGTCCAATTTGTTGGCATATAATTTTTCATAGTATTCCCTGATAATTGTTTGTATCTCTGAGGGATTGGTTGTAATCATTCCATTTTCATTCATGATTTTATCTATTTGGGTCATCTCCCTTTTCTTTTTGAGAAGCCTGGCTAGAGGTTTGTCAATTTTGTTTATTTTTTCAAAAAACCAACTCTTGGTTTCGTTGATCTGCTCTACAGTGTTTTTAGATTCTATATTGTTTATTTCTGCTCTGATCTTTATTATTTCTCTTCTTCTGCTGGGTTTAGGCTGCCTTTGCTGTTCTGCTTCTATTTCCTTTAGGTGTGCTGTTAGATTTTGTATTTGGGATTTTTCTTGTTTCTTGAGATAGGCCTGGATTGCAATGTATTTTCCTCTCAGGACTGCCTTCGCTGCGTCCCAAAGCGTTTAGATTGTTGTATTTTCATTTTCGTTTGTTTCCATATATTTTTTGATTTCTTCTCTAATTGCCTGGTTGACCCACTCATTCGTTAGTAGGGTGTTCTTTAACCTCCATGCTTTTGGAGGTTTTCCAGACTTTTTCCTGTGGTTGATTTCAAGCTTCATAGCATTGTGGTCTGAAAGTATGCATGGTATAATTTCAATTCTTGTAAACTTATGAAGGGCTGTTTTGTGACCCAGTATATGATCTATCTTGGAGAATGTTCCATGTGCACTCGAGAAGAAAGTATATTCTGTTGCTTTGGGATGCAGAGTTCTCAATAGATCTGTCAAGTCCATCTGATCCAGTGTCTCATTCAGGGCCCTTGTTTCTTTATTGACCGTGTGTCTAGATGATCTATCCATTTCTGTAAGTGGGGTGTTAAAGTCCCCAGCAATTACCACATTCTTATCAATAAGGTTGCTTCTGTTTACGAGTAATTGTTTTATATATTTGGGGGCTCCGGTATTCGGCGCATAGACATTTATAATTGTTAGCTCTTCCTGATGGATAGACCCTGTAACTATTATATAATGTCCTTCTTCATCTCTTGTTACAGCCTTTAATTTAAAGTCTAGTTTGTCTGATATAAGTATGGCTACTCCAGCTTTCTTCTGGCTTCCAGTAGCATGATAAATAGTTCTCCATCCCCTCACTCTGAATCTAAAGGTGTCCTCAGGTCTAAAATGAGTCTCTTGTAGACAGCAAATAGATGGGTCTTGTTTTTTTATCCATTCTGATACCCTATGTCTTTTGGTTGGCGCATTTAATCCATTTACATTCAGTGTTATTATAGAAAGATACGGGTTTAGAGTCATTGTGATGTCTGTATGTTTTATGCTTGTAGTGATGTCTCTGGTACTTTGTCTCACAGGGTCCCCCTTAGGATCTCTTGTAGGGCTGGTTTAGTGGTGACAAATTCCTTCAGTTTTTGTTTGTTTGGGAAGACCTTTATCTCTCCTTCTATTCTAAATGACAGACTTGCTGGATAAAGGATTCTCGGCTGCATATTTTTGCTGTCTAGCACCCTGAAAATCTCGTGCCAATTCTTTCTGGCCTGCCAAGTTTCAAAAGAGAGATCAGTCACGAGTCTTATAGGTCTCCCTTTATATGTGAGGGCACGTTTACCCCTTGCTGCTTTCAGAATTTTCTCTTTATCCTTGTATTTTGCCAGTTTCACTATGATATGTCGTGCAGAAGATCGATTCAAGTTACGTCTGAAGGGAGTTCTCTGTGCCTCTTGGATTTCAATGCCTTTTTCCTTCCCCAGATCCGGGAAGTTCTCAGCTATTATTTCTTCAAGTACCCCTTCAGCACCTTTCCCTCTCTCTTCCTCCTCTGGGATACCAATTATGCGTATATTATTTCTTTTTAGTGTATCACTTAGTTCTCTAATTTTCCCCTCATACTCCTGGATTTTTTTCTCTCTCTTTTTCTCAGCTTCCTCTTTTTCCATAACTTTATCTTCTAGTTCACCTATTCTCTCCTCTGCCTCTTCCATCCGAGCCGTGGTGGTTTGCATTTTGTTTTCCATTTCCTTTAAAGCGTTTTTCAGCTCCTCGTGACTGTTCCTTAGTCCCCTGATGTCTGTAGCAAGAGATTCTCTGCTGTCCTGTATGCTGTTTTCCAGCCCAGCGATTAATTTTATGAGTATTATTCTAAATTCACTTTCTGTTATATTATTTAAATCCTTTTTGATCAGCTCATTAGCTGTTGTTATTTCCTGGAGATTCTTCTGAGGGGAATTCTTCCGCTTGGTCATTTTGGATAGTCCCTGGTGTGGTGAGGATCTGCAGGGCACTTCCCCTGTGCTGTGGTGTATAACTGGAGTTGGTGGGCGGGGCCGCAGTCCGACCTGATGTCTGCCCCCAGCCCACCGCTGGGGCCACAGTCAGACTGGTGTGTGCCTTCTCTTCCCCTCTCCTAGGGGCGGGATTCACTGTGGGGTGGCGTGGCCCGTCTGGGCTACTTGCACACTGCCAGGCTTGTGATGCTGGGGATCTGGCGTATTAGCTGGGGTGGGAAGGCAAGGTGCATGGCGGCAGGGGGGGCAGGCTTAGCTCGCTTCTCCTTAGGTGATCCACTTCAGGAGGGGCCCTGTGGCAGCCGGAGGGAGTCAGATCGCTGCCGGAGGTTTGGCTTCGCAGAAGCACAGAGTTGGGTGTTCGCGCGGAGCGAGCAATTTCCCTGGCCGGAGCAGGTTCCCTTTGGGATTTTGGCTGGGGGATGGGCGGGGGAGATGGCGCTGGCGAGCGCCTTTGTTCCCCGCCAAACTGAGCTCTGTCGTCCGGGGGCTCCGCAGCTCACCCTCCCTTTGTCCTCCAGCCTTCCCGCTTTCCGAGCAGAGCTGTTAACTTATGACCTCCCAGACGCTAAGTCGCGCTTGCTGTCGGAACACAGTCCGTCAGGCCCCTCCACTTTTGCAAGCCGGACTCGGGGGCTCTGCTTGGCTGGCGAGCCGCCCCTCCGCCCCGGCTCCCTCCCGCCAGTCCGTGGAGCGCGCACCGCCTCGCCGCCCTTCCTACCCTCTTCCGTGGGCCTCTCGTCTGCACTTGGGTCCGGTGACTCTGTTCTGCTAATCCTCTGGCGGTTTTCTGGGTTATTTAGGCAGGTGTAGGTGGAATCTAAGTGATCAGCAGGACGCGCGGTGAGCCCAGCGTCCTCCTACGCCGCCATCTTCCCAGAATCCCTATTTATTTAATTTTTTTAACGTTTATTTACTTTTGAGACAGAGAGAGACAGAGCATGAATGGGGGAGGGTCAGAGAGAGAGGGAGACACAGAATCTGAAACAGGCTCCAGGCTCTGAGCTGTCAGCACAGAGCCCGATGTGGGGCTTGAACTCACGGACTGTGAGATCATGACCTAAGCCGAAGTCAGACAACCGACTGACCTACCCAGGCACCCCCAGAGAAAGCATTTTTAAAAATACAAAATCCTTTCACAATATAAATTCTAATAAAACAGGAAATAGAAATGAATTTCTCCAGGGGTGCCCGGATGGCTCAGTTGGTTGAGCACCTGACTTCAGCTCAGGTCATTATCTCATGGTTTGTGGGTTCAATCCCCACATTGGGCTCTGTGCTCACCAGCTCAGAGCCTGAAGCCTGGTTCAGATTCTCTCTCTGTCTCTCGCTTTCTCTCTCTGCCTCTCTCCCTCTCACACTCAAACATAAAATAAACATTAAAAATTAAAAGAAAAAGAAATCAATTTCCCCAAATTGATAAAGAGCATCTATCAAAAAATTATATGTAACATGATGCATAATGATGAGACATCAGGAATATGAGAAAGATGTCAACTTTTGCCTCTTGTATTAAACATTGGGGTTCTAGCAAAATAAACAAGAAAATTAAATCTAGACTATAAAGAAACAAGTAAATTTCTTAGTTTGTAGATGACATGATCTTATATATAGGAAACTTTAAAGCTTCCACACACAAAAAGTAAAGCTAATAATCAAGTTTAGTGGTGTTGCAGAATACACGATCAATATAGGAAAGTGAACTGTATTTTTATACACTATCAATGAATAATCAAAGGCAAGATTAAGAAAATAATTCCATTTATTATTGCATCAAAGAGAAGATAGTCTTTAGAAATGAATTAAACAATAAGTACATTACTTTAACGCTAGAAAGTAAGAAATATTTTATTTTTTTTATTTTTTAACATTTATTTATTTTTGAGAGACAGAGAGCACGAGTGGGGTAGGGTCAGAGAGGGAAGGAGACACAGAATCCAAAGCAGGCTCCAGACTCTGAGCAAGCTGTTAGCACAGAGCCTGACATGGGGCTCCAACCAACAAACCGTGAGATCATGACCTGAGCTGAAGTCAGTCATTCAATTGACTGAGCCACCAAGCACCCAAACTAAGAAATCTTTTAAAGTAATTAAATAAAACCTAAATAAATTCAGTAACCCCATGTTTTCATGGATTGAAATACTTAACATTGTTAATGTGGCAAAAATCCCCAAATTGACTGACAGTTTCAATACAATTCTTATCAAAATTACATCTGCCTTATTTTGAAGAAATGTACAGGCCTATTTTAAAATTGGAAATGAAAGAAGCCCGGTATTGTCAAAACTATCTTGAAAGAGAAGAAATTTGGAGAACCACACTTTTCATTTTCGAAAATTACTACAAAATTAGAATAATCAGGACAATGTGGTAATGGCATAAAGACAGACATATATAGGTGAATAAAATAGAGTTCAGAGTCCAGTAGTTAACCAATATATTTACAGTCAATTGGTTTTCTAAATGTGTGTCAAGACCATTTCATAGGGAAAGATAGTCTTTTCAACAATTGCACTGGAACAAATGGGTACATTCATGCAGATTAATGGATTTGGATCAATACTGTGCACATGCAAAAATTAACTCAAAGTCAATCAAATACCTAAAGGTAAAAGTTAAAACTATGAAACTCTTTGAAGGAATCATTGGTATAAATGTTAGTAACTTTGGGATAGGGAACATTTGTGTTGTTGTTTTTTTTTTTATCTGTGACACAAAAAGAGCAAACTAGAAAATAAAAACAGAGCAGTAGGACTTCATCAAAATGTAAATATTTTGCACGTCAAAAGACACTAAGGAATCTACTCCTGAAATCATTGTTGCACTATATGCTAATTTGGATATAAATTTAACAAAATAAAAAATTAAAAAATAAGTTATAATTAAGAAAAAGACACTATCAAAAAAGTGAAATGACAACCTAGAGAGTGGGAAAAAATATTTTCCATATATCTGAATAGAGTCTAGTACCCCTGATATATAACATGTATAACTTAAAAAAATAAGCAAAGGATATGAGTAGACTGTTCCTTCAAATGAGATACATAACTGGTTAATGAGCACACAAAATGGTGCTCAGCATAATTAATCATTAGAAAAATAAAAAAAAAAAACAACAAAGCCATAGTAAGATACTCTTTTCATCCACTAGGATGGCTCTAATAGAAAAAAGAAATAAAAAGTATTGGTGAAGATTTTGAGAAATTGGACTCTCATATTATTTATGGGAATGTGATATGATAGATGTGATGACTGTGGAAAATGCTTTAGCAGTTTCTCTAAAAGCTTAATGTAGAATTCTCACATGACCTAGAAATTCCACCTATAAGTCCATAACCAAGAGAAATGAAAACATCTATTCACACATTTGAACACAAATGTTCATAGTAGCATTTTTCATAAGAGCCCAAAATAGAAACATTCCAAATCCCCAACAACTGAAAATGGAAAAATAAAACGTGGTATATACAAATAATGAAATATTATTTGGCCCTGAAAATAAGTTAAGTACTGATAATTGTTACAGACATGCACAACCTACATTCTACTGTGAGGAACAAGCTTAGGAATCCCCTGGGCTTACACCAATGGGCTAACAAGGCATAAAGAATTAACAAGCCATAGGATGCTCACACCTGAGTTTGGGTAAACAAGATAAGCACCCAAGAATTGGGTGGTGCAAAGGCACCCCAGAATAGAGAGGGGTGCAAAGGCACCCAATACATAGGTATATGAAATAGACAAGATTATGTATTCAGAGCGGAAGCACCCCCCCCAATTTAGTACTATAGCAGAAAGGTGGTTTCACAGGAGGGAAGGACCAAGTTAGGTAAACAGGTAAATTGGAATTATAGACCTCTGCACTGCAGGTGAAGCAGCCCAGAGCAGAAATAGTTAACAAAAGAGAAGGTGCCTTGTTAACCCTGAGATTATTTCCCCTATATGTCTCATCCCCCAGACTAGCTAAGATAGACACAGCGGCTCCTGTCTGCCGTTAACAACCATCTGCCCATCTGCCCGGCACCGGGATTTTGTTTTATATTTACCCAAACCCCAAACACCATACATCTTTGAAACCCTTTTGCCCTCACATCCTCAAATTAATGTTCCCAGATTCTTTGTCTCTTTGTGCACACCCATCACATTTGTATTCCTTCTGACCTTAATAAAAATGGGGCAAGGACCCTTAATCAGGGCTCTTGTCTTTTTCCTAGACATTAGCCATCTCTCGCTTTAATCCTGTGCCCACTCTTTTGCTGGCCAAAAGAGAACATTAGACTTAGAGTCTATGACAATAAAATATTTCAATTTTTTTAAACATATAAAATCTGGAATTTCATGTGCCATTTCAATAAGATCCAGTCTTTGGCCTTAAGTGTTTTCTGTGAATTTTGTGATCGGTGGAAGTTAATAGGCAATCACAAACAGGTTGAGTATACAGTGCTATGAGAGCACACAAGATAGACCCAATATTCTAAAGGATTAGAAAATGTTTTTCTTAGGAAATGATATCTAACAATGCAAAATAATAAAAAGTGGTGGGAGAATCTTGCAGGCAGAGATAAACATCATGTTTCACAATCCCCAAGGCCCAAATGAGGTAAGACCATGGTGATTTCCAGGAATTGAAGCAGTTCAGGATGACTGAATAGCCAAGTCTGGGATGGGAGATCATGAGAAGACTAGAGAAGTACTCTTGGTCAGACAATAAAAGGTTTGGTTAGAATTTTAGGATTTGTATTTTATTTTGAAAAAGTGTTTTAGAAAATAGCACGTGTTTATTGAGACAGTTGCAAGATATGTACTAAATGATAGCACTTTAATAAATATTGAATACATGAAAAACAATATAAATGTTGTTTATATATACACATATAGTAGAATTATTAAAATATATAGGATAAAGGTAGGCACAAAATTCAAATGTGATTATTTTTGGAGAAGAAGTGAGTGAAATGGGATAACACTTTAATACAAAGATTTCAATTTTATCAATAATGGCTTATTATTTTTTAAAAAGAAGCTAAGGCAAATATGAAAAATGTTAAATTTAAAAGAGCTAGATGGTGTGTATTTAGGAATTTACGTTAACTTCTGTCTATTGTCTATAGACATAGAAACTAGGCATGTTAACTTGGGGACATGAGGGGGGAAAGGGGGTTTTAAAGATATACAGTGGTTGGGGTCTGGGTCAATATAAAACAAAATCCTGGTACTGTGCAGATGGGTAGATGGTTGTTGATAGCAGACAGGAGGCCTGTTTATCTTTGCTAGCCTAGGGCATGAGACAGGGGAAATAACCTCAGGGTTAACAAGACACCTTTTCTTTTGTTAACCATCTCTGCTCTGAACTGCTCTGCCTGCAGCACAGTGGGTCCATAGTCCAATTCACCAATTTACTTAACCTGACTCTATTCTCCTGTGAAAGAAGCTTTTCTGCTATAACACTAAATTTGGGGCGCTTTCACCCTGAAATCTAATCTTGTTATTCCTATGTATTGGGCACCTTTGCACCATTTCTATTTCAGGCCTTTGACTCCCCCTCTGTATTTGGGGGGCTCTGCACCCCTTCTCTATTTTGGGGTGCGTTTCACTTTCCTATTCCTGGTACCTTTGTGCCTCCCTATTCTCGGGGTGTCTTTGCACCCACATATTCTTGGAGTGATTATATGTTTTACCCGAACTCAGGTGTGAGCATTTTATGACTTTATTTCTTTATGCCTTGTTAACCCATTGGTGTAAGCCCGGGGTATTCGTAAGCTTATCCCTCACACTTTATTTTAAAAGTTTAACTTTTTAATTTAAAACTTTAATATTTTAATATTAATACTTCCTTTTGAATTTAAAAGCAAGTTTGTTAACATATAGTATAATAATGATATCAGGAATAGAATTTAGTGATTCATCACTTAGATATGACACCCAGCACTCACCCCAATAAGTTCCCTCTTTAATGAGCATTGACCATTTAGCTCATCACCCCCACCCAACACCCCACCAGCAACCCTCAGTCTGTTCTCTATATTTAAGAGTCTCTTATGATTTGTCTCCCTCTGTTTTTATCTTATTTTTGCTTCCCTTCCCTTATGTTCATCTATTTTGTTTCTTAAATTCGCATATGAGTGGAATCATGTATTTGTCTTTCTCTGACTGACTTATTTCACTTAGCATAATACACTCTAGTGCCATCCACATTGTTGCAAATGGTAAAATTTCATTCTTTTTGATTACCGATTAATATTCATATATAAGTATATGTGGTGTGTGTGTATATATCTATATATCTATCTATATAGATATATAGATACCTATATCTATATCTATATATATGGTGTATATATATATACACATACACATACCACACCTTCTTTATCCATTCATCAGTAGATGGGCATTTGGGCTCTTTCCATACTTTGGCTATTGTTGATAGTGCTGCTATAAACATTGGGGTGAATGTGCCCCTTCAAATCAGCATTTTTGTATCATTTGGATAAATACCTAGTAATGCAATTGCTGAGTCATAGGGTATTTCTACTTCTAATTTTTTGAGGAACCTCCATACTGTTTTCCGGAGTGGCTACAACTGCATTCCCACCAACAGTGCAAAAGGGTTCCCTTTCCTCCACATCCTCACCAACATCTGTTGCTTCCTGTGTTGTTAATTTTAGCCCTTCTGACCAGTGTGAGGTGGTATCTCATTGTGGTTTTGATTTGTATTTTCCTGATGATGAGTGATGTTGAGCATCTTTTCATGTCTGTTATCCATCTGGATATATTCTTTGGAAATGTGCCTATTCATGTCTTTTGCCCATTTCTTCACTGGTTTATTTGTTTTTTGGGTATTGAGTTTGGTAAGTTTTTTACAGATTTTGGATACTAACCCTTTATCTGATATATCATTTGCAAATATCTTCTCCCATTATGTTGGTTGTGTTTGAGTTTTGCTGGTTGTTTCCTTGGCTGTGCAGAATATTTTTATCTTGATGAGGTCCCAATAATTCATTTTTGCTTTTGTTTCCCTTGCCTCTGGAGACATGTCAAGTAAGAAGTTTCTGTGGCTGTCAAAGTGGTTGTTGACTGTTTTCTCCTTTAGGATTTTGATGACTTCCTATCTTACATTTAGGTCTTTCATCCATTTTGACTTTATTTTTGTGTATGGTGTAAGAAAGTGGTCCAGGTTCATTCTTCTGCATGTTGCCATAGAGTTTTCCCAGCACCATTTACTGAATAGACTGTCCTTTTTCCACTGGATACTTTACTGCTTTGTCAAAGATTTTTTGGCCATACATTTGTGGTCCATTTCTGGGTTCTGTATTCTGTTCCATTGATCTGTGTCTGTTCTTGTACCAGTACCATACTGTCTTGATGATTACAGATTTATAATACAGTTTGAAGTCCAGAATTGTGATACCTACAGTTTTGGTTTCTTTTTCAGGATTGCTTTGGCTATTTGGAGTCTTTTCTGTTTCCTTACAAATTTTAGAATTGTTTGTTATAACTCTATGAACAATGCTGATGTTATTTTGATAGGGTTTGTAAATTTTTAATTATTTTAATTGAAAATTATATTGCAAATTCATAAAGGGCTTATCTTAAAAATATATAGTATTTCCGTGTAAAAACTTAAAATGATTTTTTTCTCTTTTTCTGCACACACATATATACATATTCACACAAATATATGTAATTAAACAAAAGATTAAACTTTATTTATTGTTCCTGACCATATTTTAAGTTGCAATAGCTATCTCTCTACCCACTTATTTAAATAATGTAGAAGAAGCCAAACTGAACTACTTCTAACTTAGGAGCCTATTGGTTTGTAGAATATTCAGTTATTCAGGAGATGTTAGTTTCTGGCCAAGGTGGAGAAAATAAGGGTTAGATTTATCCTCCCACCTGAAACAATTAAGATATATGAAATGTGGCTTTTAAGACACCACAGAGACAAAAAAAAAGGTGGTTGTCTCTGACAGATGAGAAGCAAATAAGATGAGCCAAATTATTTTCAACTTTATGATTTTGAGAGAGTTTTCAGGACATGGTACAAAGAATAATCAAAGCAGAGCCTAATCTAGTCCCTGAATCAAGGAGATGAAGTTGAAAGATGAAGAAGACGAAAGACCAAGGAGGCTAGTATCCACAACACAGGGAACTGAAAAAAGACAGAGCTACACAGAGAAAACTCTTGATATTTACAGAAGGTAGCAGATTAGTAATCAATGCATGTGTGTGTGTGTGTGTGTGTGAGGAAATTACAAAAGCTAAGAAATGGCCTGTTTAAAATAATTAAGGAGAAGTTCCTGCTTCTCATACAAGTTTGCAAATTGTGCTATCATCAGCCCAACTGCATAAACAAATAATTTAAGAAATAATTGGTAGAATATTTAGGAAGATTTCCCTTTAGGCAAAGAATAAATAGGCCTAGATTTAGCCATTCTCCCAATGAACCTAATAAATCATAAAAGCCAATATGCAAAGAGGCTCAAAAAAACCAATGTATAAAAAGAACTATCAATTGAAACCAAGAAAGATATTTTATACATTTAAGTGGAGAACTTTGAAAGTTATAACAAAATTTCATACTTTCAGGGCACCTGGGTGGCTCAGTCTGGTAAGTGTCTGACTTTGGCTAAGGTCCTGATCTCACAGTTTGTGAGTTCAAGTCCCACATTGGGCTCTGTGCTGACAGCTCAGAGCCTGGAGCTTGCTTTGGATTCTGTGTTTCCCCCTGTCTCTGCCTCTCCTCCCCTCACGCTCTGTCTCTGTCTCTCTCAAAAATAATAAACAGTAAAAATATTAAAAGAAAAACCAAAATTCCATATTTTCAAAAAAGTAAAATAGAGATAAGAAAGCTATAAAATAACCTTAAATCAAACTTTTAGAGAAGAAAACAACAAATGCATGAGACGAAAAGCACACTAGGTTGCATTAGCAGTTGATTAGATTCTTCATTAAAAAATAACTGGTGAACTTGAAAACATATTGAGACTATATACATATAATTGGAGTCCTTAAAGGACAAAAGGGTGATAGAAGGGGCAGAAAACAATCTTTGAAATAATAATGGATAGAAAATTTCCAAACGAGAGAAAAATTATAAAGTCACAGATTCATGAAACTCAGTAAGTTTCAAGCAGAAGAAATTTAAAGAGAACTGTAGCAAGGGACATTATAATCAAATTATCCAAAACCAGTGATAGAGATATCTCAAAAACAATCAGAAAATATGTATGTTGCATACCTAGAAACAAAGAATTAAGGACATCACATTTTTTGTGAAAAATAATACAAATAAAACTTAAAAATAATACAAATAAAACTTCAGAGTGAGATCTTTAGACCACTGAACAAGAAACTTGTCAACCAACAATTTTTTATTAAACAAAAATATCTTCAAAAATTAAAGAGAAAATACAAACTTTTCCAGACATATAAAAGTAGAAATAATTCATTACCAGCTGGCCTGCAATACAATAAACATTAAAGGAAGTCTTTTAGGCAGAAAGACATGATACCAGATGGAACTGTGGATCTACACAAAGGAATGAAGAAGACATGAATTGGTAATGACATAGGTAAATATATTATTTTTTCTAATTTGTTCCTCAATAGAGACATTTAAAGAAAGTAAAGACAACCCTGTGGAAACTCTAGAAAATAGTTAAATGTGTACAGCAATCAAAAAAATGGCTGAACAAGAAGTCACATTTAAAATGGTGGGAGGGGCGCCTGGGTGGCACAGTCGGTTAAGCGTCTGACTTCAGCCAGGTCACGATCTCGCGGTCCGTGAGTTCGAGCCCCGCGTCAGGCTCTGGGCTGATGGCTCAGAGCCTGGAGCCTGTTTCCGATTCTGTGTCTCCCTCTCTCTCTGCCCCTCCCCCGTTCATGCTCTGTCTCTCTCTGTCCCAAAATAATAAATAAAAAAAAATGGTGGGAAATTTCATAACATTTTGGGTTGTTTTTGCCTCACTTCCTCCCTGTGTCTTGGAAGAGGTGATGAACAAGTTCCTACTTCCTTCTCATGAACTAGAGTTAGCATAGCAGACCTTATTTGCAGTTACAAGTACAGGCCTAGAATAGAACATCTAACATCCATAGAAGTAGCTGTGGTAAAACTTTTGGAAATTCAAAAGCAGTTATGTATACAGGAGAGTTGGAAAATCCATACAGCCCACAAGCAAGACAAATGCCCAGAAAAGACCTAAGAATAAGTTAAGCTTTCAACTCTGGCTGATCCAAAGTCTTAAAGTATGCTTAGCTAAGAGGTAAGGGACTACCCAGCACATAGTTGATCCTTAAATGTTCAATAATTAACAAAAAAATTATAGTGCATACAATGAAACAGGAAAATATGACTTATTTATTTATTTTTTAAAGTTATTTAAATTCAACATATGGTATATTGGTTACAGGAGTAGAAGTCAGTGATTCATCACTTATATATAAACATCCAGTGCTCATCACAACATTTGCCCTCCTTGATACCCTTCACCTATTTGTCTCATCCCCTGCCCACCTCCCCTCCAGCAACCTTTAGTTTGTTATCTATAGTTAAGAGTCTCTTATGGTTTGCCATCGTCTCTCTTTTCCCCTTCCTTTATGTTGATATGTTTTATGTCTTAAGTTCCACATATGAATGAAATAATATGGTATTTGTCTTTTTCTGATGGATTTATTTCATTTACCATAATACCCTCTAGCTCCATACATGTCATTACAAATGGCAAGATTTCATTATCCTTGATTGCTCAGTAATATTCATATATATATATATATATATATATATATATATTCTACATCTTTATCCATTCATCATAAAGTGGCAGAAACTTTCCCTGAGAAACCAAGATATCAGGTTTAACACATAAGGACTTTAAAAGAATATTAAATATGCTCATGATATTGAAGAAAAACATACACAAAGGACTAAAAGATGTTAATGAGTTAATACATGAGTAAAATGAGAATATCAACAAAGAAATAAAAATAATATAAATAACAATCTCTGGAGCTGAAAAACATAACTAAATGAAAAACTCACCGGAGAGGTAAAACAGCAGACTTGAAAAGTAGAACAGGGAATTAGTAAATTTTGAAGAGGAAACATTTGAAATTATTCATTCTTGGGAGCAAAAAGCAAAATAAAAGAAGAAAAATAGACAGTATCTGAAGAATCTATGAGATACCATCATACAGAGCAATCAACATGTTATAGGAGTCTAAAAAGAAAATGACTGGGGAATTATTTGAAAAAATAATGGCTGAAAACTTTCCGAATTTGAAAAAAGAAAATAATTAAGAAATCCAAGAAGAGTGCCAGACTCCAAGTAAACTAAACACAAAGAGATCCATACCAAGACAAATTATAATCAAACTATCAAAAGACAAAGACAAATAGGGAATCTTGAAAGCAGCAAGAGAAAAGCAACTTGAAATATAGAAAGAATTTTCAATATGATTATCAACAGATTTCTCAACATAAATCTTTCAGGCCAGAAGGCAGTGGGATGATATATTTTTAAACTGCAGAAAGCAAAAGAAACTGTGAACTGAAAATTCCATATCCTGAAAACTGTCCTTCAGAAACATGGGGGAAATTAAAACATTCAAAATAAATGAAAGTTGAGGGAGTTAAGTTTTCAGGTTGTAATGAAAAGGCACTACACAGCAGTAACTTCAGGCGTTATGAATATATATCTCCAGTAAAGGTAAAGGCAAAAATATAATAATCAGAAAGACAATCTGTAAAGAAATATAGGACCTGAGCAACATTGTAAACCAATTGAACCTAAAATCATTCACAGAATACTCCACCCAAAACAGAAGAAAACATGTTTTTCTCAAGTACATATGGAACACTCTTCAGGCTAGAGTATATTTTAGGCCACAAAATAAGTCTTATTGAATTTCAAAATATTGAAATTATAAAAAGTATCTTTTATGTTTATAAACTAATGAAACTTGAAATAAAAAACAGAAAACTGGAAGTCACAAATATGGGGATATTAAAAAAAGATACCCTTAAATAACCAGCATGCCAAAGAAGAAATTACAAGAGAAAATATAAAGTATTTTGAGACAAATAAAACTGCAAGCACAGCAAACCCAGTGAGATTTATTGAAAGGGTTGCTGACAGAAAATTCATAATTGTAAATCCATTTTTAAAAATGAAAGATGCTTTCAAATCCGCAAGCCAAATTTGCACACCAAGGAATAAGAAAAAAATATAAAACTATTAAAAGAAAGGGAAAAATAAAGACTAGAATAGAAACAAAAGAAAGAATAGAAAAACAACAGTAAAAATGAAACCAAAATTTGGCTCTTGGTAAAGATGAGATAATTTATAGACATTTATCCAGATGGTATAAGAATAAAGATAGAAGAGTAAAATTGCTAGAATAAGAAATGAAATAGAAGACTGTAATAACAATTTTACAGAAATAAAAATGAATATAAGGTAATACTACGAACAATTGTACACATTCTAGGGGTCACCATTGCCATGATATCAAAGCCAGACAAAAATACTGCAAGAAAAGAAACTACAGACCAATATCCCTTATAGATATTGATGCATAAATCCTCAACAAAATACTAACAAATAGAATTCAGCAATGTACTAAAAGTAGTATACACCACTACTAATTGGGATTTATTCCTATAATGCAAGGATAGCCCAACATATAAAAATAAGTTAATATACCAAATGAACAGAATAAAAAGGGTGAAACACAAGATCATCTCAATCAATGCAGAAAAACACTTTATAAAATTCAATGCCATTTCATGATAAAAATACTCAGCAATCTAGGAATAGAAGAAAACTACTTCAACATGATAGAGTTATATATAAAAACCCATAGCTAACATCAGTCTAGGGTGAAGGAGTAAAATTCTTTCCTCTTGGATCAGGATCAAAGCAAGGATGCTTACTTTTGTCATTTCAATTCAAAACAATATTGGAAGTTCTAGAAAGAGAAAATATGCTCTGTGCTGACACTTCAGAGCCTGGAGCCTGCTTCGGATACTGTTTGCCCACCTCTCTCTGTTCCTCCCCCACTTGCACTCTATCTCTCTCTCTCTCAAAAATAAATAAAGATTATTTTTTTAAAAAATGGGCAAAATACCATAATAAACATCTCTCCAGAGAAGATATATGGATGGCAAGTAAGCATATTAAAAAGTGCTCCACAGCAAATGTCACCAAGGAAATGCAAATTAAAACAACTATGAGATACTACTAAATACCTGCTATAATAGTCAATATCCAAAACACTGATAACACCAGTGCTGGGGAGGATGTGGAGCAACAAGGGCTCTCATACATTATGGTGGGAATGCAAAATGGTACAGACGCTTTGGAAGACAGTTTGTCAGAACTGAAGATCCAACATGGTGGATAAGTAGGGGGACCTGAAGTTTTCTAGTCTCACAAATACAGAAGTGTTGAGGTCAAAGGACTTTGAATTCCATAAGTCTGAAGTGCAGAGTGACAAAGACGTCTCCAGGGAACCAGGGGGACAACCTGGCTGGCCATAGGTGCATGATTGTGAACTGGGAGAGATAAAATGGGTCACATAGGCAGACGGGAGGGATCCCCTTCAGCGGAGACACAAAGGGAAGAGAAAGAGGCTGAGGAAGCATAGGACTATATCTGGACAAGAGAAAATCTGTGGACCGGGACAGAAAAAGATCCAAACTCTAACTGCAAGGTTGTAGCAGGATTCTCCCATAGAGTTGTGACACTGAGGATTTTCTTTCCAAGAAGCAACTTTATTCCTGCTGGCACTGCTCAGTTGAGTTCACACCCAAGGACTGAGTGCTGAATGCGATGTGGCATAGCTTTTTTTTTTTTTTAACTTCTTTGTCTCCCATATATGGTAACACACAAACATGTAGTCTGATTATGGGGTCTCATGTTACAAGGTCTGGAGGGATGTTGTCAAGTGCGTGAAAAGCAAGGTTGACTTGAGGGTTTTTTTTTTCTTCTTTCCTTAGGGAGGGGACCCTACAACAGGGTTTCCTCTGGACTGGAGTTAGCTGCCCAGTTCCCGCACCTGGGGAGGAAGGGAGCCAGCCCCTGGCTCAGTAACTATTTCAGAAGCACAGTCCACAGTGGGAGGGAGCAATCACCTCCCTGGAGTGCTGTGGGAAGAAGGTATATAACTTCAAAGGACAAAGACTGCCTGCGCATGACAGCCAGAGGGAATATATTGGCAGCATGGAGTGGGACTCCCCTGGTACCTGGATGCATGGAGCAGTGCCCTTTAAGACATTGCGGTTTAAGTCCCAGCCAAGCGCCAGGGAGGCATGAGAGTCGGCAAAGCAGGACAAACCACACATGCAGCACTGTGAAGTGGGGTGGGGTGGCTCTTCCTTGGAACTGGAACATATGGAGCAGGATCCTTTAAGACATGGGGGTTTGAATCCCAGTGGAGCACAAGGGAAGCATGAGAGACTGTGGAGAGGAAAAAAAATGGCCTGCTCATACCTGCATGGCACTGTGAGGATGGCCTGAACAGAGTGGTTTGGAACACTCAATCCAGGGAGGAAAGACTGGGGTGTCGACATTTTTTTCCCCCATCACCAACAAGATGGGTCTTCAGGGAGTGGACTGTGGGCCCACAGTGGAGGCAGATCCCACCTACATTAAACCACACCCCTCTGTACCTGGTAACTGCGGATCTACTGGAGCGGGATTATAGCTGAAGAACCAGACAGCCCCTCCTCCAGACCAGCACTGGCACCAGTTCCAAGGCACCCAATGTTTTTGCATTTTATAGTTTAATTATTGGACAATTCTTATTATATATACATATGTATATGTAAAAAATGTATATGTATATACATATGTATATGTATGTATATGAAAAATGAATGCATATGTATTTCATATGTATACATAATGTATACATATGAAAAAATGTATATGTATATACATATTTGTTTGCTTGTTTGTTTTCTTTCCCAGGGCTACTTCATTGAACAAATCAAAGCATAGTTCGAGGAAGGTCTAAAATATCACTATGAGTAAAGAGATAAAGAAACCAGAATCACAACAACAGAGAGCAAGTAACACACTCAAAAAAAAAAAAAAACCTCCTGAAGGGCCAGGATCTGGACAGTGTATGACCCTTATTTAATATATTAGTGTTTGCAGGTACAGGGCACATAACAAGCTTTTACAACACATAAGGAACAGAAAACTAGCCAAAATGATGAAACGGAAGAATTCTCCTCAAAAGAAATTCCAGGAAGAAATGACAGCTAAAGAATTGATCAAGACAGATATAAACAATATATTTGAACAAGAATTTAGAATATTAGTCATAAGATTAATTGCTGGGCTTGAAAAAAAAATGGAAGACAGCAGAGAATCTATTGCTGCAGAGATGAAGAAACAAAAGTAGTCATGATGAATTAAAAATGCTATAAATGAGGTGCAAAATAAAATAGAAGTGGCCACAGCAAGGATTGAAGAGGCAGAGGGGAGAATAAGTGAAATAGAGAATAAAATTTTGTAAAAAGATGAAGCTGAGAAAAGGAGAGATAAAAAAATAATTCTGGACCCAGGACAATTAGAGAACTAAGTGATTTAACAAAACAGAACAATATCCATATCATAGGAGTTCTGGAAGAAGAAGAAGAGAGAGAAAGGGGCTGAAGGTGTACTTGAACAAATCATAGCTGACAAATTACCCAATCTGGGGAAGGAAACAAACATTGAAATCTAGGAGGCACAGAGAACTCCCTTCAGACGTAACTTGAATTGATCTTCTGTATGACATATCATAGTGAAACTGGCAAAGTACAAAGATAAAGAGAGAATTCTGAAAGCACCTAGGGACAGATGGGCCTTAAACTACAAAGGTAGACACATAAACATATTAGCAGGCCTAACTACTGAAACTTGGCAGGCCAGAAAGGAGAGGCAGAAAATTTTAAATGTGCTGAATAGGAAAAATATGCAGCCAAGAATCCTTTATCCAGCAAGCTTGTCATTCAGAATAGAAGGAGAGATACATGTTTCCCCAGACAAATAAAACTGAAGGACTTTATCACTACTAAATCAGCCCTACAAGACAACCTAAGGGGGACTCTGTGAGTGGAATGTTGCAAAGACCACAAAGGACCAGAGACATTACAACAAGCATGAAACCTACAGATAACACAATGACTCTAAACCCATATCTTTCAATAACAACACTGAATGTAAATGGACTAAATGCCCCAATCAAAAGACATAGGGTATCAGAATGGGTTAAAAAAAAAAAAAACAAGCCTGATCTATTTGCTCTCTACAAGAGACCCATTTTAGACCTGAGGACACCTTCAGATTGAAAGTGAGGGGATGGAGAGCCATCTATCATGCTACTGGAAATCAAAAGAAAGCTGGAGTAGCCATACTGATATCAAATTACATTTTAAACTAAAGGCTGTAACAAGAGATGAAGAAGAGCATTATAACATAATTATGGGGCCATCCATCAAGAAGAGCTAACAAGTATAAATGTTTATGCACTGAATTTGGGAGCACCAAATCCCTCAGAAATACAAGCAGTTTTTTAGAGAATATAAGACAATCATAAACATAAGCAATCTTATTGGTAGGAATGTTGTAATTGCAGGGGACTTTAACAGTCCACATACAGCAGTGGACAGATCATCCAGACAGAAAATCAATAAAGAAACAATGGCCCTGAAAGATACACTGGACAAGATGGACTTGACAGATACATTCATAACTTTTCATCCTAAAGCAGCAGAATACATATTCTTCTCAAGTGCACATGAAACATTCTCCAATATAGATCACATACTGGGTCACAAAACATCCCTCAATAAATATAAAAGAACTGACACCATACCATGTACACTTTTAGATCGCAGTGCTATGAAACTTAAAATCAACCACAGGAAAAAGTTTGGAAAACATACAAAGGCATGGAGGTTAAAGAACATCATACTAAAGAATGAATGTGTCAACCAGGCAATTAAAGAAGAAATTAAAAAAAATATATGAAAACAAATGAAAATAAAAACACAACAGTCCAAAAACTTTGGGATATAGCAAAGGCAGTCATAAGAAGAAATTACATTGCAATCCAGGCTTATCTCAAGAAACAATAAATATCCCAAATACAAAATATAACAGCACTCTTACAGGAACGTGAAGCAGAACAACAGAGAAACCACGTGGCCAGCAGCAGAAGAAAAATAATAAATACCAGAGCAGAAACAAATAATATAGAATCCCCCAAAACATTAGAAAAGATCAATGTAACTAAGAGCTGGGTTTTTTTTGAAAAAAAAATTGATAAACTCCTAGCCATATGTCTCAAAAAGAAAAAAGAGAGGACCCAAATAGATAAAATGGATTTATCACAACCAATCCTTCAGAAATACAAGCAATTTTTTAGAGAATACTATGAAAACTTATACACCAACAAACTAGACAACCTGGAAGAAATGGACAAATTCCTAGACACCCACACACTACCAAAACTCAAATGGGAAGAAGTACATAATTTTAACAGACCCATAACTAGTGAAGAAATTGAAGTAGTTATCAAGAATCTCCCAACAAATAAGAGTGCTGGACCAGATGGCTTCCCAAGGGAATTCGACCAGCCATTGAAAGAAGACTTAATACCAATCCTTCTCAGGCTGTTCCAAAAAATAGAACCAGAAGGAAAACTCTGGACTCATTCTATGAAGCCAGAATTACTGTGATTCCTAAACCAGACAGAGACCCCATTACATGTCAAAACCTATGATAAACATGGATAAAAAAATTCTCAACAAGATACTAGCAAATCAAAATCAACATAATAAAAAACGAATTATTCACCATGATCAAGTGAGTTTCATTCCTGAGCTGCAGGGCTGGTTCCATATTCACAAATCAATCAATGTGATACATTAATAAAATAAAGGATAAGAACAATAAGATCCTGTCAATAGATGCAGAAAAACATTTGACAAAATATAGCATCCTTTCTTATTAAAACCCCTCAAGAATGTTGGGATAGAAGGAACATGTCTAAACATAAAAGCCATATATGAAAAACCTACAGCTAATATCATCCTCAATGGAGAAAAACTGAGATCTTTCCCCTGAGATCAGGAACAAGACAGGGATGTCCACTCTCCTCACTGCTGTTTAACATAGTGTTTGAAGTCCTAGCACCAGCAATCAGACAACAAAATGAAGTAAAAGGCATCAAAATTTGCAAAGACAAAGTTTCACTTTTCACAAATGACATGATACCCTACATGGAAAATTTGAAAGACTCAAATAAAAGACTGCTAGAACTTTCTGAGGAACCTCCACACTGTTTTCCACAGTGGCTGCACCAGTTTGCATTCCCACCAACAGTGCAAGAGGGTTCCCGTTTCTCCACATCCTCTCCAGCATCTATAGTCTCCTGATTTGTTCATTTTGGCCACTCTGACTGGCGTGAGGTGGCAATGAGAAAGAACGAAATATGGCCCTTTGTAGCAACGTGGATGGAACTGGAAAGTGTGATGCTAAGTGAAATAAGCCATACAGAGAAAGACAGATACCATATGGTTTCCCTCTTAGGTGGATCCTGAGAAACTTAACAGAAACCCATGGGGGAGGGGAAGGAAAAAAAAAGAGGTTAGAGTGGGAGAGAGCCAAAGCATAAGAGACTGTTAAAAACTGAGAACAAACTGAGGGTTGATGGGGGGTGGGAGGGAGGGGAGGGTGGGTGATGGGTATTGAGGAGGGCACCTTTTGGGATGAGCACTGGGTGTTGTATGGAAACCAATTTGACAATAAATTTCATATATCGAAAAAAAAAAGACTGCTAGAACTGATACATGAATTCAGCAAATCACAGGGTACAAAATCAATGCACAGAAATCGGTTCCATTTCTATACATCAATAACAAAACAAAAGAAAGAGAAATCAAGAAATTGATCCCATTTACAATTGCACCAAGAACCATAAAATACCTAGGAATTATCCTAACAAAAGACATAAAAGATACATATATTGAAAAATATAGATAACGTATGAAGGATATTGAAAAAGACACAAAGAAATGGGAAAGCATTCCATGCTCATGGACTGGAAGAATAAATATTGTTAAAATGTCAAACTACCCAAAGAATTCTTTGCATTCAATGCAATCCCAATCAAAATGGCACTAGCATACTTCTAAAAGCTAGAATAAACAATCCTAAAATTTGCATGGAACCACAAAAGACCCTGAATACCAAAGTAACATTGAAAAAGAAAACCCAAGTGGGAGGCATCACAATCCCAGATTTTGGCATCTACTACAAAGCTTTAATCATCAAGGCAGTATGGGACTGGGCACAAAAACAGACACATCAACCAATGGAATAGAAGAGAGAACCCATAATTGGACCCACAAATGTATGGCCAACTAATCTTTGACAAAGCAGGAAAGAATAGCCAATGGAAAAAAAAAAAGAAAGACACTCTCTTTAACAAATGGTGCTGGAGAACTGGACAGCAACATGCAGAAGAATGAAACTAGACCACTTTCTGACACCATTCACAAAAATAAACTCAAAATGGATGAAAGACCTAAATGTGAGACAAGAAACCATCACAACTCTAGAGGAGAAAGCAGGCAAAAAACCTCTTTGACCTCAGCTGCAGCAATTTCTTACTTGACCCATCTCCAAAGGCAAGGGAATTAAAAGCAAAAATGAAGTATTGGGACCTCATCAATATAAAAAGCTTCTGCATGGCAAGGGAAACAGTCAAGAAAACTAAAAGTCAACCGACTGAAAGGGAAAAGATATTTGAAAATGACATATTGGATAAAGGGTTAATATCCAAAGTCTATAAAGAACTTACCAAACTGAACGCCCGAAAAACAATCCAGTGAAGAAATGGGCAGTAGACATGAATAGACACTTTTCCAAAGAAGACATCCAGATGGCCAACAGACACGTGAAAAGATGCTCAACAACACCCATAATCAGGGAAATACAAATCAAAACCACACTCAGATACCACCTCACACCGGTCAGGGTAGCTAATAATAACAACTCAGGAAAAACCCGATGCTGGTAAGGATGTGGAGAAACAGGAACCCTCTTGCACTGTTTGTAGGAATGCAAACTGGTGCAGCTGCTCTGGAAAACAGTATGGAGATTCCTCAAAAAAATTAAAAATAGAACTATCTTATGACCCAGCAATAGCACTAGTAGGAATTTATCCAAAGGATACAAGAGTGATGATGCATAGGGCACATGTACCCCAATGTTTATAGCAGCACTTTCAACAATAGCCAAATTATGGAAATAGCCTACATGTCCATCAACTGATGGATGGGTAAAGATGATGTGGTTTATATATACAATGGAATACTACTTGGCAATGAGAAAGAATGAAATCATGCCATTTGCAGCAACTAGGATAGAACTGGAATGTATTATGTTGAGTGAAATAAGTCAGTCAGAGAAAAACAGATATCATATGTTTTCACTCATATGTGGATCTTGAGAAACTTAACAGAAGAATGTGGGAGGAGGGAAGGGGGAAAATAGTTACAAACAGAGAGGGAAGGAGGCAATCCATAAGAGACTCTTAAATACAGAGAACAAACTGAAAGTTGGCTTGGGGGTGGGGGAGCAGGGAAAATGGGTGATGGGCCTTGAGGAGTGCACTTGTTGGGATGAACACTGGGTTTTGTATGTAAGTGATGAACCATGGGAATCTATCCCAAAAACGAAGAGCACACTTTACATACTGTATGTTAGACAATTTGACAATAAGTTATACATATATATATATATATGTATACAAAAGGAAGACAGTTTGTCAGTTTCTTACAAAAATAAACATCCTCCCCCATATGATCCAGCAATCATTCTCCATGATATTTACATGAAAGTTGAAAGCATGTCCACAAAAAAACATGTACACAGGATTTTATAGCATCATTATTCATAATTGTTAAAACTTGAAACTAATATTTCCTTAGGTAAGTGAATGAATAAATAAGCTGGTGCATTTACACAATGGAATATTATTCAGTGTCAAAAAGAAGTGAACTATCAAGCCATGAAAAGACATGGGGGAGTCTTAAATTCATATTAATAAGTGAAAGAAGCCAAACTGAAAAGGCTACACAATATATGCTCCCAATTATATGACATTCTGGAAGTGTTAAAACTATGGAGACAATAAAAAATATCAGTGGTTTCCAGGGATTGTGGGAGTGGTTGGGATAAATAGGCAGAGCACAGAGGATTTTTATAGCATTGAAAATACTGTCTGAATTTATAATGGTTGATATGTTATTATACATTTGTTCAAACCCATAGAATGTACAACACCAAGAGTGAACCATAATATAAACTATGCACTTTGGATGATTAGGATATATAAATTTGGGGGGGGGAAGTACCATTCTTCTGAGTAATGTTGATAATTTTGTGAGGATAAGCATTATATGGGAAATCTTTGTATCTTCTCAATTTTGTTATAAACCTAAAACTGCTTTAAAAATAAATTTAAAGGGATGCTGGTGACTCAGATAAGCAACTGACTCTTGGTTTCGATTCAGGTCATGGTCTCATGGTTTCTTGACTTCAAGCCCCGTGTCAGGCTCTGCACTGGCAGCTCAGAGCCTGCTTGGTATTCTCTCTCTTCTCTCTCTCTGCCCTTCCCCGACTCGTGCTGTCTCTGTTTCTCAAATAAATAAATGAATGAATTAATTAATTAATTAAACAAGCAAACCTAATAAAGAAATTTAAAAAAATAATTTAAAAATTAGAGACATAAATAAGTAGAATAAAATACAGAGTTCCTGGGCTGAAAATTTTAATATTGCTAAGATGCCAATACTGCCCAAATTGATTTATATTTTCAATGTTATCTTATTAGTATCAATGACGTTTTTGCAGAAATGGAAAAAGCCATTTTAAATTTCATATGGAATCTCAAGAATTTCTGAATTGCCAAAATGATCTTCAAAAATAAGAACAAAATTGGAGTTCTCATCTTTTCTGATTTTAAAAGTTACCAAAGCTATGGTACATAAAATGGTGTGGGGAGCAGATACAGTGAATTTAGGATAGGAAGGGTCAGAGGTGACTCCCAGATTCCTGGTGTGGACACTTGTTGGGGGATTGTGCCACTTGCTGAGATGGGGTAGGGAGAAGAAGGGGGTATTGTGTAGATGTGGTAGCAGCATCTGCTGCATGGAGTACAATATGGGATGTGATCAGCTCAAGGGGGACTGTTTAACATTCTCATGGAAGATGCATCTTCAGGGCAGCTTGGAACACAGAAAGGTGTGATATAGCTCAGGAGGTAGCTGGGAGACCAGAGACTAGCTATAACCCCAGGAGGCCAGGATGTCTTAGGAGAGGGGGTAAAAGGGACAGAAAGGAATAACTGGGCTCCAAGGCTCACATGCATCCAGGGACAATGGCCTGGTCATGAGTAGAAGGCGTTGCCCATCAGTGCCCTGGAGCCCCTGTTTCACTTGGAAGCAGGCAGCTCTGGGACCCCCCACTCCACTTGGCCAGTCCTTAGAAGTCCCTGTGTCCCCCTTTCAAGGATCAATGTCCTTATGCGGCTTGGGAGTCCAGCCCCAGCTCAAGAAGTGGAAGCAGTATTTTGGCAAAGCCCAGTCTTTGGGGGCCTGGCCACTGGTCCTCAAACTATCTTCTTACCACTGAGCAGAAGCTCACTATCCACCCGCCCCTCAAATGGTGTGTTTCTGGAATAAAAACAGACATAAAACCCAATGGATTACAATATAGAGCCTGTAGATTACAATATATAGCCTGTAAATAAACACTCACCTATATTATCAAATGATTTTCAACTTGTATGTGAAGGCCATTAAATGGGCAGAGGACAGTGTTTTCAATAAATATTGCTGGAAAAACTGAATATACACATGCAAAAGAATGAATGTAGACCCTTACCTTACACAAACATATTTAACTCAAATTGCATCAGAAAACCTAAATGCAAGTTCTAAAACTATAAATCTCTTAGAGGAACACAGAGGATGAAAGATTTATGACATTGGAATTGGAAATATTCTTTGGATATGACACCCAAAGCATAGGCAATAAAATAACAGATATATTGTAATTTATCAAAATTTAAAACTTATAAACATTGGGATACAAGTGCCCCTATGCATCAGCACTCCTATAGCCCTTGAGTAAATCCCTTGCAGTTCTATTGCTGGGTCATAGGGTAGATCTATTTTTCATTTTTTGAGGAACCTCCACACTGTTTGCTAGAGTGGCTGCACCAGGTTGCATTCCCACCAACAGTGCAAGAGGGTTCTCATTTCTCCACATCCTCTCCAGTATCTATAGTCTCCTTATTTGTTCATTTTAGCCACTCTGACTGGCGTGAGGTGATATCTCAGTGTGGTGTTGAATTGTATTTCCCTGATGAGGAGTGATGTCGAGCATCTTTTCGTATGCTTGTTGGCCATCTGTATGTCTTCTTTACAGAAGTGTCTATTCATGTCTTCTGCCAATTTCCTCACTGGTTTTCAGGTGTGGAGTTTGGTGAGTTCTTTATAAATTTTGGATACTAGCCCTTTGTCCAATATGTCATTTGCAAACACCTTTTCCCATTCCGTTGTTTGCCTTTTAGTTTTGGCGATCATTTCCTTTGCAGTGCAGAAGCTTTTTATCTTCATGAGGTCCCAATACTTCATTTTTGCTTTTAATTCCCTTGCCTTTGGAGATGTGTCAAGTAAGAAATTGCTGCCGCTGAAGTTTTTTCCTGCTTTCTCCTCTAGGGTTTCCATGGTTTCCTGTCTCACTTTCAGGTCCTTTATCCATTTTGAGTTTATTTTTGTGAATGGTGTCAGAAAGTGGTCTAGTTTCAACCTTCTGCATGTTGCTGTCCAGTTCTCCCAGCACCATTTGTTAAAGAGACTGTCTTTTTCCCATTGGATATTCTTTCTTGCTTTGTCAAAGAATAGTTGGCCATAAATTTGTGTGTCCAATTCTGGAGTCTCTGTCCTATTCCGTTGGTCTATGTGTTTGTTTGTATGCCAATAACATGCTGTCTTGATAATTACAGCTTTGTATTAGGGGCTAAAGTCTGGGATTGTGATGCCTCCTGCTTTGGTCTTCTTCAATATAACTTTGGCTATCCAGGGTCTTTTGTGGTTCCATACAAATTTTAGGATTGCTTGTTCTAGCTTTGAAAAGAATGCTGGTGCAACTTTGATTGGGATTGCATTGAATGTGTAGATAGCTTTGGGTAGTATTGATATTTTAACAATATTTATTCTTCCAATCCATGAGCACAGAATGTTTTTCCATTTCTTTGTATCTTCTTCAATTTCCTTCATAAACTTTCTATAGTTTTCAGCATGCAGATCTCTTACACCTTTGGTTAGTTAGATTCCTAGGTTTTTTATGATTCTTGGTGCAATTGTTAATGGGATCAGCTTATTTATTTGTCTTATTGTGTAAGAATGCAACTGATTTCTGTGCATTCATTTTGTATCCTGTGACTTTGCTGAATTCATGTATCAGTTCTAGCAGATTTTGGTGGAGTCTTTCGGGTTTTCCATGTATAATCTCATGTCATGTGCAAAAAGTGAAAGCTTGACTTCATCTTTGCCAATTTTGATGCCTTTGATTTCCTTTTGTTGTCTGATTGCTGATGCTAGCACTTCCAACACTATGTTAAACAACAGCGGTGAGAGCGGACATCCCTGTCATGTTCCTGGTGTCAGGGGGAAAGCTCTCAGTTTTTCCCCACTGAAGATGAAATTTGTTGTGGGCTTTTCATAAATGGTTTGTATGATGTTGAAGTGTGTTCCTTCTATCCCAACTTTCTCAAGGGTTTTTATTACGAAAGGATGCTGAATTTTGTCAAATGCTTTTTCTGCATCGATTGACAGGATCATATGGTTCTTATCTTTTCTTTTATTAATGTGATGTATCACATTTATTGATTTGTGAATGTTGAACCAGCCCTGCATCACAGGAATGAATCCCGCTTGATCATGGTGAATAAATCTTTGTATATGCTGTTGAATTCGATTTGCTAGTATCTTATTGAGAATTTTTGCATCCATATTCATCAGGGATATTGGCCTGTAGTTCTCTTTTTTTGCTGGGTCTGTCTGGTTTAGGAATCAAAAGAATGCTGGCTTCATAGAATGATTCTGGAAGTTGTCCTTCCCTTTCTATTTTTTGGAACAGCTTGAGAAGGATAGGTATTATTTCTGCTTTAAAAAAGTCTGGTAGACCTTATGAAGATAAAAAGCTTCTGCACAGCAAAGGAAACAACCAACAAAACTAAAAGGCAACCAACGGAATGGGAAAAGATATTTGCAAATGACATATCGGACAAAGGGCTAGTATCTAAAATCTATAAAGAGCTCACCAAACTCCACACCCGAAAAACAAATAACCCAGTGAAGAAATGGGCAGAAAACATGAATAGACACTTCTCTAAAGAAGACATCCAGATGGCCAACAGGCACATGAAAAGATGTTCAGCGTCGCTCCTTATCAGGGAAATACAAATCAAAACCACACTCAGGTATCACCTCACGCCAGTCAGAGTGGCCAAAATGAACAAATCAGGAGACTATAGATGCTGGAGAGGATGTGGAGAAACGGGAACCCTCTTGCACTGTTGGTGGGAATGCAAATTGGTGCAGCCGCTCTGGAAAGCAGTGTGGAGGTTCCTCAGAAAATTAAAAATAGACCTACCCTATGACCCAGCAATAGCACTGCTAGGAATTTATCCAAGGGATACAGGAGTACTGATGCATAGGGGCACTTGTACCCCAATGTTCATAGCAGCACTGTCAACAATAGCCAAATTATGGAAAGAGCCTAAATGTCCATCAACTGATGAATGGATAAAGAAATTGTGGTTTATATACACAATGGAATACTACGTGGCAATGAGAAAAAATGAAATATGGCCTTTTGTAGCAACGTGGATGGAACTGGAGAGTGTGATGCTAAGTGAAATAAGCCATACAGAGAAAGACAGATACCATATGGTTTCACTGTTATGTGGATCCTGAGAAACTTAACAGGAACCCATGGGGGAGGGGAAGGGAAAAAAAAAAAAGAGGTTAGAGTGGGAGAGAGCCAAAGCATAAGAGACTCTTAAAAACTGAGAACAAACTGAGGGTTGATGGGGGGTGGGAGGGAGGGGAGGGTGGGTGATGGGTATTGAGGAGGGCACCTTTTGGGATGAGCACTGGGTGTTGTATGGAAACCAATTTGTCAATAAATTTCATATATATATAAAAAAAATTAAAAAAAAATAAAAAAAAGAAATATTTTGCATTTCTAAGCAACAATAATGAAGAAACAGAAAGAGAAATCAAGGAATGGATCCCATTTACAATAGTACCCCAAACCGTAAGATAACTATAAATAAACCTAACCAAAGAGTTAGAAGATCTGTATAGTGAAAACTATAGAAAGCCTATGAAAGAAACTGAAGAAGACACAAAGAAATGGAAAAACATTCCATGCTCATAGATTGGAAGAATAAATATTTTTAAAACGTCTATACTACCTAATGCAATCTATATATTAAATGCAATCCCTATATTAAATGCAATCCCTATCAAAATAAAAATAGCATTCTTCATAGAACTAGAACAAACAATCATAAAATTTCAATGGACCCAGAAAAGACCCCAAATATCCAAATTAATGTTCAAAATTATACCTAAGTTGGCTCCATCACAATTCCTGACCTTAAGCTGTATTACAGAGGTCTAATCCTCAAGACAGAATGATACTAGCACAAAAAAAGACACTTAGATCAGTGGAACATAATAGAGAACCCAGAAATGTACCCACAAATATATGGCCAACTAACCTCTGACTAAACGGGAAAGATTATCCAATGGAAAAAAAAAAAAGACAGCCTCTTCAGCAAATGGTGCTGGGAAAACTGGACAGTGACCTGCAGAAGAATGAAACTAGACCATTTTCTTTCGCCATTCACAAAAATAAATACATAATGTATGAAAGACATAAATGTGAGACAGGAAACCATCAAAACCCTACAAGAGAAACAGGCAGCAAACTCTTTGATATCAGCCACAGCAACTTGTTACTAGACATGTCTCAGGAGGCAAGGGAAACAAAAGCACAAATGAGCTATTGGGACCTCATCAAGATAAAAAGATTCTGCACTGCAAAGGAAACAATCAACAAAACTAAAAGGCAACTGATGGAATGGAAGAATTTTGCAAATGACCTATCAGATAAAGGGTTAGTATCCAAGATCTATAAAGAACTATTCAAACACCCTAAATACAAATAACTCAGTGAAGAAATGGGTAGAATACATGAATAGACACTTTTCCAAAGAAGACATCCCAGATAGCTAACATATACGTGAAAAGATGCTAAACATCACTCATCATCAGAGAATGATACCACCTCACACCTATCAGAACTACTAAAATGAACAACTCAGGCAACAACAGATGTTGGCAAGGATGTGGAGAAAAGTGAAACGTTTTACATTGTTGGTGGGAATGCAAACTGGTGCAGTCACTCTGGAAAACAGTATGGATATATCTTAAAAAATTAAAAATAGTACTAACCTACCACCCAGCAATTGCACTACTAGGTATTTATCTAGATATATTTAGTTAATTTACATTCAGAGTGATTATTTATAGGAACTTAGTGCCAAAGTACTACCTGTTAATTCAGTGTTTCTTGAGATGTTCTTTGTTCCTTTCTAGTCATTTATGCTTTGGTCTTTCTTCCTACTCTTTTATTCTCCTTTAATATTTCTTGCAGGGCTGGTTTGGTGGCTATGAACTCCTTTAGTTTTGTTTGGGAAACTCTTTATCTCTCCTTCTATTCTGAATGAGAGCCTTGCTTGATAAAGCACTCTTGGCTGCATATATGTCTTCTGAATTACGTTGAGTGTTCATGCAACTGTAGCCTGTCAAGTATCTGTGGAGAGATCTGCTAAATTTTTCTGTCTTCCCTTGTAGGTTAGTAATTTCTTTTCCCTCACTGCTTTTAGGGTTTTTCAAATTCTACTATAATATGTCTTGTTGACCTGCTTTGTTTGATTATGATAGGAGTTCTCTGTGCCTCCTGGATTGGATGTCTGTTCCCTTCAGCTGTTTAGAGGAATTTTCAGGTATAATTTTCTCAAATGTACCTTCTCCAAGTTTTTTTTCTCTCTTCTTTTTCTGGAAATGCTATGATAGGAATGTTATTATTGTTTATGGAGTCACTGAGTTTCCTAAGTATACGTTCATAATTCAATACTTTTCTTTCCCTCTTTTCTCAGCTTCATTATTTACCATAATTTTATCTTCTCTATACCTTATTCATTCCTCTGCTTTGTCAACCCTTGTGATCATTACACCCAATAGGTTTTACATCTTGGTTATAGCATTTAAAAAAAATGGCCTGAGTAGTTTTAAGGTGCTTTATCCCTATGGCAAAGGAGTCCCTGGTGTCTTCCATGCTTTTCTCAAGCCCAGCAAGTGTCCTTATGACCGTGTTTTTAAATTATCATTCAGGCTTACTACTTATGTTTGTTTTGACTAGATCCCTGCCATGACCTTTTATTTTTCTTTCTTTTGGGATGAATTCCTTAGTCTTGGTATTTTGTCTAGATCTCTTTCTTGAGTGTATTAGGAAAGCCTGTTATGTTTCCTGTTCCTGATAGTAATAGATATATTAAGAAGAGATCATATACTGTCCAGTGGCTGATACTTCAGCAAATGTTTCTGATCTATGCTGTGTGCACCCTGCCACTCTGTTTTTGCTGCTCATTCCCTCAATTTAGTCCTCTAAAGGGTTTCCTGACCTGCAGTAAGGAATGCTTGGATCTTCACCATGTGGCAAATTTTTACTAGGTGTTTTTCCATCTGCTTGTTAAAAGAGGCTAGATCTTATTTTTCCTAGAGTTGAAGCTTTGCAGCAGTCTATGGTCAGTAGACTTGGTGGTTGTGGGGGTTTGTGCTGGTCTTCTGGGGGAGGGATACACTACTGCTATGACTCTCAGGGACACTTGCCCTAATTCAGAAGCACCTGCAGAGTGCAGGGGGGCGTGGCTTCATGTGAGCAGCTCAAGCTTCCCCTGTGGGCACTGTGTTGCTCACAGAAGTCCATTGATGCTTATGGCAGGGTTAAAAATGGTGTTAGCTTTCTCTTTCCTCCCTAGAGTTGGGAATTAATGCCCATCCCTGTTCAGGAAGCCCTTACAGAAGAGCAAACAATCTTCCTTCATGTGTCCCTGGTTTCCTCCAATCTCTGCCTTCATCCTGTGTCCAAACCATCTGTCCACCAAACATTGCAGTGCTCCTGTGTTTTATCTCTGGTGAGCCAGATGGGTTTCAAAACTCCAAATCTTAGGGACCCAGGTAAGCATGGGCCCACACGGGTCATCTGAGGAAGGATCTTTCCATGCTGTGGCTGGTGCTGGTTTGTCCCAGTAGGTAGTCACATGATCGAGTAAGAGTTTAGAGTTCATGTAAAGTTCAACAAAGGCTGGTGTCTAGGTTAGCTACCCTCAGCAGCAGCCTCTGCTCCTATGCTATTGAACAGGGCAGCTGAATGTCACCCACTGGCTGTTTTGTCCCTGGTGTGGCAGTGCCACCTCTCCCAAATACACTCCAAGAAGGGGAGATGTCTCTCCCAGTGAATCCCAGGAGATCCTCAGACCACCCTTTCTGCTCCTGAGCCTCTGCCCTCCTTCTCCACAGAAACACCTCTATGCTCACCAGCCTCCACGTGATGGTGCAGACTTTTAAAACTTCAGACGTTCAGCTTTGCTGCTTGTAAAAAAATTGCCAGTATCAGCCCTTCTCCTTTTCCCCATCAATGTTTTTGGAGAAGTATTATTTTTGTGTAATGTCCTATTCCCTGCTCTCTCTCCCCACTCCACTTTCCTGTCTCCCTAAACTGGGATCCCTCCCCTCTACAGCATCAGTGATTCTTTTCTTCCCCAAATCATGTCTTTGCACCTCCTACCTTTCACAACGTGGCCTCTTTTCTCCCTCTAGTTGCTCAATTGTTCTCTTAGTCTTCAGACTGATGTCCTGGGTGTTCAGAATGATTTGATATTTACCCAGCTGTGATTGGACAGGACAAGCAAAAGGTCCTCCTACCTCTCCACCATCTTAACTCCTCCTACCAACCACACAGGCATTTTATGTTTGTTTTGCTGACATTTTTCATAAGGAATCTTATATCAGACTTTTCAAAGCCTCTTGAGGGTAGAAAGCCAAACCAAGAACTTGCCACCAGACTTCACTTGAAATGGTATGGTATGGTATGGTATGGTATGGTATGGTATGGTATAGTATAGTATAATATAGTATAGTATAGCATAGCATAGTATAGTATAGTATAGTATAGTATAGTATAGTATAGTATAGATTTGGCCCAGAAAATATTTTAAGCTTTGGTATGCAAGAAGTGATTTTACTTAATCACATGCAAGGTTGTTTCACATGTAAGGATGATTTTTCTAAGAGAGCTTAGTTCCTTAAAATTCTGTAATCCTGTCTGATTTTGTGCATATCATTATTAAATATGATCTTCCATTGAAAGTTTTGGTTATATAACCAATGTTTCCAATTATGTGTTTTCACAAGGACAGATTCTTATTGAACTTATGCAAATAATTATTATTATGTAATAAGAACCTCAAATACAATTTTCTGATTTATGGTGGAATCAGATAGGGAGAAAAATAAATGTTAATTCATTTATGTTTACAAATATATAATGTACTGTTACATATTATAGATAAGAGAAAATAGAAAATGGTTCCTTATATAGAACATATTATAGATAAGAGAAAATAGAAAATGGTTCCTTAGAAAATAGATCATTAAAGAACAAGCAATATGGCAAACCTAAACTTACAAAAATTATAATCATTCTTCACCTGTTCATTTAGACCCGTGTAAATAATGCTTGTTCTGCTTAATCTTGAGTTAGCAGTTTTATGAACCTATCAGTTTCTCCACTACAGTTCTGGAAACCTTTATTCAAGGTTTCCAGAAGTATGGTCTCACAGTTATTTAACGAACACTAACAGAAGCCTGTACACCAAAATACCTGTCAGAATCTTTTCTTCGGGTTTCTGAAATAGTCTCTTGGTGAGGTTCAAACACTCTTGTCCATAGCTGATTGCAAATGTTTTATGAGAAGAATCAGAGAAAAACAAAAACTATCTAAAGATGACAAAAGGCAAAAATAGATGTGATTAAAGATCTTTTGAGTGTTTATTGTAAAAAAAAACAGAATAAATGAGGGAATTTGGTCATTTCTGTGGGATAAAATACTTTAAAATAATAAATGGAGCTGCGACT
Source organism: Lynx rufus (assembly GCF_022079265.1). Classification (NCBI taxonomy): domain Eukaryota; kingdom Metazoa; phylum Chordata; class Mammalia; order Carnivora; family Felidae; genus Lynx; species Lynx rufus. The sequence continues at coordinate 8,923,618 of NW_025814846.1, forward strand.
GATACCATTATGCCAACATACATCATGAATATAGTGCATATTTACAAATTTCTATGAACTTCATACAATTTCAAAATATTTTTATTAGTAACATTTCCCATACAAATATAAGATTAATCGTCTCTTCTTATTTAACAATACTTCTCATGCAATTCAACATATAAACCTTTTTTAACATATAAACAGTGTTTAACACCTCTCTTTTTACAAGGTGAAATGGAAAATCCTTTGAGAGTTTTCAGGGACCCTCTGGGAACTTCTAAGTTCTGTAAACAGAACTTCATTTAGGTCAGAATTTCATTTAGCATTTTATTTTAAGAAATATAACTAAAGTTATCAAAATGTTAAAAAAAGTGAAAATTTTACTAAATGAGAGTCTAGGTCACTATGAGAAAATAATTATCTATTAAACAATGTGACCATGAAATAATTCTAAAGTAATTATAGAAAATAAAATGATTGTAAAAATTTTTAAGACTTTTAAACAGTGAGAAGACTCCATTTTCCTAAATAATCAGGGATATCACAAAGGTTAACATAAAACTTGGGAAATTATTCTTAAATGTTTTTAATGTTTTATTTATTTTTGAGGCAGAAAGTGACAGAGCATGAGCAGGGCAGAGGCAGAGAGAGAGAGGGAGACACAGAATCTGAAGCATGCTCCAGGCTCTGAGCTGTCAGCGCAGAGCCCAACACAAGGCTCGAACTCACAAACCACGAGATCATGACCTGAGCCAAAGTTGGACGCTTAACCGACTGAGCCACCCAGGCACCCTTCAGGAAATTATTCTTATAAGAAACAAAATCTTGAATTCATATGCAGACTACTTAAAATGTAATGAAAAACCTTTTGCAATTTTTTTTAAGAGGAGACGAATCATCCAGGAAAATTTTGTCCATTTAACAGCAAAAATACAAACATCTAGTTTTGGATCAGTGTATTATTAGAATTCATTAAAAAACACAATATAGGGGCGCCTGGGTGGCGCAGTCGGTTAAGCGTCCGACTTCAGCCAGGTCACGATCTCGCGGTCCGTGAGCTCGAGCCCCGCGTCGGGCTCTGGGCTGATGCCTCAGAGCCTGGAGCCTGTTTCCGATTCTGTGTCTCCCTCTCTCTCTGCCCCTCCCCCGTTCATGCTCTGTCTCTCTCTGTCCCAAAAATAAATAAACGTTGAAAAAAAAAATTAAAAAAAAAAAAAACACAATATAAATGAGTCCATCCAAACTTTGCCAGCTTTGACTATGCAACATGAGATTATTTTTCCAGAAATGTTCTACAACTTTTTATATCCATTCAGTTTTCATTCTGTATTTTCCTTTTTTCCATTCTAGAAAAAAACATTTTTTTTACTTTTTAGAAGTTTTTATATAAATTCCAGTTAGTTAATGTACAGTATACTATTAGTTTCATGTGTACAATATAGTGATTCAATACTTCAATAGAACACCTAATGATCATCACAACAAATGCACTGTTTAATCCCCATCACCTAATTAATCCATCACCTCACATTTCATCTCTGGTATCATCAGTTTGTTTTCTAGAGTTAAGAGTCTGTTTCTTGGTTTGCTTCTCTTTCTCACCTTTCTTTTTCTCTCAAACCCACAATTATATGGTCAATTAATCCTCTACAAAGCATAAAAGAATATCCAGTGAGAAAAAGACAGTATTATCAACAAATGGTGTTGGGAAAATTGGACAGCAACTTGGAAAAGAATGAAACTGGACCACTTTATTATATCACACACAAAAATAAATTGAAACTGGATTATAGACCTAAATGTGAGATCTCAAACCATAAAAATCCTAGAGGAAAAAACAGGTAGTAAACTTTTTGACATTGGAACTTGTAATTTCTTTCTAGATATGTCTACAGAGGCAAAGGAAACAAAAGCAAACATAAACTATTTGGACTTAATAAAAATAAAAAAAAAGCTTCTACACAGTGAAGGAAACAATCAACAAAACTAAAAGGCAACCTATGGAATGAGAGAAGATATTTTCAATGACAGATCAGATAAGTTAGTGTCCAAAATATATAAGGAAATTTTAAAATTCAATAACCAAAAAACAAGTAATCCAATTAAAAATGGGCAGAAGACATGAATAGACATTTTTCCAAAGAAGACATCCAGATGGCCAAGAAACACATGAGAAGATGCTCAACATCACTGATCATCAGGGAAATCCAAATCAAAACTACAATGATATATCACCTCACACTTGTCAGAATGGCTAAAATCAAGAATACATAAAACGGGGGCCCCTGGGTGGCTCAGTCATTTAAGCATCCAACTCTTGATTTCAGCTCAGGTCATGATCTTGTCATTTCATGTGTTCAAGCCCTACATTGGACTCTGCACAGGCAGCACGGTCTGCTTGGGATTCTCTCTCTTTCTCTCTCTCTCTGACCCTCCCCCACTAGCGCTGCCTCTTTCAAAATAGACAAACTTTAAAAAAAGAACACAAAAAACAACAGGTGTTGGTAAGGAAACCTCTTGCACTGTTGGTAGGAAAGTAAACAGGTGCAACAATGCTGGAAATCAGTATGGAGGTTGCTCAGAAAGTTAAAAATAGAACTCCCCTATGATCCAGTAATTGCAATACTGGGTATTTATCCAAAGAATATGAAAATACCAATTCAAAGGAACACATATACCCTGATGTTTATAGCAGCATTATCTGCAATAGCCTAATTATGGAAACAGCCCTAGTGTCCATCAACTGATGAATGAGTAAAGAGAGAGGCAAGCCAAGAAAGAGACTCTTAACTACAGAGAGCAAAGTGATGCTTGCCAGAGGGGAGATGGGTGGGTGGATTGTTGAATTGTTGATGGGGCTTAAGGAGTGTAATTGTTATGAGCAATGGGTGTTGAATCACTATATTGTACATCTGAAACTAATAATACACTGTATGTTACATAATTGGAAATTTAAATAAAAACTTAAAATAATTAAGATGATATATATGTATATACACACAACGGAATATCACTCAGATGAAATCTTGCCATTTTTAACAATATGGATGGAGCTAGAGAGTATTAGCTAAATGAAATAAGTTAGAGAAAGACAAAACCAGTCATTTTACTCTAGGACAGTTTCTGTTTCTCCCCTTAAATAACATTATTATCATGTATATATTTCCTTATCAAAAAACACAAACTTCTTTCATTGCATAATTTGCATACACAGTTGTATCCCTTCACTGTCATCTCTACTAGTAGGTTTTGTTGTCATATATTGATTATAATTTTTAACATTAGTGACCTTTTTCTACAAAGAAAACTAGGAAGTAAATTTTGAATCATTTGTCATGTGGCAGAATAGTGTAGCAGACTAGTAAAATTAGAGTATACTAGATCACAATTTTATAGGCATACGTTTCCTCATGGTATAGTTTTTAAATTTGTCAAAAAGAACATGTTTACTAACAGGCCCCAGTATTTTTAGCCTCTGTAAGCCATATAAAATAAACTCATGACTACTTCAGTATTTCATCCTACATATAAATTATCTAGATATTTAATAAATATCCATTACTTGAGTTAGCATTATTTTAAGGCTGCAAATTACCAAAGAAGTTTTAGAAATTACTTCTAAGCAGACATATTATAACATTAAAAGTAGCCACCAACTCAAGTTATTTTTCTGTTGACTATTTTGGTAGTACATGCAGGTTAGGCAAGTACTGAAAACAAAAATATCTAAGCAAAATTACATACATTTATTTGTTTCTTTTTACTGTTGTGTTTGGCATGAATGAAGTAGTTCATTTTTACTATGTCTAGTACATTTGGTTTTACATTGAAACTATAATTTTTATAATTTTAAGTATCTATTAGATATATTACTTTACATAACTAGTAAGCCAACTATAACAAAACCATATGTTTGAATTATGATAAATGGTGATAAATCAGAAGATATAAACCCATTTTTATTAAGCCAATATTAACAAATACTCTTACTGACCTAAATAATGTGAAGTTGCAAAAGCAGTTGTGTTCATCTTGATATTTCTGAGTGTTATACAAATAATTCATATGAACAATTCTTTATATCTCAAAGTCAATTAGAATGGAGCTTCTTTAGAAGATTTTTTACTAAGATTTTTATTTTAATTCCAGTATAGTTAACAGTGTCTTATGTATGTATGTATGTATGTATTTTTTAAATTTACAACCCAGTTAATTAACATATAGTGTAATAAAGATTTCAGGAGTAGAGTTTAGTTATTCATCATTTACATATAACACCCAGTGCTCATACAAACAAGTGTCCTCCTCAGTTTCCCTTGCCCATTTAGCCCACCCCCCCCCACAACCCACCCCACTAGCAATCCTCAGTTTGTTCTCTGTATTTAAGAGTCTCTTATGGTTTGTCTCCCTTTTATATTTGCTTTCCTTCCCTTATGTTTATCTGTTTTGTATCTTAAATTCCACATATGAGTGAAATCATGTGATATTTGTCTTTCTGTAACTGACTTATTTCTCTTAGCATAATACACTCTAGTTTCATCCACGTTGTTTCAAACGGCAATATTTCATTCTTTTTTCATCGCCGAATCATATTCCATGGTATACCACATCTTCTTTATCCATTTGCCAGTCAATGGACATTTGCAATCTTTCCATACTTTGGCTATTGTTGATAGCGCTGTAATAAATATTGGGGTGCATGTACCCCTTCAAATCAGCACTCCTGTATACTTTGGATTAATACCTAGTAGTGGAATGGTTGGGTCATAGGGTAGTTCTATTTTTAATTTTTTTGAGGAATCTCCATACTGTTTTCCAGAGTGACTGCACCTATTTGCATTCTCACCAGCATTGCAAAACGGTTCCTCTTTCTCCACATCCTCTCCAGCAGCTGTTGTTAAATTTAGCCACCTGACAGGTGTGAGGTGGTATCTCAATGAGATTTTGATTTATATTTCCCTGACAATGAGTGATTTTGAGCATCTTTTAATGTATCTGTTAGCCATCTGGATGTTTTATTTGGAGGAGTTTATTCATGGCTTTTGCCCATTTCTTGACTGGATTATATGTTTTGTAGGTGTTGAGTTTGATAGTTTCTTTATAGATTTTGGATACTGACACTTTATCTGATATGTCATTTGCAAATATCTTTCCCATTCTGTTGATTGCCTTTTAGTTTTGCTGACTCTTTCCTTTGCTGTGGGGACGATTTTTATCCTGATGAGGTCCCAATAGTTATTTTTTTTTTTTTGCTTTAGTTTCCCTTGCCTCCAGAGACATGTCAAGTAAGAAATTGCTGTGGCCGAGTTCAAAGAGATTTTTGCCTGTTTTCTCCTCTAGGATTTTGATGGCTTCGTGTCTTACATTTAAGTCTTTCATCATTTTGAGTTTATTTTGTGTATGGTGTAACAAAGCGGTGCAGGTTCATTGTTCTGAATGTCAGTGTCCAGTTTTCCCAGCACCATTTGCTGAGAAGACCTTTTTTCCATTAGATATTCTTTCCTGCTTTCTCGAGGATTAGTTGACCATACGTTTGTGGGTCCATTTCTGGGTTCTCTATTCTATACCATTCATCTGAGTGTCTGTTCTTGTGCCAGTACCATACTGTCTGGATGATTTTATTTATTTGGGTCCTTTCCTTTTCCTTTTTGATCACTATGGCTAGTGAGTCCATTTCTGGGTTCTCTACTCTGTTCCATTTATCTATCTATGTGTCTGTTCTTGTGCCAGTACCATACTGTCTTGATGAATATAGCTTTGTAATACAGCTTGAAGCCTGGAATTGTGCTCCAGCTTTGGTTTTCTTCTCAACATTACTTTGGCTATTGAGGGTCTTTTCTAGTTTCATACAAATTTTAGGATTGTTTGCTCTAGCTGTATGAAGAATGATGGTGATATGGATAGGGATTGCATTGAATATGTAGATTGCTTTGGGTAGTATCAACATTTTAACAGTATTTTTTTTCTTCCAATATATGAGCATGGGATGTTTTTCCATTTCTTTGTGTCTCCTTCAATTTCTTTAACAAGCTTTCTAAAGTGTTCAGGGTAAGGACTTTTCACCTCTTTGGTCAGGTTTATTCCTAGGTAATTTATGGTTTGTCCTGCAGTTGTAAATGGGATCGATTCCTTGATTTGTATTTCAGCTGTTTACTTATTCGTGTATAAAAATGCTACCAATTTCTGTAAATTGATTTTATATCCTGCAGCTTTCCTGAATTCATGTATCAGTTCTAGTAGTTTTTTGGTGGAGTCTTACATAGAGTATCATCTCATCTATAAACAGTGAAAGTTTGCCTTCCTCCTTGCCAATTTGGATGTCGTCTATTTCTTTGTGTTGCCTAATTGCTGTGGCTAGGACTTCCAACACTATGTTCAATAACAATGGTGAGAGTGGATATCCTTGTCATGTTCCTGATCTTAGGCAGAAAGCTTTCAGTTTTTCCCCTTTGAGGATGATATTACTGATGGGTCTTTCATATATGGCTTTTAAGATTTTGAGGTATAATCATTTTATCCCTACTTTCTTGAGGGTTTTTATCAAGAAAGGAAGCTATATTTTGTCAAATGCTTTCTCTACATGTGTTGAGATTATGCGGTACTTATTCTTTCTTTTGTTAATATTATGTATCACACTGATTGATTTCCAGATATTGAACCAGCCCTGCATGTCAGGAATAAATCCCAGTTGGTCGAGGTGAATAATTCTTTTACTATTTTGTTGAATCCTGACTGCTAGTATCTTGTTGAGAATTTTTGCATCCATGTTCATCAAGTAAATTAATGTATATTTCTCCTTTTTAGTGGGGTCTTTGTCTGGTTTTGGAGTCAAGGTAATTCTGGTCTCATAAAATGAGGATGGAAGTTTTCCTTCAATTCCTACTTTTTGGAACAGCTTCAAAGGGTGTTAACTCTTATTTAAACATTTTGTATAATTCCCCTGGAAACCCATCCAGCCTTGGACTCTTGTTTGCTGGGAGAGTTTTCATTATTGATTCAATTTCGTTACTGGATATGGGTCTGTTCAAATTCTCTATTTCTTCCTGTTTCCGTTTTTGTAGTTTATATGTTTCTAGGAATTAGTCCATTTCTTCCAGATTGCCCAATTTATTGGCATATAAATGCTCATAATATTCTCTTATAATTGTTTGTAATTTTGTGGTGTTCGTTGTTATCTCTCCTCTTTCATTCGTGATTTTATTTATTTGGGTCTTTTCCTTTTCCTTTTTGATCACTATGGCTAGGGGTTTATCAATTTTTAAAAATTATTTCACAGAACCAGTTCCTGTTGTCATTGATGTGTTATACTGGGTCCCCCCCCCAATATCATTGATTTCTGCTCTAATCTTTATTATTTCCCATCTTCTGCTGTTTGGGGGCATTATTTGCTGTTCTTTTTCCAGATATTTTAGGTGTAAAGTTAGGTTGTGTATTTAAGATCTTTTTTCCTTCATTAAGAAGGCCTGGATTGCTATATACTTACCTTTTATGACCGACTTTACTGCCTCCCAGAGGTTTGGGACTGTCATGTTTTCATTTTCATTGGCTTCCATGTAACTTTTTAATTTCCTCATTAATGTCTTAGTTAACACATTTATACTTTTGTACAATTCTCTTTAATCTCCAAGTATTCATGGTCTTTCAAAATTTTGAGTTTCATAGCGTTGAGGTTTGAAAATATGCAAGGTATGATCTTGATCTTTTTGTACTTGCTGAGGGTTGATTTGTGTACCACTATGTGATCTATTTTGGAGAATGTTCCTTGTTCACTCAAGAATAATGTGTATCCTGATGCTTTAGGATAAAATGTTCTGAATATATCTGTTAACTCCATCCAGCCCAGTGTGTCATTCAAAACCATTGTTTCCTTCTTAATATTTTGCTTACATGATCTGTCCATTGTTGTAAGTGGGGTGTTGAAGTCCCCTACTATTAAGGAATTATTACACATGAGTTTCTTTATGTTATTATTAATTGATTTATATACTTGGTATATATTTGGGTGATTTATATATGTTGGGGGCATAAATATTTACAATTGTGGGATCTTCTTGGTGTATAGAACACTTAATTATGATATAATGCCCTTCTTCATCTCTTATAACAGTCTTTATTTTAAAATCTAGTTTGTCTGGGGGCACCTGGGTGGCTCAGTTGGTTAAGCGTCTTACTTTGGCTCAGGTCATGATCTCACAGTTTGTAGGTTCGAGCCCCACATCGGGTTCTGTGCTGATGGCTCAGAGTCTGGAGCCTGCTTCAGATTCTGTACCTCCCTCTCTCTCTGCCCCTTCCTCACTCATACTCTGTTTCTCTCTCTGCTTCAAAAATAAACATTAAAAATCAATCAATCAATCAATAAATCTACTTTGTCTGATATAAGTATGGCTACACCAGCTTTCTTTTGGTGACTATTATGATGGTAGATGGTTCTCCATATACTTATTTTCAACCTGTAGGTGTCTTTAGGTCTAAAGTGGGCTTCTTGTAAGCAGCATATAGATGCTTCTTGTTTTCTTATCCCTTCTGATACTCTATGTCTTTTGAATGGAGCATTTAGTCTATTCATATTTAAACTGAGTAATGAAAGATATGAATTTAGTGCCATTGTGTTGACTTAGAGTTTGAGTTTCTGGTGGTGTTCTCTGGTCCTTTCAAGTGCTTCTTTATTTTGATCTTTTTGTTTTGTTTCATCTTTTCTCCACTCACAGAGCCCCCCTTGAAATTGTGCTGGTCTTCTAGGCAATGTACTTGGAAGGCGCAGTTGTTTGGGGCTTGGTGTAACAGCTCTGTTCTCCACTAGGTAGTGCTGTTTAGGTTCAGTGTGGTGCATGTGCTGGTGTGCACAGAAGAGGTGGCAATGGCTTCACTCAGCCCCCTAGGCTCTGGCTCAGGAACTTTGTACTCTCACCGACCTGCAATCAATACCCCTCCTTTGTCTCAGGACTCCATCCATTATCCACCTCTATCCTGTCCATTTTCAAGCTGTCCACCTGCCAGGTGGCACTTCCCTCCAGAGTTTTATCTCAGATTACGTTGAGTTTCCAAACCCCACACTTCAGAGACCCCTGCAGCTTGGACCTGTGCTGACTGTCAGAGGGAGGGTCTTGTTGAGCAATGGCTGGGTGCCAGCTTGCCCCAAATAACATTCATGCGATTGCACAGTGGCAGATATTCAGAGATTGTTGCAATTCCCAACACATGACCAGTGCCAAGTTTCAACACACTCTAGCATCTTTCTCTTAATACCAGCAAGCATGGTTGCTTTCTGGGTCTGCTGGGACCTTTGCCTGTGGGGAGGCCATATGGCCTCTTCCAAATGCTCTCCATGCAGGGGTAGATCCCTGTGTGACACACGGACCCTTCAGAACCTGCTTCCTGCTCCTGGGGATTCACCCTTTTTCCTCACCAGGGAACTGCCAGGTACTGAGCTCTGGAATTTCAGGCTCTGCCACTCCACTGTTTATAGAATCCTATTAGTATTGAAACCCTCTCCTTTCTCCCCATCAATGGTTTTGGGGAACAGATTTCTTGTTCAGTCTTTTGTGAATGTTTTCACTCTTTTCCTTTCTCTCCAGCTACTATCAGAGAAATGCTTTTTTCTGCATGGTCCCAGTGCATCTCACTCTCTCCCTTTCTCTTTCTCTGTCCTCTCTCTGCAAAAACAGCTCCCTACCCTCTATGGCTTTTCTCTTCCCTCAGTTGATCTCTCCCCGCTGTGTGCCTGCCAAGTTCTGTGGGTCAAGATAAACAGATTGTTGTGTTAATCTTCCAATCAATTTCCTAGGTGTGAAAAATAGTTTGGTGCTGATCTAGCTGGGTTTCAGGGATGAGACATACTGAGAGCCTCCATGCTGTTCCTCACCTTCCCAACTCCCCAACATACAGTGTTATATTGGTTTCAGATGACAATATAATGATTCAACAATTCTATACTCCATGCTTATCATGATAAGTGTACTCTTTAATACCTATCACCTATTTCACCCAATCCTCACCCACCTCCCCACTGGTAACCATCATTTTGTTCTCTATGGTTAAGAGTTTATTTCTTGGCTTGCCTCTCTCTCTCTTTTTTTTTTCCATTGATCATTTGTTTTGTTCCTCAAATTCCGTATATGAGTGACATCATATGGTATTTGTCTTTTTCTGACTGCCTTATTCTACTTAGCATTACACTGTATAGCTCCATCCATGCTGTTGCAAATGGCAAGATTTCCTTCTTTTCTATGTCTGAGTAATATTCCATTGTATATATTCCATTGTGTGTGTGTGTGTATATATATATATATATATATATATATATATATATGTATATATATATATATATGTATTCATTTATACCATATGTTCTTTATCCATTCCTCAGTTGATGGACATTTAGGTTGTTTCCATAATTTGGCTATTGTAGATAATGCTGGTATAAACATCAAGGTGCATGTAACCCTTTGAATTAGTATTTTTGTATTCCTGGAGTGCAATTTATAGATCATAGGGTAGTACTATTTTTAACTGTTTGAGGAAACTACATACTGTTTTCCAGAGTGCACCCATTTATATTTATGCCAAGAGTGTAAGAAGGTTGCTTTTTTCTCCACTTCTTTGTCAACACTTGTTTCCACTGTTTTTCATTTTAGCCATTCTGACAAGTGTGAGGTGATATTTCATTGTTATTGAGATTTGCATTTTACTCATGGTGAGTGGTGTTGAGCATCTTTTCATGAGTCCATTGGATATCTGTATATCTTATTTGGAGAAATGTTTAGACCTGTGTCCTGCCCATTTTACTAGGATTATTTGCTTTTTGGGTATTGACTTTTAACAGTTCTTTATATATTTTCAATACTAACCCTTTATTGCACGTGTCATTTGCAAATGTCCTCTCCCATTCAGTGAGTTTTTGTTTTGTTTTTGTTTTCCTGTGCAGAAGTTGTTTTTTTTTATTTTCATGTTGCCCCAATAGTTTATTTTTTTTTGTTTGTTTCCCTTGCCTCAAGAGATATATCTAGAAAGACGTTGCAATGGCTGATGTCAAAGAGGTTACCTCCTGTGTTCTCTTGTAGGATTTTTATGTTTTCAAGTCTTAAACTTAGATCTGTAATCCATATTGAACTTATTTTTGTGTATGGTGTAAGAAAGTGGTCTAAATTCATTCTTTTGCATGCTGCTTTTAAGTTTTCCCAGCACCATTTGTTGAAGAGAATGTCTTTTTCCCATTGGATATTCTTTCCTGCCTTATGAGAGGTTAATTGCCCATATAATTGTGGGTTTATTTCTGGGTTTTCTATTCTGTTCCATTGACCTATGTGTGGATTTTTTTTGCCTGTACCATACTGTTTCGATTACTCCAGCTTTGGAATGGTGATACCTCCAACTTTGCTTTTCTTTTTCAAAATTACTTTGGAAAAATGGGTGTTTTGTTGTTCTATACAAATTTTAGGATTTTTTAAATTTTATTTCTGTGAAATATGTTGTTGGTATTTTGATAAAGATGGCATTAAACATGTAGTAAGTTTTGGATATTATAGACACTTTAACAGTATTTGTTCTTCCAACACATGAGAATGGTATGTCTTTCCATTTTGTTGAATCATCTTGAATTTCTGTCATCAATGTTGTGGTTTTCAGAGTAAAGTTCTTTCATATATTTGGTTAAGTTTATTCCTAGGTATTTTATTGTTTTTGGTGAAGTTATAAATGAGATTGTTTTCTTAATTTCTGTTTCTGCCACTTTATTTTTAGTGTATGGGAATACAACAGATATTTGTACATTTATTTGAATCTTGTGAATTTACTGAATTCATATATGAGTTCTAGCACTGTTTTGGTGACTCTTTATGGTTTTCTATATAAATTATGTCATTTGCAATGAGTGGAACTTTAACATCTTCCTTGATATTTTGAAGGCCGTTTTTTCCTTTTTTTGGTCCAATTGCTGTGGTTAGGACTTCCAGTACTATGTTGAATAAAAGTGGTGAAAATGGAGCATCCCTGTCTTGTTCTTGGCTTTAGGGGGAGAGTTGTCTGTTTTTCCACATTGAATATGATGTTAGCTGTGGGGTTTTCATATAAGGACTTTATTATGTTCATGTATGTTCCCTCTACACCTACTTTGTTGAAGGTTTTTTCATCATGAATGGATTTTGTAGTTTGTCAAGTGCTTTTTCTGCATTTTTTAAATGATCATATGGTTTTTCATTTCTGTCAATGATGTGATGTATTGAGTGATTTGCAAATATTGAACCACTCTTACATCCCAGGAATAAACCTGATTATGGTGAGTGATTTTTTTAGTGTATTGTTTGATGTGGTTTGTTATTAGTTTCTTGAGGATTTTTGCATCTATGTTTATCAGAGATACAAGCCTGTAGTTCTCTTGTTTGTGGAGTTCTTATCTTGTTTTGTTACTAGGTGATTCCAGGTTCTTAGTGTGTATTTGGAAGTTTATCGTCTTCAATTTTTTTGGATAATTTGAGAATGATAGGTATTAACTCTTCTTTAAATGTTTGGTACAATTCACTTGTAAGCATACTGGTCCTGGACTTTTGTTTCCTGGGAGTTTGTTTGTTTGTTTGTTTGTTTTGTACTGGTTTGATTTCATTGCGGGTTATTGGTCTTTTCAAATTTTTTATTTCTTTCTGCTTCAGTTTTGGTAGGTTATATGTTTCTGGGAATTTATCCATTACTTCTAGTTTGACCAATTTGTTGTTATACAATTTTTCATAATACTCTGTTATAATTGTTTGTATTTCTGTGGTGTTGGTTGTTATTTCTCTTCTTTCATTTTGAATTTTATTTATTTGAGTTATATCTCAATGAAACTGGTAGAGGTTTATCAATTTTGTTGATCATTCCAGAAAAACATCTTTTTTTCATTGATTTGCACTATTGATTTTTAGTTTCTATACTATTTACTTCTGCTGTATTTTTAAAATTTCTTTCCTTCTGCTTGATTGGGGTTTTGTTTGTTTTTCTTTTTATAGCTTCTCTAGGTATAAGGTTAGAGCATTTATTGGAGATTTTCTTGCTTCTTGAGATAGCCCTGTATTGCTATAAACTTCCCTTTTAGAACAGTTTTTACTGCCTCCAAAATATTTTGGATTATTGTGTTTTCATTTTCATGTAATTTTTAAAATATTTTCTATTATTTCTTCATTAATCCATTCATTTTTAGTAGTATATTATTTAACCTCCATGTATTTGTGGTCTTTCTGGATTTTTTTTTTGTCATTGATTTCTAGTTTCATAGTGTTGAGTACAGAAAACATGCATGCTATGACTTTGATCTTCTTGAATTTGTTAATATTTTTTTTGTAACCTAATATGTGATCTATTCTGGAGAATGATCTATGTATACTTGAGAAGAATGTGTATGTAGTATGCTGTTTTAGGATGGAATATTCTAAAAATATTTGTTAAATCTATCTGGTTCATTATTTCATTCAAATCCATTGTTTCCTTGTTGACTTTCTGTTTGGATGATCTCTCCATCTATGTAAGTGGGGAGATAATATCTCCTACTATTATTATACTACCACAAACATTTCACTTATCCTTGTTATTAATACTCTTATGTATTTGGGTGTTTTCATGTTGGGTGCAAGAATATTTACAACTGGTATGCCTTCTTCTTGGATTGTTTCCTTTATGATTATATATCTTTATTTGTCTCTTGTTATAATTTTTATTTAAAAGTGTATTTTTTCCCGTATAGGTATTGCTATTCTTGCTTTCTTTTGGCATACATTTTCATGAAAAATGTTTCTCCATTCTCTCACTTTCAATCTGCATGTGTCTTTAGGTCTCAAATGCGTCTCTTGTAGGCAACATATAGATGGGTCTTGTGTTTTTTTTTTTATATCCACTCTGTCACCCTATGTCTTTTGATTGGAACATTTATTCCATTTACATTCAATGTAATTATATATAGATATGTATTTATTATTATTTTTATACTTGACTTGTGGTTGTTTTTATAGTTTTACTCTGATTCTTTTTTCTCTTGATTTCTTTCATGGTTGGTGGTTTTCTTTAGTGACATACTTCATTTGCTTTCTCTTTATTCTTTACATATTTACTACTGGTTTTTGATTTGTGGTTACTATTACACTTGCATATATCACCTGTTGTGTATACCAGTCTATATTAAGTTGAAGGTTGCTTAAGTTTGAACCCACTCTTTAGTCTTCTCCACCCCCACTTCAACATTTTGGATATATGGTGTCATATTTTACATCTTTTTATTTTATGAATCTCTTGACTGGTTTTATTGAAATACTTCGTTTTATTGATTTTATTTTCATATTTTCATATTGTTTTTATTTTCATATTTTCACTTATGTTATTTCCTTTCCATTCAGAGAGTATTGTTTAATATTTCTTATAGGGCTGGTTTATTGGTAATGAACTCCTTTTCATTTTTGTTTTGTTTTTGTTTGTTTTTCTTTTTTCCTTTTCTTTCTTTCTTTCTTTCTTTCTGGCTGAGAAACTCCTTATTACTCCTTCTATTCTGAATATTAGCTTTTGTGGATAGAATATTCTTGGCTGCATATTTTCCCCTTTCATCACTTTGAATATATGATGCTACTCCCTTCCAGCCTGCAAAATTTCTGCTGAAAAATCCACTGATGGCCATATAAGGTTTCCCTTGCATGTAACTGTCTTCTTTTCTCTTGCTGCTTTTAAGTTTTTTTAACCACTACTTTTTGCTATTTTAATTATTATGTGTGTTGGTGTGGACTTCCTCGGGTTGATATTTTGGGATGATCTTTGTGCTTCCTGGATCTGGATATCTGTTTCTTACCCTAGATTAGGGAAGTTATAAGCTATTATTTTTTAATGTTTATTTATTTATTTTTGAGAGACAGAGAGATAGAGCATGAGCAGGGGAGGGGCAGAAAGAGAGGGAGACACAAAATCTGAAGCAAGCTCCAGGCTCTGAGTTGTCAGCACAGAGCCTGATGTGGGACTCAAACTCATGAACCAGGAGATCATGACCTGAGCTGAAGTCGGATGCTTAACTGACTGAACCACCCAGGCACCCCTTAACTATTCTTTCCAAATAAATGTGCTGTCACATTTTCTCTCTTATTCTTCTGGGATCCCTATAATGCAAATGTTATTGTGCCTGATGGAGTCACTGAGTTTCCTCAGACTCTTCTGAATTTGCATAATTGTTTTCTTTTTATTTTCTCAGTTTGATGACTTTCTATTATTCTGTCTTTCAGGTTATTAATTCATTCTTATGTTTCCTTTAGGGTGCTACTGATTCCATCCAGTGTTTTTTTTTTTTTAATTCCATTTATTGTACTCTTCATTTCTGACTATTTTAGTCATCTTGTTAAGGGTCTCAGTGATGTCCTTCACTCTTTTCTCGAGTCTAGTGAGTATCTATGTTTTTTACTTTAAATTCTCAATCAGGCATATTAATTATATCCATTTGGCTTAGGTCTCTTATGGTTTTGTGCTGTTCTTTCATTTAGGAAATATTCCTCTGTGTCTTCATTTCGTCTAACTCTTTGTATCTGTTTCTGTGTGTTAGGGAAGTCAGGTTTGTCTCTTGTTTCTGAAGGTAATGGCTTTATGAAGAAGATCCTGTTGTCCCCTGTAGTGCAGTGTCCCCTGTTTCCCAGGACCTTGTGATTCAGGAATTGTCTCCTATGTGTGTTGCTTATGTCTTGCTGTTGAATCCTGGCCTCTTTTTCCATAAGTTCAGTTTTTTTGCTGAGGCTCTCTTTGCCTGTTGTCAGCATTCTTTGGTCCCTGGCATGACGTGCTTATGGGCTTGCTAAATGAGGCATGCCACTGCTGCCACTGGAACTGAGGTCCCACAAAATGTACAGGTTGGGAGATAAGGTGTTGGTGTGGTTTGCACCAGTCTTCTGGAAAGAGGGCTTACAGCACCTTGACTAAGGCCAGCATGGCTGGGAAGAGTGAATCTGCTGAACAGCAGGGAATGGGGCTAGGTGTAAGCAAGTTAGGGAGTGGTGGCATTATGCTGGTTTCTGCAGGTGTCCCTGTGTTTATGCTGAGGGGAAGAGAAGTGAAATGGTGCATACCAGCTTCTTTGTTCCTTGAGGGGTCTCCCTGTGATCCCTGCCCTTACAGGCCATGCTAAGATGAGTAAATCACTCTCCCTCCTATCTGCCCTTGTCATTTTTCAAACTGCTGTTTCCACACTATCTCTGTGGGTTGTTTGTTGTGCTGTCTCTTTAAGGGCCCAGGCTTCACTTCCTAATGCCCTCTGGGTTCTGCCAGAGCTTAGATCATCAATTATTTAAATTCCATTATTTAAGTCCTGCTCTTTGTAATAACTCATGCAATTTGGCCTTTGTCACTTTAAAAGTCAAATATTATGGGGTTCATTATCCTTGTGTGGGTTCCCCAGCATGGCTGCTATTTGCCCTTCTCTGCACCACTGGCTCCCTCTTCATGGTGGATGGCCATGGTCCCTTTAGTTCACAAACTATGTCTTTTTCCCTTCCTACCTTCTTTGACGTGCCTTCTTTTCTACCTTTGGTTGTGAGGTTTGTTTTGCCAGTATTCAGATACTTTTCTGGGTTATCTATGCTAACATGAGAGTTATCTAATTTTATCCATGGGATGCAGCAAGTGTAAGGTCATCCTATTCCACCATATTCCCAGTCTCTCTTTACAGGATTTTAAGAATTAACCTGGGAATACTATCCGGATGTAGGAAAATATTATATATACATAACTTACTTGCATGTATATATAACCATATAAGTATAGATAAATTTAAATGTAAACCTTATAGCTAACTTCATTCTAAAATTTTAATCATTAACTAAATAGATTAACAATGTAATACAAACTCACTACTTTATATAAAATAGTTGGCTCTCATATTTAATCAATTTTATATTTTTACTTATATTGTGTTTCTGTCAGATGGAACAAGTTAAGGTTACCATCAATATAAGGGTTATTTTCACCAATATTTATGGAAAAACTCTAAGGTTTTTTGTTGTGTTATGCAGTTGTTTTGGGAGTCCCTAAGTCCCTTGGGAGCCCCTGATAGAGGGCACAGGGCCTAGAGACTTCAGGGAGTTGGGAGGTTGAAGTGGGAAAGAAAAAGCCTTTCAGGGGTGGGAAGAAAGATGGAGGAGATAAGAGTTTGAAGGGGGACATATCAAAGGATTCAATGGACGTGAAGGGAAAATCAAAAGTGATAAAATGGGAAAAGAAGGGAGGTGATAGGAAGATTTTAGAGCAGCCAGTTTGAGGTGATTTTAAGTTTCTTAAAGAAGCCAATGAAGTCTCAAGTTATCATTAGTTAAATCTTGTAAATGAGAGAGGAAGTAGACAGGATTAGTGCCTAGAAGGGGAACATATATTCTTAAGGGTTTTGAGAAGGGGTGCTTCAGTTAACTAAGAAGTTCTTATGGGAGAAGCATAATCAAATAGAGAGGACAAAGAAGCCTCACACTGAGCTAGCATAAAAGTCTCCAGTGCAGAAGCCGGTGAATCACCACTCATAAGAAGAAGCCAAGAAGAATTTCCAGCCCAGGAGTCAGAGACTAAATTCTGACAACAAACATCCAGGAAAAACTTCCAGCGCAGGAAGAACATTTCACACAAAGAAGACATGGACTATGAAGCATCTTTAGAGAGTACACTAATAATATTAAGTATCAAAATACCTTTTTTATTGTATTTCAAAGCACTGCTATCTGAAGCACTGGCTCAGGAGTCATATTCATCAATCGGTCCTCAATCAGTAGTGAAGATGAAGAATTCAATGGTGCACACTTGGGATTCCTGTGTAAGAAGTATAGTGTTCCTGTGATGAACCTGATCCTGTCCAAATTCCAGCATTGTAACCATTAGGGGAAAACATTCTGACACTTGGCAAAATGGTAGAAAAGTCTTTATTCAGGAACACTTCTATAAGTGTCAAGACTATTGCAATAGGGAGAAAGATAGGTTTCAACTTTGAATACAGCAAAGATAGCTGGAGATTTATGCTGAATGATCAGAGTAAGGGGAGCAATGGATGGAAAATTACTAAAAGGAAACATCAAGGATAGGAAGAATTATTGCTAAACTAACTTAATATAATTCTTTCTGAAGACAGGCCAGGGTAATCACAGATCAAGGATGGAAGATGAGGAATTTGATCATATATTAAGGATGATTACATTTCAAGGGTGGGAGACTCTTTCTAAACTAACTTAATAGGATTCTTGCTAGAACTAAACTATGCAGCCAAAGATAGTGCTCAAACATAATAGTTTCAAAGAAGGCTCAAAGGAGTCTGTCTGAAGTTTGGTTAAAGAGTCCTTGGTACAATCCCCCCAATAATTTATGGAGACAATAGTCACCCTAATTTTTGAGTTTGGGTTTCTGAAGCTAAAAGAGGAGAAAATTTACCATGTGAAATGTGACATATAATTTTGTATCTTCTGTTTCTTGCTTCCTACTTTTCAAATATATATGCATGAGCAGAAACAGAGATCTAGGAAAATTGAACAATGGAGCATTTCTGTCATGAAGGGCAAGTACCTCTTTTACCACTACACACACATACTTCTGAACTAGATCAGAATTAGTCTAATGATTGTCAGTAGACTGGACAGGTAATTGTTAAATATTTAAGAATTTGATTAGAGTGTTCCTATCTTAAAATCGGCCAAGGTATGTATGATTATGTATACCATGGAAATGAGCAAACACTACAAGTAAGGACTCCCCCCCCCCCACACAAGAACTGGTTTACCAGCATAAGATTGGATATGAACAAAGATCTAACCAGGAGATCTTTCTGGTTACATGAAACATGATTTTTATTTTTATTTTTCCTTTTTTCGTTTATTTTTTAGTTTTCTTTGCTGCTTTCTTTTTTAAAGAGGAACAGAGGGGCGCCTGGGTGGCTCAGTTAAGCGTCCGACTTCGGCTCAGGTCAAGATCTCGCAGTCCCTGAGTTCGAGCCCCGTGTCGGGCTCTGT
This sequence comes from Lynx rufus, assembly GCF_022079265.1. Lineage (NCBI taxonomy): Eukaryota > Metazoa > Chordata > Mammalia > Carnivora > Felidae > Lynx > Lynx rufus. Next base: position 8,942,565 of record NW_025814846.1, read on the forward strand.
GCTGACTGCTCAGAGCCTGGAGCCTGTTTCAGATTCTGTCGCCCTCTCTCTCTGACCCTCCCCCATTCATGCTCTCTCTCTCTCTCTCTCTGTCTCAAAAATAAATAAACGTTAAAAAAAATTTAAAGAGGAACAGAAAGGTAAGTATAAGCTAAGAATTTGTTGACCTCCCAGTGACCCTCCTCCTACACCTCCACACTGCAAAACCTACAGTAATCATTAGTGGTACTTGAGAATTTTTAAATCTTTCCATTTTTTTTGTTTGTTTTTCATAGCCGGAGTGATATTGGACAAAGATCTGCTTGTCTAACACTTGTTTTAAGTTTCAAAGGAAACTACTAGCAAGAGCTGACAATCTTCTAGACAAAACCATTCTTAAATTTTAGAAACCCATTTCACAGTCCTGGAAGTCATTAAAGCAAACCATAAAGATAAGAACACATTTTATAAAATACTACATCTGGTAAATTTATGTTTTCTATTGATTTTCCGGATACAAAATCATCCATGTTGTCCTTGGTTTTATTCTTTAATTCATTTTTCTCTGTTTGCCCTATAAAACAATAATGTTTTCTTTTTTTAATATTTTTATTATTTATTTTTGAGAAAGAGAGAGAGATACAGAGCGTGAGTGGGGGAGGGACAGATAGAGAGAGGAAGACACAGAATCCAAAGCAGACTCCAAGCTGTCAGCACAGAGTCTGCCATGGGGCTTGAACTCACAAACTCTGAGATCATAACCTGAACCAAAGTCGGACACAACCAACTGAGCCCCTAGGAGCCCCAAAACAATAATGTTTTCTATACCACAGTAGTCACGTATGTTAATTTAAATTTAAATTAGTTACAATTTTAAAATTCCATTCTGTCACAATAACCACATTTCAATGCTTAATATTCACATGCAGCTTATGCCTACTGTATTGCTGACCAGTTTTCAGCAAAATTCTTCTGCAAAGTGTATGATTGTAAATACTTTAGCCTTTGCAGATTACTATCACAACTATTTATCTTGTGCTTGAAAGTAGACATCTTATTTATCTTATAGCTTGAAAGTAGACATCAATAATACCTAAATAAATAGATGTGGCTGTTGCAATAAAACTTCATTTACAAACAGTGATTTTATAGACCATAATTTAAAACAAATCAGAGAATGATTCAACACTTCCCTCATTTCCTAAGTGTATGGGAGGATAACTTTTTGAAATACTAAGTATTTTAAACTGCAAGAGGTTTTTAAAAAATGTTTAAATATGTCTGTTATTATTGCTTCATGTATTCCTATACTTAATTGATAAAAAAATATAGGATGATAAAACTCTATATCGTAAAGGCAGGAAATTATAAGAATCTTTAATTAACAAGATTTTTTCTTTCTTTCCTCTATAATTTGAGGGAATCAAGAAATGGGAAATTGGATGCTCAGATTTATGTTTTGGATCCTCATATCAGAAACCATTATATGTGTAATATACATTATCATATGATCTTAAACCTTTATGTGTAACTTAAATATGTAATAAATAATTAGGAAAGTTATACTTACACTTTTTATTTTTTATTAAATTTTGTTTCTCTCCACTATAAAAGCCATATATCTTAATTTTATACAATTTGAAAAATTAAAACAGGAAGAAAAAGAAAAAATACTAATAGTTCTGCTTCACAGAATCACCATAAACATTGAACTTAGTTCCATTATATTTTATTCCATTCTTTAAACACTTAAAAGATTTTTCTTCTTATATAATTATTATTATACTATTCATTCAAATTTATTATTTTTCAATTTTGTCAAGTTAATATTATTTCTTGTTCAGCATAATCTTAATAGCTATATGGGATGATATTGAGAGAGTATACTAGAATGTACTTCAAAATTTCCCTAACATTTCTTCCAGGTTGTCCAGTTTGTTGGCATATAATTTTTAATAGTATTCCCTGGTAACTGCTTGTATCTCTGAGGGATTGGTTGTAATAATTCCATTTTCATTCATGATTTTATCTATTTGGGTCATCTCCCTTTTCTTTTTGAGAAGCCTGGCTAGAGGTTTGTCAATTTTGTTTATTTTTTCAAAAAACCAACTCTTGGTTTCATTGATCTGCTCTACAGTTTTTTTGGATTCTATATTGTTTATTTCTGCTCTGATCTTTACTATTTCTCTTCTTCTGCTGGGTTTAGTCTGTCTTTGCTGTTCTGCCTCTATTTCCTTTAGGTGTGCTGTTAGATTTTGTATTTGGGATTTTTCTTGTTTCTTGAGACAGACCTGGATTGGAATGTATTTTCCTCTCAGGACTCCCTTCGCTGCATCCCAAAGCGTTTGGATTGTTGTCTGTTCATTTTCGTTTGTTTCCATATATTTTTAAATTTCTTCTCTAATTGCCTGGTTGACCCATTCATTCTTTAGTAGGATGTTCTTTAACCTCCATGCTTTTGGAGGTTTTCCAGACTTTTTCCTGTGGTTGATTTCAAGCTTCATGGCATTGTGGTCTGAAAGAGTACATGTTACGATCTCAATTCTTGTAAACTTATGAAGGGCTGTTTTGTGACCCAGTATATGATCTATCTTGGAGAATGTTCCATGTGCACTCGAGAAGAAAGTGTATTCTGTTGCTTTGGGATGCAGAGTTCTAAATAGATCTGTCAAGTCCATCTGATCCAATGTATCATTCAGGGCCCTTGTTTCTCTATTGACTGTGTGTCTAGACGATCTATCCATTACTGTAAGTGGAGTGTTAAAGTCCCCTGCAGTTACCACATTCTTATCAATAAGGTTGCTTATGTTTGTGAGTAGCTGTTTTATATATTTGGGGGCTCCCGTATTTGACGCATTGACATTTATAACTGTTACCTCTTCCTGGTGGATAGACCCTGTAATTATTATATAATGCCCTTTTTCATCTCTTGTTACAGCCTTTAATTTAAAGTCCAGTTTGTCTGATATAAGTATGGCTACTCCAGCTTTCTTTTGACTTACATTCGCATGATAAATAGTTCTCCATCCCCTCACTCTCAATCTGAATGTGTCCTCAGGTCTAAAATGAGTCTCTTGTAGACAACAAATAGATGGGTCTTGTTTTTTTTTATCCATTCTGGTACACTACGTCTTTTGGTTGGCGCATTTAGTCCATTTACATTCAGTGTTATTATAGAAAGATATGGGCTTAGAGTCATTGTGATATCTGTAGGTTTCATGCTTGTAGAGATGTCTCTGGTACCTTGTCTCACAGGATCCCCCTTAGGGTCTCTTGTAGAGCTGGTTTAGTGGTGACAAATTCCTTCAGTTTTTGTTTGTTTTTTTTGAAGACCTTTATCTCTCTTCCTATTCTAAATGACAGACTTGCTGGATAAAGGATCTTGGCTGCATATTTTTCCTGTTCATCACATTGAAGATCTCCTAGCATTCCTTTCTGGGCTGCCAAGTTTCAGAAGAGAGATCAGTCACGAGTCTTATAGGTCTCCCTTTATGTGTTAGAGCACGTTTATGCCTAGCTGCTTTCAGAATTTTCTTTTTATCCTTGTATTTTGCCAGTTTCACTATGATATGTCATGCAGAAGATTGATTCAAGTTACGTCTGAAGGGAGTTCTCTGTGCCTCTTGGATTTCAATGCCTTTTTCCTTCCCTAGATCAGGGAAGTTTGCAACTATCATTTCTTCAAGTACACCTTCAGCACCTTCCCTCTCTCTTCCTCCTCTGGGATACCAATTATGCGTAGATTATTTCTCTTTAGTGCATCACTTAGTTCTCTAATTTTCCCCTCATACTCGTGGATTTTTTTATTTCTCTTTTTCTCAGCTTCTTCTTTTTCCATATTTTTTTCTTCTAGTTCACCTATTCTCTCCTCTGACTCTTCAATCCGAGCCGTGGTCATTTCCATTTTTTTTTATATGAAGTTTATTGACAAATTGGTTTCCATACAACACCCAGTGCTCATCCCAAAAGGTGCCCTCCTCAATACCCATCACCCACCCGCCCCTCCCTCCCACCCCCCATCAACCCTCAGTTTGTTCTCAGTTTTTAACAGTCTCTTATGCTTTGGCTCTCTCCCACTCTAACGTCCTTTTTTTTTTTTTTTACCTTCCCCTCCCCCATGGGTTCCTGTTAAGTTTCTCAGGATCCACATAAGAGTGAAACCATATGGTATCTGTCTTTCTCTGTATGGCTTATTTCACTTAGCATCACACTCTCCAGTTCCATTTTATTTTGCATGTCGTTTAAAGCGTTTTTCAGCTCCCCCTGACTGTTCCTTAGTCCCTTGATCTCTGTAGCAATAGATTCTCTGCCGTCCTCTATACTGTTTTCAAGCCCAGTGATTAATTTTATGACTATTATTCTAAATTCACTTTCTGTTATATTGTTTAAATCCTTTTTGATCAGTTCGTTAGCTGTTGTTATTTCCTGGAGATTCTTTTGAGGGGAATTCTTCCATTTGGTCATTTTTGATAGTTCCTGGAGTGGTGGGGAACTGCAGGGCACTTCTCCTGTGCTGTCTTGAATAACTCGAGTTGGTGGGTGGGGCCGCAGTCAGACCTGGTGTCTGCCCCCAGCCCACCGCTGGGGCCACAGTCAGACTGGTGTGTGCCTTCTCTTTCCCTTTCCTAGGGGCGGGATTCACTGTGCGGTGGCATGGTCCATCTGAGCTACTTGCACACTGCCAGGCTTGTGGGCCTGGGGACCTAGCGTATTAGCTGGGGTAGATAGGCAAGGTGCAGGGTTGGGGGAGGGGCAGGCTCAACTCGCTTCTCCTTCAGTGGTCCACTTCAGGAGGGGCCCTGCAGCAGCGGGAGGGAGTCAGACCCACCACTGGAGGTGTGGATCTGCAGAAGCACAGTGTTGGGTGTTTGTGCGGTGCCAGCAATTTCCATGGCAGGAACTGGTTCCCTTTGGGATTTTGGCTGGGTGATGGGCGAGGGAGATGGCGCTGGCGAGGGCCTTTGTTCCCTGCCAAACTGAACTCTGTCGTCCCAGGGCTCAGCAACTCTCCCTCCCGTTGTCCTCCAGCCTTCCCACTCTCTGAGCAGAGATGTTAACTTATAACCTTCCAGATGTTAAGTCCCGCTCGCTGTCCAAACACAGTCAGTCCGGCCCCTCTCCTTTTGCAAGGCAGACTCGGGGTGTCTGCTTGGCTGGCGGGCCGCCCCTCCACCCTGGCTCCCTCCCGTCAGTCTGTGGAGCGAGCACCACCTTGCCGCCCTTCCTACCCTCTTCCGTGGGCCTCTCATCTGCGCTTGGGTCCGGAGACTCTGTTCTGCTAGTCTTGTGGTGGTTTTCTGGGTTATTTAGGCAGGTGTAGGTGGAATCTAAGTGATCAGCAGGACACGGTGAGCCCAGCATCCTCTAAGCCGCCATCTTCACCAGAACTCTGGAGAGCATTACTTTGAAGAGATATAAGGCTTAGTTTCAAATGTTTTTTTTCCAATTTATTTTGTTTTGTTTTTGTGTGGTGGTGTATTTTATTCAAATGATAAGAGATACTTCGTTTGGAGGTGCCTGGTAGGCTCAGTCAGTAGAGTATATGACTCTCGAACTCAGGGTTGAGAGCATGATTCTCCCAAAATGTAGAGGATACTGAAAAATAAAATCTTAAAAAAATATCTTTCATTACAGAAGGGAATATAATTGCAATTCAAATTCTAGAGTGCTTCTATTTATTTATTTATTTATTCATTTAAATTTTTTATTAAATTACTGTTAGTTAACATTCAATGTAATATTAATTTCAGATGTACAATGTAGTGTTTCAACACCTGATGCTCATCACAAGTGCACTCCTTAATCTTTCTCACCTATTCTACCCATCCTCCAAACTACCTCTGCTCTCGTACTCATCACTTTGTTCCATATAGTTAAGAGTCTGTTTCTTTCTTTGTCTTGCTCAATCTTTTTCCCCTTTGGTTGTTTATTTTCTTTATGAAATTCCACATATGAGTGAAATCATATGGTATTTGTCCTTCTTTGACCGACTTATTTCACTTAGCATAATGCTTTCTAGCACCATCCACATCATTGCAATTGGCAAGATTTCATTCCTTTTTATGGCTGAGTGTGTCTATCAACTAATGAATGGTATATGTGTGTGCATATATATATATATACCATCTCTTCTTATCCATTCATCAGTTGATAGACACTTGAGCCCTTTTCATAATTTGGCTATTGTAGATAATGCTGCTATAAACATTGGGGTGTATGTATTCATTTGAATTACTATATTTTTATTTTTTGAGTAAATTCCAGTAGTTCAATTGCTGGATCTTACCATAGTTTTATTTTGAACTTTTTGAGGAATTTCGATATGGTATTCTGGAGTGGCTGCACCAGTTTGAATTCCCACCAACATTGCAAGAAGCTTCCTCTTTATCCACATCCTTGTCAACACCTATTGTTTCTTATGTTGCTGATTTTAGCCATTCTTATAGGTGTGAGGTGATACCTCATTATGAGTTTTAATATGTATATCCCTGAGGATCAGTGATATTTAACATCTTTTCATATGTCTGTTGGCCATCTGTGTTTCCTCTTTGGAAAAATGTCTATTCCATGTGCTCCACCCATTTTTGAATTGGATCATATTTGGGTGTTGAGTTTTATAGTACTTTGTGCATTTTGGATACTAATCCTTTATCAGATGTGTCATTTGTAAATGTCTTTCCGATTTATTAGACTACCTTTTAGTTTTGCTTTTTTTTTCAAAATTGTCTTTAAATTTTAGTTAATCTATAGTGTAATATTGGTTTCAAAATAAATTTAGGGATTTATATACACATACATATTCATATACTTATAACACCCACTGACCAATACATTTCTCTCATTAATATGCATCACCCATTTAGCCCATCCTCTGACCACATCCCTTCCATCAACCCTGTTTGTTCTCTATAGTTAAAAGACTCTTACAGTTTGCATCCCTCTATTTTTCCCCTTCTCCTAAGTTGATGTGTTTTCTTTCTGTTTTGCTTTGTTTTTTAATTCTTAAGTTTGTTAATGTATATCTTGGGTTCAGGAATATAATCCAGTGACTCATCTCTTACATATGATACCCAGTGCTCATTCCTAATTAAGTGCCCTACTTAATGTCCATAACCCATTTAGCTCACCCCCAACCCCTCCACCCCATCAACCCTGTTTGTTCTCTGTATTTAAGAGTCTCTTATGGTTTGTCTCCCTCACTGTTTTTATCTTATTTTTCCTTCCCTTAATCTGTTGTGTTTATCAAATTCCACATATGAGTGAAATAATATATCTGTCTTTCACTGATTGACTTATTTCACTTAGCATAATACCCTCCAGTTCCATCCACATTGTTGCAAAGTAAGATTTCATTCTTCTCCATTGCCAAGTAGTATTCCATATATACTATGGAGACTATCTATCTATCTATGTATATAATCACATCTTCTTAATCCATTCATCAGTTGATGGACATTGGGGCTCTTTATATCATTTGGTTATTGTTGATAGCATTACTATAAACACTGGAGTGCATGTGCCCCTTTTAATCAGCAATTGTCTATCCTTTGGATAAATTCCTAGTAGTGAAATTGCTGGGTTATAGGGTAGCTCTATTTTTAATTTTTTGAGGGCCTTCCATAGTGTTTTCCAGGGTGGCTGCACCACTTTGCATTCCTTCCAACATATGTTGTGTCCTGAGTTGTTAGTTTTAATCATTCTGACAGGTGTGAAGTAGTATCTAATTGTGCTTTTGATTTTCATTTCCTTAATGATGAATTATGTTGATCATCTTTTCATGTTTCTCTTGGCCATCTGGATGTCTTCTTAGAAAAATGTCCGGGGTGCCTGGGTGGCGCAGTCGGTTAAGCGTCCGACTTCAGCCAGGTCACGATCTCGCGGTCCGTGAGTTCGAGCCCCGCGTCAGGCTCTGGGCTGATGGCTTGGAGCCTGGAGCCTGTTTCCGATTCTGTGTCTCCCTCTCTCTCTGCCCCTCCCCCGTTCATGCTCTGTCTCTCTCTGTCCCAAAAATAAATAAAACACGTTGAAAAAAATTTAAAATAAAAAAAAAGAAAAATGTCTATTCATGTCTTCTGAGCATTTTATAACTATATTATTTGCTTTTTGGGTTTTGAGTTGATAAGTTCTTTATAGATTTTGGATACTAATCTTTTATCAGATATGTCATTTGCAAATATCTTCTCTTATTCCAAAAGTTGCCTTTAATTTTTTTTATTGTTTCCTTTTGTGGACAGAAGCATTTTACCTTGATGAAGTCCCAATAGTTTTTGTTTTTGTTTCCCTTGCCTCTTGAGACATACCTAGTAAGAAGATGCAATGGCCAATGTCAAAGAGGATGCTTCCTGTGGTCTCTACAATTTTGATGGATTACTGTCTCACCTTTGGGTCTTTCATGCATTTTGTATTTATTTTTGTGTATAGTGTAGAAAAAAGTGGTATAGTTTCATTCTTTTGCATGTTTCTATCCAGTTCCCTAACACCATTTGTTGAAGAGACTGTCTTTGTTCCATTACATATTCTTTAATACTTAATTAAAGATTAGTTGACCATATATTTGTGGGTTTATTTCCTGCTTTTCTGTTCTATTACACTGATGTATGGGTCCATTTTTGTGACAGTACCATACTGTCTTCATGACTACAACTTCGTAATATAGCTTGAATTCCAGAACTGTAATGCTTTCAGCTTTGCCTTCCTTTTGTAAGATTGCTTTATATATTCTGGGTCTTTTGTGGTTCCATCAAAAATTTTGGATTGTTTGTTCTAGCTTTTTAAAAATGCTTGTGGTATTGATAGGGACTGGATGAAACCAACGGAATGGGAAAAGATATTTGCAAATGACATATCGGACAAAGGTCTAGTATCTAAAATCTATAAAGAGCTCACCAAACTCCACACCCGAAAAACAAATAACCCAGTGAAGAAATGGGCAGAAAACATGAATAGACACTTCTCCAAAGAAGACATCCAGATGGCCAACAGGCACATGAAAAGATGTTCAGCGTCGCTCCTTATCAGGGAAATACAAATCAAAACCACACTCAGGTATCACCTCACGCCAGTCAGAGTGGCCAAAATGAACAAATCAGGAGACTATAGATGCTGGAGAGGATGTGGAGAAACGGGAACCGTCTTGCACTGTTGGTGGGAATGCAAATTGGTGCAGCCGCTCTGGAAAGCAGTGTGGAGGTTCCTCAGAAAATTAAAAATAGACCTACCCTATGACCCAGCAATAGCACTGCTAGGAATCTACCCAAGGGATACAGGAGTACTGATGCATAGGGGCACTTGTACCCCAATGTTCATAGCAGCACTGTCAACAATAGCCAAATTATGGAAAGAGCCTAAATGTCCATCAACTGATGAATGGATAAAGAAATTGTGGTTTATATACACAATGGAATACTACGTGGCAATGAGAAAAAATGAAATATGGCCTTTTGTAGCAACGTGGATGGAACTGGAGAGTGTGATGCTAAGTGAAATAAGCCATACAGAGAAAGACAGATACCATATGGTTTCACTCTTATGTGGATCCTGAGAAACTTAACAGGAACCCATGGGGGAGGGGAAGGTAAAAAAAAAAAAAAGGACGTTAGAGTGGGAGAGAGCCAAAGCATAAGAGACTGTTAAAAACTGAGAACAAACTGAGGGTTGATGGGGGGTGGGAGGGAGGGGCGGGTGGGTGATGGGTATTGAGGAAGGCACCTTTTGGGATGAGCACTGGGTGTTGTATGGAAACCAATTTGTCAATAAACTTCATATAAAAAAAAAAGAAAAAGAAAAAAAAGAACAAATGGCAAAGACGTGAGAATTTTGCAAAAAGCTGAAAATGCCTGTGAGCTAGAAGGCATTATTCTTTTGCAAGTCTAAATAAATTAAAGGCCTGCAAAATTGTAAAAAAAAAAAAAAAAAAAGAAATGTGTAGATTGTTTTGGGTGGCATAGATATTTTAAAAAAATAATGTTTATTTATTTTTGAGAGACAGAGAGAGAGAGAGAGAGAGAGTGAGAGCAAGGGAGAGAAAGAGAGAGAGGGAGACACGGAATCTGAAGCAGACTCCAGGCTCTGAGCTGTCAACACAGATTCCAACATGGGGCTCAAACTCATGAACCATGAGATCATGACCTGAGCCAAAGTCGGACGCTTAACCTACTGAGCCACCCAGGTGCCCCAGGTAGTATAAACATTTTAACAATATTTTTTTCTTCCAATCTATGAGTATGGAATATTTCTCCATTTCTTTGTCATCTTCAATTTCTTTCATTAGTGCACTATACTTTTCAGAGTACAGATATTTTACCTTTTTGGTCAGGTTTATTATTAGGTATCTTAGGATTCTTGGAATTGCAATTGTAAAAGGGGTCAATTCCTTGATTTCTGTTTCTGCTGCTTCATTATTGATGCATAGAAATGAAACTGATTTCTGTGCATTGAGTTTGTATCTTGAGCCTTTACTGAATTTGAGTAACAGTTCTAATGAGTGTGTGTGTGTGTGTGTGTGTGTGTGTGTAGTCTTTCAGGTTTTCTACATAGAGTACGATACTGTCTGTGAATATTGAAAGTTTGAATTCTTCCTTGCCGACTTGGATGTCTTTTATTTCTTTTTGGTGTCTAATGCTTAGATTAGGACTTCCAGTACAGTGTTCAATAACTGTTCTCAGAGGACATCCCTGTCTAGTTTCTGACTGTGGAGGAAAATCTCTCATTTTTTTCCTATTAAGGATGATATTAGCTGTGGGCCTTTCGTATATGGCCTTTATGATATTGAGGTATTGTTCCCTTATCCTCACTTTGTTGAGCGTTTTTATCAAGAAAGGATGCTATAGTTTTTTCAAACACTTTTTCTACATCCATGAAGGGGATCATATGGTTCTTATCCTTTCTTCTATTTTTTTTAATTTTAAAAAATATTTTATTTATTTTTGAGACAGAGATAGACAGAGTGTGAGCAGGGGAGGGGCAGAGAGATAGCGAGACACAGAATCCAAGGCAGGCTCCAGGCTCTGAGCTGTCAGCACAGAGCCTGACACGGGGCTCAAACTCACAAATCGCGAGATCATGACCTGAGCCAGAGTCAGACACTTAACCGACTGAGCCACCCAGGTGTCCCAATCCTTTCTTCTATTAATGTGGTGTATCACGTTGATTGATTTGTGAATATTGAACTATCTTGCAGCCCAGGAATAAATCCCACTTGATAATGGTGAGTGATTCTTTTAATGTACTTTTGGATTCTATTTGTTAGTATTTTCTTGACAAATTTTGCCTCCACATTTATCAGGAATATTGACCTGTAATTCTATTTTTTTAGTAAGGTCTTTGTCTGGTTTTAGAATCAAGGCAATGCTGGCCTTATAGAAAGTTTGGAGTGTTCCTTCTATTTCTTTTTTTTTTTAGACGTTTGAGAAGAATAAGCATTAACTCTTCTTTAAATGTTTGGTAGAGAAGTTAAGATCAAGTAATAGTGGGACCCATTGCTTGCCTCATCCATCAAACACAACCAGATAAATATCAAATCATTCTGAATACCCAAGAAATCAATCTTAGGACTGAGAGAACAAAGTGCACAGCTAGATGTAGAAAAATGGCCACATTGTGGAAGGTAAGAGGTGCAAGAAGTTGATTTGGAGGAGAAAAGAATCATGTGCTGCAGAGAGAAGGGAGCTCTGATCATGGAGAAAAAAATGAGAGAAAGTGAGAGAGAAGGAAAGAGTGAAAACAGAACACAGGGAATTACACAATAAAAATTCTACCTCAAAACCATTTACTGGTAAAAGGAGAGCAGCTGACCAGTGTAAGTTTTTATAAGCAGCAAAGATCAAAGTCTGAAGTTTTATAAGACTGTGCCATCATGGAGTTCATGCTTAGTGGAATTATCAGTGCTCCTGTGGGGAAGGAGGGTGGAAGCCTTGTCCCAGAAAGCATGCTCTGTGGATAACCCTTCTAAGAGTGCATTTGGGAGAGGTGGCACAACTTTTCCAGGGACAAAAGAACTGGTTGGTGCCAAAGTGGTGCTCTTTCCATTAGCATAGGAACAGAGACACATGCTGAGGGCAGAAAACCTTGGTTTGAGCTTTTTGCTGCACTTTACTATATACTTCAAACTGCTGTACATTCATGTGACTGCTTTTCATGGACAAACTGGCCCCACAAGAGCTCAGCAAGACTGTCCACAAGAGGATCAGTGTGGGTCTGCACCATGCTATGCTCCTAAAATGTGGAGTTTTGAAACCCAGCCACACACCTAAGATAAAATGCAGGAGTTTTGTGCTGCCTGACAGGCATACAGCACAGATACAGACAAGGTGAAGGCAGGGATTTGGCAGACACTGGGGACAAAGTGAGAAAGTTGTTTGCTCTTCTGCGAGAGCTTCCTGAAGAGGGGTGGGCACGAAATCGCTATGTGTGGGATGAGATAGCAGGACAATGCTATTCCCCACCAAACCATCAGTACTTATGGACTTCAGTGAGCAAAACAGCACAACCAGTAGAGGTTGTAGCCACTTACAACAAGTCCTGATCCCCTGCAGGTGCAAGGTAATCTTTACTAGGACAAGTCCATCTGGCAACCAGTGCAGAAGGCCTCTCCCACAGAATACCAGCAAACACCCCTTACACACAAGTCTACTGATCATAGAGTGCAACAAATCTTCAGTGCTGGCAAAAACAGAATGTGGTCTTTTCTAACATTTAAACAAGAACAAAGCTAGTTAAAACTCACCACACTTTATCAGATCCAAGCACTCCACACTACACACAAAGAAAAACTGATCTGAGGAAATGATGAGCCAATACACAACAGTGGAGTGCACACAGCATACACCAAAAAAAAAAAACTTCCTGAATTTTCAGATCCTGGACAGTATATGATCTCTTCTTAACATAGCCATTACTCTCAGGATTAGGAACCATAACAAGATTTCTCAGCACACAGTAGACAGAAGTTTAAGGACAATGATAAGATAAAGGAATTAATCCCAAAAGAAAGACATGGAAGAAGTCACAGCTAGGGATCTTATCAAAACAGATATAAATAATATGTCTAAACTGGAATTTAAAACTGGGCTTGAGAAAAACATAGAAGACACTAGAGAATGCTGGTCTCCAGAGATAAAAGAACTGAAACTAATCAGGCCAAAATAAAAAATCCTATAACTGAGATGCAAAACTGATGGGTTGCAATGATAATGATGATGAAAGAAGCAGAGGAATGAATCAGTGATAGAAGATAAAATTATCGAAAATAATGAAGTTGAAAATAATGGGGAAAGAAAAGTATTAACTCACAAATGTAGACTTAGGGAACTCAGCAACTCCACAGAGCATAATAATATTCTTATTATAGGAGTCCCAGAAGAAAAAGAGTGAATATGAGGCAGAAGAGTTATTAGAGCAAATTATAGATGAAAGTTTCCCTAATCTGGGGAAGGAAACAGTAATCCAAATCCAGGAGGCACAAAGAACTCACATCAAATTCAACAAAAGTTGGCCAACACTGAGACATATTGTAGTACGATTTGCAAAATATAGAAATAAGAAAAGAATACTGAAAGGAGCAAGGAAAAAGAAATTCTTCACTCATAGGAAAAGACAAACAGGCTAGCAGTAGAGATCTCCACAGAAACCTGGTGAGCCTGAAGGAAGAAGCATGGTATATTCAACATGCTGAAGGGGAAAAAATATGTAACTAAGAATACTTTATCCAGTAAGGCTGTCATTCAGAATAAAAGGAGAGATAAAGAGTTTCTCAGACAAAGAAAAAGTAAGAGTCATGACCATTAAACAAGCTCTGCTAGAAATATTACAGGAGACCCTTTGTGAGGAAAAGAAAGACCAAAAGCAATAAAGACTAGAAAGTAACAGAGACCATTACCAGAAACAGCAACTTTACAGGAAACACAATGGCACTAATATCATATCTGTCAATTATTCTGAATGTAAATGCACAAAATCCTCCAATCAATAGACATAGGGTATCAGAATGGATGAAAAAAACAAGACTCAAGGGAGGAGTTAAGATGGCAGAGAAGTAGGGGGACTAGGAATTTCCTTATTCCTTAAATACACCTGTATTGAGATCAGATCACTTGGAACACCCAGGAAATCTATCTGTGGAGTGGCAGGAGGATCTCCACACTTGGAGGGAAACAGATTTACAAGATCAAAGTGCATGCATGTAAATTGGGGGAGATAAAAAAGCACAGTCATGAAGGAGTGGGAACCCTTTCTGTGGAAAGACAAAAGGGCTTGTGAAAATGTAGCATCAAATTTGCACAAGAGGAAAACTTCTCTGGACCATGGACTGGAGAACAAGAAATACAAAGTGCCAGTTCTTTTTTTCAAACAGCCTTTGGAGCTGAAATTCAGAGGTTTTGAAAGTGTGCAACTTTCTCTGGAGTGGAGCCATGGCGATGCCCCTAGGGAAGAGGAAAATGGCCCATAAGTGCATAGTGTGGTGTATCACTGGAATAGAGCAGTCTGCTTCCCAGAGTATTTTGGAAGAGGGGTTATTGCCTCCCCAAGGACAAAAGACCCTACAGGTCCCAGCAAAAGGCAAAGGATGGAGAGGCTCTACTCTGGAGCAAGGCAATGGATACACACGTTTGCAGGGTCATTTAAGAAATCAGATTTTAATCCGAGCCCACAGCTAAGTGGAAGGCACAGAACTGTAGCATAGGGCAAGCTGGTTGCCCATGTTGTTCTGTGAGGGATGCTTGAACAACGTGGGTTGAAAGCCCCAGTCTGGGGATGAAAGATTGGGGTGACACCACTTTCCCCCTCCAACACCAACATGCTGGGACTTTAACAGTAGCAAAGCAGCTGCCAGGGGCAGTAGGACATGCTTACACCAAACCCTGCTCCTCTGTGCTTGGCAACAGCTTATTTACTGAGCAATGAAGCAAGAATGACTGACCCAATGCAGCCAATCTCTCCTCCACACCAGCACAGCCACCATCCCCAGGCACCAATGGACAACTTTTTTATCTTTTTCTTTCCTCCCTCTTCTTTTTCTCTTTTGGAATCAGACTCATAGTCTCTGATTTGGTTTTTTTGTCTCATATATATATATATATGTCATATATAATGATTCTATAATTTTTCCATATTTTCTGTAGATTCTTCTCTTTATTTTCCTTTTCCTTTCTCTAGAGTTACCTTTATACTTTTTTGCTTCTCTGTAAGGTTTTCTTTTCTCCCATTTCCTTTTTCTCTTTTTATGGGATCAGGATTCCCCCTCCCCCTGATTTTTCAGGGTTACTTCAACAAATAAAGGCACACCTAGTTAAATGTCCAAACACTTCATGACAGCAAGGAAAAGCTCTGCAGAGGACTGCACAGTGGGATAGAGGAGCCAAAACACAAAAACAGAGTGAATGAAACATACGCCAGACCTGGAGTGCCAGGCTCTGTACAGTGTATGACCCCTTTTTGATATACTACTATTCTAAGGTGCAGGACACATAACAAGATTCTAAACCATGCAAAAGAAAGAAACTTAGCTAAAATGACAAGAAGGAGGAATTCTCCCCAAAAAGAAGGTCAAGAAGAAATCACAGCCAGAGAATTGCTCCAAACAGATATAAACAATATATCTGAATAAGAATTTAGAACAATGGACATAAGACTAATAGCTGGGAAAAAAGTAAAGAACATGTCAGAGAAACACTTGTTGCAGAGCTCAAAGTCCTAAGACCTAGTCAGGATGAATTTTAAAATACTATATCTGGGGGGCGCTTGGATAGCTCAGCTGGTTAAGCTTCTGACTTCAGCTCAGGTCATGGTCTTTCAGTTTGTGAATTTGAGCCCTGCGTCAGGCTCTATGGACAGCTCAGAACCTGAAGCCTGCTTTTTATTCTGTGTCTCCTTCTCTTTCTTCCCCTCTCCTGCTCATGCCCTGCTTCTCTCTCTCTCTCAAAAATAAACATTTAAAAAATTTAAAACATGTTATAGCTGAGATGCAAAATAAAATCAATACAGTGACAGCAAGGATGGAGGAAGCAGAGGAGAAAAGAGGTGAAATAGAAGATAAAATTATGGAAAATAATGGAGCTTAAAAAAAGGGACAAGAAATTATAAGAACACGAAAGGAGAATATGAGAACTAAGTGACTCCATTAAACAAAACAATATTCATATCATAGGAGTCCCAGAAGAAAAAGGGCAAGAAAACAGGGCAGAAGTTTACTTAAACAAATTATAGCTGAGAACTTCCATAATCTGGGGAAGGAAACAGGCTTTCAAGTCTAACAGGCACAGAGAACTCCCTTCAAAAACAACAAAAACAGGCCAATACCATGACATATCATAGTGAAACTTGCAAAATACAAAGATAAAGAGACAATTCTGAAAGCAGCTATGAGACAAAGGTACTTAACTTACAAGGGCAGACACATAAGGTTAGTAGCAGCTTGGCAAGACAGAAGATAGTGGCAGGAAATATTCAATGTGATGAATAGGAAAAATATGCATCCAATAATCCTTTATCCAGCAAAGCTGTCATTAAGAATAGAAGGAGAGATAAAGACTTTCCCAGACAAACAAAATCTAAAAGATTTCATAACCACCGCAACAGCCATGCAGGAGATCCTAAGAGAGAGTCTGTGATTGGAAAGCAGCAAAGATTACAAAGGACTAGAGAATATCATCCCAAAACACGAAATCCACAAAGAACACAATGACAGTAAATTCATATCTTTCAATAGTCTTTCTGAATGTAAATGGACTAAATGCCCCAATCAAAAGACATGAGGTATCAGAATGGTAAAAAGCAAGATCCATCTATTTTCTGCCTAAAAGAGACTCATTTTAGACCTGAGGACACCTGCAGATTGAAAGGTAGGGGATGGGGAACCATCTATCATGCTAATGGACATCAAAGAAAGCTGGAGTAGCCATTCTTATATCAGCCTAACTAGATTTTAAAACCGACTGTAACAAGAGATGAAGAAGGACATTATAACATAATTAAGCAATCTATCCATCTATTGATCAAGAAGAGCTAACAATTATAAATATTTATGCCTCTAACTTGGAAACACCCAAATGTATAAATCAATTAATCACAAACATAAACAAACCTATTGACAATAATACTGTAATTGTAGGAGACTTTAATATTTCATATAAAGCAATGGAAAGATCATCTAAGCAGAAAATCAAAAAGGAAATGGCTCTGAATGATATATTGGACCAGATGGACTTAACAGATATATTCAGAATATTTCATCCTAAAGCAGCAGAATACACATTCTATTCGAGTGCACATGGAAGATTCTCCAAAAGAGATCACATACTGGGTCACAATACAGCCCTCAATAAATACAAAAACATTGAGATCATACCATGAATATTTTCAGATCATAACGCTATGAAACTTTAAATAAACCACAAGAAAAAAATTGGAAGGCACACAAATATATAGAGGTTAAAGGACACCCTACTAAAGAATGAATGGGTCAACCAGGAAATTAAAGGCGATATTAAAAAATACACAGAAGCAAATGAAAATGAAAACACGACAGTCCAAACCCTTTTGGATGAAGCAAAGATAGTCCTAAGAAGAAAATACATTGCAATTAAGGCCTATCTCAAGAGGCAAGAAAGGTCCCAAATACACAATCTAAACTTATACCTAAAGGAACTAGAAAAACAGCAATAAATAAAGCCCAAAGCCATCAGAAAAAAAGGAAATAATAAAAACTAGTGCAGAAATAAACAATACAGAATACAAAAAAAAAAAAAACAATAGGACAGATCAATGAACCTAAGAGCTGATTTTAAGAAAGAACACAATTGATAACTCCCCAGCCAGACCTATCAATTAGAAATGAAAAAGGACTCAAACAGATAAAACCACGAATGAAAGGCAGGAGATCACAACCAACACCATGGAAATACAAACAATTAAAAGAGAATACAATGAAAAATTATATTCAAAAATATTGGACAATATGGAAGAAATGGAAAAATTCCTAGATACTCACACGCTACCAAAACTCAAAGAGGAGGAAACAGAAACATTGAACAGGCCCATAACCAGTAAAGAAATTGAATCAGTTACCAGGAAATATTCCAACAAACAAGAGTTCTCGGCCAGATGGCTTTCCAGGGGAATTCTACCAGACATTTATGGCAGAGTCAATACCTATTCTTCTCAAAATATTCCAAAAAAGTAGAAACAGAAGGAAAGCTTCCAGACTCATTCTATGAAACCAGCATTACCTTAATTCCCAAACCAGACACAGATCCCATTAAAAAGGAGAATTGCAGGCCAATATCCCTGAAGAACTTGGATGTAAACATTCTCAGCATGATACCAGCAAATCAAATTCAACATTACATTAAAAGAAGTATTCACCATGATCAAGTAGGATTCACTGTATCCTGGGATACAGTGCTGGTTCAAAACTCACAAATCGATCAATATGATACATCACGTTAATAGAAGAAAAATTAAGAACCATATGATCCTGTCAATAGATGCAGAAAAAGTATTTGACAAAATACAGCATCTTTTCTTGACAAAACCTTCAAGAAAGTAAGGATAGTATCCCCTTAACATTAGAAAATCTATATTTGAAAGGCCCGGAGCTAATGTCACCTTCAATCAGGAAAAGCAGAGATTTCCCTACGAAATCAGGAACACAACAGGGAAGTCCACTGTCACCACTGTTGTTCAACAGAGCGTTGGAAGTCCTAGCCTCAGCAATCAGACATCAAAAGGAAATAAAAGCATCCAAATTGGCAAGAAAGAAGTAAAACTTTCACTTTTTTCAGTTGACATGAAAGTATAACATGGAAAACCCTAAAGACTCCACCAAAAAAACTGCTAGCACTGATAAATGAATTCAACAAATTCTCAGGATATAAATTGAATGTACAGAAATCGGTTGCATTTATATACACCAATAATGAAGCAGCAAAAATAGATAATCAATGAATTGATCCCATTTATAATTGCACCAAAAACCATAAGATACCTAGGAATAAACATAACCAAAGAGGTTAAATATCTGTACACTGAAAACTATAGAAAGCTTATGAAAGAAATTGAAGGAGACACACACAAAAAAGGAAAAACATCCCATGCTCATGGTTTTTGAAGAACAAATATTGTTAAAATGTAAATACTACACAAAGCAATCTACACATTCAATCTAACCCCTATTAAAATAACAACAGCATTCTTCACAGAGCTAGAAAAAACAGTCCTAAAATTTGTATGGAACAGGAAAAGATCTTGAAGAGCCAGAATAATGTTGAGAAAGAAAACCAAAGCTGGAGGCATCAAATTCCAGGCTTTAAGATGTATTACAAAGTTGTAATCATCAAGACAGTATTGTATTGGCACAAAACAGACACATAGTTCAATGGAATAGAATACAGATCCCAGAAATGGACCCAAAAATATATGAACAACTAATGTTTGACAAAGCAGGAAAGAGTATCCAATGGAAAAAACACAGTCTCTTTACCAAATGGTGCTGGGAGAACTGGACATCAACATGCAGAAGAATGAAACTAGAACATTTTTTTTGCACAATACACAAAAACAAATTCTAAATGGGTGAAAGACCTATATGTGAGACAGGAAACCATCAAAACCCTACAGGAGGACACGGGGAGCAACCTGTTTCAGTTCAATCATAGCAACTAGTTGTGACTCATGAGGCAAGGGAAGGAAAAGCAAAAATGAACTTTTTGGACCTCATCAAGAAAACAGCCTCTTCACAGTGAAGGAAACAATCAACAAAATTAAAAGGCAGCCTATGGAATATGAGAAGATATTTTCAAACGACATATCTCATAAAGGGTTAGTATACAATATTTACAAAGAAGTTACCAAAATCGATGCCCAGAAAGTAAATAGACCAGTTAAGAAATGTGCAGAAGAGGAGCACCTGGTTGGCTCAGTCAGTTAAGCGTCTGACTTCGGCTCAAGTCACTATCTCACAGTTCATGGGTTTGAGCTTTGCATCAGGCTCTGTGTTGACAGGTCAGAACCTGTCTCTCTCTCTGACCCTCCCCTGCTTGTACTCTGTATGTCTCTCTCTCTCTCTCTTTCTCTCAAAAATAAATAAAAGATTAAAAAAATAAGAAAAAAATGGGCAGAAGGGATGAACAGACATTTTCCAAAGAAGACACCCAGATGGCTAACAGACACATGAAAAGATGCTCAACATCACTCCTCATTAGGGAATTACAATTCAAAACAATGATGAGTTACCACCTCATACTTGTCAGAATTGCTGAAATTAACAGCTCATGAAACAGCAGATGTTGGAGGATGCAGAGAATGGGGAACTCTCTTAAACTGTTCTTGCGAATGCAAACTGGTGCAGCCACTTTGGAAAACAGTATGGAGTTTCCTCAAGAACTTCAAAATAGAACTATCCTATAACCCAGCAATTGCACCACTACTTTCTACCCAAAGAATACAGAAAATACAGATTCTTAAAGGCAGATGTACCCCAATATTTAGAGTAGCTTTATGAATAACAGTAAAACTATGGAAAGAACCCACACGTCCATTGACTGATGAATGAATAAAAAAAGATGCACTGGGTGTTGTATGGAAACCAATTTGTCAATAAATTTCATAAAAAAAAAAGAAACCAATTTGTCAATAAATTTCATATATATAAAAAAATAAAAAAAAAGATGTCTTATACATATACACAGTGGAATATTACTCAGCATAAAAAATCAAATCTTGCCATTCCCAATGACGTGGATCAAGCTAGAGTGTATTATACTAAGCAACATAAGTCGGAGAAAGACAAAGACCATATGGATTCATTCATATGTGGAATTTAAGAAACAGTTGAACATACATTAAGAGAGGGAAGCAAATCATTAGGAGACTCTTAATGATTGACAACAAACTGAGGGTTGATGGAAATAGGCGGGTGCAGGAGGCTAAATGGTTAATGGGTATACCGGAGGGCACCTACTGTAATGAGCACTGAGAGTTATATGTAAGTGATGAATCACTAAATTCTACACCTGAAACCAATTTTACCATATAGGTTAACTAGACTTTAAATTAAAAGTTGAATAATAAAAAAAAAAAGTAAATCAATGTATGGTAGAATTCCCCTGGTAACCATATGGCCCTAGAATTTTTTGTTACTGAATTTTTGTTACTGATACACTTTCTTTGCTGGTTATAGGTTTGTTCAAATTTTCTATTTCTTCCCATTTAAGTTTTGTAGTTCATATGTTTCTAGGACATTATCATTTTCTTCCAGATTGTCTGATTTGTTGACATATTACTTTTTAGAATATTCTCTTATAGTTGTTTGTATTTCTGTTGTGTTGATTGTGGTCTCTCCTCTTTCATTTGTGTTTGAATTCATTTGGGTTCATTCTCTTTTCTGTTATAGAAGCCTTACTTGGGGTTTATCCATTTTATTATTTTTTTCCAAAGAACCAGCTCCTGGTTTCATTGATCTCTCTTTTTTTTAAATATATATATATATATATATATATATATATATGTATATTTTTAAGAGAGGCAGAGACAGAGCTTGAGCAGGGGAGGGGCAGAGAGAGAGGGAGACGCAGAATCCGAAGCAGGTTCCAGGTTCTGAGCTGTCAACACAGAGCCCGATGCGGGGCTCGAACTCATGAACTGTGAGCTCGTGACCTGAGCTGAAGACGGACGGTCAACCAACGAAGCCACCCAGGCACCCCTCATTGATCTCTTCTACTAATATTTATTTCTTCTGCTGCTGACTTTGGGCTTCATTTCTTATTACCTATCTCTCTTAAGTGTAAGGTTAGGTTGCATATTTTAGATTTTTCTTCCTTCTTTAGGTAGACCTACAGTGCTATATAATTCCCTCTTATGACCACTTCTGCTGCATCCCAAGGTTTCAGTCCAATGTATTTTCTTTATCATTTTTACCATATATATTTTTAAAATTTCTTTGTAAATTTCCTGATTGACCCATTCACTTTGTAGTACAATGTTCTTTTATTTCCATGTATTTGTGGCCTTACCAAAATTTTCCTTTTGTTTGGTTTCTAGTTTTATAACACTGTGGTCTGAAAATATGCATGATATTATCTCAGTTTTCATACTTGTTGAGGTCTGATTTGTGAACCAGTATGTAATCTATTTGGGAATGTGCCATGTGCACTTGAAAAGAATGTGTATTTTGCTCCTTTAGATGAAATGTTCTGAATATATCTGTTAAGTCCATCTGCTCCAGTGTGTCATTTGAAACCACTGTTTCCCTTTGATTTTCTGCTTAGATGATCTATCCAATGTTGTTAGTGGGGTGTTAAAGTCCCCTACTATTATTGTATTATTATCAATAAGTTTCTTTATGTTTGTTATTAATTGTTTTATATATTTGGTTGCCCAACTTTGGTGCATAAATATTTACAATTGTTAGATCTTCTGCTGGATAGAACCTTGTATTATGATTTATGCTCTTCTTTGACTTTTTTTATTGTCTTTGGTTTAAAATCTCGTTTTTCTGATATAAATATTGCTACTCTGGCTTTTTTTTTGACATCCATTAGCATGATAAACTGTTCTCCATCCCCTCACCTTAAATCTGCAGGTGTCTTTAGGTCTAAACTGAGTCTCTTGTAGGAAGCATATAGATGGGTCTTGGTTTTTTGTTATCCATTTGACAACCTATATGTTTTATTGGAGGATTTAGTTCATTTACAGACTTATTATTGATAAATATGACTTTAGTGCTGTTGTGTTATCTGTAAAGTCATTGTTTCTGTAGATTTTCTCTGTTCCTTTATAGTCTTTGTTGTTTTGGTCTTTCTCTCCCACTCAAAGAGTACCCTTTAATATTTCTTGCAGGGGAGGTTTAGTGGTTATGAACTCCTTAATTTTGTTTCTCTGGAAAACTCTTTATCTGTCCTTATATTCTGAATGATATCTTTGCTCAATGGAGTATTCTAGGCTGAATATTTTACCCATTCATCACGTTGAATATATCATGCCACTCACTTCTGGCCTGCCAAGTTTCTGTGGAGAGATCTACTGCTAACCTTATTTGTCTTCCCCTGTAAGATAGGGATTTCTTTTCCTTTGTTGATTTTAGCATTTTTTCCTCAACTCTATATTTTGCAAATTTTAATATGATGTCTTGGTTTTTGCCTACTTTCAATGATTTGGACGGGAGTTCTCTGTGCCTTTTTGATTTACATGTCTATCTCCTTTCCCAGATTTAGGATGTTTTCAGCTGTAACTTCCTCAAGTAAACCTTTTGCCTGCTTTTCCTTATTTCCTTCTTCTGGGACTGCTATGATGGGAATGTTATGCTTTATGAAGTTGTTGTGTTCCCTCATTATAATTTTGTGATCCAATATTTTTCTTTCCATCTTCTTTTCAGCTCCACTATTTTCCAAAATTTTATATTCTATATCAGTTATTCATTCTTTTGCTTCTTTCACACTTGTCTTTACCACCAGTTAGTTTTGCATACCGGTTACAACATCATTTTTTTTTAAATTTCAGCCTGACTAGTTTTTAGTTCTTTAATCTGCAGTAAGGGACTCCCTGGTATCTTCTATGGTTTTGTTAAGCCCATATAGTATTCTTATGATTGTTGCTTTAAACTCTCGATCAAGTGTATTACTTTATATATATTTTCATTAGATCACAGGCCATGAGTTTTTCTTGTTCTTTTTTGGGGGATAAATTCCTCCATCTTGGCATTTTGTCTAGGTTTCTGTCTTCCTCTGTGTGTTTGGAAAGCCTGCTGTGCTTCTTTCTACTTAGAGTAATGGCTTTGTAAAGAAGCAGTCATATACTTCCCAGGGTCTAGCTCTTCAGGAAGTGTCTCTGTTTTTTGCTGTGTGCACTCTGTTGCTGTGTTTTGGCTGCTCTGTCCCTTGGGTCAGTCTTCTGCAGGGTTTCTCCTTGCCTGCATTGGTAGGTGACTGGACCTTGGTCAGAGTGTGGCCAGTTTTAACTAGATGTGCTCTTGTCTGCTTGTGAAAAGTGATCTCATGCTAATTCCACCATAGCTGAAGCTTTGCAGAACTCTGTGGTCAGTAGATATGGTGCATATGGGGGTTTTGTGCTGGCGTTCTGGGGGAGGAGCCCACTGCTCTGGTTCTCAGTCACACTAGCTGGAGAAAAGCAGAGTGCAGAGAGGCGGGGCTTCCTGTAATTGTTTTAGGCTGCCACTGTTCAATCTGTGCTGCTTACTGAAGTTAATTCATGTTGTGAGGTTGGTGAAAGAAATTATGTCATCCCCCTCCCTCATCCCCAGAGAAGGAAGTTCACATCCACTCTGGTAAGGAAGCCCTCCCAGAAGAGCGAAAAATTTCCCCTCATGTCTCCCAGGCATCTCTCAGATCCCTGCCTTCACCCTTCCTGTGTCCAGCGATCTGCCTACCCAGTAGCTCAGTGCACCTGCGTTTTCTCCTAGGCAGGCAAGCTGAGTTTTAAAACTCCAAACTTTTGGGATATTGCATGGCATGGACCCGTGCTGGTCCTCTTCTGTTGGGTCTCACCATGCTGGGACTGGTATAGGTTTGTCCCAGAAGGGCAGTTGCACCAACATGCAGGAGCTGGGAGTCAGGAGTAAAGCACAGCAACAAGCCAGTGTCCAGGTTAGTCCCACTTATCCGGTGTCTCTGTTCTTATGTTTAGGGGCAGGGAAGGTAATGGTGATCACTGGTGCTTTTGCCCCCTGAGAAGCAATGCTATCTCCCCTAATGTGCTCAAAGAAGGGCGAAACACCTATCCCTTTGCATTCCAGAGGAGCCTCAGATTGCACCTATACTCCTGGGCTTCTTCCTTCCTTCTCCCTTGGAGCATTTCAGAGCTCTCAGGGCTCCACACCAGCCAATGCACAGACCTCTAAAACTCCAGTCTTTAACCTTACTAGTAAAAACTCATGCAAATCAACCGCTCTCATTTTCATAGTCAATGGTTTTGGGGAAGTGTTTTCCATGTATGCCCTCCTGTGTGCTTCTCTCTCTTGCTCTTGCTCTCATATCTCTCCCTGACCAAGGATCCCTCATCTCCATTGTACCTGAGATCCATTTCTCTCCACATCACATCTGTGCACCTCCTACTTTCAACAATGTGACCTCTTCTGTCTCTCTCATTGTACAGTTTGTTCTACCAGACCTCAGATCAATTTCTTGGGTATTGAGGATGATTTGATATTTATGTAGCGAGTTGTAGTGAACACAGAAATCTAGGGTAGTCCTAGTATTCTACCATCTTATCTCTTCCCTCTCCTTTCTATTTTTTTCTTTTATTTATTTGAGTCCTTTCTCTTTTCTCTTGATGACTCGGGCTAGAGGTTTATGAATTTTGTTTATCTTCTCAACAAACCAGCTCCTGATTTCATTTATCTATTCTACTGTTTTCTTAATTTATATGTCATTTATTTTTATTCTAATCTTTATTATTTCCTTCCTAATGCTGGTTTGGGGTTTGGTTTGGTCTTCTTTTTCTAGCTCCTTAGGTGTTAAGTTTAAGTTGTTTATTTGAGAATTTTCTTAATTCTTGAGACAGGCCTGTATTGCTATAAACTTCCTTCTTAGAACTGCTTTTGCTGAACCCCAAATGTTTCAGATGGTTGTGTTATCATTTTCATTTTTTTCCTATGTACTTTTGGATTCACTCTTTGATTTCTTGGTTAACTTATTCATTGTTTAGCAGCATGTTATTTAACCTCCATGTATTTGTGGTCTTTCTAGATATTTTTGTCTTGTGGTTGATTTCTAGTTTCATAGTGCTATGGTCAGAAAAGATGTATGTATGACTTTGGTCTTTTTGAAGTTGTTGAGAATTGATTTGTGGCTTAAAATGTGATGTCTTTTAGGGGATGTTTGGTGTGTACCCGAAAAGACTGTGTATTCTGCTGTTTTGGGGTAGAATTTTCTAAATATATCTGTTAAATTCGCCTTGTCAAATGTGTCATTCAAGGCCATTGTTTTCTTGTTAATTTTGTTTTGGTTGGAAGATCATTCCATTGATATCAGTGGGGTATTAACATCCTCTACTATTATTGTTTTACTATCATTTAGTTTCTTTATGTTTGTTATTAACTGTTTTATGTATCTGGGTTTGCCATGTTGGGTGCTTAAATATTTTCAATTGTTATGTCTTCTTATTAGATTGTCCCCCGTATTATATAGTGTCCTTCTTTGTCTCTTCTTATTAGATTGTCCCCTGTATTATATAGTGTCTTTCTTTGTCTCTTATTACAATCTTTGTTTTAAAGTCTGTTTTGTCTAATATAAGTATTTCTACTCTGGCTTTCTTTTGACATCCATTTTCATGATAAATATTTCTCCACCTTCTCACTTTCAATCTGTCCATGTCTTTAGGTCTGAAATGAGTTTTTTGCAAGCAGCATATAAATAGGTCTCATTTTTTTACACAGTCACCTTTTTTTTATTGGAGCATCTAGTCCATTTACATTCAAAGTGACTATTGATAGATATGTATTTATTGCCATTTTATTACTTGTTTTGTGGTTGTTTCTGAAGATTTTTGATCGTTTATTGTCTTTCTCTCTTTCATGGTTTTCTCATTTTCTTTAGTGATATAATTCGATTTCCTTCTCTTTATTTGTTGCATATCTGTTAGTGGTGTTAGATTTGTGGTTACTATTAAATTTGTATTTAACATATTCTTCATATAGCACTCTATTTTAAGTTGATGGTAATTTAAGTTTGAACCCCTCTTTACTTCCTTTCTCCCTACATTTTAGATATTGGCGTTTTGTTTTACATCCTTATATTTTGTGAGTTCCTTGACTGATTTTTTTTCAAAAATATTCATTTTTACTGCTTTTTGGTTTCCGACTTCTATATTGCCCTTTGTCCTCTGCTTTCCACTCAAAGTGTCCCTTTAATATTTCTTTCAGGGCTAGTTTAGTGGTCGTGAATTCCTGTAGTTTTTGTTTGGGAAACTCATTATCTTGCTATACTGAATGATAACCTCGCTGGATAGAGTATTCTTGGCTGCAGATTTTTCCATTTAAGCATTTTGAATAATTATGTCACTCCCTTCACTTTTGCTAAGTTTCTGCTGAAAAATCTGCTGATAGCTTTATGGTGAATCCCCTGGGATATAAATTATTTTGTCTTGCTGTTTAATTTTTTATTGTTACATTTTGCACCTTTAATTACAATGTGTTTTGGTGTGGGGCACCTGGGTGGCTCAATTGGTTGAGCATTTGACTTCAGTTCAGGTCATGATCTCATGGTTTGTGGGTTCAAGCCCCATGTTGGGCTCTGTGCTGACAGCTCAGAGCCTGGAGCCTGCTTCAGATTTTGTGTCTCCCTCTCCTCTGCCTCTCCCTAAATCATGTTCAGTCTCTCTTCATCTCAAAAATAAATAAGTTTTAAAATATGTGTCTTGGTGTGGATCTGCTTTTGTTGATTTTGTTGGGGTTTCTCTGTGCTCATGGATATGGATATATGTTCACTACTCCAGATTAGGAAAGTTTTCAGCTACTATTTCTTAACTAAAATTTCTGCCCCTTTTTCTCTATTCTTCCTGGATCCTTATGACACTTGATGGAGTAACTGAGTTGTCTAAGTCTAATCTTAGTATGCAGTATTTGTCTCTCATCTGTTTAACTTGATTGTTTGCCATTACTATTTCTTCCAGGTCACTAATATGTTCTGCTTCCTTCAGCCTACTTTATATTCCATGTTATATTTTAAAATTCATTTATTGAGTTTTTCATCTCTGATATGTTACTTTAACCTCATTGTTATGGGTTCTCTGTACTCCACTCTTCTCAAGTCCAATAAGTAACTTTTTGATCATTACTTTAAATTATCTATCAGGCATACTACTTATTTCTGTTTTGCTTACATCCTCTGCAGTGATTTTTTTCATATATCACATGCATCTATGGATGGACACTTAGCTACTTCCATAACTTGCTGATTGAAAATAATGTTGCAATGAACACAGTGGTGCATGTATCTTTTTGATTTAGTGTTTTTGTTTTCTTTGGGTAAATTCCCTATAGTTAAATTACTGAATCATATGGTAATAATATTTTTTAGTTTTTGAGAAACCTCCATACTAACTTCTACAGTGGTTGTACTAGTTTATGTTCCTACCAACAGGTCACAAGTGTTCTTTTTCTCCACGTCCTTGCCAACACTTTTTGTTTCTTATATTTTGGATTTAACATTCTCACAGGTGTGGGGTGATATCTAATTGTGGTTTTGAACAAACACATGAAAAGCAGACCCCATGAAGCATACACCAGAGACACTCCCTGAAGATACTGTATGACTTCTTCTTCATAAAGCCATTACTCTTAGGAACAGGAAAAATAACGGGATTTACTATTACAGAGAAGAATACAAAGACTTAGACAAAAGGCCATGACAGAGGAATTCGTACAAAATGAAAAACAAGATAATGTTGTAACCAGAGATCTAAGTGAAACTGTTATAAATAACATGTCTGATGGAGAATTTAAAGCACCATTCATAAGGATACTTGCTGGGCTTGAAAAAGGAATACATCAGAGAGGTCTCTACCCCAGAGATAAAAGAATTAACAGTCACAAAGGAAAAATGCAATAACTGAGATGCAAAACAGGCATGATGCAATCAACACAAGGATGGAAGAAGCAGAGGAATGAATAACTATTGAAAGATAAAATAATGGAAAATAATGAAGCTGAACAACTAATGAACATGCAAACAGACATAGGGATCTCAGTGACTCTGTAAAACATAATAATATTTGTATCAAGATTATCCCATTAAAAGAAGAGAGAGAAAGGTGATAGAAAATTAATTTAAGAAAATAGTAGTGAAAACTTCCCAATCCGGAGTAGAAAATAGATCTCCAAATCCAGGATGCACACAGAACTCCCATCCAAATCAACAAAAGCAGCCCAACACCAAGACATATTTTAATTAAAGTTGCAAAATATACCAATAAAGGAAAAGCAGCAAGACAGAGTCCCTAAATTACTAGGGTTTAGGGAAGACCCATAAGGCTGGGTGCAGATATTTCAACAGAAATTTGGCAATTCAGAAGGGAGTGGCATGATATATTCAACGTGCTTTATGGGAAAAATCTGCAGCTAAGAATACTATATCCAGCAAGACTATAATTCAGAACAGGGGAGATAGTTTCCCAGACCAGCAAAAACTAAAGGAGTTTGTGACAACTAAACCAGCTCTGCAAGAAATATGAAACATTACTTTTTGAGTGCAAAGGAAAGACCAAAAGTGACAAAGACAAGAAGGGAACAGAGAAAATGTCCAGAAATAATAACAAAACAAGTCATAAAATGGCACTAAGGCACCTGGGTGGCTCAGCTGATTAAGTGTCCATCTTTTGGTTTCAGCTCAGGTCATGATCTCATGGTTTGTGAGATCAAGTCCCACATTGGGCTCCATGCTTGGGCTCTATTGGAGCCTGCTTAAGATTGTTTCCCCGCCCCCCCCCCCGGCCTTCCCCTGTTCATGCTCTAAATGAATAAATAAATAAATAAATACTTTAAAAAATGCCACTAAATACATATCTATCAATAATTACTCTGAATGTAAATGGACTAAAAGCTCCAATCAAGACACATTGGGTGTCAGACTGGATACAAAACAAGACAAGTCTGTATGTTCCCACAGAAAAATTATTTTAGACCTAAAGACACCTGTATATTGAAAGTGAAGGTATGGAGAAATATTTGTCAAGCAAATAGATGTCAAAAGAAATCCAGAGTAGCAATACTTATATGAGACAAACCACACTTTAAACCAAAGACCACAACAATAGATTAACAAGATCACTGTATTCTAATTGTAAATATTTATCTTTGCAACATGGGAGCAAACAAATATATGAGACAAATGACAAAGAAAAAGGAAGTCATTGGCAATAATACAATAATAGTAGGGGACTTTAACACTCCACTTACAACAATGGGCAGATCATACATGCAGAAAATTAACAAGGAAACAAGGGCTTTGAATAACACATTGGATCAAATGAACTTAACAGATATATTCAGAGCATTGAATCCTAAAGTATCCTAATACATATTCTTTTTAAGTGCACATGGTACATTCTCCAGAATAGATCACATACGAGGTCACAAATCCAGCCTCAATACTACCAAAAGATTGAGATCATACCTTGCACATTTTCTGACCACAATGCTATGAAACTTGAAATCAACCACAAGAAAAAACTTGGAAAGACCACAAATATATGGAGGTTAAACAACATGCAACTAAATGAATGGGTCAAACCATAAACCAAAGAAGAAATTTAAAAATACATGGGAAAAAATGAAAATGAAAATGCAATGGTCCAAAACCTTTGGAATGCAGCAAAAGTAGTGTTAAGAGGAAAGTATATAGCAATACAGGCCTAACCCAAGAAGCAAGAAGAATCTCACACAAACAGCCTACCTAACCTTATACCTAAAGAAGCTAGAGAAAGAACAACACAGAAAAGGACAGAAAAAGAAGGGAAATGATGAATATTAAAGCTGAAATAAATGACATAGAAACAAACAAACAGTAAAAGAACAGATCAATGAAACCAGGAGCTGGTTCTTTAAAAAACTGATAAGCTCCCAGCCAGACTCATCAAAAAGAAAATAGAAAGGACACAAATAAATAAAATCACAAATGAGAGAGGAAAAATAACAACCAACATCACAGAAATACAAACAACTATAAGAGACTATTATGAAAAGCTATATGCCAACACATTGGACAACCTGGAAGAAATTGATAAATTCCTAGAAACATATAAACTACCAAAACTGAAATAGGAAGAAATAGAAAATTTGAACAGATGAATAACCTGCAAAGAAATTGAACCAATAATCAAAAATTTCACAACGAGCAAAACTCCA
Organism: Lynx rufus; assembly: GCF_022079265.1. NCBI lineage: Eukaryota > Metazoa > Chordata > Mammalia > Carnivora > Felidae > Lynx > Lynx rufus. The sequence goes on from NW_025814846.1 coordinate 8,973,397, forward strand.
AGGCCATTTGGCTTCACAGGGAAATTCTACTAAAGCTTTAAAGATGAGTTGATACCATTCTTCTCAAACTATTCCAAAAAATAGAAAAGGAAAGAAAACTTCCAAATTAATTCTATGAGGCCATAATTACCCTGATATAAAAATCAGATAAAGATTACACTAAAAAAAAGAACTACAGGCCAATATCCCTGATAAACATGGATGCAAAAATCCTCAACAAATTATTTGCAAATGGAATCCAACAGTACATTAAAAGAATCATTCATCACGATCAAGTGAGATTTATTCCTGGGCTGCAAGATGTTTCAAAATTTCGAATAAATCAGCACAATACTCCACATTAATAAAAGAAAGGATAAGAATCATAATATCCCTTGAGGTGCCTGGGTGGCTCAGTTGGTTGGGCTTCCAAATCTTCATTTGGCTCACGTCATGATCTCACAGTTCATGCATGGGATTGAGTCCCATGTCAAGCTCTGCACTGACAGTGTGGAGCCTGCTTGGGATTTTCTCTCTCTCCCTCTCTCTGCCCCTCCCCTCCTCAAGCTCTCTCTCAAAATAAAGAAACATTTTTTAAAGGAACCATATGATCCATTCAATAGAAGCTGAAAAAGCATTTCAGAAAGTACATCCATTTATGATAAAAACCCTCAACAAAGTAGGGTTCAAGGTAACATACCTCAACATACTAAAGGCCATATGTGAAACATAGCTAATATCATCCTGAATGGAATGAAACTGAGAGTATTTCCTCTATGGTCAGGAACAAGATAGGGATGTCCACTCTTACCACTATTTAATATAGTACTGGAAGTCCTTGCCACAACAAGCAAATAACAGAAATTTATAAAGACATCCAAAACAGCAAGGAAGAAGTAAAACTTTCATGTTTTGCAGATGACATGATACTCTATACAGGAAACTCAAAAGACCACCAAAAATCGCTAGAACTGATACACTGAGTTTATAAGAGTTGCAGGATACAAATCAACATACAGAAATCTGTTGCGTTTCTACACACCAATAATGAAGCAGCATAAAGAGAAAACAAGTAATCAATAACATTTATAAATCAACCAAAACCATAATGTACCTAGGAACAACCTCAACCAAAGAGGTTAAAGATCTGCACTCTGAAAACTATAAAAGACTGATCACTGATAAAATAAATTGAAGATGACACAATTAAATGGAGAAACATTCCATGCTCATGGGTTTGAAGAACAAATATTGTTAAAAAGTTTATATTGCCCCAAACAATCTACACATTCAATGCAACACCTATCAAATTACTACCAGTATTTTTTCACAGAGCTAGAAAGTTTATATGACCCTAACATTTATATGAAGGAACAAAAGACCCTGGATAGCCAAAACAATCTTGAAAAGGAAAAGCAAAGCTGGAAGCAAAAGAGTTCTGGATTTCAAATTATATTACAAAGCTGTTGTGATATAAAAAAAAAGTATGGTATTGGCACAAAAGTGGATATATAGATCAATGGAACAGAACAGAAAACCCATAAATGGACCCACAACCATACAGTCAATTAATCTTTGACAAAGCAGGAAACAATATCTAATGGAAAAAATATAGTCTCCTCCTCAAATGATGTTTGGATACTTGGACAGAAACATGAAAGGAATGAAACTGGCAAAGTTTTTTACACCATACACAAAGTAAATTCAAAATTGATTAAAAACCTAAATGTGAGACAGGAAATCACGGAAATCCTAGGAGAGAATACATGCAGTAACTTATTTGACATAATCCATAGCAACTTCTTACTAGATATGTTTCCTGATGCAAGGGAAACAAAAGCAAAAATAAAGTATTCAGACTTAAGATAAAAATCTCCTGCACAGCAAAGGAAATAATCAACAAAACTAAAAGGTAATCTTTGCAAATAGGAGAAGGTATCTGCAAATGACATATCTGATAAAGGGTTAGTATCCAAAATATAAAGAGAATTTGTCAAACTTAATACCCCAAAATGAAACAATTCAGTTTAAAATGGGCAGGAGACATGACTAAACATTTATACAAAGAAGACAGACAGATGGCTAATGGACATATGAAAAGATGCTCAACATCACTCATCATCAGGGAAATACAAATAAAAAGTGAAATGATATGTAACTTCACACTTGTCACTATGGCTAAAATAAAAACACAAGAAACAATAGGTGTTGGCTAGGATGTGGGGAAAGGGGAGCCCTCTTACATTATCGATAGGAATGTAAACTAGTGCAGCCACTGTGGAAAACAGTATGAAAGTTTGTCAAAAGTTAAAAATAGAACTACCCTATGATCCAGCAATTGTACTACTAGGTGTTTACACAATTAATACAAAAATACTGATTCAAAGGGATACATGCACCCCGATGGTTACAGCAGCATTATCAACAACAGTCAAATTATGGAAAGAGCTCAAATGTCCATCGACTGATGAATGGATAAAGATGTGGCATACATATATACAGTGTAATATTACTCAGCCATCAAAAAGAATGAAATCTTGCCACTTGCCACAATGTGGATGGAGCTAGAGAGTATCATGTCAAGTGTTATAAACCAGGCAGAGGATAAATACCATATGATTTCACTCATATATGGAATTTTGAGAAACAATAGAACATATTGGGGAAAAAAGAGGAAAACCAAGAAACAGACTCGACTCTAGAGAACATATTGATGGTTACCAGAGGGAAAATAGTTGGGGGGATGGGTAAAATAGGTGACAGGAATTAAGGAGTGCTTTGTTGTGATGAGTACCAGGTGTTGTATGTATGTGTTGAATCACTAAATTCTACACTTGAAACTAATATTACACTGCATGTTAACTAAGCAGAATTTAAGTAAAAACTTCAAAAGTGAAGAATATATAAAGATGAACACCCAAAAAATAAATAATCCCACTAAAAAATGGGCAGAAGCCTTGAGCAGACATTTTTCCAAAGGATATATTCAGATGGCAAAAAACACATGAAAAGATGCTCAATATCACTCATCGTCAGGGAAATGCAAATCAAAACTATAGTTAGATACCACCTCACACTGTCTGCAGGACCAAAATTATACATAAGAAACAATAAGTGGACAATTGAGGCAAAGGAACCTATTTGTACTGTGGGTGGGAATACAAACTGGTGTAGCCACTGTGACAAAAGTGGAGGTTCCTCAAATGTTAAAATAAAATACCCTATAATCCAGTAATATCACTAATGGGCATTTACCTCAAAATTACAAAAACACTAATTCAAGGAAACACATGCATCCCTATATTTACAGAAGCATTATTTACAATATCCTAATTATGGAAGCACCCCAAATGTCCATTGATAGATGAATGGATAAATAAGATGTGGTATTTATATAGAATGGAATATTATATAGCGATATACAAGAAACCTTGCTGTTTACAATGACATAGATGGAGCTACAGTATAATGCTAAAGGAAATAATTCAGTCAGAGAAAGAAATACCATATGATTTCACTCATATGTGGAATTCATGAAACAAAACAAATGATCAAAGGAGAGAGAGAGAGAGATGGCAAGAGAGAGAGAGAGAGAGATGGTGAAAGAGAGAAAGAGAAGCCAAGAAACAGACTCTTAATTATGGAGAACAAATTGATGGTTACCATAGGGGATGTGGGCAGGGGATGCATGAAATAGTTTCTGGGCATTAAGGAGTGCACCTGCGATGACTATTTTGTGATGTGTGGAATCATTGAATCACTATATTGTACACCTGAAACTGATATAACAGTGTTTATTAACTGTACCGCAAACATTTTTTAAAAAATTGATCCAATCCATGGAGATTTTTATGTTGATTATTTTATTATCTATTCTAAAATTTCTGTTTGGTTCTTTTTTTATACTTTCCATTTATTTGCTGAGGTTTTCTCTTTTTGCCATTTGTTTCAAGATAAATTATAATTGCTTATTAAAGTATTTTTATAATAGCTGCTTTAAAATCTGTTTCAGGGCACCTGGGTGGCTGGGTTGGTTAAGCCCCTGACTCTTGATTTCAGCTCAGGTCATGATCTCATGGTTCGTGAGTTAAAGCCCTGAGTCGGGTTCTGTGTTGATGATGCAAAGCCTGCTTGGGATTTTTTTCTCTCTTCCTCTCTCTCTGCCCTGCTCACAATCTCTCTCTCACTCTGTCAAAACAAATAAACTTAAGAAAAATAAAAATCTGTTTCAGAATATTTCAATGTTTGCTTTATCTCAGTTTTGACCTCTATTAATTGTCTTGTCATTCAAGTTGTGATTTCCCTTGATATTTGCATGATTTGTTATTTTCATTGCATTCTTGTCATTTTTGATATTATAATAGGCTCTATAGTCTATCTAAACTTTGTTTTTTATCACAGAGTCTTCCTTTTGTGATGTAGCTGGACGGTCCCATGGGTATACATGTCAACTTCTATTGGGATCTCCTGACACCCCCTTTGCAAAAGTGGAATACTGACTCACACTGCCTCATCGCACATGTGTTAGATGGATTGAAGTTTAGCTCCTTGTCATATCTGCCAATACATTCATGGTGAAGTTGGGTACTGACTCATACCATCTCACTACCTCCATGTGGATATGGATGCTATATGACCAGTGGACCTCACTAACACCAAGATGTAGGAAAAGATGAGTACTATCTAGTTCCATCTTGTTCTCTTCATTCAATCTGATTGATGGTGGATAAGGATGCAATTTCAGCTCCTCATTGGCTTTCACTTAAACAAAGAGTGTAGGGAACTGGAGGGGTGACTAGCCCTGCCTTGTCCTGTATTATTCATAGTCCCATTATGGTTGTGTTGATATGGGGGCAGGGTGAGAAGAAGCTATAGAATAGAGGTCACTAACACTATACCTTATACCACCAGATGACTAAGGAAGAATAACATATCATTAAATCTCACTGACACTACACTGACAAGGAAATCAGAATGCCACATCACTTGCTTCTGCTGAGTGGGAATAGAAGATCAGTTCTGTGCTCAGCATCACTTATATTAACTACTCTGACTGGGAAAACTGCCTTCTTAGGGAATCATTGCCTGCTTTTGCCAGATAGGTCATGGAAAATCATCTCTCTAGTTAGTTTTGCCAACAGTACGTTATCAGAGGAGTTAGAATATAATCTGCTTCCATACATCAGTGGATAGAAGATCAATTTCCTGCAGTGGATGGAAGATAAATGTCTTGCATTTGAAGCTGTTAACTAACCTTGTTTCCCACCACAAACCACATCCCCTGTTTCTTAGTCTGGCATACTCTGTGCTCCAGCCACCAGCTTCTGGCCAGTTTTGCACATATTCTATGACCACGCATCCCTATGTGTCTTTCCTTCATCTATTTTCTGTTTAGATTGAAAATGCCTCAATATTCTACCACTTTCTGAATGTCTTCCTTTTGTTTTCTTACCCTTACAAGTTATCTTTTCCAATCTCCCCAGCCATAACAATTCATTACCTCCTTTGGGTCCCTGGTGCTTAATTAGTACCTGTCATAGTATGCATTATAATCCATCTTATACAAGGGAATTAGTAGCATTTATGTCTATCTCCACCACCCATCTAATTATAAATTATCACTGTATCTCCAAAATTTATTTTCAATAATGTTTCATTTATACAGCATTTGGGCTTCCAGAAAATTACAGCATTTAAAAGATTGCTCTGAAACTGGCTATAAACGACAAAATCCTTCCACAGTCCCTTTTTGATTTACACTCAGGTCCTGAGCAAGAGGGCTTGAGTATAAAATAAAGCAAAGGTTTAGAGGTGGGGCATGAGCAAGGTGGTTTTACAGAAAAACCTGGTAAGAAACAAGACTTTCTAGGATATGACTAATTAGGAGACCACAAGTACTTACATAAGTTGGTTCATGTGTTAATAAATTTACTTTTATTTATTTTATTTAATCTTTACAGCTACCCTTTGAAGTGGATGTTATTATTATCTACATATTGTAGGTTGATGGTGTTTTCCTAATCATCTCCGGAGTTCTGGACACATTCACAGGGTCAGTGTTCTGGGGGTTTTGAAGGGATACACAAAGCCACTGTGAGAGATTTTGAGTCTCTAGGATTTTAGTCTGTAGAGGCTTGTGTAAGAGTATTTGTTTCATTTGGGAAGATTTCTTTGGATTGGAGTAGGGCAGCTAAAACCACTTATTTATTTATTAACAAATATTGAGTACCTAGTATGTGTAAGACACTTGAGATGCAAGATAAAAGTTCTTTCTTGAATGGTTTTGTAGTTATATATTATATCATAGTGTGGTAAGGTCCACTGAATACCATAATCTTAGGCAATAATTTAACACTAGAATCATAGTTTTAGAGAAGAAAGGATATTAGAAATTGTCTTCTCAGGCTTCTCTGTGGTGTTGTGAAGGATAATTCCATTTAAGTATATACCCAAAGGGCCTGAATGAACTGTTTGCCCTCCACTTGTTTGCCCTGTGGGTGGTCTTCTCTTTCCTGTGAACTGATCTTTTAAGCAAAAAGATCTTATCACATCTTGGTGTGGAGAATTACCTGGGGCACATTATTTGTGGAACATAATGGCATGACAATTAAACATGCCTTCTTTCTTTCAGTGTGTAGGTTGTATATATGTCTGAATATGTACACACCATTATGTCATTCTACAGAGTTTAGAAGTACCTTTTAGTATATGTAGTTTTCTTGTTTCCTTGGAATTACTTTCTTATAATGTAGTATTGGAGAGTTATCCCATCTCCAAAATCTTTGGCCTGGGAAACACCGGGAATTTGGGGATCCACAATATTCTGCCCAATGAGCTACTAAATGGTATGAGGGCTAGGTATTTCTGTCCCTACCTTGGAAGGTATGAAATGTGGAGGCAGCCAGTATTGTCTTGCATCTCTCTCCCCTGCTTTCCTACATTTCCAAATAAATTAATAGCCTTTATTTTACCTGTGATGATTTGATGCATTCTCTTCTCACCCATGTAAGGTGATGAATGATAATGAGGGAGCTAGATTTCCCTGTTTTCAATTGCCGTTTTGTAAAACAGCATACAGGGCTAAAAGTTTTACAGACATTCACTTTTAATCCTCATAAGAGCCTGTGACTTGACGAAGATGAAATTATGGACACTTTCTTTTCTATATTCCAGATTTCCCATATGAGGATGCAGTTCTATAATCAGAAAAACAGCAGATACATACAACAACAATGCTTTCATTTCCCTCTCAACAAAATTATTTTCTCCACAATTTTACCTCATAGCCTGCTTTTTCACACATTGTTCTTATCTCATATGTGGATTTCCATGTCATTAAATATTCTTAGAAAATATGGTTTATACTAGCTCAATAAATCCATATATTAAAGTAAACTAGCTTTATTATCTATTTTGTCATAGGTCATGTAGCATAAATAATGAATCATCCGCACAAAAAAAAATGGGACAATTTAAATCACATTTTCAGACTATTTAATAAGCTTGGAAAATGCTTTTGATATAAATGGAAAAAAGTAAGCTGTAAAGGTATGAAATCTCCAAATTTTGTAAAATATAAGCATGGACTTAATGAGAAAGAAATCAGAACTAACATTTTGCTGAATGGCTAGATGGTAAGATTAAAGTTAGTTTTATCTTTTATTTCACTGAATTTCAGAAATTCTCCACAATGTCAATTCATTTCTTTTACATTCAGGAAAGAAAAAAAAAAAGATCATTTAAAAAGTAATTTACTGGGGGTGATCAGGTAGAAAATATAAAAGAAAGTTTGGATCAAGATGGTGGACTGTACACAAGTTTTTCCTTCACTGCTCTCATATTCCTTAAACTGAAAGAAAATAATTTGTATGTATAAATTCTGTGTATGTGTGTATTAAATATTATTTTTTAAAGGCTTTGTGAGGAATTCCTGTAAGATAGGGAGCAGATTGAATGGCTGTGAAGAAGGCTGACAGGCGAAAAGCAGCCAGAAAGAAGGAGCAAGGGAGCCGGCCAGTCTGGCTCCGGTTTGAGGGAAGAGGTCCGGGAGCGCGTGAGGAAATGAAGGAGAGCCTGAGACTGTGTGGACTGAACGCGGGTGCGCGCACTGACCCACCCTGCTGCTACAGACCGAGCGGAAGGAGGAATGGCAGGGGGCGGGGCCGAAGCGCAGGCGGGCTCAGAGGGGTCGGATTCCTGAAGCAGCAAAAACCCCAGCGCCAGAGCTAGGCCAAGCAAAGCAGCGCTGCGAAGCAGAGGCCGCGGGGACTTGTCAAAGACCCACGGCTGCCTTCGCCTTTGCTGCTGCAGTCAACTCTCTTATTCCTTGCCTACCTTTCCCGTCGTCTCCTCAGTCACCGTTTCGCAGCGGCAACACCATCGATAACAGCTAAGTGGTCAATTCTGGGACTTGGGGTTGGGAATCAGGGCGGGTGCGAGGCGTGGGCAGTACAAGCCAGCCCGCCATCTCCTGCGGCAACCGCCACTGCTGCAGACACTTCTCCCGAGCGGGAAAGGAGAACACTGTCAAAAGGCTCACGCTGTATCAGTGCCCACCGTCAGAGTTAGAGCGTTTTTGTCAAGACTTGGCGAAAGCCTTTTGATTGGGGAAGGGAGGACGCACTGTGAGATCACGAAAACAGATATAATATTGAATAGTGTTGACTTTTGGTCCTCTTAATCGAACAAGTGGCAGCTTTGCTTAAGCCTCCTTAAACCCTGAGCCATGTCGCCCCCAACAGTGCCTCCGATGGGTGTAGATGGCGTGTCCGCATACCTGATGAAGAAAAGGCACACCCACAGGAAGCAGCGACGCAAGCCCACTTTCCTCACGCGTAGGAACATCGTAGGCTGCCGCATTCAACACGGTTGGAAGGAAGGCAACGAGCCGGTGGAGCAGTGGAAGGGCACAGTGCTCGAGCAGGTTTCTGTGAAGCCCACCCTCTACATCATCAAATATGATGGCAAAGATAGTGTATATGGACTAGAGCTGCACCGAGATAAGAGAGTTTTAGCGCTAGAAATCCTTCCTGAAAGAGTGCCAACTCCTCGCATTGATTCTCGTCTGGCAGATTTCCTGATTGGCAAAGCGGTGGGGCATGTGTTTGAGGGTGAGCACGGTACGAAAGATGAATGGAAAGGCATGGTCCTGGCGCGAGCTCCCGTGATGGACACTTGGTTTTACATCACCTACGAGAAAGATCCTGTCCTTTATATGTACACGCTGCTGGATGACTACAAAGATGGTGACCTGCGTATCATTCCAGATTCCAACTACTATTTCCCTACAGCAGAACGGGAGCCTGGAGAAGTGGTCGACAGCCTCGTGGGCAAGCAAGTGGAACATGCCAAAGATGATGGGTCCAAGAGAACCGGCATTTTTATCCATCAAGTGGTGGCCAAACCGTCTGTCTACTTCATCAAGTTTGATGATGATATTCACATTTATGTCTATGGCTTGGTGAAAACTCCCTAAATTCATTGTGCTCTTTACAAAAGTCGTGGAACTATTAAATGTAAAACATGTCATGTTCTTGCAATTGTGAATTTTTGAGAAAAGTTTTGGTGTCAGAGATTCAGGAATTTATTATTACTTGTTACTGATTGTGCCTCCAAATCTTACATTGACTAGTTCCACAGTTTTGTCCCAAGTTTACATTGGTACTTTTGATATTGCCTTGTTCTGTAACTGAAGAGCTAAGTTGGGTGCTAATAGGAAATTGAAAAGTATTCATGACCATTGGAACAATGAAAAACTAAAGAAAAATTAATGGTGTAACTCCACACCAGGTCCTTTCCCCCATTTCCCTCATTTTATTATCTCCCCTCTTTCTTATTCCCAGGTAACAAATGTTAAGAACATGATGTATATCCTTCCACGTTTTCCCATCCACTTGCAGAAAGTTTGTCGTAGTCTTTTCTGTAAAAATGAAAAGCCTCCTCATTTCCCTGTAATTGTTTTTCACATTTGGAATATTCATCGTATCTTTTCTAATCAGTAGCTAGGAATCTTTCTCTGTCCCCTCTCCCTTTCCCCTCCTCTCCACTCCCTGTTCCCCTCTGCCTTTTTCTCTCTCTCTCCTTCCTTCTAGCAGTTGCATATACAGTATATTTATGTACCAAAAAAGTATTCAACCATTCTGTTATTGATAGTCACTTAAATTATTTCCTTTCCTTTTCTCACCATAGCACTGCTGCCATACATTCTGGTGCTTTTATTTCTACTGGGTAGATTCCCAGGAATGGAATTGCTGGTAAGAGATATATTTAATTTTAAGAGATATTACAAAATTACTATACAAAATGAAAGTGCTCATTCTCCAGTATCCTCTCCATCAAAATTTGCAAACGTAGAAGGTAAAAAATTACGTAGTATTTTTTTAATAGACATACTCGAGGAGGTGTTTTGTTTTGTTTTGTTGACTGTTTGAATTTTTTTCTTTTGTGATTTTCCAGTTCTTATCTTTTGTTTATTTATCTATTGAATCTTTGATCTTTTTCTTATAAGTTTATAGGAATTCTTACTATATTTCTCTATGGTACATATTAATCATGTAGCCCATTTGTATTTTTTTTCCATTCTATCATTGATCTTGACTTTATTGATGTTATATTTTACTGTACAGTTGTTGCCGTTGTTGTTTTTAATTTTTAGATAGACTAATATCTCCTTTTCAGCTTTTTGGCTTCTTATCTTTTTCAGATGAATGCCCCCACCCCAAATCATACATATATTCACCTACATTTTTTCTAAATTTTTTATTAATTTTATTAATTTTAGGTTTAACTAAAGCATCTGGAATTTATTTTGTATGTGGTATAAGATAAAGGTCTAACTATACATTTTCTTCACATTGGATTCCTGATTATACTATGATATTTATTAAATAAACTACTCATTTTTGAGTTTGTGAGCCAGTATCCTATTGTTTAACACTAGTGGCTTGACCATAAATTTTGAACTCTGGCAAAGTAAGTTACCTCTCATTATGTTTTTTTTAAATTTTCTTTCCTTTTTTTTTTCTTTCATATAACTTGTTCTAGACATTAATTCTTTCTATGAAAATTAAATGCATTCTTTCAAAATTCTGATCTTAGAATTGTGTTACATTTCTGCATTTCTATTTAGAAAATTATTTTAATAATATTAATCCTTAACACTCAAGAGTTTGGGTACATAATTAAAATCTTTTGATTTTGTATTTGTAATGTTCTTCATATGGGTCTATTATATCTGATTAAACTTACTTCCAAGTATTTTTACAGATTTTGTCACATCTTGACATTTGATTTGGGTATTTTTTCTTCCTCATTTGTAACTTCTTATTTTTGACAATACAAACTACAGATAACTTTTTTAAAAAAATATTTTACCTTATATTTAATCAGCTTATTAAATCCTCTAAATTACACTTTTAAAAATATGTAATATTTCCAACCTTCTGTGTAACAATCATTTCACCTGCAAATACAGATGATTTTATTTATTCAAAATAATATTGAATAATGATTATGACAGATATGCATGTCTTGTGTAATTTTCATAGAATTGTCTTTACTATTCCCTATTAACATGACATTTATTGTTGGTTATTGGTAAATTGTCATTAACCACTAAAATGTTTAAGGAGTTTCTTTATTTCATTTTTTAATTCCTGTTTCATATTAAGGGGCTTACTAAAAAGTGGCCCCTGAAGTTTATCAAATGTCTTTCAGCATCCACTGATAAAATCATATGATTGTTTTTTCCTTTAATTTGTTGATTTAATGAATTAGAGGAGTAAGTATTTGACGTTGAACCAAACTTGTGTTTCTGAAATAAATCCTACTTGGTCATGTTGTAATAATCATTTGACACATTGCTGGATTTTAGTTACGAATTTTTTATTCAGAATTATTGCATTTACATTTCAAAGTGAAATTGCATTTTTTCATTTTTACCCTGTCTTTATCAAGTTTTGTTTTTCAAATTGTGCTAACTTTAAAAATGAATTTGTGAGTCTTTTTTTGTGTTCTGAAATAAACAGCCTTAGAATTAGTTTTTCTTTTTATTTAAAAAAGTTTTTATTCAAATTCTAATTGTCCTTTGAAAATTAGCTAGTACTAAACTGTAAAACAATTTAATTATGGTGTCACTTTTGAAGTTGATCCTTAATCAGCCTTCTTATCTCTCCAATGGTAATTGGCTTATTTAAACTTTCTATTAAAAAAAGAATGTATGGTCTCTATAAAATACAAAATTTAGAGTTTTCTTTATTATTAACCTTCTTGATTGTATTATTCAGATGCTTTATGTCCTTGCATATTGCATATACATATGCATATTTCCTAAATATGTTCAATTTTGAAAACATTATAATAAATCAGCTATAGTGGTGTTTTAAATTCTCTTTGTATTTTATTTATTTTGAAAAATTAAGACATAATATGGAGAATATGTAAAATATAACATTTGTTTACTGTTGCCCCAAATCAACAATGTCCATATTAAATAATTAAAATATTAACAATTTAGTATACTTACTTTAGATATAGATTTATATTCTTTAAAAGTCAGAACATTACGTATACTATATCCCTTTCCCAGAAAATTTCCTCACTCTGCTGAGGCAAACACTAACATGAATTTGGTGTGAATCTTGTCTGTCTTATATATTTACCTCAAATTTAACCAGTCATAATTGATAATAGTATTGGTTTTTGTGCTTTTCTAAATTTTGACATGAATGGTAAACTTTAAATCATGTGGAATTTATTTTGTATTTTTATTGTAGAAATAATTTTTTTTTCTAATTGGAAGATTGATTGCAACAACAAAACAAGCAATAACACCAACCATAGAATACTTTGTTACTGCTCTAGGTATTTTTACCGCTTTTGACACTCAGGAATGCTTGACCCTAGCTACAACACTAGCTATTGACTAAGAAAGACAAAATTTAAGTTCTCATGAAGACTGTATCTTGGCTATAACTGAGGCAGATATCCACCACCACCCATGACTTCAAGACCAGAACAAGGCCTTACATTTTTCCCATGATAATATTATGGGGTTACCCCACATTCTGACACTCAGAGAAAGGCTGGTGTTAATCTAGGCACTGTTTTAAGACTTTGGGACACAGCAGTGGACAAAAACAAAAGCCTTCCTTTCTTAACACATGATGGTTTTTTATCCTTTAAGTAGCCTTCAGTCCAATAACAAAGATATAAGGTAGGTATAAAATAATTAAAAATGTGATAAATGTGTAAATGTTTTGGTGATAACTAAAAGGTTAGAGGGATGCACATGTTAGGTGAAAATACAAATGTATATACTTTTTTAGATATATAATAATAATGCTTCTTAGTCCCTGCTTTCTTGCTAAGCCTCAAGTCCTGAACCAAACATTATACTGTTTCATGATAGAGGCTCAGCCCTGGCCTAGGACCTGAGGATAGAACAGTGAAAAATCTATACAAAGTCTATGCTGTTTTAGAGCATATATCCTAGTGGGGGAAGGAAGAGCGTCACCACCACCCTTAGGCCATGTATTATTTTACAGTGATTTGGGGATATCCCAAAGCTTGTTAATCTTAGGAAGGATTCAGCATATTTCTAACTGTTTTAGAGGTTGAGTATACAGCAGTGAGCAAAGTATGAAAGTATGTCTTAGTGGAAGGAAGATAGAAAAAAATCAATGTACTGTGTTTACCTACTATGCTTTTACCACCTAATTTTCTGTGTTCCTAGACTAGAATCAAGTTTTGGATTGTTCCATGGTAATATTATTGATATCACACTTGCTTACTTGGAGTCAGAGGGAGGCTCAGCCTTGACCAGGCAGTGAAGAAAACTGTCAGTCTCTTTCTCTTCCAACTTACATTCTGTTGGGTAGAGAGTTGCCCCTATTCTTTGGGCCACCAGTCTAGAATCAGGCCTTATATTGTTCCATGGTGATATTGGAAGTCTCTCATATCTTGGTGCTAAATCAGAGGCAAGACTGGAAATGATTATGACACTGTTTTAGGAAGGGGAAAAAAGCAGGAACAAAGTCCTTGTTCCCATACCCCTTACAGTTTATACCATGCTGGGTGGACCCAAATTCTTAGTTTTTTCTTCCTAACATACGTTATACATACATCAGGCCATGATGATTCTTTGAAAAAAAGTAAAGCAGGGTAAGTAGAGTCTTGGACATACCACCTTATTAGGTGAATAGAGAAGTTTTCTCAGAACAGATGACATTTCAGTAACACCTGAATAAAGTAAGGGTAAAAACCACAGGTGTTAATGCCTTGAGACAAAATGTGCCTGGAGGTAGCAGCCTAGTGTGTTCACTATGGGAAGTGAGGAAGGAAGAAGGAGAATGGAAGGAAATGAGATCAGAGAGGTTGCCAGGGACCATATCCATGTACAATATTTTGGACCAAGGAACTTGGATTTCAATCTGAGGGAAATGGGAAGTTACCAGTTTTAAGCAAAAATGTGACAGTTGTCTTTATATCACTCATTGAATAATATGATTTGAAATACCTCCATCATCTAGTAAGATCTTACTTGGCCTTGGGTCTTTTTTCTTCTCAAAATCTCCAGAAAATTCATCACCTCCAATATATCCAAGGCCTGAGTATGCCAGCTTACTAACTCTGGTTCTTGGCTTTCTTCAGACAAGGAGGATGAAGAGAGATAATGTCAAAGTGAGTACTCATGTTTCCATAGCTCCAGATTTCCAGAACTCTTGAATGATGTCATGAAAATGTCAGCGACTAGGGTAAAGGATCATAGCTGGGAGGTTATAGCAACAATTCAGACAGGAACTTGTGAGTTAATAATTTCAGAAATTAATATTAAGAGACATGTGAAGAGAATTAATATCATGGCTGATTATCTGTGTAAGGAAAGACCTCCAGGATTATGAATTATCTGTAGAGATCAGAGAGTTAATGTGTGGGAACTGGGAAGTTTTGAGAGAGTGATTTTAAAGGGAAAGAATACAAATAAAAGCTATAGTAAATATAGGTGTAAAGTTATCTTTTTTTTTTTTTACTTTTATTTTAGTATGTACCATAACAAGCTTGAAACAAGTGAATGAGATGGAAAAGGTCTACATTGTCTGTTGTTTGGACAAAATCTCTTTTATAAAGAAAAAAGTTATCACTAAATTGGCTGAATTATATTACTGAACTAATTAATTCCAAATATGTTTATGAATTTACCCATGACTACCCAAGCTATGTTCAAAGTTTTTGAAAATGGAAAAACTCAATGTTCATTTCTTCACATAATTTCCACAACCATCCTTCATTCCCTCATTAAGCACTCATATCAGAAAGGATATAAACTTGTTTTTAAAGACATATTATAGATAATCCCAAAAGAAAGATACATAGGAGTTTTTCATAAATCAGGCTTTCTACTCTTGTTACTTTAATTCATACTTGTTTATTTTATAATTTATTTATTCATAGGATGAAGCAAAATATGCAAGACATTTTTCTAGAGGCTGAAATACCAAGATGAATAACATAATATTTTATGCTTTATGTAGCCTTAAAACCAATGACAAAGATATAGGTGGGTATAATACTCTATAAAACAAGGTAAAAATAATGTGACAAGTATCATTAAATGGTGAGAAGGGTGTATTTGTACTATATGAATTCAGATGAGAGAGGTACAGAGAGAGACAGAAACAGATGGAGACAGAAGGACATCATCCCATTGAAGTTGACCTTCATCATGCAAAGCAAATGTAGTATTCAGGGTTCTCTAGAGGAACAAGACCTATAGGATTCATTCATTCATTCATTCATTCATTCATTCATTGTGGGAATTCCCTCATGCAATTATGGAAGTCAAGAAGTCCCATGGTTTATTTCTTGGTTAGAAGAGGTCCAGATCCTTCACTTACCCTTCACCTTAGAAGGGATATCTTGACATGTTTCATACCACTGGACTCAGAAATGTAATGAATGTAGAAGTCCCCTGAAGCTTAGCTGTATTTATTTCTCACCTTGTGACATGCAAATGCCTTACCAATAAGTCTAGAGAAGTTACTATTTCTCATCACTATCAGTGCAATATTTTGTGGAAGGAAGGTGATTAAGGTCTTTGTGGGGAAAAAATGGCATAGGGCTGGAGAGTTGATATACTCCTAAGGTAGGATAATGAAGTTGTATTGCTGGCCTTGCCAGCTGAAAGCAGATTACATCTGGTGGATCTTATGGACAAGGATGGTGGAGAAGGCATTCACAAGATGAATAGCTGCATACCAGATATCAGGGAATGTGTTAATTTGCCCAAGCAATGAAACCACAACCTGGTAAACCAGCTTCAATTGGAGTCACCACCTGTTTAAGCTATTGATAATTCACTGACATTTTCAAGATCTATCTGTCTTCTGCACTGGCCAAATGAGAGAGTTGAATTGGGATGTGGTGAGAATCACTACTCCTACATTTTTCAAGTCCCTGTTGGTGCCACTAATCTTTGCAATCCCTCTAAGAATGCAGTATTCCTTTTAATTTACTAGTTTCCTAGGTACAGGCAATTCTAATGTTTCCCCCTTAGCTTTTCTCACCTTTATATTTCTCATTCCATAGGTCAGGGAGCTCATGTGGGGATTCTGCCAACTGCTAACAATGCCTACTCCAATTATGCATTCTGGAACTGGAAAAGTAACCTTGAGATGAGTTTAGGGATGCACTGGGACCTCTGTGAGACAGAAATGGACTAAAAGTCTATTGGTCTCCTGACCTCTATAAGCTCCTACTCTGACTGGAGGGCTACAGTGATGTTTTGGGTCTCCTAGAATCAGTGATGGTTCAGAGCCAGTGTTCAGTAGCCCTCAAAAGTTTGGATTACTTCTTTTCTTCAATGTACAGTTACCCTGGAAAAAGAGCAGGGGTCCTTTTGAGGAGGAAGTCCTTTTGGGTAAGATTGACAGTATACATTATCCATACTTGATTGGGGTTCTTTAATAAGGGAACCTGGCCTCCCCTTATTTCAAGAAGTTCTGGGTATGTTAACAGGCTCGATTCTGAAAATTGATTGAGAACCCGTGACTTTGTTTTTATGATTCAAGTTATACTTTTTTTTCACTTAACTAGAACTTTTCTGTTTATACAGACCAAGTAAGAATGTAGTAGGCTTCCCATTTAATTCACTTCCAGGAACATCATAATTAACTAGCCAATGCCAGTGCATTAGCCAGACTATTTTGATTATTGCTTTGACTCTGCTATCCATTATGGTAGTCACATCTGCCTTGCTTTCGGTGGTTGAGTGTCACCATTTGGCTCCTGACACCCCAATCCAGTTACTTCAATTTCATTTATGTTTTCCAATTAAGTGGATGTGTTTTCTACTCTAAGTTCAGGTGTACAGAGAAGAGGGATCAAAAAGTTCTTCAAGGGTGCTGGGGCTCCCCTCACAGATTTATTTCTCAAAGTATTGGAGAAAGGTATGACTTTTGGACTCTATGTGAGTAGGTCTTAAATCACAAATCCACTCTAACATTCCAATTGCCTATGAATCTGAATCCCTTTCTCTACATTAAATGAAGAGAGGTTGCCCATTTTCAATCAACCCATGCTGAGCTTTCTTGGTCCATGTTTCAGCCAAGCAATAAAACTGTTAAAGATCTTTTTAACTCTCTAAGCTTCAGCATCAAATGCTGACTCTTTGCTTAATAAGCCCATTTCAATACATTTGGCCTGATCCAACTTTACCTTCCTTGTACCATTATCCCACACACACAGTATCCATTCCCAAATGCATGCTCAGAATTTCCCCTTGTATAAATGATAAAATGGAAGTGGTTCACTTGGAATATACCACATTTTCTCATGGGTCACAATCTATACTTCACTTTCAGGAGCTTGCTGGCACTTGAATCTAGTTGTGGGTTTAGAAGAAATAGGAGGTAGTGGAGGAAATAGGAGTAAAATAAGTATAATCATGCATGGCAACTAACTGAAGGGAGATCATTATTTTCTCAGCCAATTCAGGGTTAATCCCCTCAGACAGAGGTGGAAATGCTGACAGCAATGTTGGTGGGGAGGCAAATACCACTTGGGGTGGGGATGCACCTGCCACTGGGGGTCAACAGGTGACTTCCACTGAAGTTATTGAGACCATTTGTGCTAGAGGTAGGAAGGCTTGGAAAGAAAGACCTCTTCCACTGGCAATAAAAATTCATCAGGATTTAGGAGCACAGTGTTCCCAACTTCATCAGGATCTCCACATACATTATTATCCTAATCTACAGGATCTCATTCTTTTCTAATATATGCCCACATTGTAACAGTAGACACCTTGCAAAGCTGGGAGTTCAAATTGCATTGTAATTCAGCGAAAACAGAATTAGATTCTGCATATGATTATCCCAATTTCATTCCTGTGGCTATAGGACATAAGAGACTCAGAGTACTCAGAATAGATGTTAGCTAATTTTGCACCACTTGAGGTGATATTCAAATTTCTGAGCTCATTCTTCTCTCTCATACATCATCCAGCAATGTTGGGAGCAATCAGTTTTCTAAAAATGTGACAAAGTGTCATATACAGAGTTACTTAGCCTCTGGTTTCATATTAGTGATTGATTAGAAGTATCCAATGTAGATATTTTACATATCTCTGCAAACAGATTATGCCATGGAATAGGAACACTCCAATAGGAAATAAAGTCACTAAGTTAGTCAGTTAGTTAGTTAGTTAGTTGGTTTTTGCTTTAATTCCACTTAGTTAACATACATTGATATATTTAGTTTCCAGGGTACAATTTAGTGATTCAACAATCCCATACACCACCCTGTGCTTCTCAAGATAAGTGCACTCCTTAATCCCCATCACATATTTAACCCATCCCTCCCCCCATCCACTTCCCCTCTGGTAGCCATCAGATTGTTCTGTATAATTAAGAGTCTATTTCTTTGTCTCTTTAGTATTTTCCCTTTGTGTATTTGTTTGGTTTCCTAAACTCCACATATGAGTGAAATCATATGGTGTTTGTGTTTCTCTAACTGATTTATTGCTTTAGCATTATACTCTCTACATGCATCCATGTCATTCCAAATGGCAAGATTTTATTCCTTTTTCTTTTGATGAAGCCCCAATAGCTGATTTTTGTTTTTGTTTCCCTTGCCTACAGAGAAATATATAGAAAAAAATTGCTACAGCTGATGTCAAAGAAGTTACTGCCTGTGTTCTCTTCCAGAATCTTATGGTTTCAGGACTCACATTTAGGTCTTTAGCTCATTTTTAGTTTATTTTTGTGTATGGTATAAGAAAATGGTCCAGTTTCATACGTTTGCTCATAGCTGTCCAGTTTTCCAATTATTTGTTGAAGAGACTGTCTTTTTTCCATTGGATATTCTTATCTGCTTTATCAAAGATTAATTGACCATATAAATGTGGGTTTATTTTGGGGTTTTCCTATTATTTTCTGTTGAACTATGTATCTTTTTTGTGCCAATACCATACTGTTTTGATCACTACTGCTTTGTAATGTAACTTGAAGTCTGGAATTGTGATGCTTCAAGCTATGCTTTGCTTTAAGGAGGTTGATTTGGCTTTTGGGGGTCTTTTGTAGTTCCATCCAAATTTTAGGATTGTTTGTTCTAACTCTGTGAAAAAAATGTTGTTGGTATTTTGATAGGGATTTTATTAAGCGTGTAGATTGCTTTGGGTAGTATAAATATTTTAACAATATTTGTTCTTCCAATCCATGAACATGGGATGTATTTCTTCAATTTCTTTCAACAGTGTTTTACAGTTTTCAGAGTACAGGTCTTCCACCTCTTTGGGTATATTCCAAGGTATCTCATTGTTTTCGGTGCAATTGTAAATAAGACTGTTTTTTTACTTTTCTCTTTCTGCTGCTTCGTTATTGGTGATACAAATGCAACAGACTTCTGTACATTGATTTTGTATCCTGCAAATTTACTGAATCCATTCTAGTAATTTCTTCGTAGAGATTTTTGAGTTTTCTATTTATAATATTCTGTCATCAACAGTGAGGCTTCTCCTTCATAGTTACAGATTTGGACGCCTTTTAATTTTTTGTTTTGTTTTGTTTTGCTTTTGTTGTCTGATTGCTGTGGCTAAGAGTTCTAGTACTATGCCAAGTAAAAGTAATGAGAGTGGACATCCTTGTCTTGTTTCTGACCTTAGGGAAAAATCTCTAAGTTTTTCCCCATTAAGGATGATTCCAGCTATATTGTTTTTCATATATGGCTTTTATTATGTTGAAGTGCATTCCCTCTAAATATACTTTACTGAGGGGCTATTATAATGAATGGATATTGTTCTTTGCCAAATGTTTTTTCTGTGTCTATTGAAATGATGATATGGTTCTTATACTTTCTCTTATTTATGTGATGTATCACTTTGATTGATTTGCAAGTATTGAACCACACTTGCAACCCAGGAATAATTCCCATTTGATCATGGAGAATGACTTTTAATGGATTGTTGGATTCTTCATGCTAGTACGTTGTTGAAGAATTTTGCATCTATGTTCGTCAGAGATATTGGCCTGTAGCTCTCTTTTGTTGTAGTGTCTTAATCCAGTTTTGTTATCAGGGTAATGCTGTCCTCATAGAATGAATTTGGAAGTTTTCCTTCTTTTTCTATTTTTGGAATAGTTTGGGAAGAACAAGTGTTAACTCTTCTTTAATTTTTGGCAGAATATTCTTTCAAAGCAATCTGGTCCTGGACTTTTGTTTGTTGGAAGTTTTTCCTTTTTCTTTCTTTCCTTTTTTTTTTGTTTCATTGGGAGTTTTTTGATTACTGATTCAATTTATTTGATGGTTATCACTCTGTTCAGATTTTCTATATATTACTATTTATGTCTTGGTAGTTTATATGTTCCTAACAATTTATTCATTTCTTCTAAGTTGTCCAATTTGTTGGCATATATGTTTTCATCATATTCTCCTACAATTGTTTGTATATTTGTGGTGCTAGCTGCTATTTCTACTCTTTAATTTCTTTTTTTTGTAATTTCTCTTTATTTTTTTGTTGTTTGTTTTTTAATGAGTCTGGCTAGATGTTTATGAACTGGTGCAGCCACTCTGAAAAACAGTATGGAAATTCCTCAAAATGTTAAAAATAGAACTACCCTATGATCCAGCAATTGTACTACTGGGTATTTACCCATGAATACAAAAATATTAATTGAAAAGAATACATTCAGGGCACCTGGGTGACTCAGTCAGTTGAGCGTCCAACTTCTGCTCAGGTCATGATCTCACAATTCGTGGGTTCAAGCCCCATGTTGGGCTCTGTGCTGACAGCAGAGCCTGGAGCCTGCATTGGATTCTGTGTCTCCCTCCCTTTCTGCCCCTCCCCCACTCATGATCTTTCCTTCTCTCAAAAGTAAACATTAAAATAATTAATGAAAAGAAAAGGATACATGAATCTCAGTGTTTATATCAGCCAATAGCTAAATTATGGAAACAGCCCAAATGTCTATCAACTAACTGATGAATGCATAAAGATGTGGTTTATATAATCTATTATCTATATCTAATCTATACCTATATCTAGATATCATCTATCTATATAATATAATTGAACATTACTCAGCCATAAAAAATGAAATCTTGCCATTTGCAATGACATGGATGGAGTTAGAGAGCCTTATGCAAAGTGAAATAAGCCTGTCAGAGAAAGATATCTACCATATGATTTCAGTCATATGTGCAATTTGGTAAATAATACCAAGGTGTTTAGGGATAAAAAGAGCAAGAGACAAACCAACAAATAAATGCTTATATATAGAGAACAATTGATGGTTACCAGGAAGCAGGTGGGTGGGGGGATTATTAAATAGGTGATGGAGATTAAAGAGTGCACTCGTGATGAACAATGGGTGTTGTATGGAAGTGTTGAATCACTAAATTGTACACCTGAAGTGGTATTACACTGTATGTTAACTAACTGGAATTTACATTAAAACTTAAAAAAAGTTTATTTTTTCCTATATAAGTATAGCTAGTCTGGCTTTCTTTCAACATTGATTTGTATAACAGATGTTTCTCCATCCCCCAGCTTTCCATATGTGGGTTTCATTAGGTATATAATGATTCTCTTGTAGGCAGCACATAGATGGATCTTGATTTTTATCCATTTTGTCATCCTATGTCTTTTGATTGGAGTGGTTAATATATTTACATTCAAAATGATTATTTTGTCCATTCTGAAACTCTATGCCTTTTGACTGAAGCATTTAGTACATTTACACTTAGAGTGATTATTGATAGATATGAATTTAGTGCCATTTTATTGCCTATAAAGTCGTTTTTTTCTGAAGATGGCCTCTGTTCCTTTCTAGTCTTTGTCTCTTTTGGTCTTTCTTTCCCACTCAAAGAGCTCTCTTTATTATTTCTTGCAGGGCTGGTTTAGTGATCATAAACTCCTTTAGTTTATGTCTGGGAAACTCTTTATCTCTCTTTTTATTCTGAATGACATCCTTGCTGGATAAAGTATTGTTGGCTGCATTTTCCCATTCAACATGTTGACTACATCATGCCACTCCCTGCTGGTTGGCCAAGTTTCTGTGGATAGGTTTGCTGCTAAACATTATTTGTCTTCACTTGTAAGTTATAGATTTATTTTCCCTTCTGTTTTTAGGATTTTTTCCTTATCTCTGTATTTTGCAAATTTTACTAAAATATGCCTTAGTGTTGACCTGCTTTTGTTGATTTTGATGGGAGTTCCGTGTGCCTCCTGGAGTTGGATGTCTGTTTCCTTCCCTAAATTAGGGAAGTTTTCATCTATAATTTGCTCAAATAAATCTTTTTCACCCTTTCTCCTCTATTCTTCTTTTGGGAACTTCTACAAAAAGATTGTCATTACACTTTACGGAATCACTGAGTTCCCTAATTCTACATTTGTGATTCATTTTTTCTTTCCCTCTTCTTTTCTGCTTCATTAGTTTCCATAAATTTTAACTTCTATGTCACTTATTCATTCCTTTGCTTCTTCTATCCTTGTGGTCATTTCATTTAGTTGGTTTCACATCTTGTAGTATATTTTATTTCAGCCTGACTAGTTTTTAGGTGTTTTATCTCCATGGTAAGGGACTCCCTGGAGTCTTTTATGCTTTTCTGAAGCCCAGCTAGTATCCTTATGACTGATGCTTTAAATTCTGGATCAGGGCATTCTACTTAAATCTCTTTGAATTAGATCCATGGACATAAAGTTTTCTTGCTTTTCTTTGGGGATGAAATCCTCTGTCTTGGCGTTTTGTCTAGGTCTCTGTATTCTTCTCTGTGTTATGAAAGCCTGTTGTGTTTCCTGCTCCTGACAGTAATGACTTTATCAAGAAAAGGTCATATAATGTCTAGGGCCTGGAGATTCAGAAAGTGTCTCTGGTCTGTGCTGCATGCACTCTCCTGTGTTTTGGCTGCTCTATCCCTCAGACTAGTCATCTGAAGAGGTGAAGAGGTTCTCTTTGCTTGCAGAGAGGAGTGTTGGAGCCTTGGTCAGAGTGTGGTGAGTTTAAACTAAGTGTGCTCTGGTCCACTGTTAAAAGAGACCTGATGACATTTCCACTAGAATTGAAGCTTTGTAGAACTTTATTGTCAGTAGACATGTGGTGCATGTGAGGGTTTGTACTGTTCTTCTGGGGAAGAGGCCCACTACACTGTTCCTGCACACTTGCACGGAGAAAAGCAGTACCAGCAGAGTGTAGGGGAGCAGAACTTGGTGTAAGTACCTTAGGCAGCCAGTGTTGGTACTTTGCTGTTTACTGAAGTTCACTTATACTGAGGGGCAGGAAAGTGAAATGGCACCACCCTCTTCCTTTGTCCCTGTACTGGGGAGTCTGTGCTTGCTGGTCTCAGGAAAACACTTTCAGTTGGCAAATAATTTCCCCCTTATTTATCATAGGTATTTTGTGGATTGCTGATTTCACACTCTCTGTCTCTGGGTTGCTTGCCTCCTGGAACACTGCACCTTGGGCTCTACCCTAGCCTGCTGACTTGTAAAATTCCAAACTTGAGGGACCTAGTGTGGCCTGTACCTGTGCTGGTCTTCTGGGAAAGGGTCTCACTGTGCTGGGACTGATGCAGGTTAGACACAGAAGGGCAGTTGCACCACAGCATAGGAGTGTGTGATTTGGAGCAAACAGGCTAAACAGCCCATGTCTCAGTTATCTCCCTTTAGCATGTGTACCTGCACCTATGCTGAGGAGCAGAGGAGGCAAATGGCACCCACTGGTTCTTTTGTTGCTTGAGAGGCAATGCCACCTTTCACAGATTTACTCCAAAAAGAATAATCTCTTCCTGTACTATGTAGGTGATCCTCTGATTGTCAGTCTCCCAGGACAATTCTACTGATTCCAATCCATGAGTAGGGCAGTGTCCTCAGTTCTCTATCCCAGACAAGCCCAGAGACCTCTGAAATTCGTCTTTGAGCCCTACTGGTTGCAGAAACTCTTGAAATTAGGCTTCTCTCATTTTCTCACACAATGGCTTTGGAGAAGAGTTCTTTTTGTGCTTATACCTGTGTGCTCCACTCTGTCTCACCTTTCTCCATGACCAGGTCTCCCTTCCCTCAGCAATGCCCATGATTCATCCTTCCCCAAACCGTGTGCCCACACTTCCTACCTTCCTTGAAGTGATCTTTCGTCTCCCTCTACTTGTGAAGTTTGTTCTATCCATTCTAAGGCCAATTTCTTGAGTAATCAGAATGATTTGATAGCTATCCAGCTATCCAGCTGTTCTCAAGGGATGAGGCAAGCCTATGGTCCTCCTACTACTCCACCATCTTAGCTCCCCACTGTTCATTTGGTTTAAATGTCTGATTTTATGCTGATTTTACGTAACATATTGTTTTGATTGATATAGCTTTGTAGTATTTTTTGAATTCAGGAAGTGTGATACCTCTGGCTTTGCTCATTCACAAGACTGTTTTGGCTATTTTGGGTTCTTTGAAGTTCCATATGAATTTTAAGATGATTTTTCTTTTTCTGCAAAAAAAGTCATTCAGATTTTGTTTTGTACAAGTATTTTACATCCTTGGTTAGTTTAATTGCTTAGTATGTTATTCTTTTTCATGCTATTTTAAATGGAATTATTTTTTTTATAATTTCCTTTTTGTATTTTTAATTGTTTAAGTAGAGAAATGCAACTGATTTTTTGCATGTTGACTAATTATCCTGCTACTTTGCTCAATTTATTTATTAGTTATTACTTTTTTGCAATACATTTAGTATTTTCTACAGATAAGATCATATCATTGACAAGGATAATTTTATCTCTTACTTTCTAATTTGGATGCCTTTCATTTCTTTTTCTTGCCTAATTTCTCCTACTTGAACTTCTAGTACTATATCGAACAGAAATGCTGAAAATAGACATCCTTGTTGTGTTCCTGATCTTAGAAAATAGCTTTCCTTTTCATATGATGTTCCTGTTGGTTTTACCATATATGCCTTTATTATGTTCAGGTAGTTTTGTTCCAAATCCAATTTGTTCAATATTTTTTTTTATCATGAAAGGTTGTTATATTTGGTCAAGCACTTTTTCTGCAATTTGAGGAGATTATATGTTTTTTCCTCTATTCTGTTAATGTGGTATATTACATTGATTTTCATATATTGAACCATCTTTTAATTCCAGGAATAATTCTTATTTTTTCATGGTCATGGTGTATAATTCTTTTCATATGCTGCTGAATTTGATTTTCCAATATTTTGTTTAGGAGTTTTGTTTCACAGTTCATAAGGGATATTGGTCTATTGATTTTTATTTTGTTTTGTTTTGCTTTTGTATTTTTTCCTTTTTTAAATTTTGGTTAATATGACTGGGTTAGGTATCAGTGTAATAAAAGCTTTATATAATGAGTTATAAAGTGTTTCCTATTCTTCAATTTTTGGAAAAGTTTGAGAAGGATTGTTATTCCTCCTTAAACATTTGGTAGAATCCATTCAAGTAAGCCATCTGGTCTAGGTTTTTTTTTTTTTATTTTGGGGAGACTTTTTGTTACTAATTCAATCTTTATGCTAGTTTAGTTCATTTCAGATATTACAATTTTTGTGATTTAGTCTTGGTAGGGTTTTTTTTTTCTCCTAGGAATTTGTGTATTTATTTAGGCCATCCAGTTGTTAGTGTACAATAATTCATAGTACTCTCTCATAATCATTTTTAAAGCTGTGGAATTGGTATAAATGTCATTGTTTTCATTCTTGATTTTACTAATATGAGTCTTCTTTTGATCTTGATTCTTCTAATATTTTCTTTTGTTCATCTTTAAAAAACAACTTGTTTTTATTAAATTTTTCTATTGATTTTATATTTTATGTTTCATTAATTTCTGCTCTAATATTTATTTACTTTCTTATGTTATCTTTAAGTTTACTTGGTTTTCCTTTTGTATTTCTTTAAGTGGTAAGTTTTTTTTTAAATTTGAGATCTTTCTTTTTATAACATAAGCTGAAAATTTTCTTCCTTAGCACTGTTTTCATGTTGTCCCATAAGGTTTAGTATGTTCTGTCTTCATATTTGTTTTGAAGAAATTTCTAATTATTTTGTGTTTTCTTTTGTTTTTTGAGAGAGAGAGAGAGAGCCAGAGTGCAATCAGGGGAGGTGAAGAGGAAGAGAAGAGGGAGAGAGAGAATTTTAAGCAGGCTACATGCCCAGCATGGAATCCAACATGGGTCTTGAACTCATGACCATAAGATCATGACCTGAGCCAAAATCAAGAGTTGGACCACTTAATCAACTGAGTCACTCAGGTGCCCCACTTCGTGATTTCTTATTTGGTCTATTGGTCACTTAGGTGTGTGTGTGTGTAGTTGTTATTTATTTTTTTTTCTACACATTTGTGAATGTTTCAGTTTAACTTCTGTTTTTCTTTTTTTTAATTTTTTTTAGCGTTTATTGATTTTTGACAGAGAGAGAGAGAGAGAGAGAGAGAGCATGTTGGGGGAGGGGCAGAGAGAGTGGGAGACACAGAATCTGAAAGAAGCTCCAGGCTCTGAGCTGTCAGCACAGAGACCAACAGGGGCTAGAACACATGAACCATGAGGTCATGACCTGAGCCAAAGTCAGACACTCAACTGACTGAGCCACCCACGTGCCCCTAACTTTTGTTATTTATTTCTACCTTCATCCTATTGTGGTCAAAGGAGATTATTTGTGATTATATATTTTCAAAATTTATTGAAGTGCGCCTGGGTGGCACAATCCATTATGCAGCCAGCTCTTGATTTCAGTTCAGGTCATCATCTCATGGTCGGGAGATAGGGCCCCACATCAGGCTCCGTGATGAATATAGAGCTGCTTGGGATTGTCTCTCTGTTCCTCTTCCATTCATGCTCTGTCTCTCAAAATAAATAAATAAATACATAAATACATAAACATTTTTAAAAAATCTATGGAGACTTAATGTGGCCTAACATATAGTCTTTCCTTGAAAAGCCCCATGTGCGCTTGAGAAGATTGTGTGTGCTCTTGTTGTTGGGTATAGTGCTCTGTATATGTCTATTAGATCTAGCTGATTTGTGTGTGTGTCAATTCCTCTACTTCTTTAATAACTTCTGTCTGGTTGTTCTAATTTTGTGAGTGAGGTATTGAACTCCCCACTATTATTGTAGACCTGCCTATTTCTCCCATCAGTTCTGTCAAGTTTTGCTTCATTCATTTTTATGGTTTGCCATTATGTACATAAATGTATATAATTATATATGTTCTTTCTATTTCAATCCATTTAAAAACATATAATGTATTTTGTCTTTTGTAACACTTTAATTTAAAATATATTTTATCTGATATTAATACAGGCACTCATGCTCTCTTTTGGTTACTATTTGTATGGAATAGCTTTTTTAATTCTTTCACTTTCAATTTATACATAGCATATAGTTGGATCATGTGATTTAATCCATTCTTTCATTCTTTGGTTTTGAATTGGAAAGATCAATCAATTTATGTTTAAGGTAATTACTTATATAGAGAAATTTATTTCTGTCATTGTGCTATTTGTGCTATTTATTTTTTCTCCCTCATTTCTTGTATCACTGTGTTGTTTGGATTTAGTTGATTTTTTTTGTAGTGAAATGTTTAAATTTTTTTTCCATTTCATTTTGCTATATTCTATACCTATTTCTTTTCTGTTTACCATGAAGATTACATTTAACATCTTAAACTTTTAACATTCTTATTTCAAATTGATTTAACTTGAACAACATACACAAAAACTACCTTTTGCAGCATCATCTTCAGCCTTTTGGTAGTTTATATCATAAAATTACATCTTTATACATCGTATAACCCAAAATATAAACTAACAATGCTTTTAATTGCATTGTTATGTAGGAAATAAAATGTGAAGTTACAAAGCAAAGTTACAAGACTAGATTTTAGATGTATACTTTTAAAAGTATGTATGTAAGT
Source organism: Lynx rufus (assembly GCF_022079265.1). Taxonomy (NCBI): domain Eukaryota; kingdom Metazoa; phylum Chordata; class Mammalia; order Carnivora; family Felidae; genus Lynx; species Lynx rufus. The sequence goes on from NW_025814846.1 coordinate 9,001,762, forward strand.
GATTAATCCATGAATTCTACTTCTGAAACCAATATTGCACTGTATATTAACTAATGAAAATACATATAATAATAAAAATATATTAAGCTGAAAACATTTAATCAGTAAATTTGATGAAATTATTTTAGTAAAATTAAACCAACTTTGGATAATGCTGCTAATTTTTATTTTTTTTTTATTTATTTTTTTTAATTGCTTCTATTTTCTTTTTTTTTTTATATATATGATATTTATTGACAAATTGGTTTCCATACAACACCCAGTGCTCATCCCAAAAGGTGCCCTCCTCAATACCCATCACCCACCCTCCCCTCCCTCCCACCCCCCATCAACCCTCAGTTTGTTCTCAGTTTTTAACAGTCTCTTATGCTTTGGCTCTCTCCCACTCTAACCTCTTTTTTTTTTTCCCTTCCCCTCCCCCATGGGTTCCTGTTAAGTTTCTCAGGATCCACATAAGAGTGGAACCATATGGTATCTGTCTTTCTCTGTATGGCTTATTTCACTTAGCATTACACTCTCCAGTTCCATCCACGTTGCTACAAAAGGCCATATTTCATTTTTTCTCATTGCCACATAGTATTCCAATGCTGCTAATTTTTAAACTGTGGGTGAACCCCAAATATTTCAAAAATTGGTCATTTTACATCAGCAAATTATGACCCTTGGGCTATACCCAGCCTGTTGCCTCTTTTTGTATGGTCTATGAGTGAAGAATAGTTGCTACATTTTTAAGTGGCTGAAGAAAAATTAAAAGAATATTTTATGACAAGTAAAAATTACATGAAATTCAAATTTGTGTACATAAATAAATTTCTGAATTTGAAAAAAAATAAAACAATTAAAAAATGTATTAATCCTTTAAATCATGTAGAAAACAAAAAGTAGTTACAAACCATTGCTACAATTATACTTGATTTTAAACTAGCCCATGTATTTACCATTTCTTTCTTCATTCAGTCTTATTTTCTTCATTCAGTTTTAAATTACTAATATTCTTTTATTTCGCTCTGCAGTTCTACGTTGGGCATTTCTTCAGGGCAGGTATAGTGGTAAAAAACTCTAAGCTTTTGTTTATCTGGACATGTCTCTTTTTTTTTTAAAGTTTTTGTTTTTAATTCCAATTAGTTAACATACCATGTTATGTTAGTTTCAGGTATACAATATAGTAATTCAACACTTCCATATATCACCCTGTCTAATTTTCTCCCTTATTTTTGAGGAAAGTTTTATCAGATATAGGATTCTTTTTTGACAGTTTTTTTTTTCCTAGCATTAAAAAAATAAAATCTACTCACTGCCTTCTGGCCTCCAAGGTTTTTGATGAGAAATCTGACAATCTTAATGAGGATCTCTTGTATGTGACTAGCTGGGTCTACTTTGCTGCTTTGAAGATTCTCTGCCTTTGTCTTTTAAAGTTTGATTATAATATGTTTCAGTGTGTGTTTCTTTGAGTTTATTTTGTTTGAAGTTTGTTGAGCTTCTTGGATATGTATACATATACATACATATATGTATATTCATGAATATGTACATATGTATATGTATGTACATATGTACATACATGAATGTGTACATGAATATGTACATATGTATACGTATATTCATGAATATGAATATACTTACATCAAAGTTTGGAAGTCTTCATCCATTATTTCTTCAAATATTCTGTCCTTATTTTTTCTCATTTTCCCTTCTTGGACTGCCACAATATATTTATTGATCCATTTGATGGTCTTCCACAGGTTTCTTACATTCTGTTAACTTTTATTTAATCTTATTAAAAAAATTTATTCTTCAAACTCAGTAATTTCTACTGTCCTATCTTCCAGCTTACAAATTATTTATTCAGGCTGCTATAATCTGCGTTAGAATACCTCTAGTGAATTTTTCCTTTTAAATATTATATATTTAAGCTCCAGAATTTCTTTTTGGCTTCTTTTTAGATTTTATATCTCTTTACTGATATTTCCATTTTGTTTACAAAACATTTTCTTGACTTTGTCTGCACATTGTTTAGTTCTTTGAAAATATTTAAGTTGTTTTAAATATGTTTAGCTGTTTTCAAATCTTTATTGAATATATATACACCATCATATATCCACCATCAAGACTTTTACAGGGACAGTTTCAGTCATTTTTTCCCCTTGGTAGGGTGGTATTTTCCTGTTTCTTTGTATGCCTTACATTTTTCTGTTTGTTTAAAACTGGACATTTGAATTAAATAATATGGGAATTCTGGCAATCAGTTTATCCCACTTCCCCAGGGTTTGAAAGTTTTGTGGTTTTTGATAATTCTTTATTTAAGTTTAAAGTTTTATACCCTGTCTTTTTTTCCCAAGCATCAGCCTGAGGTATAAACTCAAAATCCCAGATTTTTTCTCAACTTTACACTGGGCATGAATACTCTTGTTCTATTTTTCCCAATATAAACTGTTGTTTTATAATGTCTTAGTCTTTAATGTCTGACTCCCTAAAAGGGAAAAAGGAGAAAAATGAAGAAGGGAAGGGTGCTAGCCTTTTAAATACTATGAAAGTCATTTAGTCTGAGAAAGAGGGACTTGCAACAATGGGTGAAGGTACAACAACATGTCCACCAGCTTCTTTGTCTGCATCTTCTGTGCTCAGCACCTGCAATCAGCAAAGCATAGTTCCCCAATATTTTGAGGACAAGATCTTTTTTTTTTTGTCCACCCTGTGTTTTACAAGCTGCATGCAAGCTGTTATGGGAAATTATTCAAATCTGTCTTTCATGGCACTAGGGGTGGGGGATTTATACCTGTTACTATGCTAAGAGCTGATATTGAAACAAAGTAACCACAATTTACTATCTAATATTTCCCGTGGGGATTGCAGGTCCTCAATATTTTCCAGAGTTCCAATAGAGTTACATCAGAGAGATTATTTCAGCACAATTGTATACGTGGAGAGAGATTCCTGATGCTTCTTGCTTCACCATCTTCCCAGATCCTTCCTGTCAATTTTGCTGCTTTTTTATCCTGAGTTCCATACTAAGTAAAACAGAGATAAGAACCTTGTGTCAGTCCTTCAGATAGTTCCAAGAAAGTTTAGAACATACCTGTACAATATTTTTTATTAATATTTGCTTTTATCTCTCTGGAACAAGGGAAATGTCCCCAAATTGGCAATACAGGCTAATATGACTTCCCAATCAACACCAATATTGTGTGAGGGGTATAGCAACAGCAAATAAAGTAAGCAAAAAATACTAAAGTTTTGAAGAGTCTGTTTCTTGATTCTCCATTTTCTTTGTTATAGTAACGTTTTATTGTTTTCCATAGTCCTGACAAAATTGCTTCTCATGATTTCTGCTTGTTGCTCTATGTTTCCATGGAAGAACTAGAGCATTGATCTCCCTACTCTGCCATTTTGCTATTGTCACATTTTTGTTTGGTTTTAATTTGCATTTCCCTGACAACTAATCATGTTCAGCATCTTTTCATGTGATTATTAGCACTTTTTCTTTGGCCAAATTTCTCTTTCAAGATTTTTTCTCCCTTTTTTTTTGGGTTCTTTGTCTTTGTTGTAAGAAATCCTTATATATTCTAAGTACAAAATTTTTATCATATACATACGTACATATATATACATATTCTTTATCATATACCTACATACATACATATAAGATGAATGTTTTCTCATTTTTACTGTTATGTATTTATTTTTGTAACGTTTGTGAACGTTTGTAAATTTTTTTTTTACATTATGTTTTCATTTTCATTTGTTTCCATGTATTTTTTTAAACTTTGTTTATTTTAGAGAGAGGGAGAGAGAGAGAGAATCCCAAGCAGGCTCCATACTGCCTGACATGAGGCATGAATCCACAAACTGTGAGATCATAACCTGAGCAAAAATCAAGAGTCAGATGCTTAACTGACTGAGCTACTCAGGCACCCTTCCATGTGTTTCTTAAATTTCTTCTTTGATTACATGTTTGACACATTGTTTAGTAGCATGTTGTTTAACCACGATAAATTTGTGGTCTTTCCAAATTTTTTCTTGTGGTTGACTTCTAGCTTCATACCTTTGTGGTCAGAAAAGGGGCATGGTATGATTTCAAAATTTTTATATTTGTTAATGCCTGATTGTGACCCAATATGTGATCTATTCTGGAGAATGTAACATGTACACTTGAAAATGATGTGTATTCTCCTGATTTAGGATGAAATGTTCTCACTATATCTGTTAAGGCCATCTAGTCCAGCCATTGTTTCCTTGTTTATGTTTTGTTTAGGTAGTCTGTCCATTGATGTAAATTGGGTATTTAAGTCACCTAATAATGTATTGTAATCAATTAGCTACTTTATGTTTGTTATTAATTGTTTCATATATTGTATGCTTCAAAGTTGTGGCCATAAATATTTACATTTGTTAGATCTTGTTGTTGGATTGTCCCTTTTATAATCATAAGTGCCCTTATAATGAGAAAACTTTCCTCATCCCCTCACTTTCAATCTGCAGTGTCTTTAGATGTAAAATGAGTCTCTTGTAGGCAGCATATAAATGGTTCTTGTTTTAATCCATTCTGACACCATGTGTCTTTTGATTGAAATATTTAGTCCATTTCAATTCAAAGTAACTATTGATAGATAGCTATTTATTGATATTTTATTACTTGTTTTGTGGGGTTTTTTTTCCTGGAGATTTTCTATGATCCTTTCTTGTTTTTATCACTTTTGCTTTCTCTTTTCCACTTAAAAAGTCCTTGTTAATATTTCTTGGAGCATTGGTTTAATTAGGTCATGAACTCATTTAACCTTTGTCTAGGAAACTCTTTATCTCCTTCTATTATTAAAAATAACCCTGCTGAATAGATTATTCTTGGTTGCAGATTTTTCTCATTCAGCACTTTGAATATATCACGTTGTTCTCTTCTGGCTTGCTGAGTTTCAGTTGAGAAATCTGCAGCTAGCCTTATGGATCTTCCTTTGTAAGTTAAGGATTTCTTTTGCCTTGCTGTTTTAAATATTTTTTCTTTGTCACTATATTTTGCAAGTTTAATTACAATATGTCTTGGTGTTGGCCTGCTTTTGTTGATTTTTATGGGCATTCTCTTTGTCTCCTGGATCTGGATAGCTATTTCCTTACCCAAATTAGGTAAGTTTTCAGCTATTAAGTCTACAAATAAACTTTATGCTCCCTTTTCTCTCTTTTCTTCTGGAATTCTTAAAATATGAATGTTATTACATTTGATAGAGTCACTGAGTTCCCTAAATCTATTCTCGTGTTGCATTATTCTTTCTTTCTTTTGTTCAGCTTCATTATTTTCCATTATTTTGTTTCTAAAAAAAATTTTTTTTTCAACGTTTTTATTTATTTTTGGGACAGACAGAGACAGAGCATGAACGGGGGAGGGGCAGAGAGAGAGGGAGACACAGAATCGGAAACAGGCTCCAGGCTCCGAACCATCAGCCCAGAGCCTGACGCAGGGCTCAAACTCACAGACCGTGAGATCGTGACCTGGCTGAAGTCGGACGCTTAACCGACTGCGCCACCCAGGCGCCCCACCATTATTTTGTTTCTAGATCACTAATTCATTCCTCTGTTTCTTCCATCCTGCTGTTCTTTGCACCAAGGCTGCTTCCAAGCTTAGTTATTACATTCTTCATTTCTGATTCATTCTTTTTTAACTCATTTGATTTCTGTGTGGTAAGGGTCTCCCTGATGTCTTCTATTCTTTTCTCAAGCCCAGTGGGTATCCTTATGATTGTTGCCTTAACTTCTCCATCAGGCATGCTTCTTAAATTTTTTTTCAACGTTTTTTATTTATTTTTGGGACAGAGAGAGACAGAGCATGAACGGGGGAGGGGCAGAGAGAGAGGGAGACACAGAATCGGAAACAGGCTCCAGGCTCTGAGCCATCAGCCCAGAGCCCGACGCGGGGCTCGAACTCCCGGACCGCGAGATCGCGACCTGGCCGAAGTCGGACGCTCAACCGACTGCGCCACCCAGGCACCCCCAGGCATGCTTCTTATATCTGTTTCATTTAGATCTCTGGCTATGGCTCTATCTTGTTCATTCATTTGGGAGAAATTCCTCTGTCTTAGCATTTTTCTAAGCTTCTGCCTTTGTATGTGTTTTACAACAGCTAGTTGTGTCTCCTGCTCCTGAAAATAATGTCCTTACAAAGAAGGGACATAAAGTGCCTAGGGCCTGGTGTTTCAGGGAGAGTCTCCTGTGTCTGCTGCCTGTGCTCTGTTGTTCTGTTTTGGCCACTAATTCTTCACGTCAGTTGTCAGCAAAGTTTCCCATGCCTGCTGTTGGCAGTGTTTGGTCCCTAGCCTGAACGTGGTGAGTTTTAAATACAGGTGTTTTTGATGCAGAGAAATGAGACTTGACACCACTTCCACCACAACTGAGGGCCTGCAGACGTCTGTTCGGGAGACATGGTGTAGGTAGGGTTTTGTGCTGGTCTTTTGGGAGAGGGGGCTTTTGCACTCTGTGTGAAGCAGGCTTGACTGAGTAGGGAATTCCAGATAGAGCAACGGGGCTGGGGCTTGTTGTAAGTATGTTACGTAGCCAGTGTCCACACTGCACTTCTTCCCATAGATGGCTCTGTGTTTATGCTGATGGGCAGGGCAGAAATGCCACTAGATATCTCTTTTGTTCCAAGAGATATTTCTCCATGAACACTTCCTCTCAAGGACACACTCTGAGAAGAGTGAATAATCTCCCCACTGTGTGCCTTGGAACTATTCAGATGGTTGTTTCCACATTGTCTGCCTCCGAGTTTTTTGCCTGCTTTCTCTCAAGGTGCAGCACAGTGCCCTCTGGGCTCTATCCCAGCAAAGTCTTTGACTTTTAAAGCTCCAGGCCTTAAGTCCAAGTGGTTGCAAGAACTCAGGAAATTCAGCACTTCTTGTTTGCCAAGACAATGGCTTTGGAGAAATGCCCCCCTTGTTCATTTGCCTGTATGCTGTACTCCCTCTCACTCTTCTCCATGACCACAGCTCCCTCTCCTCCACAGTCACTGTGATCTTTTTCTCCCCTAACTCATGTCTACCTTCATCAATGTGACCTCTTCTATCCTTTTAGTTGTGGAGTTTTTATGCCCATCTTCAGGCTGATTCCTGGGTCATTTAGCATGATTTGAGAGTTATCTTGTTGTGTTTGTGTAATGATATTAGCTTAGGTTCTTCCTACTCCTCCACCATCCTTTCTTGTTGTTGTTGTTTTGTTGTTGTTGTTTTGTTTTGTTTTTGTCCAATCTGTCATGTATGTCTTTTGATCAGAATGTTTAGTCCACTTTCATTCAAAGCAATTATTTTTTTAATGTTTATTTTTCAGGGAGGCGGAGGAGGGTCGGGGGGCATGGAGACACAGAATACAAAGTAGGCTCCAGGCTCTCAGCTGTCAGCACAGAGCCCAATGCGGGGCTTGAACTCACAAACCACGAAATCATGACCTGAGCTGAAGTTGGATGCTTAACCAACTGAGCCACCCAGGCGCCCCACATTCAAAGTAGTTATTGATAGTTATGCATTTCATTTATTTGGTTTATATATATTTTTTTCTGTATGTTTTCCCTGATACTTTCTTGTCTTTATGTCTTCATGGTTTCCTGATTTTCTTTAGTGATATATTTGAATTTCTTTCCCGTTATTCTTTGAATAAGTTTATTCGTGTTTTTTGACATATGGTTACCATTAGGTTTTTATATAACTTGTCTGCATATATCAGTCTTTATTAAGTTGGTGGGTGTTTACATTAAAACTCTTTTTTACTCCTCCACAGGTTTCAGATATATGTTTTTAAATTCTATATCCTCTTATTTTGAGTTCCTTGACAATCTTTTATAAAAATATTCATTTTTACTCCTTTTGTGTTTCCTACCTTTATACTGACACTTTTGGTATCTCCTTTCCACTCAAAGCATCCCCTTTAATATTTCATGCATAGATGGTTTTGGGGTCAGTAACTCTTTTAGTTTTTGTTTCTCTGGTAAACGATCTCCTTTTATTCTGAATGATAACCTTGCTGAATAGTGTATTCTTGGCTGTTGATTTTTATGATTTGGTACTTTGAATGTATCATGCTACTCCCTTCTGGACTGCAAAGTTACTGTTGAAAAATCTATAGCGAGCCTTATGGACATTCCTTTGTATGTTACTGTCTTATTTTATATTTTTGCTTTTAATTTTTTTCTTTATTACTGTATTTTGCCACTCTAATTACCCCATATATTGGTATGGGTGTTCTTTTGTTGATTTTGATGAGGTTTCTCTGTACCTCATGATTCTGGATATCTGTTTCCCTCCTTAGATTATGGAAGTTTTCAGCTATTACTTCATCAGATAGATTTTGTGTCTCTTTTTTCTCTATCTTTTCTTCTGGGACTCCTATAATATAAATGTTATTACTTTTGATGGAATCACTGAATTCCTTAAGTCTATTTTTTTTGCATAATTCTTTTATGTCTCTTTTGTTCAGCTAGATTAATTTCCATTACTGTATTTTCTAGGTCACTAATTCATTCCTCTGCTTCTTTCATTCTTCTGTTCATTCCATAAAGCATGTTTCTCATTTCATTTATTCATCACTTTATCTTTGTGATGTTATTCCTTATCTAGATGTTAATGGACTCACTCATGTATTCTACTCTTTTCTCAAGTCCAGTATCTTTATTCTCAGTGCTTTAAGTTCTCCATCAGGCATGTAACTTATATCTGCTTTTCTTAGATCATTGGCTGTGGCCTTTTCATGTTCTTTCCTTTGGGGTAAATTACCATGTCTCTTAATTTTGTCTGCCTCTCTGTGTCTGTTTCTGTTTGTTAAGAAAGTCATATATGTCTTCTGCTCTTGCAAGTAGTGACTTTATGAATAAGAGGTCCTGTATGGCCCTGTAGTCAGTGTCCCCTATTCACTAGAAACTGGCACTTCAAGAGAGTATCCTATGTGTGTTGATTATGCCCTGCTGTTGTGTCTGTGTAACTTTTCTGTGCAGTTATTTGTAGTGGCTCTCTACCTTTTGTGGGCTGTGCTTCCTTTGGGTGTTGTTAATGGCACCCAGGCAGACCAGTTTTGAAGGATCATGCCCACCCAGAAACTTGAGAGCAAGACAGTGGTATTAGCAATATTAGCTCTTGACCTCTAGTCTTATGCCAGATTCCTTGAAGTCCTGTGGCAACTGGGGGCTGTGTTCCAGGGTTGCCTGGGTGCAAGGATGGGCTTAGGGTGCAGTGATGGCTGGGTATGGGTGGGACCAACACAGGATTGTGACTTGGTATACATGGTTGAGTGCTGTGTGTTGGCTATGTGCTGTGTGGTGGCTGGGCATAGCAGTGCCGTGCACCTGGTGGCTAGGTGGGGTGCATGCAGGGCTTTAAAAAAATTTCCCTTGAGACCAGGGCTGAGGCTAAAATCTTGTAGTGGGAAAGTCATCAGGAGAACTTGTGGGCATGGTGCACTTCTAAGAAGTTAGGTATCAAGTGTCTGTGCAGTCTTGCAGCATGCAGATTGGGTTTATGGTGTGGTGGGGGGAAAGAAATTGGCACTTCCCAGATCTCTTGTTTTCAGAGAAGTCTTCCAACATGACCCCAAATCTGTATGAATAGATCTGTATCCTATTTGCCACCCAGCATTGTATAAAGTTCTATTTTTATGTTGCTTCTCTGCTCAAGCTACTGTCTCCCTAAGTGCTCTCTGGATTATTTACTAGAATGTAGATGGTATCCAATTGTAAACATGGGACAGGGTGAGGTCAGAGTCCTCTTACTTTGCCATCTTCTAAACCTCCTTCTGGTATCCTATGTTTTAAATGTTTGATGTCCCAGTTTTTGTGCTGGTATCCCAGATGACACTTTATGGGCACTGGCTCTGGAGGCCAGGGTGACTTGTATTACTGAGTCCCTAGAACTATAAAATTAAACATACAGTTATTGGAAGACCACCAGCCCTAGGGCATGGCATAGATAGTAGACTGAAGCACAAGTCTTTCTAAGAAAATTATTGATTTCTGTGTGCAGCTACCTTGCCCCAAGCAGCAAGCTCCTGGTCTTGCATACTCCTAGAGTTATGGAAGTGCTCTAAAGGAACAGAGGCTGGTATATGCAGTCTTTGTGATCTCCCTCTGCCCCACTTGAGTTTGCCAGTGTTTTACAGAAAAGAACTTATACCCTTGCCTGACGTCAAATCAATTTCTGCAGCTGCTGCCAGGGGATACAACTACATTACCTGTCTCTGAATGCTAGTGAAGCTTTTGCTTGTGAGTCCCATAGAAACATAACTAACAAGAGCAATAATTCTTAAAAAGCTACCACCCTCAAGGCAGACTTTCTGTAAAAGATACCTAAAGGCTTATCATAAATGACATCTGGGCAGCTTTCTAAACACACATCTAAGAGTTGCTTTTAAGCCTTTTCAGAGACCTCAGAAGGCAGGTGCTATATTCATACTCTCTCTCAGCTATTCTCAAGAGAACGAGTTTCTCTTAGAGAAGAGTTCTAACATGTGTCTGGTGTCCCAGTTTTTACATCTTGTACTTTTTTTTGTTTGTTTTTGCTGCTGCTGAACAGGGGACACATGTTGATTGTTTGATGGACAGGGGAGCTTGTGTTCCTGGGTCCCATAGGACTATATCAATAAAAGAGAGTGCTTGGGGTACGCTACCACCCCAAGGGCATTGCACAGAGAGCAGACTAAAACACATCATCAGTCTTTCTGTGAAAGAGGCTTCTTCACTTGTCATGGAGCTTTGACCCATGTAACAGACTTCAGGCTTCACTAGTATCTTCAAGAAAAAAAAGCTCATATATCCACCTGGAGCCTTTATTTGTGCAGCTGCCACCCATGGGACACACAAAGCACATGGTCTGAAGAAGAGCAAACGTTACAACTGAAGTCCCACAGGATTATATATATTTTTTATATTAAAAAGCTGCTAATTAAATGACTTGTAGTTAGCCTGAAACTAGGTGGCGACTGAGATCCCTTCCTTAGGACATTGACAGGTTTAGGCACATCCTAAACAACTGGGAGCTATTAAAAATGAAATAGCCTGACTGTACAATCACAAAGGTTGAGACAAAGAGTGGGGCAAGTTTGAACAATAAGCTTTATCTCCTAGAAAAAGCCACTCCTTCAAGATTAGGAAAGGCATCTGTTGCATTTGAAACGTATAAACTAACACAGAAAATCAAACAAAATTAGAGAGAAAAATGTCCCAAATGAAACACACACACTCACACACACAAATAAAAACATCAGAAAAATAACTTTGAAATTGAGATAATTTACCTGACAAGTAGGTCAAATTATTGTTATAAACATGCTCACCGAATTCAGGAGAAGAAATGGGTGAACACAGCGAGAATTTCAACAAAAATATAGAAAACCCAAGAAAGTACAAAACAAACAGAAGTCACAGAGCTAATTACGAGAACTGAAATTTATGAAGCAAAAGAAATGATGAATGATCTCAAACACAGGGTAGTGATATTTACTAATGTAGAGCAGCCAAAAGGAAAAAAAGCATTTAAAAGACTGAAGATAGCTTAAGGGACTTATAAGACCACAAGAAGAGGACTAACATTTGCATTACAAGAGTGGAAGGAAGATAGAAAGAAAAGGGCAAAAAAACTATTTGAAAAAATAATGGCTGAAAACTTAAACTGGGGTGACAATTAGACATCCTGATCCTATAAGACCAGAGATTGACAAACAAGATCAACCAAAACAGACCCACACCAAGATACATTATAATTATATGTTAAATTTAAAGAGATAATCTTAAAAGCAGAAGAAACAAACATGTTGTTAAGTACAAGGGACCCTCTTCCATAAGACCATCAGCAGACTTTTTAACAAAAACTGCGGGTCACAAGGGAGCAGCATTCTATCAAAGTGCTGAATGAAAAACCAACCAATCAAATCAGGAATACTCTATCCAGAAAAGTTATTCAGAACTAAAAAAGAGATAGAGTTTTCCAGACAAGCAAAAGCTAAATGAGTTCATCACCTGTAATAGGTCAACTTATAAGATATCAGAAAGCTTATTCTATATAAGTTCAGCTTAAACTAACCTTTCATGAATAATTGACATAAAAGCTTATGTAGTTCCCTATTAGGGTTATTGGAAATTACTAACGGCCCTATTTCACTTCTGTAACCTGGCCTGATTGCTAAATAGATAGCTTAGGATGCAAAACGCTCCCCCACCCCTTCTACCAAGATCTGGCCTAGGCAAGACCAACATGTAAAAAGTCATGTACTCGCTGCCCCATGGGATCTTAGGTGTCTAACTATGATTGGTCATTTTAAACCCTCTTAGCCCAGCGCCCTTTAAATTCATAGGTTCCGGCCAAAACTAATGTCTGTGTGTCACAATATAATTGGCTACCATGAAATGTTGTAAATTGTAATTGGTTAACCAAATAATGACTTATTCTGACTTGCTAAGATCCATATAAGCTAACTACTACCTTTGTTCGGGGCCATTCTCTGCACTTTTCTCCTTAAGATCAGGAGATCAGGTTTGGCCTAGCCATGAATAAAATCTTGCCTGACTTCTATTTGGCATCTGGTGGTCTTTCTCGACAGCACCCTGTTTCACACCAACCATTAAACTGTCCTTGTAAGAAAGTTAAAGGGATTTATTTAAGCTGAAAGGAAAGGGCACTACTAAGTAACAAGAAGACATGGAAAAGTATAATTCTCACTGGTGTAAGTAAACATATATAGTAAAGGTAGTGGATTAATCACTTATAAAGCTAGAATGGTTAAAAGACTACGATAATTGGTAAAGGAATATACAAAATAAAAAGGTGTAAAATGTGATATCAAAAACAAAATGTCGGGTGAGGAGTAAAAACATAATTTTAGAATATGTTTAAAATTAGGTTGACACCAACATAAAATAGACTTATGATTATAGGTTTTGATAGTCAATCAACCACAAATCAAAAACCTTTAGTAGACACACACAAGATAATGACAAATAAATATAAGAATGTCATTAAAGAAAGTCATCAAATCACAAAGAAAGCAAGATCATTTTTTGAGAAGAAAATTGGTAGAATTACAAATATGTGGAAATTATGCAGTATGCTGCTAAACAACCAATGGATCAACAACACCAACAACAAAGATTAAAGGAGAAATCAAAAACCACATTCAGATAAATTAAACTAAAAATACAACATACCAAAAATTAATGAGATACAGTAAAATCAGTTCTCAAATAAAAGTTCATAGTAATACATGCTTATATCAAGAAACAAAAAATACCTCAAATAAATAATCCAAGTTTACTAGAATAAGAAAAAGAAACAAAGCCCAAAGTTACTAGAAGGAAATAATTAGAATCATCAGAATTAAATGTAGTAGAGACTAAATATACAATAGAAAAGATCAATGAACTGAGCATGGTTCTTTGAAAAGGGAAACCAAATTTAAAAACCTTTATCTAGAATTACAAAGAAAAAAAAAGTGAGAAATGGCTCAAATAAATGAAATCAGAAACATGAAAGATGACAACTGATACCACAGTAATGCAAAGAATTATAAGAGACTATCGTGAAAAATTATATGACAACAAATTTGCCAACCTAGAAAAAACTGGAAAACTCTCTAAGCCTTAATTATGATAAAGGAGAATATCTGAATAGACCAATTACTATTAAGAAGATTGAACCAATAATCAAAAACCTCTCAAAAAAACAAAAGTGTAGGATCTGATGGTTTTGCCATCAGGTAAATGCTACCAGATATTCAAAGAATTAACACCAATCCTTCTCAAATTCTTCCAAAAATTTGAACAGAAGGGAATGCTTTCCAATTCATTTTACAAGTCCAGTGTTAACCTGACACCAGAGCCAGACAAGGATATTTAATAATCATACACTATAATTGAGTGGGATTTATTCTAGGGATGCAAATAAAATTCAACATCTGCAAATCAATCATTATACACCACATTAACAATATGAAGGACTAATATTACATGATCTTCCCAATAGATGTGGTAACAGCATTTGACAACATTCAACAGTGATTTGTGATTAAAAACTCCCAGCAAAGTGGATACAGATGAAATATAACACAATCAAAGCCATATGTGACAGACAGTGCAGGAGCAGTGAAGATGGCAGAGCACCATGGAGATGCTGAGCCTGTCTTGTCTCTGAAATGCAGCCAGATCAGCACCACAATATTTTGAACTAGGAAATTGATCTGAGGATTAACACAACAATCTGCGTAACTTGAGCCACGGAATTTGGCAGGTATGCATTGCAGAGAGGTAAGCTGGGGAGAGAAAAGCCATGGAAGGTAGGGAACTATTTTTGTGGAGAGAGGACAGAGAAAGAGGAAGAATGTGGCACAACGGGATCACCCAAGAAAAGCACTCCCTGAAAGTAGATGGAGAGAAAGAGAAAGAGTGAAAACACTCATAGGGGAATGAACAGGAAATCTGTTCCCAAAAATGATTGACAAGAGGAAAGGAGAGGGTTTCAATACCATTAGGATTTAATGAAGAGTGGAGCACAAAGTTTGAAGTTTCAGAGCTCAATATCTGGTGAGAGAGCAGGGAGAATCCTCAGAAGGAGGAGTCAGGGTCTGAGGGGTCTGGGTGCCACATGGGGAGACGTGGTTCTCCTCCATGGAGAGCATTTGGAAGAGGTCATATGGCCTCCACACAGGCAAAGGTCTCAGCGGAACCCAGAGAGCAGCCACATTTTCTGGTATTGGGACAAAATTGCCAGAGTGCAGTGAAACCTGGCACCAGATGTGTGTTGTGGTTTTCCATAATCTCTGAAACTCTGCCACTGTGCAATTGCATGAATGTTATCTGGGAGAAGCTGGCACCCAGCCATTTCTTGGCAAGACCCTCCCCCAGAGAGTTGGCATGTGTCCAAGCTATGGGGGTCTCTGAAGTGTGGGGTTTTGAAACACCACCTCATCTGAGATAAAATTCTGGAGGGAGGTGGCACCTGGCAGGTGGACAGCTTGGAAATGGACAGGATAGAGGTGGATGGAGGCCTGAGACAAAGGAAGAGTACTTGATTGCAGGTCGGTGAGAGCATGAAGTTCCTGTGCCAGAGCCTAGGGAGCTGGGTGAAGCCATTTACACCTCTCTTGTGCACGCTCCCACAATGTGAACCACACTGATCCACCCCAGTAACCTAAACAGTGTTACCTAATAGAGAATGGAGCCATTGCACCAAGCCCCAACAAACTGCACCCTCCAAGTACATTGCCTAGAAGACAAGAACAAGTCGCTCAATCTGCTCTGTGTATGGACTATAGAAGGCTACATAGTTTCAGTTCTGGGGAAACTGGATCTAACTTCATTAGGATTTCATTCTGTTGGCTGGTACTTTTAATTTTTCATTTCCTTTGCTTCTGTTTTGACTTCAATTGTTTTTTTTCTTTTTTTTCTTTCTTTTCTTCCTCTTTCTTGGATATAGAAAGAGAAAACATTATTTTGTATTTAGTTTCTTTTTTAGTTTCTTTTATTTTTTATTTTTTATACGAAATTTATTGTCAAATTGGTTTCCATACAACACCCAGTGCTCATCCCAACAGGTGCCCTCCCCAATACCCATCAGCCACCCTCCCCTCCTTCCCACCCACCCATCAACCCTCAGTTTGTTCTCAGTTTTTAAGAGTCTCTTATGCTTTGGTTCTCTCCCTCTCTAACCTCTTTTCTTTTCTTCCCCTCCCCCATGGACTTCTGTTAAGTTTCTCAGGATCCACATAAGAGTGAAAACATATGGTATCTGTCCCTCTCTGTATGACTTATCTGACTTAGCATAACACTCTCCAGTTCCATCCACATTGCTAGAAAAGGCCATATTTCATTCTTTATTAATGCCACATAGTATTCCATTGTGTATATAAACCACAATTTCTTTACACATTCATCAGTTGATGGACATTTGGGCTCTTTCCATAATGTGGCTATTGTTGAGAGTGCTGCTATAAACATTGGGGTACAGGTGCCCCTATGCATCAGCACTCCTGTATCCCTTGGGTAAATTCCTAGCAGTGCTATTGCTGGGTCATAGGGTAGATCTATTTTTAATTTTTTGAGGAAGCTCCGCAATGTTTTCCAGAGTGGCTGCACCAGTTTGTATTCCCACCAACAGTGCAAGAGGGTTCCCGTTTCTCCACACCCTCGCCAGCATCTATAGTCTCCTGATTTGTTCATTTGAGCCACTCTGACTGGCGTGAGGTGAAATCGGAGCGTGGTTTTGATTTGTATTTCCCTGATGAGGAGCGACATAGAGCATCTTTTCATGTGCCTGTTGGTCATCTGGATGTCTTTTTTAGAGAAGTGTCTATTCATGTTTTCTGCCAATTTCTTCGCTGGATTATTTGTTTTTCGGGTGTGGAGTTTGGTGAGCTCTTTATAGATTTTGGATACTAGCCCTTTGTCCGGTATGCCATTTGCAAATATCTTTTCCCATTCCGTTGGTTGACTTTTTGTTTTGTTGATTGTTTCCTTTGCTGTGCAGAAGCTTTTTATCTTCATGAGGTCCCAATAGTTAATTTTTTTTTTAATTCCCTTGCCTTTGGGGATGTGCCAAGTAACTGCTGCGGCTGAGGTCAGGTTTTTCCCTGCTTTCTCCTCTAGGGTTTTGATGGTTTCCTGTCTCACATTCAGGTCCTTTATCCATTTTGAGTTTGTTTTTGTGAATGGTGTGAGAAAGTGGTCTAGTTTCATTCTTCTGCTTGTTGCTGTCCAGTTCTCCTAGCATCATTTGTTAAAGAGACTGTCTTCTTTTCCACTGCATATTATTTCCTGCTTTGTGAAAGATTAGTTGGCCATACTTTTGTGGGTCTAGTTCCTGGGTTTCTATTCTATTCCATTGGTCTATGTGTCTGTTTTTGTGCCAATACCATGCTGTCTTGATGATGACAGCTTTGTAGTAGAGGCTGAAGTCTGGGATGGTGATGCTTCCTGCTTTGGTCTTCTTCTTCAAAATAACTTTGGCTATTCGGGGTCTTTTGTTGTTCCATACAAATTTTAGGATTGCTTGTTCTAGCTTCGAGAAGAATGCTGGTGCAATTTTGATTGGGATTGCATTGAATGAGTAGATAGCTTTGGGTAGTATTGACATTTTAGCAGTATTTATTCTTCCAATCCATGAGCATGGAATGTTTTTCCATTTCTTTGTATCTTCCTCAATTTCCTTCATAAACTTTCTATAGTTTTCAGCATACAGATCTGTTACATCTTTGGTTAGGTTGATTCCTAGGTATTTTATGCTTCTTGGTGCAACTGTGAATGGGATCAGTTTCTTTATTTGTCTTTCTGTTGCTTCATTATTAGTGTATAAGAATGCAACTGATTTCTGTACATTGATTTTGTATCCTGCGACTTTGCAGAATTCATGTATCAGTTCTAGAAGACTTTTGGCGGAGTCTGTCGGGTTTTCCATGTATAATATCATGTCATCTGCAAAAAGTGAAAGCTTAACTTCATCTTTGCCAATTTTGATGTCTTTGATTTCCTTTTGTTGTCAGATTGCTGATGCCAGAACTTCCAACCCTATGTGAAACAACAGCGGTGAGAGTGGACATCCTTGTCGTGTTCCTTTTAATTTTTATGCTATTTAATTTTCTTTATTTCATTTTATTATATATATATAATTAAACATTATCTTACCCTTTTTTCTCTTCTTTCACCCTTTTAACTATTCTATCAAGGTTATTTCAATAAGCAGAGCAAAACACACATAGGAACTAGTTTCCTTTATTTGATTTTTTGTTTTATTTTTAATTTTTTTCAGTTTTATTTTAACTTTAGTAAATTTTATCTTCTTCCGAAATGGCAAAAGGAAAGAATTCACCGTAAAAGAAACAACAGGAAGAAATGACAGCCCAGGACTTAATATAGATATAAGCAAGATGTCTGAACTATAATTTAGAACCACGATAATAAGAATATTAGCTGGTGTTGAAAAAAGCATTGAATCCCATTCTGCAAAGATAAAACAAATAACATCTAGTCAGAACGAAAGTAAAATTCTATAACCTAGAAGCAATGTTGAATGGATGCTACACCAGCAAGGATGGATGAAACACAGCAGCAAATTAGCGATATAAAAGATAAAATTATGGAGAATAATGAAGCAGAATGAAAGAGGAATCAAAGGCATAAGATCAAGGTACAAGACTTACAGAACTCAGTGACTATTAAAAAGGAATAACATCTCAATCATAGGAGTTTCAGAAGATGAAGAGAGTGAAAAGATGAAAAAGTTTGCATGAGCAAATTATAGCTGAAACTTTCCTAATCTGTGGAAGTGCACAGACATAAAAATATAAGAAATGCAGAAGCTACCATTGCATTAAAAAAAGGACCATCACCAAGGCATATCATAGTCAAATTCACCAATTAAACAGACAAGGAAAGATCTTTGAAAGCGGCAGATGAAAACAGTCCTTAACCTATAAGGGAAAACAGATCAGGTTCACAGAAAACTTATCCACAGAATCTTGGAAGGCCAGAAATGAGTGTCAGGATATATTCAACATGCTGCATCAGAAAATTATGCAGCAAAGAATTCTTTATTCAGCAAGGTTCTCATTCAAAATAGGAGAGATAAAGAGTTTCCCAGACAAACAAAAAAATAAAGGAGTTCTTGACCACTAAAGCAACCCTGAAAGAAATTTTAAGGGGGATTCTTTGAGTGGACAGAAAACAAAACAAAACAAAACAAAACAAAACAAAAGCAACACAGATTAGAAACAATAAGTGAACATCACCAGAAATACCAACTCAACAGGCAACAAAATGGCACTAAATTCATATCTTTCAGTACTCATTCTAAATGTGAATAGACTAAATTCTCCAGTCATAAGACATAAGGTACCAGAATGGATAAGAAATTAAGACCCATATATAAGCTGCTTACAAGAGACTGATTTTAGATCTAAACACCTGAAGATTGAAAGTAAGAGGATGGAGAGCCATTTATCCTGCTAATGGTCATCAAAACACATCTGGTGCAGCCATGCTTATATGAGACAAATTAGGTTTTAAAATAAAAAAATGTAACAAGAGATTAAGAATGGCATCATATCATAATTAAGGTGTCTAGTCACCAAGAGCTAAAAATTGTAAATATGCCTCCAACATGAGACACACAAATATGTACATCAATTAATCATAAACATAAAGAAACTCATTGATAATAATGCCATAATAATAAGGGACTTCAACATCCAACTTACAGCAATGAACAGATCATGTAAGCAGAAAATAAACAAGGAAACAGTGGCTCTGAATGGCACAATGGACTTAATGACTTAACATATATATTCAGAACATTTCATCGTAAAGCAACAGAATACACATTCTTCTTAAGTGCACATAGAACACTCTCCAGAATAGATCACACTGGAACACAAATCAACCCTCAACAAGTACAAATGATCAAGATCATACCTTGTGTATTTTCAAACCACAATGCTATGTAACTTGAAATAACTCATGGGAAAAAAATTTGGAGAGACCGTTAATATTTGGAGATTAAAGAAAATCCAACTAAAAAATGAATTTGTTATCTAAGAAATTGAAGAGGAAATTAAAAAGAATATGGAAGCCAATGAAAATGAAAACACGACAGCCCAAAACCTCTAGGATGCAGCAAAGGCAGTGATAAGAAAGAAGTATATAGCAATCCTGGCCTTCCTAAAGATGGAAGAAAGGTCTAAAATATACGACCTAACCTTACACCTAAAAGAGCTAGAAAAAGAACATGAAATAAGGACAAAACCAGCAGAACAAAGGAAAAAAAAAACACAAAGATTAGAGCAGAAATCAATGATATAAAAAAAAATAACAGTAGAACAGAACAATAAAACAAGGAGCTGGTTCTTCGAAAGAATTAACAAAGTTGATTAAACACTAGCCAAGTTGATCAAAATGAAAAAAGAAAGGAAATAAATACAATCACGAATGAAAGAGG
Source organism: Lynx rufus (assembly GCF_022079265.1). Lineage (NCBI taxonomy): Eukaryota > Metazoa > Chordata > Mammalia > Carnivora > Felidae > Lynx > Lynx rufus. The sequence goes on from NW_025814846.1 coordinate 9,021,696, forward strand.
AGACATCACAATCTTCACTGCAGAAATACAAACAATTGTAAGAGAATATTGTGAGCAATTATATGCCAACAAATTGGACAATCTGGAAGAAATAGACAAATTCCTAGAAACATATAAACTACTAAAACTGAAACAGGAAGAAATAGAAAATTTGAACAGACCCATAGTAAAGCAATTGAATCAGTATTCAAAATTCTCCCAACAGAGACTAGGGCCAGATGGCATTTCAGGGGAATTCTACCAAACATTTAAAGAAGAGTTAACAAGTATTCTTTTGAATCTTTTCAAAAATATAGAAATGGAAGGAAAACTTCCAAACTCATTCTATGAGGCCAGCATTACCTTGACTCCAAAACCATACAAAAAACCCACTAAAATGGAGAAATACATACCAATTTCCTTGATGAACACAGAGGCAAAAATTATCAACAATATGCTAGCATACTGTATCCAACAACACATGAAAAGAAGTATTCATGATGTTCAAGTGGGATTTAATTCTGAGATGCAGGGCTGGTTCAATAGCTGGAAATCAATCAATGTGATATATCACATTAATAAAATAAAAGATAAGAAATACATGATCTTGTCAATAGATGCTAAAAAAAGCATTTGACAAAATACAGCATCCTTTTTTAATAAAAACATTCAAGAAAGGAGGGATAGAATGATCATACCTCAAGATCATAAAAACCATATATGAAAGACCCACCTCTACTATCATCCTCAATGGGGAAAAATTGAGAGCTTTCCCTGTAAGGTCAGGAACATGAGATGGATTTTCACTCTCACTACTGTTATTCAAAATAGTGTTGAAAGTCATATCCTCAACATTCAGACAACACAAAGAAATAAAAGGCATTCTAATAGGCAAGGAGGAAGTGAAACTTTCACTATTTGTAGATGACATGATACTCTATGTGGAAAACCCAGGAAGACTCCACCAAAAAACTACTAGGACTCATACAGGAATTCAGGAAAGTCTTAAGATAAAAAATCAATGTACAGATTCAACATGGTTGACAAGTAGGGAGAACCAAAGTTTCCTCATCCCTCAAACACAAGAGTGTTGAAGCCAGAGGACTTGGAATTCCAAGAGTCCAGGTTGCAGAGTGACGGTGAAGTCTCCAGGGGCCCAAGGGGACAACCTGGTTGGCCATAGGTGGGTGAATGCACACTGGGAGAGATAAACCAAGGAGCATAGGCACATAGGGGAAGGATCCCCTACTGCAGAGAGACAAAAGGAGGAGAAAAAGAGGCTGTGGAAAGGTAGGATTGTATTTGGACAAGAGAAAAACCACAGACTGGTGATCAGAAAAAAACAGAGAAAGATCCAATTTCTAACAGCAGGGCTTTCTCCAGACTGGCGATGGCTGCCCTGTTAGTGCACCTGGGGAGGAAGGGAGCCAGCCCTGGGCTCGGTAACTGGCTCAGAGGTGCAGTCTGCAGTGGGAGAAAACAATCTCCTCATATTAGTGCTTTGGGAAGAAGGTATATAGCCAATAAAAGGAGAAAGATCCCTGTCTGCACCCGGCAGCCAGAGGCCATTTATCAGCAGGATGGAGTGACACTTCCCCCAAACCAGGGAGCTCAGAGTGGGACCCTTTCAGACATCAGGGTTTGAATCCCAACCAAGTGCCAGGAAGGCGTGGGAATTGGTGGAGCAGGACAAACCACCTCATTGACATCCTGACGGCACTGTGAGGAGCCAGAGACCCTTTGTTGGTGGGGCGGAGCAGCTCTTCCCTGGAACTGGGAGTGCAGAGAGGGATCCCTTAAGATATAAGGGTTTGAATCCCAGACAAACTCAAGGGAAGAGCAGGAAACTGTGGAACGGGGAAAATAATAAGGCCCACTCATGCCCATGCAGCACTGTGAGGACACCTGAACAGAGTAGTTTGGGACACCTGATCCAGGGAGGAGAGACTGGGGTGTTGCCATTTTTCTACCCATCACCAACAAGGTGGGGCTTCAGGGAATGGACAAGGGACCACAGTGGAGGAGGGACCCACCTACACCAAATCATATCCCTCCATGTCTGGTAACTGGGTATCTACCAGAGGGAGATTGATGCTGACCAACCAGACAGCTCCTCCTCCAGAGCAGCACTGCAATGGATTCCAACGGCACCCAGTGGTTTGGTATTTTCTGATTTAATTATTGTGTGTGTGTATATATATATATACACACACACATATGATTTCCCTTCCTTTTCTTCTTATTTCTTCCCTTCTCTAGTCGTTGTTATTTTATTATGGTTGTTGGTTTATTTAAACAGACATATTTAATCTATTCTCTTTACACTTGTTCTATATCTCCTTTATTTTCCTCTCTCTCTCTCTCTCTCTGTCTCTGAATTAAGCTGCATAGTTTCTCTGTCTGGTCAGTTTTCTTTTCTTTTCTTTTTCCCCATCCCTGTCATTTCTCTTTATATGCAATAAGGTCTCTTCCACCACCACCACCCATAAACCTTTTTTTAACAAAAAATTTTCCAGGGTTACTTCAACACACAAATCAAAGCACAGCTGGTGGAGGGTCCAAAACATCACTATGAGTAGGGAGATGAAGCAACCAGAATGACAACAGAGAGCACATAACACACTCCAAAAAAAAAACAAAAACAAAAACACTTCCTGAAGGACCAGACCCAGGGCAGTATATGATCCCTCATTAATATAGTAGTGCTCACAGGTCAGGACACATAACAAGCTTTTAAAAACAAATAAGTGACAGAAAACTAGCCAAAATGATGAAACAGAAGAATTTTCTAAAGAAATTCCAGGAAAAAATGACAGCCGAAGAATTGTTCAAAACAGATATAAACAATATATCTGATCAAGAATTTAGAATAATAGTCATAAGATTAATAGCTGGACTTGATAAAAGCGTAGAAGACAGCAGAGAATCTATTGCTGCAGAGATGAAGGAACTAAAAAATAGTCATGATGAATTAAGAAATGTTGTAAATGAGGTGCAAAATAAAATAGATGTGGTGACAGCAATGATGGAAGAGGGAAGGGGAGATTAAGTGAATTAGAAGATAAAATTATGGAAAATGATGAACCTGAGAAAAAAAGAGATAAGAAAATATGAGACCATGAGGGGGAGAATTAGAGAAGTAAATGATTCAATGAAACAGAATAATATCTGTATCATAGAAGTTCCAGAAGAAGAAGAAGAGGGAGAAAGAAAGGAGCAGAAGGTTTACTTGAACAAATCATAGCTGAGAAATTCCCCAATCTGGGGAAGGAAGCAGACATCAAAATCCAGAAGGCACAGAGAACTCCCTTCAGACATAACTTGAATTGATCTTCTGCATGACATATCATACTGAAACTGGCAAAATACAAAGATAAAGCGAGAAATCTGAAAACAACTAGGGACAAATGGGCCTTAACCTACAAAGGTAGACACATAAGGGTAGTAGCAGACCTATCCACTGATACTTGGCAGGCCAGAAGGGAGTGGCAGGAAATATTCAATGTGCTTAATAGGAAAAATATACAGCCAAGAATCCTTTATTCAGCAAGACCGTCATTCAGAATAGAAGGAGAAATAAAGGTTTTCCCAGAAAAACAAAAACTGAAGGAATTCATCACCACTAAACTAGCCCTACCAGAGATCTTAAGGGTGAGTCTGTGGCTGTAATGTTGTGAAGACTACAAAGGACCAGAGACATCACCAAAGGCATGAAACATTCAGATAACACAGTGACTCCAAATCCACATCTTCCAGTAATAAAGTTGAATGTAAATGGACTAAATGTTCCAATCAAAAGTCATAAGGCATCAGAATGGATAAAAAAATAAGACCCATCTGTATGCTGTCTATTAGAAACTCATTTTAGACCTGAGGACACCTTCAGATTGAAAGTGAGGAGATGGAAGAACCATTTTTCATGATACTGGAAGTCAAAAGAAAGCTAGAGTAGCTATATTTATATCAACAGACCAGATTTTAAACTAAAGGCTGTGACAAGAGAGGAAGAAAGGCATTATATAATAATTATGGGGTCTAGTCATCAAGAAGGGATAACAATTATAAATGTTTATGCACCCAATTTAGAAGGACACAGATATAGAAATCAATTAATCACAAACATAAGCAATCTTATTGATAAGAATATGGTAATTGGAGGTTACTTTAATACTCAACTTACAGTAATGAACAGATGATCTAGGCAGAAAATCAATAAAGAAACAATGGCCCTGAATGATACACTGGACCAGATGGACTTGGCAGATGTATTCAGAACTTCCAATCCAAAAGCAGCAGAATACACATTCTTCTCGAGTGCACATGGAACATTCTCCGAGATAGATCACATACTGGGTCATAAAGCACCCCTATAAATATAATGAATTGAGATCACACCCTGTACATTTTCAGATCACAATGCTATGACTCTTGAAATCAACCACAGGAAAATGTTTTGAAAACATCTAAATGCAGAAGGTTAAAGAACATCCTACTAAAGAATGAATGGGTCAACCAGACAATTAAAGAACTTTAAAAATATATGGAAGCAAATGAAAATGAAAACATGACAGCCCAAATCCTTAGGGATGAAGCAAAGGCAGCTGTAAGAGGAAAATACTTTGCGATCAAGGTCTCTCTCAAGAAAAAAGAAAATCCCAAATACAAAATCTAACAGCACACCTAAAGGAAGTAGAAGCAGTATAGCAAAGAAAGCCCAAGGCTGGTAAAAAAAGAAAAATAATAAAGATTAGAGCAGAAATAAACAATATAGAATCAAAAAAAAAGTAGAGCAGATCAATGAAACTAAGAACAGTTTTTTTTTCTGAAAAAATAAACAAAATTGACAAATTCCTAGACAGCCTTCTTGAAATGAAAAGAGGGAGGACCCGAATAAATAAAATCATGAATGAAATTGGACATGTTTCAACCAACCCCTCAGAAATACAATTACCAGAGAAAATTATGAAAAATTATATGCCAAAAACTGGACAATCTGGAAGAAATTGACAAACTCCTAGATACCCACACACTACCAAAAGTCAAATAGGAAGAAATAAAAAATTTGAACAGACTCATAACTAGCAAAGAAATGGAATCAGTTATAAAAATATCCCAACAAATAAGACTCCTCAGCAAGATGGCTTCTGAGGGGAATTCTACCAGACATTTAAGGCAGAGTTAATACCTATCCTTCTCAATATGTTCCAAAAAATAAAAACAAAAGGAAAGCTTTTGGACTCATTCTATGAAACAAGCATTACCTTGATTCCCAAACCAGACAGAAACCCAACAAAAAAGGAGAATTAGAGGCCAATATTCCTGATTAACATGGATTCAAAAACTCTCAACAAGATACTAGCAAATCGAATTCAACAGCATATAAAAAGAATTATTCGCCATGATCAAGTGGGGTTCATTCTTGGGCTGCAGGGCTGGTTCAATTAAGAGAAAGGATAAGAACCATAAGATATTGCCAACAGATGCAGAAAAGCATCTGACAAAATACAGAATTCTTTCCTAATAAAAACCCTCAAGAAAGTAGAGATAGAAGGATCATATCTGAAGATCATGAAAGCCATGTATGCAAAGCCAAGAGTTAATATCGTCCTCAATTTGGAAAAACTGATAGCTTTCCCCCTGAGATCAGGAACACGACAGGGATGTCCACTCTCACTGCTGTTGTTTAACATAATGTTGGAAGTTCTAGCCTCAGCAAACAACGAAATGAAATAAAAGATATCCAAATTGGCAAAGAAGTCAAACTTTCACTTTTTGCAGATGACATGATACTCTACATGGAAAACATGAAAGAGCCCATCAAAAGGCTTATAGAACTGATACATGAATTCAACAAAGTCACAGGATACAAAATCAATGTACAGAAATCAGTTAAATTTCTATATATCAATAATGAAGCAACAGAAATAGAAATCAAAACTTGATCCATTTTACATTTGCACCAAGAATCATAAAATACCTAGGATTAAACCCAACCAAAGATGTAGAAGATCTGTATACTGAAAAGTATATAAAATTTATGAAGGGAATTGAAGAAGACACAAAGAAATGAAAAACATTCCATGCTCATGGATTGGAAGAATAAATATTGCTAAAATGTCAATACTACCTGAATCAATCTACACATTCAATGAAGTCTCAATCAAAATAGCACTGGCATTATTCTCAAAGCTAGAATAAACATTCATAAAATTTGTATGAAACCACAAAAGACCCCAAATAGCGAAAATAATGTTGAAAAAGAAAAAGAAAGTGGGAGGCATCACAATCCCAGATTTCCGTCTGTATTACAAGGCTGTAATCATCAATATAGTATTGTATTGGCATTAAAACAGACATGTAGACCAATTGAATAGAATAGAGAACCCAGAATAGGACCCACAAACGTATAGCCAACTAATTTTTGACAAAGCAGGAAAGAGTATCCAATGGGAAGAAGACAGTCTCTTTAGCAAATGGTACTGGGAGAACTGGACAGAAACATGCAGAAGAATGGAACTAGACCACTTTATTATACCATTCACAAAAATAAACTGAAAATGAATGAAAGACCTAAATGTGACAAAGGAAACCACCAAAATCCTACAGGATAAAACAGGCAACAACCTTTTTGACCTCAGCCGCAGTAATTTACTGCTCCACACATCTCCAAAGGCAAGGGAAATAAAAGCAAGAATGATCTATTGGGACCTCATCAAGATAAAAAGCTTCTGCACTGCAAAGTAAACAATCAAAAAAGCTAAAATGCAATTCACGGAGTGGGAAAATATATTTGGAAATGACATATCAGATAAAAGGTTAGTATCCATAATCTATAAAGAATTTTCCAAACTCAATACCTGAGGAAATAATACTGTGAAGAAATGGGCAGAAGCCATGAATAGACACTTTTCCAAAGACAACATCCAGATGGCCAACAGACACATGAAAAGATGCTCAAAGTCACACATCACCATGGAAATACAAATCAAAACCACACTGAGATGTCACCTCACACCAGTCAGAGTGGCTAAAATTAACATCTCCAGAAACAACAGATGCTGGCTAGGATGTGGAGAAATGGGAACTCTCTTGCACTGTTGGTGGGAATGCAAACTGGTGTAGCCACTATGGAAAACAGTGTGGAAGTTCCTCAAAAAGTTAAAAATAGAACTACCCTACGATCCAGCAATAACACTATTAGGAATTTATCCAAGGCATGCAAGAGTGCTGATTCATAGGGACACATGTACCCCAATGTTTACAGCAGCGCTTTCAACAATAGCCAAATTGTGGAAAAAGCCCTAATATCCATCAACTGGTTAATCGGCAAAGAATATGTGGTTTAAATATACAATGGAATACTACTTGGCAATGGGAAAGAATGAAATCTTGCCATTTGCAACAATGTGAAGGGTATTATGCTAAGTGAAATAAGTCAGTCAGAGAAAGATAGACACCATATGTTTTCACTCATATGTGAATCTTGAGAAACTTAACAGAAGACCATGGGGGAAGGGAAGGGGTAAAAAAGTTATAGAGAGGGAGGGAGGCAAACTATAAGAGACTCTTAAATACTGAGAACAAACTGAGGGTTGATGTGGTGTGGGGGAGAGGGGAAAGTGTGTGATGGGCATCGAGGAGGCCACTTGTTGGGATGAGCACTGGAAACCAATTTTAGAATAAATTACATTTAAAAAATAGTTAAAATAAAATAAAACGTCAAAAAAGAGACTCAAATAAAGGGAACAAACTGAGCGTTGATGGGGGTGGAGGAGAGAGGAAAATTGGTGATGGGCATTGGGGAAGGCACTTTTGGGATGAGCACTGTGTGTTGCATGTAAGTGACGAGTCACGGGAATCTACCACCAAAACCAAGACCACAGTGTATACACTGTATGTTAGCCAACTTTACAATAAATTATATTAAAGAAATAAAAGTTAAATTAAATTAAATTAAATTAAATTAAGTAGGTAGAATCAATGTACACAAATTGGTAGCATTTCTATACACCAATAAATTAAACACGTGAAATAAAAATCAAGGAATCAATCCTATTTACAATTGCTCCAAAACCATAAAATACCTAGGAATAAATCTAACCAAAGAGGTGAAAAATATATTCACTGTAAACTACAGAAAGCTTACTGAAAAAATTGAAGACACAAAAAATGCAAAAACATTCTATGCTCATGGGAAAAATGCTTGAGGGAAAAATATTGTTAAAATGTTGATATTGCCCTAAGTAATGTATATATTCAATGCCATCCCTATAAAAATATCACCAAAATTCTTCTCAGAGATAGAACAAACAATCCTAAAATTTTTATGATACTAGAAAAGACCGTGAATGGCCAAAGCAATCCTGAAAAAGAAAACCAAAGCTGAAGTCATATATATAAGATGTCATATATATATATATATATATATATATGGTGTGTATATATATATATATGACTCATGTATATATATATATATATATATATATATGACATCTTCTTTATCCACATATATATATCCATATACATATCAGCCATAAAAAGAGTGAAATTTTTTTTTTAATTTTTTTTTCAACGTTTATTTTATTTTTGGGACAGAGAGAGACAGAGCATGAACGGGGGAGGGGCAGAGAGAGAGGGAGACACAGAATCAGAAACAGGCTCCAGGCTCTGAGCCATCAGCCCAGAGCCCGATGCGGGGCTCGAACTCGTGGACCGCGAGATCGTGACCTGGCTGAAGTCGGACGCTTAACCGACTGCGCCACCCAGGCGCCCCAAAAAGAGTGAAATTTTACCATTTGCGATGAATCTAAGGAATATTTTGCTAAATGAAATAAGTCAAATAACATATGATTTCACTCATATGTTGAATTTAAAAAACCAAATTTGAGTAAACAGGAAAAAAAGAGAAAAAGCCAAAGCAAAAACAGGCTCTTAACTATAGAGAATAAACAGATATTTATAAGATGGGAGGTGGGTGGGGAGATCAGTGAAATAGGTGATGAGGTTTAAGGAGTGCACTTGTTGTGCTGAGCACCAGGTGTTGTATGGAAGTGTTAAATCACTACATTGTACACTAGAAACTAATATTATACTCTATGTTAACTAACTACAATTTAAATTAAACCTTAAAAAAATAAAAAGACAAATATCAAGTGTTGATGAGGATGTGGATAAAAGGTAACACTTGTGTATTGTTGGTGGGAATTTAAATTGTTGCTGCCTCTACAGAAAATATTATGAAGTTTCCTTAAATTACAAATAGAACTACTATGTCATTCAGAAATTCTACATCTTGGAATTTATGTGAAGAAATCATAAACACTATTTTGAGAAGATGTATGTTTATTGCATCATTATTTATAATAGCCAAGATATGGAAACAACCTGAAGTGTTCATTGATGGAAGAGTGGATAAAGAAAATATGATTATATATATTACCCAGCCATAAAGAATAATGAAATACTGTCATTTTTGCAAATATAAATAGACCATGAAGGTATTGTGTTAAGTGAAATATTTCAGATAAAGAGAAATACTGTATGATTTCACTTATAAGAGGAATCTAAAAAACAAAACACACAAACAAAGCCAAAAAATCAAGCCCAAGGATAAAGAGAAGAGTTTGGTAGTAACTTGGAGGGATGGAGTAAATTGGTGAAGGGGGTTAAAAGTACCAATTTCCAGTTATAAAATAAGTCATGGGGATATAACATATGGCAAGGTGACTATAGTTAATATTGTATCACATATTTGGAAGTTGTTATGAGTACTTCTTAAAAGTTATTACAACAAAATAAAGTAAAATTTGCACCTATGGATAGTGATGATGGTAACTAGACTCATAATGGTGACCTTTTCACAATTTATACAAATATCACATTCGTACATGGGTGCCTGGGTCGCTCAGACAAACACCCAACTCTAGATTTCAATTCAGGTCATGATCTCACTGTTCATGAGTTCAAGCCCGGTGTCAGGTTCCGTGCTGACAGCACAGAATCTGCTTGGGATTCTGTCTCTCTCCCTCTCTCTTCCCCTCCCCTGCTCACATTCTCCTTCTCTCTCTCAAGATAAATAAACGTAAAAAACATGTTGTACAATGAAATTAATATAAAGTTATATGTCAATTATGTTTCAATAAAAGTAAAGCAATTATAAAAGCCCTTCAAATAATTGGAAATCAACACAAGATACCATTTTTTTTAATGTTTCAAGTTTTAATTTAAACTGCAGTTAGTTAACATATACTGTAATATTAGTTTCAAGAGTAGAATTTAGTGATTCATCACTTATATATAACACCCAGTGCTCATCACAAGTGCCCTCCTTAATACCCACCACCCATTTAGACCTTGCCCCCACAACACCTCCCCTCCAGAAATATTCAGTTTTCTCTTTATAGGTAATAGTTTCTCTTATGGTTTGCCTCCCTATCTATTTTTATTTTATTTTGTTATTTCCTTCCACTATGTTCATCTGTTTTGTTTCTTAAATTCCACATATGAGTGAAATAATATATTTGTCTTTCTCTGGCTGAATTATTTTGCTTAGCATAATACACTTGAGCTCCATCCAAATCTTACAAATGGCAAGATTCAATTCCTTTTTAAGGCTGGGTAGTATTTCACTGCATATGCATATATATATATATATATATATATATATAATCTTCTTTATCCATTCATCATTCGATGGACACTTGGGATCTTTCTATAATTTAACTATTGTTGATAATGCTAATAGAGACATCAGGGTGCATGAGTCCTTTCAAATTAGTATTTTTGTGTCCTTTGAGTAAATACCTAGTAGTGCAATTGATGGGTCATAAGGTAGTCCTGTTTTTAACTTTTGTTTTAATGTTTATCTATTTTTGAGAGAGAGACATAGTGCAAGCAGGGGAGGGACACAGAGAGATCAAGGCACAGAATCTGAAGCAGACTCCAGGCTCTCAGCTGTCAGCATAGAGCCTGATGTGGGTTGAAACTCATGCAGCATAAGATCATTACCTGAGCTGAAGTCCTATGCTTAATGCAATAACAGTGTAAGAAGATTCCCCTTCCTCTTCATCCTTGTCAACATCCGTTGTTTTCTATGTTGTTAATTTCAGTCATTCTGACTGGTGTGAGTTGCTATCTCATTGCAGTTTTGATTTGTATTTCCCTGATGATGAGTGATATTGATGTGTCTTTTAGCCATCTGCATGCATTCTTTGGAAAAAAATCTATTCATGTCTTCTGCCCATTTCTTAACTGTATTGTTTGTTTTTGGGTGTTGAGTTTAATAAGCTCTTTATAGATTTTTGATACTAACCCTTTATCAGATATGTAATTTGGAAATATCTTCTCCAATTCTAAAAATTGTCTTTTAGTTTTCTGGATTGTTTACTTCACTGTGCAGAAGTATTTTATCCTGATGAAGTCCCAATCGTTAATTTTTTCTTTTAATTCCATTGCCTCAGGAGACATGTGTAGTAATAAGTTGCTATGGGTAATTTCAAAGATGCACAGACTTCTAAAACTTCAGTCTTTGAGCTCCAATGGTTGTAAAAATCCATGATAATCAGCCCTTCTTATTTTTCCAGTCACGGGCTTTGGGAAATGTGTTTTTCTTGTGTGATCCCCTGTGCATTGCTTTCTCTCTCTCTCTCTCTCTCTGTCCGTGATCAGGGCTCCCTCCCCTCCACAGCACATGTGATTCTTTTCTTCTCTGCAAATCCCATCTCCATACATCCTATCTTCCATGATGTGGCTTTTCTCTCACTCTAGCTGTGCAGTTTGGTCTCTCAGTGCTCAGACTGAATTTGTGGGTGTTCAGAATAATTTGATATTTATCTATCTATGGTAGAGGGATGAGGCAAACATAGGGTCCCCCTACTACTGCATCATCTTACCTCCTCTGAAAACCTCTATTATTTTTAAATAAACTTTTGCTAAATCTAAAACTATTCCAAAATCGAGTTTATTTTTTAATAAATTTTCTTGGAAGATTAACTATAAGTCTGGGAAGATCAAAAAAAGAAGATATTATTTTTTAAAAACTATTAGACTTGGGGCCCCTGGTAGCTCAGTCCTTTAAACATCCAACTTCTGCTCAGATCATGATCTCATGGCTCATGAGTTAAAGCCGCGCCTCAGGCTCTGTGCTGACAGCTCAAAGCCTGAAGCCTGCTTCGGATTCTGTGTCTCCCTCTTTCTCTGCCTCTCCCCCCACTTGCACTCTGTCTCTGTCTCTCAAATATGAATAAACGTTAATTTTTTTAAACTAATAGACTTGTAAGCATTAAAAAGAGTAATAATCAAGCAGATTATGGTATGTGGAAGTAGCAAGTTGACATAGTAAAATATCTTACATATTGTGATTTTTGCATCTTTTTATAATTCCAAACAACATAAGGATATTGATTGGATAAATTATAGTTGATCCATATACTTGAATATTATGTAACCATTAAATAAAGTAGTATAAATGATTTAATTCATGTGGAGTTTCTGATTTAGTAGAACTGAGGTCATTCCCAAGGTTTTTGGAATTTAATGGTAATTTAATGGTAATTTAAAGGAATTTAATAGTAATTTTGATGTTTCTCAACTAGATAATGAATTTGAAGAATGATTGTGCTAATCTATTATTTCAAGTTTTTCTAAAATAAGTTTTGTTTTGTAACTTATAGAACTAATAGAAAATTAAAGGGGATTTCTAAAGTAGATTGAGACAGGTGAAAATCTAGCACATGCAAAATGCAAATGGGAAAAGACAAATTTTGTATTACTAACATTAGCTACTTCGTTTTTTTGTTATATTGTATAGTTAAATGTATACATTTAAATGCATTTGAAAATATGCATATATCTGTGATACCATCACCAAAATCAGGAAACCAAACATTCATCACATTAAAAATATTTCCTTCCTCGTGTGTGTGTGTGTGTGCGTGTGTGTGTGTGGCATGTTTGGTAAGAACAATAACTATATACACTATGTTGTACAGCAGATATCTAGAACATACCCATCTTGCCTAACAGACAATTTAAACCTATTTATAAGCAATTTCCTATTTTCCCCACCCCTGGCCACTGGGAAACCTTGCTCTTTTCCCTGGTTCTATGAGTTTAACTGTTTTAGATACCTTATATAATTGGAACAATGTAGCATTCTGACTGGCTTATTTCACTTGCCGTAATGTCCTATATATTCATCCATGTTGTCATAAATGGCAGGATTTCCTTTATTAAGGCTGAATAATATCCCATGACATGTACATACTACATTTTCTTTACCCATTCCATTCATCTATTATTTGGACATTTGGCTATTTCCCATATCTTGACTCGTGTGAATATTCCTACAGTGAACATGGGGGTGAAGATATGTCTTCAACATCCTGAGTTTTATTTGTAATTTGTTGATGTACCTCCACACTGTTTTCCATAAAATATGCACCAATTTGCATTTACAACAGTATAAAAGGTTTCTAATTTCTCCATATTCTCAATAATATTAACCTTTTTAAGTTTTATTATTTTTCTCCAAGTTTTTATTAAATTCCAGTTAGTTAACATAACAGTGTAATACTAGTTTCAGGTGTAGAATCCGTGATTTATCACTAAAATACAATACCCAGTGCTCATCACAAGTGCCCTACTTAATAACCATCACTTATGTAATCCAACCCCCAACCCACTTCCTCTTCAGTAACCATCAGGGTTTTTTTTTTTTTCTTTATACATAAGATGTTGCTTCTTGGTTTATATTTTTTCCCCTATGTTCATTTTTTTTGTTTCCTAAATACCACATATGAGTGAAATCATATGGTATTTGTCTTTCTATGATTGACTTATTTCGCTTTACATAATATTCACTAGGTCCATCTACATCATTGCAAATGACGAGATTTCATTCCTTTTAATTGCTGAGTAATATTCTGTTATAGATAGATAGATAGATGAAAGATAGATACATAGATAGATAGATATCACATCTTTATCCATTCAATAGACATTTGGCTATTATTGATAATGCTTCTCTCATGGTTGCATGTTTACCTTTGAATTAGTATTACTGTATATGTTGGATAGATACCTAGTAATATTATGCAATTGCTAGTTGTAGGGTAGTTCTATTTTCAACTTTTTGAGGAACCTCCATACTGGTTTCTACAGTGGCTGCACCAGTTTGCATTCCCACCAAATGTGCAAGAAGGTTCCTCTTTCTCCACATCCTTGCCAACTCCTGTTGTTTCCTGTGTTGTTAATTTTAGCCATTCTGGCTGCTTGGAGGTGAAACATCATTTTAGTTTTGATTTATATTTCTCTGATGATGAGTGACGTTGAACATATTTTCATGTGTTGATTGACAATCTGTGTCTTCTTTGGAAAAAATGTCTAGTCGTATCTTCTGTCCAATTTTTTATCAGGACTATTTGTGTTTTGGGTTTTGAGATTTATTAAGTTACTTATATATTTTGGATAGTAACCCTTTATTATATATGTCATTTGCAAATATATTCTCCAATTCTGTAGGTTGCCTTTGTTTTGTTTATTGTTTCCTTCACTGTACAGATTTTTTATTTTGATGACATCCAAATAGATTATTTTGCTTTTGTTTCTCTTGCCTCAGGAGACATATCTAGAAAGAAGTTGCTATGGATGATGTCAAAGATGTTATTGCCTGTGTTCTCCTCTAGGATTTTATTTTATTTTATTTTATTTTATTTTATTTTATTTTATTTTATTATTTTATTTTACTTTATTTTATTTATTTTATTTATTTTTTTTCAATGTATGAAATTTATTGTCAAATTGGTTTCCATACACCACCCAGTGCTCATCCCAAAAGGTGCCCTCCTCAATACCCATCACCCACCCTCCCCTCCCTCCCACCCCCCATCAACCCCTCAGTTTGTTCTCAGTTTTTAAGAGTCTCTTATGCTTTGGCTCTCTCCCACTCTAACCTCTTTTTTTCCCTCCCCTCCCCCATCCAACTGGATATTCTTTCCTACTTTGTGAAAGATTAATTGACCATATAGTTTTGAGTTCATTTCAAGGTTTTCTATTCTATTCCATTGATCTGTTTGTGTTTTTGTGCCAATACCATACTGTCTTGATGACTACAGCTTTGTTTTGTTTTTTGTTTTTTTTTTTGTAGTTATTTCCTTGTTTTCCTTTATTTTCAACTATTGTTGGTTTGTTTGGTTAACTTTTTTTTTTATATATGAAATTTATTGACAAATTGGTTTCCATACAACACCCAGTGCTCATCCCAAAAGGTGCCCTCCTCAATACCCATCACCCACCCTCCCCTCCCTCCCACCCCCCATCATCTTTGTAATAAAACTTCAAGTTTGAAATTTTGATGCCTCCATGTCTTTTTCTTTTCAAGACTATTTGGGGTCTTTTGTGGTTCCATATGAGTTTTACGATTGTTGTTCTAGCTCCATGAAAAATTCTGTTGATATTTTGATAGGGACTGCATTAAATGTGTAAATTGTTTTGGGTAATTTAATCATTTTAACAATATTTGTTCTTCTGATCCATGAGCATGGAGTATGTTTCCATTTATTTTTGTCCTCTTCACTTTCATCAGTGTTTTGTGGAGACCGGATCTTTCACCTATTTGGTTAGGCTTATTCCTAGGTATCTTATGGGTTTGGGAGCAATTGCACATGGGATTGATTCCTATATTTCTCTTTATTCTGCTTTATTATTGGTGTATAGAAATGCAACTGATTTCTGTTTATTTATTTTGTATTCTGTGATTTTCCTGAATTCGTATATCAGTTCTAGAACATTTTTGGTGGAGTATTTTGGAGTTTCTATATAGATAATGTCTTCTGCAAATAGTGAATGTTCCTTGCCAACTTGGAGGTATTTTATTTTATTTTATTTTGTTTTGTTTTATGGTCTGATTGCTCAGGCTAGGACTTTTAGTATTTATTTTTATTTTTATTTTTATTTTTGAGAGAGGGAGAGAGAGAGAGAGAGCAGGAGAAGGGCAGAGAGCAGGAGACACAGAATACAAAGGAGGCTCCAGGCTCTGATCTGTCAGCACAAACCCTGACACAGGGATGAAACTCGCGGACTGCAAGATCATGACCTGAGCTGAAGTCAGACACTTAGCCAACTGAGCTACCCAGGTGCCCCTTTCTAGTACTTTTTAAAATAGCAGTGGTGACACTGGACATCCCTATCTTGTTCCTGATCATAGAGTAAAATCTCTTAGTTTTTCCATTGAGGATGACGTTAGTTGTGGATTTATTGTGTATGGACTTTATGATGTTGAGGTATATTCGCAGTAACCCTACTTTGTTGAGAGTTTTAAATCATGAATGAATGTCCTACTTTGTCAAATGCTTTTTCTGCATGTACTAAGAGGATCATATGTTTCTTATCCTATCTTTTCTTAATGTGGTTTATCACATTGATTTGTAAATATTGAATCACTCTTGCACCTAGAAATAAATCCCAATTTATTGTGGTGAATGATTCTTTTAAGGTACTGCTGGATTTGGTGTGCTAGTATTTTATTGAGAATTTTTGCATCTATGTTCTTCAGGGATATTGGCCTGTAGTTATCCTTTTCAGTAGAGTTTTTTCTGGTTTTGGTATCAGAATAATGCTGGCCTCAAAGAATGAATTTGGAGGTTTTCTTACCATTTCTATTTTTTTTAATTGTTTGAGAAAAATAGGTATTAACTCTTTGTTAAGTGTTTCATAAAATTCCCCCATAAAGCCATCATCTGTCACTGGACTTTTTTTTCTTGGGAGATTTTTGATTAATGATTCAGTATATTTACTTGTCATCAGTCTGTTCATGTTTTCTATTTCTTCTTGTTTTAGTTTTGGTAATGTATATGTTTCTTAGAATTTATCAATTTCTCCCAAGTTGTCCAATATGTTGGCATATCGTTTTTCATAATATTCTCTCATAATGGTTTGTATATCTGTGGTGTTGGTTGTTTTCTCTCGTTTTTAGTTCGTTATTTTATTTACTTGGGCTCTTTTTTCATTTCTGTTTGATAAATCTAGGTAGGGGGTATTCAATTTTACAAATTTTTTTCAAAGAAACAATCCTTGTTTCATTCATGTGTTCTATTTTTTTTAAGTTTCTATATCATGTGTTTCTTCTCTAATCATTATTATTTCCTCTCTTTTGCTTGCATTTGGCTTCATTTGTTGTTCTTTTTCTACCTCCTTCAGGTATAAGGTTAAGTTGTTTATTTTAGATTTTTTCTTCTTTCTTGAAGTAGACCTGTATTGCTATATACTTCCCTGTCATGAATACTTTTGCTGCATCCCAAATGTTTTGTACTGCCATGTTTTCATTTTCATTTGTTTCCATATATATTTTTTATTTGTTCTTCAATTTCCTTGTTGACGCACTCATTCTTTAGAAGCTTTACCTCCATGTAATTGTGGTCTTTCCAAATATTTTTCTTGTGGTTGACTTAAAGTTTCATAGCATTGTGGTCAGAAAATAAGCATGGTGTTATCACAATCTTTTGTACTTGTTGCAGCTTGATTTGTGATCTAATATGTCATCTATTCCACAGAACGTCCAATGTGCACTTGAAAAGAATGTGTATTCTGTTTTAGGATGAAATGTTCTGAATATATCTGTTAAGTCTATCTGATATGGTGTGTCATTCAAAGCCATTGTTTCCTTGCTGATGTTCTGCTTTGGTGAACTGTCCATTGATGTAAGTGGAGGTGTTAAACTACCCTACTATTATTGTATTATTATCAATGATTTCCATAATCTTTGTCATTAATTGTTTTAAATATTTGCGTGCCTTAATGTTTGGGCATAAATATTTATAATTGTTAGATCTTGTTTGGTAGTCCCTTTATTCTGATATAGTGTCCTTCTTTCATTCTTGTTACAGTCTTTGGTTTAAAATCTATTGTGTCTATTATAAGTATTGCTATTCTGGCTTTCTTTTGACATCCATTTGCATGATGAATATTTATCCATTCCTTCACTTTCAATCTACAGGCATCTTTCTGTCTGAAATGAATTTCTTTTAGGCAGCATATACATTTGTCTTGTTTTCTTATCCATTCTGACACTTAAGTTTTTTTTTATTTGAGCATTTAGTCCATTTACATTCAGAATCTTTATTGATAGATATGTATTTAGTCATATTGTATTATTTTTTGTCATTGTTTCTGGAGATTTTCTCCATACTTTGTCACTTTCATCTTTACTTTGCAATCAAAGAGGCTCTAATATTTGTTGTAGGGCTTGTTTGGTGGCTACAAAATCCTTTAGGTTGTATTTGTCTGGGAATATCTTTATCTTTCCTTATTTTCTGAATATCCTTGCTGGATAGAGTATTCTTGGCTTCAGTGTTTTACCATTTTGCATGTTGACTATATCATGCCACCCTCATCTGGCTTCCCAAGTTTCTGTTGAGAGTGTCTGCTAGCCTTATGGGTATTCCCCTGTACATTCCAAACTTTTTTTTGTCTTGCTGCTTTTAAGATTTTTCTTTATCACCATATTGTGCAAATTTAATTACAACACGTCTTGGTGTTGTCCTGCTTTTGTTGATTTTGATGGGCCGCTCTCTGTGCCTCCTGGGCCTGGATGTCTGTTTCTTTCCCTTGATTAAGGAAGTTTTCAGCTATTATTTCCTCAAATAAATTTTCTGCTCCCTTTTCTCTCTTTCCTTCTTCTGGGATTCCTATAATAATGTTACTATGTTTGATGGAGTCACTGAGTTACATGTCTATTCTCATGTTCATAACTTTTATTTCTCTTTTTCCTGTTCAGCTTCATTATTTTCCAATATGCTATCTTCTACATCACTTATTTGTTTCTCTGATTCTTCTATCCTTGTGTTCATTACATCCAGTCTGTCTCAAATCTCAGTTATTCCATTTCTCATTCTGATTGTTTTAAGTCTTTTATCACTGCTATAAGGGTATCCTTGAAGTCTTACATTCTTTTCTCAAGTCCCACATGTATCCTTACTAATTTTGCTTTACATTGTCCATCAGACATATTGCTTATATCTGTTTCAATTAGATCTCTGGCTTTGACCTTATCTGGTCTTTCATTTGGGATGAATTTCTCTGTCTTTGTATTTTGTCTGAGTCTCTGTATTCTTCTGCATATGAGAACAACCTATATGTTTCTTGCACCTGAAAGTAATCACTTTGTGAAAAAGAAGTTATATAGTGCACCAGGAAGAGTCTCTGATGTGTGCTGTGTCTACTCTGCTGCTGTGTTTTGGCTTCTCTATCCTTCCAGCTAGTCATCTGTGGAGGCTCTCCTTGCCTGCAGTGAGCAGTGTTTGGCCCTTGGCCAGAATGTGGAGAGTTTTAACTAGGTGTGCTCTGGCCTGCTTGTTAAATGATTCCTAATGTTACTTCCACTAGAACTGAAGCTTTGCAGAACTTGGGAGACGTGGAGTGAGCAGGGGTTTCTGCTGGTCTTCTGGGAAGGGGCCCACTGCACTGAGACTGAGGCACACTTGCCTGAGAAGGGCAGCACCAACAGAATACAGAGTGGTGGGACTTTATGTTAGCAATTGAGGCAGCCAGTGTTGGTGCTATACTGCTTACTGAAGGATAAGTTGAGGGACAGATGTGGGAAATGGTGCCACCTAGCTCCTTTTCCATAGAGAGGGGTCTCAGTGCTTTCTACTCTGATGGAAACACTTGCAGAAGAACGAATAATCTTTTTTGTGCCCCATGGTTTTTCTTTTTTTCAGTCCACTGTTTTCATGTTTGTTTCTGGGTTACATCACCGTCCTCTCTCCAGGAGAAGTGCAGTACACTCCAAGCTTTATTCCAGACAAGTCTTCTCACTTTTACAACTCCAAATTTTAGGGACGGATTGTGGGTAAGAGTCTACACTGGTTTCTAAGGAATGTCTTTCAGTACTGGGACTGATGTATGTTTGACTGAGAAGGGTAGTCATGCCAGAGCTCAAGGGCATGGGACTTGGAACAATCAGGGCAAGCAGCCAGTGATGTGGCAAGCTGTTCTAAGCAGGTGGCTCTCCACCTATGCTGATGGACAGGGGAGGGAAATGCCACCCACTTGCTCCTTTGTCTCCATAGAGGTGTCTATGAATGCCACCTCTCAAAAATGCACACCAAAAACAATCTTTCCTCTGTGCACCTTCTGTGTTCCTCTTATATCACTGTCTGCCCCTGGGTTGTTTGCCTGCTTTCTCTCCACCAGTAGGGTAGCACCCTCAGGGCTCTATCCCAGCCAGGTCAGCAGACCTTTAAAACTCCAGTCTTTGAGCTCCTCTGGTTGTAAAAGCTCCAGAATATCAGTCCCTATTGTTTTCCCAGCCAAATGCTTTGGGGAAGTTCTCTCTTTGTGCACTCCTCTGTCTCCAATGGTTTTCTATAAGATCAGGGCTCCTCCTCATCTACAGCATCCATAATCTGTTTCTCCCCAAAACCATGTCTTCACACTTCTTACCTTCATCTATGTGACCCCTTCTCTCTCTCTCTAGTTGTGCAATTTGTTCTGTAAGTCTTCAGTTCGATTTCTTGGGTATTCAGATTATTTGATTTATATAGTTGTGTTTGAAGGACTAAGGATCCTTAAGGGACTCCTACTATGCTGCCATATTTGCTTCCCATTTTAATATTTATCTTTCTTAAAAAATCATAGCCATCCTAACATGCATGAGGTAATATCTCAATGGGGGTTTTCATTTATATTTTCCTAATGATTAGTAAAGTTAGGCACCATTTCATATAATTGTTTGTCATTGTTTGTCCTTTTTGGAGTAGAAGTATCTATTCAATTTCCTTTTCAAAAATAAGTTTATTTATTTTGAGAGAAAGAGACAGAGAGCACGTAAGTGGGGGAGATGTTGAAACAGAGAGACAATCCAGCAGACTCTGTGCTGACAACTCACAGCCCAATATGAGGCTCAAACTCATGAACTGTGAAATCATGACCTGAGTCAAAATCAAGAGTTGGATGTTTAACTGACTAAGCCACCCAGGCACCCTTCATTTTCTTTTTTAATAGTGTTATTATTATTATTCTCATATTATTGTTTCTTTTTCTATAAAGTATTTAGTTTGATGTAATCACACTTGCTTATTTTTTTTCTTCCACTGCCTATGCTTTTGGTGTTATATTACAGTTATTTTTGTCAACATTAATTCCAAGAATTTTCCCTTCTATATGTTTTATTCTATGAGTTTTAGAGTCTCAGGTCTTTTTTAAAAGGTTTTATTACTTCTTTTGAGAGAGCTCGAGTGAGGAGGGGAGCAGCAGAGACAATTCCAAGCAGGTTCTCTGATGTCAACACAAAGCCCAATGTGGGGCTCAATCCCACAAACTGAACCCTGAAATCATGACCTGAGCCAAAGCCAAGAGTTGGGTGGTTAACCAGTTGAGACACCCAGGTGCTCCTAGAACTTCAAGTCCTAACATTCAAGTCTTTTTTTTTTTTAGTTTTTTTAATTTAAATTCTAATTAGTTAACTTACAGTGTAATATCAGTTTAAGGTGTACAATTTAGTGATTCAAAACATTTAACTGTATAATCCATCTTGATTTCAATTTTGTGTATGGTATGAGATAGGGTTCCAATATTCTTTCTCACGTTAATATCTAGATTTTTAAATGCCATTTGTTGAAGAGAGTATCTTTTCTCCGTTGTGTGTTACTGGCTGCCTTGTTGAAGAGGAGTTGACTGTAATTGTGTGGATTTATTTATGGACTATATTCTGTTCCATCTGTTTATATGTCTGTTTCATTCCAGTATCATACTTTTAAAATTACCACAGTTTTATAATATATTTTTATTATTTTTTAATGTTTATTTTTGAGAGAGAGAGAGACAGTGTGTGACCAAGGGAGGGAGGGAGAGAAAGAGAGACAGAGAGAGAGAGAGAGAGAGAATTCAAAGCAGACTCCAGGCTCTGAGCTGTCAGCACAGAGCCTGACACAGGACTCTAACTCATGAAACATGAGAACATGGCCTGAGCCAAAGTCTGACACTTAACCGACTGAGCCACCTAGGTGCCCTGTAATATATTTTTTTAACGTTTATTTATTTTTGAGACAGAGAGAGACAGAGCATGAACGGGGGAGGGGAAGAGAGAGAGGGAGACACAGAATCCAAAACAGGCTCCAGGCTCTGAGCCATCAGCACAGAGCCCGATGCGGGGCTGGAACTCATGGACCATGAGATCATGACCTGAGCCGAAGTCGGACGCTCAACCGACTGAGCCACCCAGGCGCCCCTGTAATATATTTTAAATAAAAAATGTGCTATTCCCAGCTTTCTCTTTCTTTCTCAAGATCAATTTAGATTTTTAAGGGTCTTTTGTGATTCAATATCACAAAAGATGTGAATTTTACATTTTTTTTAGATTTGTGTAAAAAAATACCAATGGTATTTTGATAGCAATTGCTTTGGGTTATGGTTAATTCTTCAAATTGATAAGCATAAGAGTTTTTTTTTTTTTTACATATAAAACATTGTTGATGAAAAGGGAATATCGCAGTGGGGTATAAGTACTCTAAGCATGCCTCTCCCAATGAATACAACTAGATAACTATCAAATCATTCTAAACACCCCAGAAATTTACTTAAGGACTGGCAGAACAAACTCCCCAACTAAAGGTAGAGAAGAGGCCACATGGATGAAGGCAAGAAGTGTGGAGCTGCAGTTTGGGGAGAAACAGATCAGGGTTGATGCATTGGGGAAGGAGCTGCAATTAAGTGAATGATAGTTTAGCACACTTAGAGGTGCATGCCAAAAATGAATCCCCACAGCAATTGGCTTGGAAAGCCAGAGGGACCAAATTTCCCAAGTTCTTGAAACCAGCAGGACTTAAAGTTTAGAACTTTAAAAGTCAGCTAACTTTGCTTGGATAGAGCCCAGAAAGCATTAGGACTACTCTTGGAGAGAAAGTTGGGGAAATAGCCCATGGACATACAGCATAGAAACAGCGATTTGAAGAGTGCCTGGGACACACAGTAAGGAGATTATTTGCTCATCTCAGAGGATGTACCTGAGAGCAGCATTCATGGAAAGATCCCCTCCAGGAACAAAGAAACTGGAAGGTGCCGTTTCCTTCCCCTGTACCTCAGCATAAGCACATGACCACTTGAAGGAACCAGGGAAGAGCAAACTCTTGCCACCTAACTTGCCTACACAAAGCCCTGCCCCACCACACACTCCTGGAACTGCTTTTGTTCCAGCCATACTGGTCTCAGTCAACATGGCAGTCCCATTTCCTGAGAAGACTGGCCCAAGCCCTGACCTGGCCAGTTTTCTGACCTGGGAGTTTTGCAGCACCTCAATTCTGGCAGTAGTGGTAACAGGTTTTATTTCATAAAAATACCAGAGCACACTTACTTAAAAGTGGCCACATTCAATCCAGGGAGCAAACACTGCTAACAACAGGCAAAGAGAACCTCTGCAGACAACTGACCTGAAGGATAAAGCGGCTAGGATACAACAAGGAGCACACATTGGAGACACCACAGAAGTACCAGCCCCTGGGGAACAGGGAAAAATACATGGCAGGCCATTACAGTTCCTTTTCTTCATAAGGCCCAAACCCTCAAAAACAGGAGATATAGATAACTTTTCTAACACAAACAAACAGGCACAGATACTTATATGAAATGAGAAGACAGAGGAATTTGTCCCAAATTAAGGAACAGGACAAGACCACACCGAAGGATTTAAGTAAAACAGATATAATTAACATACATGATAGAGAATTTAAAGTAATGATCATAAAGATATTCTCTGGAATAGAGAAAAGACTGGAAGGCATAAGTGAGACACTTAGAGAGATGAGGAAGAACATAACAAAAATAAAGGGCTCAATACACAAAATGAGAAACACATTGGATGGAATGAAAAGTAGCTTGGAATAAGCAGAGGAATGAATCAACGACCTACAAGACAGAACAATGGAAAGTAATCAAAGTGAATAAAAAAGAAAACAATTAATTATGTAAAATGTGAATGCACAAAGGGAATCCAGTGATTCCATAAAACAAAAAAGAATTTGTATTATAGGAGTCCCAGAAGAAATAGAGAAAAATTGGGGCAGAAAATTTGTTTTAAGAATTAATAACTGAAGACTTCCCTAATCTGGGGAAGGAAACAGATATCCAGATCTGGGAGGCACAGAAACCCCCCCCCAAAAAAAAATCAACAAAAGCACATCCACACCAAGGATAATAATGTAATTAAACTGGCAAAATATAGTGATAAAGATGGGGCACCTGGGTCGCTCAGTAAGTTGAGTGTGTGACTATTAGTTTGGGTTCAGGTCATGATCATGGGGTCGTGGGTTCAAACCCCATGTAGGGCTCCACAATGAATGTGGAGCCTGCTTGGGATCCTGTCTTCCTGTATCTCAAAAAAAAAACATGAAAAATATAAAGTGATAAATAACATTTTTTTTATTTGATAAGGAGAGAGAGATCGTGAGCAAAGGAGAGGGGCAGAGGGGGAGAGAGAGAGAGAGAGAGAAAATCTCAAGCAGACTGTGTATGGAGCCTGATGTGGAGCTTGATACCACAACCCTGGGATCACAACCTGAGCTGAAATCAAAAGTCTGATGCTCAACTGAGTGAGCCACCCAGGCAACCCAAGAAAAAGAAATTAAGAAACAAGAAAAAGACAGTAACATGTAAAATAAATGCCATAAAGGCTATCAGGGACTGTTTCAGCAGACACGTGCCAAGCCAGAAGGGAGTGGCATGATATATTCATAGTGATAAATGGTAAATATCTGCAGTCAAGAATATTCTATCCAACATTGCTATCATTCTGAATAGGAGAAATAAAGAGTTTCCTAGACACACTAAACCAACCATGAAAGAAATATTAACGGAAACTCGGTGAGTGGAAAAGAGAGGTTAAAATGACATTATGAGGGTAGGAAGCTTAAAAGAAGTAACAAAGAATACTTCTGTAAAAGGTCAGTCAAGAAACACACAAAAGAAAAGGATGTAATATATGACTCTATATACCAAAACTCTGGGGACGAAAAGAGTACAAAATGGGCTAAAACATAAATGACTAGGGGTGGAGTTAAGATGGCAAAGAAGTAAAGGAACTGGGATTTTCCTTGTCCCTCAAACACAGCTGAATTGAGGTCAGATCACTTAAAACACCCCTGAAATCAATCTGTTGAATGGCAGAAGTGTCCCCACGATTGGAGGGAGACAGCTTGGCAGCATGGAGGTGCATGTATGTGAATTGGGGAGATAAAATGACATAGGCAAGGAGTGGGGGGATACTTTTTGTGCAGAGAAAAAAGGGAGAGAAAGAGAGCAAGGTTCAGTATCAAATTAGAACAAGAGGAAAACCTTTCTGGACCATGGACTAGGGAAAAAGAAATACAGAATGCCAATTTCTATTTTGCAAACATCCTTAGGAGTTGAAACTCAAAGGTTCCAAAAGTGCAAGACTTTCTCAGGAGCAAAACCAGGAGCCAACATGAGCCCCACTCCTGGGGAGCCTCCCCAGGGTGCTATAGTGATCACAGGGGTGCACTGGGAGATAATAGTCCCCTTCCTTGAGTACTTTGGGAAGAGGGTTTATTGTCTCCCCAAAGATGAAAGACCATACAGGTGACAGCCAAAGGCCTTTTATCAGCAAGGTGGTGTGGTGCTACACCAGAACGTGTTCCATGGGGTGCAGGACCCTTTAAGACATAAGGTTTTGAATTCCAGACAAACACTCAGAAAGCGTGGGAGAAATATGGAGCAGAGCAAGGTGACCCCCTTCACTATTCTGTGATGGCTGCCTAACAGCACAATCTGAGACACCTGGTCTGGGGAGGAGAGATTATGGTGTCACAATTTTTCTTCCTAACACCAACACAATGGGACTTCAGAGAGCAACACAGCGGTCCCCAGTAGAGGTGGGACCCACTTGCACCAAACCCTACCACTCTGTGCCTAGAAACTGCTTACTTACTAGAGCAAATCTGACTTACTGGAGGCAGCCAGACTTCTCCTCTAGACCAGCACAGCCACCTGCAGACAACTGGTTTTTGCTTTTGTTTTTTGTTTTGTTTTGTTTCTGTCTTATTTCTTTCCTTTCCTTTCCTTTTCTTTTATTTTACTTTCATTTCTTCTCTTCTCTTTTCTTTTTTTTTTCTTTTTCTTTTTACCCTCTTCTTTTTTCTTTTTTTCTTTTGGAATCAGGCTCATAGCTTCTGATTTGTTTTGGTCAATATTTATTATATATATAATATATATATAACTATATATATAAGTATATAAAATATATATATTTTATATATAAATATATATATTATATATATCTCAATATAATATATTATCAATATATCTCAATATAATATATTATATATATATATCAAAAATATTGAGATCATACCATGCATGTTTTCAGATCGCAACACTATGAAACTTGAAGTCAACCACAAAAAAACATTTGGAAAGCACCCACATACATGAAGGTTAAAAAACATCTTACTAAAGAATGAATGGGGCAACCAGAAAATTAAAGAAGAGATTAAGAAATACATGTAAGCCAATGAAAATGAAAAATGACAGTCCAAACCCTTTCGGATGCAGCAAAGGCAGTCTTCTTTGAAGTCTTCTTAAGAAGAAAATGCTTTGCAATTCAGTCCTATCTCAAGAAGCAAGAAAGATGATAAACACACAACCTAACATAATACCCAAAGGCACTAGCAAAAATGCAGCAAATAAAGGCCAAAGCCAAAAAAAGGGAAATAATAAAGATTAGTACAGAAATAAGTAATACAAAATCCAAAAGGAACACTAGAACAGATCAATGAATCTAAGAGCTGGCTTTTTGAAAGAATAAACAAAATTGATAACCCCCTAGACAGTGGTCTCAGGAGAAGAAGAAGGAGAAGAAGAATAAGAAGAAAGAAGAAGAAGAAAGGAGACCCAAAGAGAGAAAAAAAAAACATGAATGAAAGAGGAGAGCTCACACCCAACACCAAAGACATACAAACAATTATGAATAATATGAAAAAATGTGTGCTAACAAACTGGACAATCTGGAAAAAATGTACAAATTCCTAGACATTCACACACTACCAAAACTCAAACAAGAAGAAATAGAAAATTCAAACAGACCCATACCAACAAATAAATTGAATTAGTTATCAAATATCTCCCAACAAATAAGATTCCTGGGCCAAATGACTTCCCAGGGGAATTCTACCAGACATTTAAAGAAGGGTTAATACCTATTTTTCTCAAACTGTTCCAAAATGGAAATGGAAGGAAATCTTCTAGACTCATTCTATGCAGCCAACATTACCTTTATTTCAAAACCAAAGACCCCACTAAAAAGGAGAAATACAGGCCAAAATCCCTGATGAACCTGGATGCAAAAATTCTCAACAAGATATTAGCAAATCAATTCAACAGAACATTGAAAGAATTATTGACCATGATCAAGTGGGATTCATTCCTGGGCTGCAGGGCTGGTTCAATATTTGCAAATCAATCAATGTGATAAATCACATTTAATAGAAGAAAGGACAAGAACCATATGATCCTTTCAATAGATGCTGAAAAAGCATTTTACAAAATACAGCATCCTTAGTCAATAATAGCCACCAAGAAAATAGGGATAGAAGGAACATACCTTAACATTGTAAAAGCCATATATGAAAGACCCACAGCTAATATCATCCTCAATGGGGAAAACTTAGAGCTCTCCCCAGAGGTCAAGAACACAACAGGGATGTCCACTCTTACCACTGTTGTTTAATATATTGTTGGAAGTCCTAGCCTTAGTCATAAAACACCAAAAAGAAATAAATGCATCAAAATTGTCAAAGAAGAAGTCAAAATTTCACTCTTTGTAGATGACATGTTACTCTATATGGAAACTGCCAGAATGGATATGTGAATTAAGCAAAGCCACAGGATACAAAATGAACATACAGAAATTGGTTACATTTATATACACCAATAGCAAAACAACAGAAAGTTATCAACAAATCAACCCCATACACAATTGCACCAAAACACATAAAATACCTAGGAAAAAACCTAACCAAAGAAGTAAAAGATCTGTACATTGAAAGTTATAGAAAGCTTATGAAAGAAAATGAATAAGACACAAAGAAATGGAAAAACATTTCATGATCATGGATTGGAAGAACAAATATTGTTAAAATGTTGATACTACCCAAAGCACTCTACACATTCAATGCAATCCCAATCAAAATAGTACCAGCCTTCTTCAAAGAGCTAGAACAAACAATCCTAAAATTTGTATAGAACCACAAAAGACCCCAAATAACCAAAGTAATGTTGAAAAAGAAAATCAAAGCTGGGGGCATCACAATCACAGACTGTTGCCTGTACAACAAAGCTTTAATTAGCAAAGCAGTATGTTATTGGCACCAAAATAGACACATAGACTAATGGAATAGAATAGAGAACCCAGAAATGGCCCCCAAACGTATGGCCAACAAATCTTTGACAAAGCAGGAAAGAGTATCCAATGAAAAAAAGACAGTCTCTTTAGCAAATTATGCTGGGTGAACTGGATAGCAACATGCAGAAGAATGAAACTGGACCATCTTCTTACACCATACACAAAAGAAAATTCAAAATAGATGAAAGACCTAAATGTGAGACAAGAAACCATCTAAATCCTAATGGAGAATACATGCAGCAATGTCTTTGACCTTAGCTGCAGCAATTTCCTGCTTGACATATACCAAAGGCAAAGGAAATAAAAACAAAAATGGACTATTGGGACTTCATCAATATAAAATGCTTCTGCAGTGCAAAGGAATCAATCAACACCACTAAAGGACAACCAATGGAATGGGAAATGATATTTGCAAATGACATATCAGATAAAAGGTTAGTATCCAAAATCTATAAAGAACAAACTCAACACCTGACAAACAAATAATCCAGTGATGAAATGGGCAGAAGGAATGAATAGACACTTTTGCAAAGAAGACATTCAGATGACCAAGAGACATATGAAAAGATGCTAAACATCACTCATCAGGGAAATACAAATAAAAACCACATTGAGATATCACCTCACACCAGTCAGAGTGGATAAAATTAACAACTCAGGAAACAACAGATGCTGGCAAGGATGTGGAGAAACAGCTGGCACTGTTGGTGGAAATGCAAACTCATGCAACTTCTCTGGAAAACAATGTGTACATTCCTGAAAAAATTAAAAACAGAACTGCCCTACAACCCAGCAATAGCACTACTAAGAATTTATCTAAAGGATATAGGAGTGTTGATGCATAGAGGCACATGTACCCCGATGTTTATAGCAACACTTTCAACAATAGCCAAATTGTGGAAAGAGCCTAAATGGCCATCAATTGATGAATGGATAAAGAGGATGTTGTTTATATATACAATAAAATACTACTTGGCAATGAGAAAGAATGAAATCCTGCCATTTGCAGCAACAAGGATGGAACTGGAGGGTACTATGTTAAGTGAAATAAGTCAATCAGAGAAAGACAGATATCATATCTTTTCATTCATACGTGGAACTTGAGAAACTTTGCAGAAGACCATGGGGAAATGGAAGGGACAAATTGTTACAAACAGAGAGGGAGGGAGGCAAACCATAAGAGATTCTTAAACACAGAGAACAAACTGAGGGCTGCGGTGGGGGGGTGAGGGGAATGTGGGTGATGTGCATGGAGGAGGGCACTTTTAGGGATGAGCACTGGCTGTTGTATGTAAGTGATTAATCACAAGAATCTACCCCCAAAACCAAGAGCACACTGTATACACTGTAAATTAACCAACTTGACAATAAAATGTATTTAAAAATAAGGGCACTGTATAATCCTAAAGGAGATGATCCAAAAATAAAAAGATATAACAATTATAAATAGTTAGGAATCCAATGTGGGAGCAAACCCAAATATATAAATCAATTAATAACTAATATAAAGGAACTAATTGATAATAATACAATAATAGTAAGAGACTTTAACACCCCACCTACCTCAATGGGAAGATCATCTAAACAGAAAATCAACAAGGAAACAAGAGGTTTGAATGACACACTGGACCAGATGGACTTAACATATATATTCATATAATTTCACTCCAGAACAGCAGAATACACATTCTTCTCAAGTGTGCATGGCACATTCTCCAGAATAGATCACATATTAGGTCACAGAAAAGGCATCAAAAATAAAAAAAATATTGAAATCTTGCTCCTATTCTGAACACGATGCTATGAAACTACATCAGTCATAAGAAAAAATTGGAAAGACCACAAATACAAGGAAGGTATACAACATGATACTAAACATAAATGGGACAACAAGAAAATCAAAGAAGAAATTTAAAAAAATACATGGAAATAAATGAGAATGAAAACACAGTGGTCCAAAACCTTTGGGATGCATCAAAAGCAGTCCTAAGGGGATAGCATATAACAATGCAGTCTTAACCTCAAGATGCAAGAAAAATCAGAAATAAGCAAACTAATGTTACACTTATAGGAGCTATAAAAAGAATAACAAATGAAGCCTAAGATCAGCAGAAGGAAAGAAATAATAAAGAGAGGAGCAGAAATAGATGATATAGAAACTAAAAAAAAAGAAAAATGGAACAGATCAGTAAAACCAGGAACTTGTTTTTTTGAAAATATCAATAAAATTGGTAAACTCTAGCTAGCCTCATCAGAAAGATAGAATAAAGGACCCAAATGAATGAGATCACAAACAAAAGAGGAGAAATAACAAACAACACAAAAAAATACAAAGAATTATGAGAATATTATTGAAAACTCTACGCCAACAAATGACAACCTGGAAGAAATGGATAAATCTCTGGAAACATACAAATTACCAAAAGTGAAACAAGAAGAAATATAAAACTTGAACAGACCAATAACCAGAAAAGAAATTGAATGAGTTATTAAAAAAAAAAAACTCCCAAAAAACAAAAGTCTAGGGCCAGATGACTTTGCAGGTGAATTCTATGAAACATTTAAAGAACACTTAATACTTATTCTTTTTAAACTATTCACAAAATAGAAAAGGAAGGAAAACATCCATACTCATTCTATGAGGCCAGGATTACCCTGGTACCAAAACCAGATAAAGACTCCACTAAAATACAGAACTATAGGCCAATATCTCTGATGAACATAGATGCAAAAATTGTCAATAAAATACCGGCAAACCAAAGCCAACAATACATTTAAAAGATCATTCATCATGATCAAGTGGGATTCATTCCTGGCTGTTAAGATCATTCAATATTTGCATATCAATCCACAGTTCTGTACACATTGATAAAAGAAAACATAAGAACTATATGATCATTTCAATAGATGCATAAAAAACATTTGAACAAGTATAATATCCATTCATGATAACAATCATCAAGAAAGTAAGTTTAGGAGTAACAAAGTAACATACTTCAACATAATAAAGGCTATAAATGAAAAACTCACAACTAATATCATTCTTCAATGGGAAATAAAAAGTTTTGTTCCATGGTCAGGAAGAAGGCAGAGATGTCTACTCTCACCACTTCTATTTAACATATTAGTGGAAGTCTTAGTCACAGCAATCAGATAAAAAGAAATAAAAGGCATCCAAATTGCCAAAAGGCAAGGAAGAAGTTAAATTTTGCTATTTTCAGGTGACATTATAGCTTATATAGAAAACCAGAAATACTCCATCAAAAAATTGTTAGAACTGGGGCGCCTGGGTGGCTCAGTGGTTGAGGGACCGTCTTTGGCTCGGGTCATGATCTCACGGTTTGTGAGTTTGAGCCCCAGGACAGGCTCTGTGCTGACACCTCAGAGTCTGGAGACTGCTTCTGATTCTGTGTCTCCCTCTCTCTCTGCCACTCCCCTGCTCATGCTCTGTCTCTCTCTGTCTCAAAAATAAACAAACATTTAAAAAACTGTTACAACTGATACATGAATTCAGTAAAGTCACGGGATGCAAAATCAATGCACAGAAATCTATTACATTTCTGTACATCAGTAATGAAGTAGCAGAAATAGAAAGTAATGGAAATAATCCCATTAAAATTTTCACCAAAAATAATAAGATACCTAGGAATAAACTAACCAAAGAAGTGAAAGAACTGTACTCTGAAAACTATAAAACACTGATGAAAGATTTGACAATGACACAAATAATGGGAAAGACGTTTCATGCTCCTGAATTGGAAGAACAAATATTGTTAAACTATATATACTACCCAAGCAATCTACACATTTAATGCAATCCCTATGAAAATGCCAGTAGCATTTTTCACAGAGCTAGAACAAACAATCCTAAAATATGTATGGAAACATAAAGATCTGGAATAGCCAACACAACCTTGAAAAAGAAAAGTGAGGGTGGGAGAGTTAAGATGGCAGAGGAATAGTGAGACCCTACATGTCTCCTTCCTCAAACACAGCTAGGCTGTTATCTAATAATTCTGAACACCCAAGAAGTCGATTAGAGATCTGAGAGAAGAAAAAATACAAGTTTACAAGTAAAAAGTGACCACCTTCTCAAAGGTAGGAGGTTTGGAGAGTTCACTTGGGTGAAACAAAGCTGCAGGTACCATGGTGGGGTGGTAGCCTGATTATGAGGGTACTACAAAGTATTATAAGCAGCAGAGCACAAAACATGAATGTTTAGAAGTCTGCTATAGTGGGGGATATGCCTGGCTTAGAGGTACTCAGGTGGTGAAGTGAGGAGGAATCTAAGGAGTATGGTCTGGGGATACCCTGGGTCACAGGAAGGACAGGTGGTGCCAACATGTACACTGTTTCCAAGGATAAGAGCAGATTACTGGGGATAGGGCATCAAACAGGGGTTCTGGCTTTTTGCACTGTTTTTACAGAAACTCTGAACTGCTGCACAGTCATGCAACCACTACCTATCTTCACACAGGCTAGCAAAAGTGCCTAGAGAGCCTCCCCCAGAGGAACAGAGTGGGTCCCCACCATGAGAGTCTCTAAAATTTGGTCTTTTGAAACTTAGTCAAGTGCCTGAGATTAAAAAAAAAAAAAACTCGGATACAGGGTGGACACAGTATTCTGACATAAACCGGGGACATAAGAATGGTACTTGTCTGCCCTTCTGTGAGGGTTCCCTGAAGAGGAGGAGCCATGATCTTTTAGCTCTGGGGCTAGAGCAGGGCACCACCTTATTAATCCTGCCAATCAACTCTGAAGGCCATCAGGGAACAAAACAGCACCACATAATAGAGGCCAGATCTGTTTACACTGAGTCCCAACTCCCTGCACCCTGGAGGCCTATTTCCACTGAAACAAGTCCACATAAGTATCAATGCAGTCAGCCCCTACCCCAGACGACCAGCACAAACAACTTGTGTATACCAAGTCTACTGATCATAGAGTGCTACAAAGCTTAAGCTCTAGGGGAAATAAGATATAGCTTCCTATTTACTTTTAGTCTATTTTATTTTTTATTTTATTTTAGGATCTAGATACTTTTAACAATCAGACCAAAACACACCCAGGATATAGTTTCTTTGGTGTTTTTTGGCTTCTGTTTTTTGTTATGTTTTGTTTTTGTTCTTTTTTTCCCTTCTTTTCTGGACAAAATGATGATATGAAGAAATTCACCCCAAAATAAAGAACAAGAGGTAGAACTAATGGCCAGAAATTAAATCAATACAGATATAAGTAAGATTTCTGAACTAGAATAGAAAGCAACGTTTATAAGGACACTAGCTGGTCTCAAAAAAGCATAGAAAATACCAGAGAATCCCTTTCTGCAGAGATAAAAGAACTAAAATCTAATGACCCCAAAATTACAAATGCTATAACTAAGATGCAAACCTCAATGGATGCCATGAGAGTGAGGACGCATGAGGCAGAAGAGCGAATTAGTGATATAGAAGATAAAATTATGTAAAATAATGAAGCTGAAGAGAAGGAAAAAAATCATTGATCATGAAGGCAGACTTAGGGAACTCAGTAACTTATTAAAACATAATAATATTCATATTATAGGAGTCCCAGAAGATGAGGAGAAAGTAAAAGAGGCATAAGATTTATTCAAACAAATTATAGCTGAAAAGTTCCCTAATCTGGGGAAGGACACAGACATCAAAATCCAAGAAGCATAGAGAACTCCCATCAAATTCAACAAAAGCCAACCATTGCCAAGGCATATCATAGTCAAAGACACAAAATCCACAGACAAGGAAACAATCCTGAAGGCAGCAAGGGGAAAAATGTCTTTAATCTACAAGGGAAGACAGATCCGGTTTGCAGCAGGTCTGTCCATGGAAACTTGGCAAACCAGAAAAGAATGGCAAGATATATTTAATGTGCTGAATGGGAAAAATATTCATCCAAGAATTCTATATCCAGCAAGACTGTCATTAAGAATAGAAGTAGAGATAATGACTTTTCCAGACAAATGAAAACTAAAAGAGTTTGTGAACACTAACCAAGCCCTACAACAAATTTTTAAAGGGGGCTTTTTGAATGGAGAAAAAGAAAAAGACACAAAACAACAAAGGCTAGAAAGGACCAGGAAGAATCACCAGAAACACCAAATCTACAGGTAACACAATGGCACTAAATTCATATCTTTCAATAATCAATCAGAATATAAATGGACAAAATGCTCTAATCAAAAGACATAGTGTATCAGAATGGATATAAAAAAACAATCTTCATCTATTTGCTGCTTTTAAGAGACTCATTTTAGACCTAAAGACACCTGCAGATTGAAAGTGAGGGAATGGAGAAACATCTATATCCATGCTAATGGATATCGAAAGAGTGCTGGAGTAGCCATACTTATATGAGACAAACTATATTTTAAAACAAAAACTGTAATAAGAGATGGAGAAAGTCATTATACCAAATTAAGGGGTCTATCCATTATGCCTCTAACTGGAGAGTACCCAAATACATAAATCAATTGATAACAAACATAAGGAAACTCATTGATACAATAATGGTAGGGGACTTTAACATGTACAGAAATGGGCAGGTCATCTAAGCAGAAAACCAACAAGAAAACTGGCTTGAATGACACACTGGACAGTATGGACTTAACAGATATATTCAGAACATTTCATTCTAAATCAGCAAAATACACATTATTTTCAAGTGCACATGGAACACTTCCAGAACAGATTACATACTGGCTCAGATATCAGCCTTAAACAAGTACAAAAAGGTTGAGATCATGCCATGCGTATTTTCAGACCATGGTGCTATGAAACTCGAAGTCAACCACAAAAATAAATTTGGAAAGATCCCAAATACATGGAAATTATAGAACATCCTACTAAATAATGAATTGGTTAATACAAAATTAGAGGAAGTTAAAAAGTACATGGAAGCAAATAAAAATGAAATAAAATAAAAAAAATAAAAGCAAAAAATAAAAATAAAATAAAATTTAAAAATAAAATAAAAGCAAATAAAAATGAAAACACAAGAGTCCAAATCCTTTAGGAGGCAGCAAAGGCAGTCCTGAGAGTGAAGTATATTGCAATTCAGGCCTATCTCAAGAAGAAAGAAAGGTCCCAAATACACAACCAAATCTTATACCTAAAGGAGCAAGAAAAGGAACAGCAAAGAAAGCCTAAAGCCAGCAGAAGGGAAATAATAAAGATGAGAGCAGAAATACATGACATAGAAACAGCAACAGCAACAACAAACAGTAGAACATACTAATGAAACTAAGAGCAGATTCTCTGAAAAAATTAATAAAATTGATATACCCTTAGCCAGACCTATAACAAAAAAGGGGAAAGGACCCAAATAGATAAAATCAAGAAAGAGGAGAGATCACAATCAACACCACAGAAATACAAACAATTTTAAGGAAAAACTATGAACATTTATATACCAACAAACTATAAGAATTGGACAAACTCCTAGAATCTCACAAACTAAGAAAACAGAAACAGGAAGAAATATAAAATTTAAACAGACCCATAACCAGCAAAGAAATTGAATCAGTAATCAAAAATCTCTCAACAAACAAGAGTCCAGTACCAGATGGCTTTTCAGTGGAATTCTGGAAGACATTTAAAGAAGAGTTAATATCTATTTTTTCTCAAAGTGATAGGAAAAAATAGAAATGGAATGAAAACTTCCAAATTCAGTCTATGAAGCAAATATTACTTTGATTCCTAAGCCACACAAAGACTCCACTAAAAAGGAGAATTACAGGCCAATATCCCTGATGAATCTGGATGCAAAATACCTCAACAAGAGAGTAGCAAATTGAATCCAACAATACATTGAAAGAATTACTCATTATGATCAGGTGGGGTTTATTTCTGAGCTGCAGGGCTTGGTCAATATTTGCAAATTATTCAATGTGATACACCATATTAATAAAAGAATGTGCTAAAAGAATAATCCTGTTGGGGAGCCTGGGTGGCTCAGTTGGTTAAGCATCCAACTTTGGCTCAGGTCATGATTTTATGGTTGGTGGGTTCAAGCCCCACATTGGGCTCTGTGCTGAAAGTTCAGTGCCTGGAGCCTGCTTCAGCCTCTGACTCCCTCTCTTCTGCCTCTCCCCACTCATGCTCTGTCAAAAATAAATAAACGTTAAAATTAAAAAATAATAATAATGATCCTATCAATAGATACTGAAAACACATTTGACAAAATACACCATCTATTCTTGATAAAAACAAACTAGGGATAGATGGGACATATTTCAACATCATAAAGGCCATATACGAAAGACCCACATCTAATATCATTCTCAATGGGGAAAAACTGGGAGCCTTTACCCTTTGGTCAGGAACAAAACAAGGATGTCTACTCTCACCATTACTATTTAACATAGTACTGAAAGGCTTAGCCTCAGAAATCAGACAATGAAAAGAAATACAAGGCATCCAAATCAGCAAGGAAGGGTCAAAGTTTCATTATCTGCAGACAACATGATACTCTATGTAGAAAACCTGAAAGACTCGACCAAAAAGTTGCTAGAACTAATACATGAATTCATCAAAGTTGCAGAATATATAATAAATGTGCAGAAATCTTTTGCATTTCTATACACCAACAATAAAGTGGCAGAAAAAAAATGAAGGAATGGATTCCATTTACAATTGCACCAAAAACAATAAGATACCTGGGAATAAACCTAGCTAACAAGTTAAAGACTGGTACTCTGGAAACTATAGCACACTTATGAAAGAAATTGAAGAGGACACAAAGAAATGGAAAAAAAACATTCCATGCTCATGGATTAGAAGAACAAACATTGTTAAAATGTCTATATTACTGAAAACAATCTATGCATTTAATGCAATCCCTGTTAAAATACCACCAGCACTTATTGAAGAGCTAGAATAAACAATCCTAAAATTTGTATGGAACCACAACAGACTCCTAATAGTCAAAGAAATCCTGAAATAGAAAAACAAACCTGGAGGTATCACTATTCTGGATTTCAAGCTATGTTACAAAGCTGTAGTCATCAAGGCAGGATGGTACTGGCACAAAAAAAGACACATAGATCAATGGAATATAATAGAGAACCCAGAAGTGGACCCCCAGCTTTATGGTAAACTAGTTTTTGACAAAGCAGGAAAGAATATCAAACAGAAAAAATACAATCTCTTCAACAAATGGTGTTGGGAAAATTGGATGGTGACACAGAAAAGAATAAAACTGGACCACTGTCTTATACCATACAGAAAAATAAATTCAAAATGAAGGAAATACCTAAATATGAGATAGGAACCAATAAAAATCATAGAGGAGGAAAAAGGCAGCAAACCCTTTGACCTCAGCCAGAATAACTTCTTACTAGGCACATCACCAAAGACAAGGGAAACATTGAACTATTGGCACTTTGTTAAGATAAAAACTTCTGCATAGTGAAGGAAACAATCAACAAATCTAAAAGGAAGCCTATCGAATGGGAAAAAATATTTTCAAATGAATATTTGATAAAGGGTTAGTATCCAAAATCTATAAAGAATTTACCAATCTCAGCACCCAAAAAAACACGGATAATCCAGTGAAGAAATGGGAAGAAGACATTAATAGACAATTTTCCAAAGAAGACATCCAGATGGCTAAGACACATGAAAAGATGCTCAACATCATTAATCATCCAGGAACTATATATATCAAAGCCATGATGTGATACCACCTAACGCTCGTCAGAATGTCTAAAATTAACACCACAAGAAACAACAATTATTGGTGAGCATGCAAAGGAAAGGGAACATTCTTGCAGTGTAGGTGGGAATACAAACTTGTGCAATCACTCTGGATAACAGTATGGAGGTGCTCAAAAACTTAGAATAGAACTCTGTTATGAACCAGTATTTACACTACTAGGTATTTACTCAAAGAATACAAAAATACAGATTGGAAAGGGTACATGCACCCTGATGTTTATAGCAGCATCATCAACAATAGCCAAAGTATATAAAGACCCAAATGCCCTTCAACTGACAAATGGATAAAGAAAATGTGGAGGATTCTGGGAAGATGGCGGCGTAGGAGGACGATGGGCTCACCGCGCGTCCTGCTGATCACTTAGATTCCACCTACACCTGCCTAAATAACCCAGAAAACCGCCAGAGGATTAGCAGAACAGAGTCACCGGACCCAAGTGCAGATGAGAGGCCCACGGAAGAGGGTAGGAAGGGCGGCGAGGCGGTGCGCGCTCCACGGACTGGCGGGAGGGAGCCGGGGCGGAGGGGCGGCTCGCCGGCCAAGCAGAGCCCCCGAGTCCGGCTTGCAAAAGCGGAGGGGCCTGACGGACTGTGTTCCGACAGCAAGCGCGACTTAGCGTCTGGGAGGTCATAAGTTAACAGCTCTGCTCGGAAAGCGGGAAGGCTGGAGGACAAAGGGAGGGTGAGCTGCGGAGCCCCCGGACGACAGAGCTCAGTTTGGCGGGGAACAAAGGCGCTCGCCAGCGCCATCTCCCCCGCCCATCCCCCAGCCAAAATCCCAAAGGGAACCAGTTCCTGCCAGGGAACTTGCTCGCTCCGCGCTAACACCCAACTCTGTGCTTCTGCGGAGCCAAACCTCCGGCAGCGATCTGACTCCCTCCGGCTGCCACAGGGCCCCTCCTGAAGTGGATCACCGAAGGAGAAGCGAGCTAAGCCTGCCCCCCCTGCCGCCGTGCACCTTGCCTTCCCACCCCAGCTAATACGCCAGATCCCCAGCATCACAAGCCTGGCAGTGTGCAAGTAGCCCAGACGGGCCACGCCACCCCACAGTGAATCCCGCCCCTAGGAGAGGGGAAGAGAAGGCACACACCAGTCTGACTGTGGCCCCAGCGGTGGGCTGGGGGCAGACATCAGGTCGGACTGCGGCCCCGCCCACCAACTCCAGTTATACACCACAGCACAGGGGAAGTGCCCTGCAGGCCCTCACCACACCAGGGACTATCCAAAATGACCAAGCGGAAGAATTCCCCTCAGAAGAATCTCCAGGAAATAACAACAGCTAATGAGCTGATCAAAAAGGATTTAAATAATATAACAGAAAGTGAATTTAGAATAATAGTCATAAAATTAATCGCTGGGCTGGAAAACAGCATACAGGACAGCAGAGAATCTCTTGCTACAGACATCAGGGGACTAAGGAACAGTCACGAGGAGCTGAAAAACGCTTTAAAGGAAATGGAAAACAAAATGCAAACCACCACGGCTCGGATGGAAGAGCCAGAGGAGAGAATAGGTGAACTAGAAGATAAAGTTATGGAAAACGAGGAAGCTGAGAAAAAGAGAGAGAAAAAAATCCAGGAGTATGAGGGGAAAATTAGAGAACTAAGTGATACACTAAAAAGAAATAATATACGCATAATTGGTATCCCAGAGGAGGAAGAGAGAGGGAAAGGTGCTGAAGGGGTACTTGAAGAAATAATAGCTGAGAACTTCCCTGAACTGGGGAAGGAAAAAGGCATTGAAATCCAAGAGGCACAGAGAACTCCCTTCAGACGTAACTTGAATCGATCTTCTGCACGACATATTATAGTGAAACTGGCAAAATACAAGGATAAAGAGAAAATTCTGAAAGCAGCAAGGGGTAAACGTGCCCTCACATATAAAGGGAGACCTATAAGACTCGTGACTGATCTCTCTTTTGAAACTTGGCAGGCCAGAAAGAATTGGCACGAGATTTTCAGGGTGCTAGACAGCAAAAATATGCAGCCAAGAATCCTTTATCCAGCAAGTCTGTCATTTAGAATAGAAGGAGAGATAAAGGTCTTCCCAAACAAACAAAAACTGAAGGAATTTGTCACCACTAAACCAGCCCTACAAGAGATCCTAAGGGGGACCCTGTGAGACAAAGTACCAGAGACATCACTACAAGCATAAAACATACAGACATCACAATGACTCTAAACCCGTATCTTTCTATAATAACACTGAATGTAAATGGATTAAATGCGCCAACCAAAAGACATAGGGTATCAGAATGGATAAAAAAACAAGACCCATCTATTTGCTGTCTACAAGAGACTCATTTTAGACCTGAGGACACCTTTAGATTCAGAGTGAGGGGATGGAGAACTATTTATCATGCTACTGGAAGCCAAAAGAAAGCTGGAGTAGCCATACTTATATCAGACAAACTAGACTTTAAATTAAAGGCTGTAACAAGAGATGAAGAAGGACATTATATAATAGTTACAGGGTCTATCCATCAGGAAGAGCTAACAATT
Organism: Lynx rufus; assembly: GCF_022079265.1. Lineage (NCBI taxonomy): Eukaryota > Metazoa > Chordata > Mammalia > Carnivora > Felidae > Lynx > Lynx rufus. The sequence goes on from NW_025814846.1 coordinate 9,062,315, forward strand.
ATAAATGTCTATGCGCCGAATACCGGAGCCCCCAAATATATAAAACAATTACTCATAAACAGAAGCAACCTTATTGATAAGAATGTGGTAATTGCTGGGGACTTTAACACCCCACTTACAGAAATGGATAGATCATCTAGACACACGGTCAATAAAGAAACAAGGGCCCTGAATGAGACACTGGATCAGATGGACTTGACAGATCTATTTAGAACTCTGCATCCCAAAGCAACAGAATATACTTTCTTCTCGAGTGCACATGGAACATTCTCCAAGATAGATCATATACTGGGTCACAAAACAGCCCTTCATAAGTTTACAAGAATTGAAATTATACCATGCATACTTTCAGACCACAATGCTATGAAGCTTGAAATCAACCACAGGAAAAAGTCTGGAAAACCTCCAAAAGCATGGAGGTTAAAGAACACCCTACTAACGAATGAATGGGTCAACCAGGCAATTAGAGAAGAAATCAAAAAATATATGGAAACAAACGAAAATGAAAATACAACAATCCAAACGCTTTGGGACGCAGCGAAGGCAGTCCTGAGAGGAAAATACATTGCAATCCAGGCCTATCTCAACAAACAAGAAAAATCCCAAATACAAAATCTAACAGCACACCTAAAGGAAATAGAAGCAGAACAGCAAAGGCAGCCTAAACCCAGCAGAAGAAGAGAAATAGTAAAGATCAGAGCAGAAATAAACAATATAGAATCTAAAAAAACTGTAGAGCAGATCAACGAAACCAAGAGTTGGTTTTTTGAAAAAATAAACAAAATTGACAAACCTCTAGCCAGGCTTCTCAAAAAGAAAAGGGAGATGACCCAAATAGATAAAATCATGAATGAAAATGGAATTATTACAACCAATCCCTCAGAGATACAAACAATTATCAGGGAATACTATGAAAAATTATATGCCAACAAATTGGACAACCTGGAAGAAATGGACAAATTCCTGAACACCCACACTCTTCCAAAACTCAATCAGGAGGAAATAGAAAGCTTGAACAGACCCATAACCAGCGAAGAAATTGAATCGGTTATCAAAAATCTCCCAACAAATAAGAGTCCAGGACCAGATGGCTTCCCAGGGGAGTTCTACCAGACGTTTAAAGCAGAGATAATACCTATCCTTCTCAAGCTATTCCAAGAAATAGAAAGGGAAGGAAAACTTCCAGACTCATTCTATGAAGCCAGTATTCCTTTGATTCCTAAACCAGACAGAGACCCAGTATAAAAAGAGAACTACAGGCCAATATCCCTGATGAATATGGATGCAAAAATTCTCAATAAGATACTAGCAAATCGAATTCAACAGCATATAAAAACAATTATTCACCATGATCAAGTGGGATTCATTCCTGGGATGCAGGGCTGGTTCAACATTCGCAAATCAATCAACGTGATACATCACATTAACAAAAAAAAAGAGAAGAACCATATGATCCTGTCAATCGATGCAGAAAAGGCCTTTGACAAAATCCAGCACCCTTTCTTAATAAAAACCCTTGAGAAAGTCGGGAGAGAAGGAACATACTTAAAGATCATAAAAGCCATTTATGAAAAGCCCACAGCTAACATCATCCTCAACGGGGAAAAACTGAGAGCTTTTTCCCTGAGATCAGGAACACGACAGGGATGCCCTCTCTCACCGTTGTTGTTTAACATAGTGCTGGAAGTTCTAGCATCAGCAATCAGACAACAAAAGGAAATCAAAGGCATCAAAATGGGCAAAGATGAAGTCAAGCTTTCGCTTTTTGCAGATGACATGATATTATACATGGAAAATCCGATAGACTCCACCAAAAGTCTGCTAGAACTGATACATGAATTCAGCAAAGTTGCAGGATACAAAATCAATGTACAGAAATCAGTTGCATTCTTATACACTAACAATGAAGCAACAGAAAGACAAATAAAGAAACTGATCCCATTCACAATTGCACCAGGAAGCATAAAATACCTAGGAATCAATCTAACCAAAGATGTAAAGGATCTGTATGCTGAAAACTATAGAAAGCTTATGAAGGTAATTGAAGAAGATTTAAAGAAATGGAAAGACATTCCCTGCTCATGGATTGGAAAAATAAATATTGTCAAAATGTCAATACTACCCAAAGCTATCTACACATTCAACGCAATCCCAATCAAAATTGCACCAGCATTCTTCTCGAAACTAGAACAAGCAATCCTAAAATTCATATGGGACCACAAAAGGCCCCGAATAGCCAAAGGAATTTTGAAGAAGAAGACCAAAGCAGGAGGCATCACAATCCCAGACTTCAGCCTCTACTACAAAGCTGTCATCATCAAGACAGCATGGTATTGGCACAAAAACAGACACACAGACCAATGGAATAGAATAGAAACCCCAGAACTAGACCCACAAACATATGGCCAACTCATCTTTGACAAAGCAGGAAAGAACATCCAATGGAAAAAAGACAGCCTCTTTAACAAATGGTGCTGGGAGAACTGGACAGCAACATGCAGAAGGTTGAAACTAGACCACTTTCTCACACCATTTACAAAAATAAACTCAAAATGGATAAAGGACCTAAATGTGAGACAGGAAACCATCAGCACCTTAGAGGAGAAAGCAGGAAAAGACCTCTCTGACCTCAGCCGTAGCAATCTCTTACTCGACACATCCCCAAAGGCAAGGGAATTAAAAGCAAAAGTGAATTACTGGGACCTTATGAAGATCAAAAGCTTCTGCACAGCAAAGGAAACAACCAACAAAACGAAAAGGCAACCAACGGAATGGGAAAAGATATTTGCAAATGACATATCGGACAAAGGGCTAGTATCTAAAATCTATAAAGAGCTCACCAAACTCCACACCCGAAAAACAAATAACCCAGTGAAGAAATGGGCAGAAAACATGAATAGACACTTCTCTAAAGAAGACATCCAGATGGCCAACAGGCACATGAAAAGATGTTCAGCGTCGCTCCTTATCAGGGAAATACAAATCAAAACCACACTCAGGTATCACCTCACACCAGTCAGAGTGGCCAAAATGAACAAATCAGGAGACTATAGATGCTGGAGAGGATGTGGAGAAACGGGAACCCTCTTGCACTGTTGGTGGGAATGCAAATTGGTGCAGCCACTCTGGAAAGCAGTGTGGAGGTTCCTCAGAAAATTAAAAATAGACCTACCCTATGACCCAGCAATAGCACTGCTAGGAATTTATCCAAGGGATACAGGAGTACTGATGCATAGGGGCACTTGTACCCCAATGTTCATAGCAGCACTCTCAACAATAGCCAAATTATGGAAAGAGCCTAAATGTCCATCAACTGATGAATGGATAAAGAAATTGTGGTTTATATACACAATGGAATACTACGTGGCAATGAGAAAAAATGAAATATGGCCTTTTGTAGCACCGTGGATGGAACTGGAGACTGTGATGCTAAGTGAAATAAGCCATACAGAGAAAGACAGATACCATATGGTTTCACTCTTATGTGGATCCTGAGAAACTTAACAGTAACCCATGGGGGAGGGGAAGGTAAAAAAAAAAAAAAAAGGACGTTAGAGTGGGAGAGAGCCAAAGCATAAGAGACTGTTAAAAACTGAGAACAGGGGCGCCTGGGTGGCGCAGTCGGTTAAGCGTCCGACTTCAGCCAGGTCACGATCTCGCGGTCCGTGGGTTCGAGCCCCGCGTCAGGCTCTGGGCTGATGGCTCAGAGCCTGGAGCCTGTTTCCGATGCTGTGTCTCCCTCTCTCTCTGCCCCTCCCCCGTTCATGCTGTGTCTCTCTCTGTCCCAAAAATAAATAAACGTTGAAAAAAAAAAACTGAGAACAAACTGAGGGTTGATGGGGGGTGGGAGGGAGGGGCGGGTGGGTGATGGGTATTGAGGAGGGCACCTTTTGGGATGAGCACTGGGTGTTGTATGGAAACCAATTTGTCAATAAACTTCATATAAAAAAAAAAGAAAAAAAAATGAAAGATTGGTAGCTCTTGGTTATTAAACCTCATTTTCACCTCCAGAAAAAAAAAAAAAAGAAAAAAGAAAATGTGGCATACATATATAATGGAATATTATTCATCCATCAAAAAGGATAAAATGTTGCCATTTGCAATGAGATGGATGGAGCTAGAATGTATTATTTTAAGTTAAACAAGTCAATAAGAGAAAGACAAATACCATATGGTTTCACTCATGTGTGGAATTTAAGAAATGACACAAATGAACAAAGAAAAAAAGAATTTAAAAAACAAAACTGATGAACATATGGGAAGGTGGGGGAGAGGAGAGAGGGAAACAAACCACAAGAGACTTTTAACAATTGAGAACAAACTGAGGGTTGATGGAGGGAGATGAGTGGGAGAGGGCTAGATGGGTGATGGGTATTGAGGAGGGCACTTATTGTGATGAGCACTGGGTGTTGTATGTAAGTGATGAATCACTGAATTCTACTCCTGAAGCCAATATTGGGCTGTATGTTAAGTAAAATTTAAATTTAAAATAAAGAGAAATTTTTTTAAAAAATTGGTAAAAGACTTCATTAGACATTTCCCCCAAAGAAGATATTGCAATGATCAAAAAACACCTGAAAAGTTACTTAGCATTACTAATCTTCAGGGAAATGCAAATAAAAACCACAATAAGATGTCACCTCATACCCACTACGATAACCACTATAAAAAAGGGAGGAAAAAAGGCAGAAAATAAGTGTTGGCAAACATGTGGAGAAATTGGAAACTCTGTGCACTTTCATCAAAATGTAAAATGTTCAGTTGTGGAAAACAATAGAGTTTCCTCAAAAAATTTAAAATAGAATTATACATGTTCCAGCAGTCCTACTTCTGAGTATATACCCAAAAGAATTAAAAACAGGATATCAAAGAGTTATTTGTACACCTATGTTCATTGTAATATTTTTCACAAAGGCCGAGAGGTAGAACCAAACTGAATGTTTATTGATATTGGAATGGATAAGGAAAAATATATATATATATATAAATACCATGGGATATTATTCAGCTTTTAAAAAGAAGGAAACTGTCATATGGTACAACTTGGATGAAGCTTGAGGACATTATGCTTAATAAAATAAGCCAGTAACACACACACACACACACACACACACACACACACACACACTAAATATTGCTTGATTCCACTTATATGAGGTATCTAAGGTTGTAGAATTCTTGAAAACAGAAATATGAATGGTGGTTGGCAGGGCTTGGAGGAAGGCGGAAATGAAAAGCTGCTCTTTGGTAGGTATAGAGTTTCAGTTTTCAAGTTGAATAATACTAGAGATCTATTATACCACAATGTGCATACAGTTAACACTATTATACCATACACTTAAAAGTGTTTAAGATTATAAATTGTGTTATGTGTTTTCTAACACATTTTTAAATGGCTAAAATGGTAAGTTGTATGTTATGTATATTTTAAAACAACTAAAAAAAAGGAAAAAAAATACAGAGATAAAGAAAAAAGAAAAGCTAGAGACATCAGAATTCCAGACTTCAAGTCATATTACAAAGCTGTAGTGATCATAACTGTACGGTACTAGCACAAAAATAGACATATAGATCAATAGAACATAACAGAAAACCCTGAAATGAACCCAAAACTGTATGGCCAGCTAATCTTTGACAAAGCAGGAAAGACTATCCAATGAGAAAAAGACAGTGTCTTCAACAAATGGTGTTGTGAAAACTGGAAAGCAACAAGCAAAAGAATGAAACTCAACCACTTTCTTACACCACACACAAAAACAAGGTCAAAATGGATTAAAGACATAAATGTGAGGCCTGAAATCATAAAAATCCTAGAGGATAACATAAGCAGTAACCTCTTTGACATCTGGTGTAGCAACTTGTTTCCTAGATATGTCTCCTAAGGTAAGAGAAACACAATAAAAAATAAGCTATTGTGACTACATCAAAAGAAAAAGCTCCCTCACACCAAAGGAAAGAATAAACAAAACTAGAAGGTAGCCTAAGGAATGGGGGAAGATATTTGCAAATGACATATCTGGTAAAGAGTTAGTATTCAAAATGTATAAAAATCTTATAGAACTCAACAACCAAAAAAGGAATAATCCAATTAAAATGGGCAGAACGCATGAGTAGACATTTTTCCAAGGAAGATATCCAGATGGCCAACAGACATATGAAAAGATGGTCAAGATCACTGATCGTCAGGGAAATGCAAATCAAAACTAAAATGAGACAATCACCTCACACCTGTCAGAATGGCTCAAATCAACAACACAAGAAACAACAGGTATTGGTGAGGATGTGGAGAAAGGGGAACTCCTTTGCACTATTGGTGGGAATGCAAACTGATGGAGTCACTCTGGAAAACTGGAGATTCCTCAAAAAGGTAAAAATAACACCATCCTAGGATCCACCAATTGCAGTAATAGTTACTATGTACCCAAAGAATATATAAACACTAATTCAAAGGTATGCATGTACCTCAGTGTTTGTAACATTGTCTACAATAACTTATGGAAAGAGCCCAAGTGCCCATCAACTGATGAATGGATAAAGATGATGTAGTATCTGTAGACAATGGGATATTACTTAGCCACAAAGAAGAATAAAATCTTGCCATTTTCAACAACATGCTTGGAGCTAGAGAGTATTATCATAAGCAAAACAAGTCAATTAGAGAAAGACAAATACTATATGATTTCATTCTTGTGTGGAATTTAAGAACAAAAGAAGGTAGTAAAGTGAAAATAAAGAGAGAGGCAAATCAACAACAGACTCTTACCTGTAGAAAATAAACTCATAGTTACCAAAAGGGAGATGGATGGGTAATTGGTTAAATAGGTGATGGGAATTAAAGGGTTCCCTTGCTTCATTGAAAACTGTGTTTTTCATGCAAGTATTGAATCACTATACTCCACACCTGAAGCTAATATTCACTTTATGTCAACTAACTGGAATTTACATAAAAACTGAAGGAACTCAATTGACTATAAATATGCAAATTAATTTCTGGACTCTATTCTTTTCCTTTACTTTGTGTCATTTTCCCAACAATTGCAACCTATAGTGATTACTTTATCTTCTTTGTAACTCTTAAAATCAAGTAGGCCTCTGGTCCAATATGTAAATCTTGAAAGTCAACACTATCATACTCACAACAACAAAAAAAGCTGAACACACTGAAAACCAAGAACTTTCCCTAGTTTTACTAGGGAATTGTACAGGGAAACTGATGCCCCTAAAATTAGATAAGTATACAATTACAAAGAATCAACATGCAGACCAAGAGCCCAGGAGCAGAAATCACCACGGTAGCCAGTAGTGAATTAGAAAAACTTAGACTGTAATTGATGAATTTCTGGAGGCTTAGTGTGGACAAAATTGAGAGTAAAAGATGCTGAGGGGCATACTTATAATTTCTAACAGGGTTTTTGATGTTGTTGCTGTTGTTGTTATTGTTGTTGTTGAATGTTAAAGGTTTTCTACATTTATAATTATATCATGTTCAAATAGAGATAATTTTACTTTCCCCCATCCAATTTAAATAGCTTTTATTTCTTTTTCTTGTATAAATTATCTTGCTAGGACTTATAATATCATGTTGAATATGTTGACATAGCAAAAGTGGGCACCCTTGCCTGTAGAGAATATTAGAAGAAAAGTTTTTGTTTTTTTTTCCATTAAATACAACGTTAGCTGTGAAAACTTTATTTTTGATTTTTATCATGAATGGAAGCTGTATTTTGTTAAATGCATATTCTACAACTAATAGAATGATCCTGTGGTTTTTATCCATCATTATGTTAGTGTGATTTATTGTATTTGTTGACTTGCATATTTGTAAACATTCTTGTATCCCAGGAATAAATCCTACTTGGTCATGGTGTATAGTCCTTTTAATGTGCTTTTGAATTCAGTTTCCTAGTATTCTCTTGAGGATTTTTGCATCTATGTTAATTAGGGGCATTGGTTAGGCATTTTTTTCTTTGTTCCTTAGGTGTGTTTGTCCAGCTTTTGTATGAGATGGATATTGGTCTCATAAAATGAGCTTAGAAGTGTTCCCTATAGGGCTGCCTGGGTGGCTCAGTCGATTAAGCATCTGATTCTTGGGTTCAGCTCAGGTCATGATCTCATGGTTTGTGACTTTGAGCACTGCACCAGGCTCTGCAGTGCAGAGACTGCTTGGGATTCTCTTTCTCTCTCTCTGTCCCTGCTACATGATCTCTCTCTCTCTATCCCAAAATAAATAAATACATTTTAAGAACAACAACAAAAAGGTGTCCCCTCTTTCTATCTTTTGGAAGTGTTTAGGAATTATGGGTATTAATTCTTTGAATGTTTGGTAGTATGCATAAGTTAAGTAATCTGGTTCTGTACTTTTCTTTTTGGGGAGGTTTTTGATTACTGACTTATTTTCCTTAGTTGTTATTGATCTATAAAGTGCTCTGTTTCTTCTTAATTCAGTCCTTTAAGCTCACATGTTCTACGACTTTATCCATTTCCTCTAGATGGACCAATTTATTGGTATTTAATTGCTCATACTATTTGTGTGTTTCTTATTTTTGAGTTTTTTGTAAAGTCACCTCTTCCATTTCTGATTTTATTTATTTGAGTGTTCTTTTTTTCTTAGTCTAGATAAGTTTTTGTTAATTTTGTTCATCATTCCAAAATAAATTATCAATTTCATTGATATTTTCTATTGACTTATATTATCTATTTGATTTAATTATGCTATGATTTTCATCACTTCCCTCCTTTCTTCTTCAAAGCTTGGGCTTAGTTTGTTCTTATTTTACTTTTATTTCAATAGGTATAAAGTTAGATTGTGTATTTGACATCTTTTTAATACACATTTATAACTGTATAGTTACCTATTCTTACTTCTTTTGCTACATTACATAAGTTTTGATATATTTTGTTTTGGTTTTTGTCTCTCTCTCTCTCTCTCTCTACACACACACACACACACACACGGATATATAACTGATATATAACATTGTATTGGTTTTAGGTGTACAACATAATGTTTTGTATAAGTATATATGGGATACTAAATTAACATCCATGACCACGCAGTTATAAATTTTTTTCTTGTAAAAAATGTTTTGAGACCTACTCCCTTAACAACTTTCAAATATAAATACAGTATTGTTAATAATAATTCAATACACTTTTTAAATTATTTTTTTTACAATTTTAAAATAAGTTCACTTTCCTTTATAATAAATGACATATATAATTAGGAAAATTAGGATAGATAATTGGGAAAATATGATAAGTATAAAGAAGAAAATAGAAGTACCCATAGCCTCACAATGTAGAAGTAACCTTAGTTATCAGTTTGGTATATTTCTTTCAGTAATTTTATTCAAATTTACATGTGTACAATCACGTAAATGTCAAACAAAAGAAGAAATTTCTAATTCTAAGATACTTTTTTGTGTATTTATCATTTATGGTTAATCACCTGTGGGATAAAATATATTAATTATTGGTAAAAATTTGATGAGAAAATGAATAAACAAAAAGAATAATCAGATCTATAAGTACAGAAAACAAATGATCATTGCCAAAAGGGAGTTTTTATTTTTTTTCTTCCAAGATTTCATTTAAATTCAACTTAGTTAACATAAAGGGCAGTATTGGTTTCAGAAGCAGAAATTAGTGACTCATCACTTAACATCTAACACCCAGTGCTCATCATAAGAAGTGGCCACTTTAGGGGCACCTGGGTGGCTCAGTCGCTTAGGTGTCCGACTTCATTTCAGGTCATGATCTCACGGTTCATGGGTTCCGGCCCCGTGTCGGGCTCTGTGCTGACAGCTTAGAGCCCGGAGCCTGCTTTGGATTCTGTGTCTCCTTCTCTCTCTGCCCCTCCCCCGCTCATGCTCTGTCTCTGTCTCTCTCTCAAAAATAAACATTAAAAAAATAAAAAAATAAAAAGAAGTGGCCACTTTAGTGCCCATTCTCCATTAGGCCATTCCTTCACCCACCTCCCCTCCAGCAACCTTGTTTGTTCCCTATAGTTAGGAGTCTCTTATGGTTTGCCTCAATCTCTGTTTTTATCTTATTTTAATTTTCCTTCTCTTCCTCTATGTTCATAAGTTTTGTTTCTTAAATTTCACATATGAGTGAAATCATATAATATTTGTCTTTCTCTGACTCATTTCTCTTAGCATAATACACTCTAGTTTCATGTACATTGTTGCAAATGGCAAGATATCATTCTTTCTGATGGTAATATCCCATTGTCTGTGTCTATATATATATATATATATATATATACCACATCTTCTTTATCTATCAGTAGATGGACATTTGGGCTTTTCCCTAATTTGGCTATTGTTGACAGTGCTGCTATAAACATTGGGGTGTATGTACCCCTTTTGTATCATTTATATAAATACCAACTATGCAATTGCTGGTTCATAAGGAACTCTTTATTTAATTTCTGAGGATCCTCAACACTGTTTTCCGGAGTGGCTGCACCAGTTTGCATTACCATCAACAGTTAAAGAGTTTTCTGCTTTCTTTGCATCTTCACTAACATCTGCTGTGTTCTGAATTGTTAATTTTAGCCATTCTGACATGTGTGATGTGTTATCTACTGGTGGTTTTGATTTGTATTTCACTGATGATGAGTGATGTTGGGCATTGTCTGGTTTATCTGTTGACCTTTTGTATGTCTTCTTTGGAGAAATGACTGTTCATGTCTTCTGCCCATTTCTTCTTCTTCTACTTCTTTTTTTTTTTGAGAGCATTTCATCTTTTTTTTTCAATATATGAAGTTTATTGTCAAACTGGTTTCCATACAACACCCAGTGCTCATCCCAAAAGGTGCCCTCTTCAATACCCATCACCCCCCTCCCCTCCCTCTCACCCCCCATCAACCCTCAGTTTGTTCTCAGTTTTTAAGAATCTCTCATTCTTTGGCTCTCTACCACTCTAACCTCTTTTTTTTCTTCCCCTCCCCCATGGGTTTCTGTTAAGTTTCTCAGGATCCACATAAGAGTGAAACCATATGGCATCTGTCTTTCTCTGTATGGCTTATTTCACTTAGCATCACACTCTCCAGTTCCATCCATGTTGCTACAAAGGCCAGATTTCATTCTTTCTCATTGCCATGTAGTACTCCATTGTGTATATAAACCACAATTTCTTTATCCATTCATCAGTTGATGGACATTTAGGCTCTTTCCATAATTTGGCTATTGTTGAGAGTGCTGCTATAAACATTGGGGTACAAGTACCCCTATGCATCAGGACTCCTGGATCCCTTGGGTAAATTCCTAGCAGTGCTATTGGTGAGTCATAGGGTAGGTCTATTTTTAATTTTTTGAGGAACCTCCACACTGTTTTCCAGAGTGGCTGCACCAATTTGCATTCCCACCAACAGTGCAAGAGGGTTCCCATTTCTCCACATCCTCCCCAGTATCTACAGTCTCCTGATTTGTTCATTTTGGCCATTCTGACTGGTGTGAGGTGATACCTGAGTGTGGTTTTGATTTGTATTTCCCTGATGAGGAGCTACGTTGAGCATCTTTTCATGTGCCTGTTGGCCATCCGGATGTCTTCTTTACAGAACTGTCTATTCATGTTTTCTGCCCATTTCTTCACTGGGTTATTTGTTTTTCGGGTGTGGAGTTTGGTGAGCTCTTTATAGATTTTAGATACTAGCCCTTTGTCCGATATGTCATTTGCAAATATCTTTTCCCATTCCGTTGGTTGCCTTTTCGTTTTGTTGGTTGTTTCCTTTGCTGTGCAGAAGCTTTTGATCTTCATAAGGTCCCAGTAATTCACTTTTGCTTTTAATTCCCTTGCCTTTGGGGATGTGTCGAGTAAGAGATTGCTACGGCTGAGGTCAGAGAGGTCTTTTCCTGCTTTCTCCTCTAAGGTGCTGATGGTTTCCTGTCTCACATTTAGGTCCTTTATCCATTTTGAGTTTATTTTTGTAAATGGTGTGAGAAAGTGGTCTAGTTTCAACCTTCTGCATGTTGCTGTCCAGTTCTCCCAGCACCATTTGTTAAAGAGGCTGTCTTTTTTCCATTGGATGTTCTTTCCTGCTTTGTCAAAGATGAGTTGGCCATATGTTTGTGGGTCTAGTTCTGGGGTTTCTATTCTATTCCATTGGTCTGTGTGTCTGTTTTTGTGCCAATACCATGCTGTCTTGATGATGACAGCTTTGTAGTAGAGGCTGAAGTCTGGGATTGTGATGCCTCCTGCTTTGGTCTTCTTCTTCAGAATTCCTTTGGCTATTCGGGGCCTTTTGTGGTTCCATATGAATTTTAGGATTGCTTGTTCTAGTTTCGAGAAGAATGCTGGTGCAATTTTGATTGGGATTGCATTGAATGTGTAGATACCTTTGGGTAGTATTGACATTTTGGCAATATTTATTCTTCCAATCCATGAGCATGGAATGTTTTTCCATTTCTTTGTGTCTTCTTCAATTACCTTCATAAGTTTTCTATAGTTTTCAGCATACAGATTTTTTACATCTTTGGTTAGGTTGATTCCTAGGTATTTTATGCTTCTTGGTGAAATTGTGAATGGTTTCAGTTTCTTTATTTGTCTTTCTGTTGCTTCATTAGTGTATAAGAATGCGACTGATTTCTGTACATTGATTTTGTATCCTGCGACTTTGCTGAATTCATGTATCAGTTCTAGCAGACTTTTGGTGAAGTCTATTGGATTTTCCATGTATAATATCCTGTCATCTGCAAAAAGTGAAAGCTTGACTTCATCTTTGCCAAGTTTGATGTCTTTGATTTCCTTTTGCTGTCTGATTGCTGATGCTGGCACTTCCAACACTATGTTAAACAACAGCGGTGAGAGTGGACATCCCTGTCATGTTCCTGATCTCAGGGAAAAAGCTCTCAGTTTTTCCCCATTGAGGATGATGTTAGCTGTGGGCTTTTCATAAATGGCTTTTATTACGTTTAAGTATGTTCCTTCTATACCGACTTTCTCAAGGGTTTTTATTAAGAAAAGTTGATGAATTTTGTCAAAGGCCTTTTCTGCATCGATTGAAAGGATCATATGGTTCTTATCTTTTCTTTTATTAATGTGATGTATCACATTGATTGATTTGCGAATGTTGAACCATGCGGTAGAACTCCCCTTGGAAGCCATCGGTCCTGGACTCTTATTTGTTGGGAGATTTTTGATGACTCATTCAATTTCTTCACTGGTTATGGGTCTATTCAAGCTTGCTATTTCCTCCTGATTGAGTTTTGGAAGTGTGTGGGTGTTTAGGAATTTCTCCATTTCTTCCAGGTTGTCCAGTTTGTTGGCATATAATTTTTCATAGTATTCCCTGATAATTGCTTGTATTTCTGAGGGATTGGTTGTAATAATTCCATTTTCATTCACGATTTTATCTATTTGGGTCATCTCCCTTTTCTTTTTGAGAAGCCTTGCTAGAGTTTTATCAATTTTTTTTTTTAAAACGAACTGCTGGTTTCAATGATCTGCCCTACAGTTTTTTTTTAAATTCTATATTGCTTATTTCTGCTCTGATCTTTATTATTTCTCTTCTTCTGCTGGATTTAGGCTGTCTTTGCTGTTCTGCTTCTATTTCCTTTAGGTGTGCTGTTGGGTTTTGTATTTGGGATTTTTCTTGTTTCTTGAGATAGGCCTGGATTGCAATGTATTTTCCTCTCAGGACTGCCTTCACTGCACCCCAAAGCATTTGGTTTGTTGTCTTTTCATTTTCATTTGTTTCCATATTTTTTTAAATTTCTTCTCTAATTGCCTGTTTGACCCATTCATTCTTTAGTAGGGTGTTCTTTAACCTCCATGCTTTTGGAGGTTTTCCAGACTTTTTGCTGTGGTTGATTTCAAGCTTCATAGCATTGTGGTCTCTATCAGAAATTTAAAGCAGAGATAATACCTATCCTTCTCAAGTTGTTCCAAAAAACAGAAAGGGAAGGAAAACTTCCAGACTCATTCTATGAAGCCATCATTACTTTGCTTACTAAACCAGACAGAGACCCAGCAAAAAAAGAGACCTACAGGCCAATATCCCTGATGAATATGGATGCAAATATTCTCAACAAGATACTAGCAAATTGAATTCAACAGCATATAAAAAGAATTATTAACCTGATCAAGTGGGATTCATTCCTGGGATGCAGGGCTGGTTCAACATTCGCAAATCAATCAATGTGATACATCACATTAATAAAAGAAAAGATAAGAACGATATGATCCTGTCAATCGATGCAGAAAAAGCATTTGACTAATATTCATCATCCTTTCTTAATAAAAACTCTCGAGAACATTGAGATAGAAGGAACATACTTAAACATCATAAAAGCCACAGCTTTTATCATCCTCAATGGGAAAAACTAAGAGCTTTCCCTCTGAGGTCAGGAACATGACAAGGATGTCCACTCTTACCACTGTTGTTTAATATAGTGTTGGACATGCTAGCATCAGCAATCAGACAATAAAAGGAAATCCAAGGCATCAAACTTGGCAAAGATGAAATCAAGCTTTCACTTTTTGCACATGACATGATATTATACATGGAAAACCCGATAGACTCCACCAAAAGACTCCTATAACTGATACATGAATTCAGCAAAATCGCGGGTTACAAATCAGTGTACAGAAATCAGTTGCATTCTTATACACTAATAATGAAGCAACAGAAAGACAAATAAAGAAACTGATCCCATTCACGATTGCACCAAGAAGCATAAAATACCTAGGAATAAACCTAACCAAAGATGTAAAAGATCTGTATGCTGAAAAGCATAGAAAGCTTATGAAGTAAATTGAAGAAGATACAAAGAAATAAAAAAAAAATTCCATGCTCATGGATTGGAAAAGTAAACATTATTAAAAAAGAATGTAATATTGCAGTTTGCCATGATGTGGATGGAGCTAGTGTATTATGTTAAGTAAAAGAAGTCACTCAGAGATAGGCAAATACCATATGATGTCACTCATAGGTGGAATTTAAGAAACAGAACAAACATGTGGAGGGAGAAAAAAAGAGAAAGGGAGGCAAACCATAAGATACTCTTATGTATAGAGAACAAACAGAATTGATGGAAGCAGTTGGGTGGGTGATGGGCTAAATGGGTGATAGGTATTAAGGAGGGCACTTGTTATGATGAGCACTGACTGTTATATGTAAATGATAAATCATTAAATTCCACTCCTTAAACCAATAAATAAATAAATAAAACATTCTAAAATGGTCCAAAATTTCTTTATTTTTCTCTATTTTTCTTTTTACCTTTTTTAAATTTTATACCCTCCTCTGTGTTTTATGTATATATTGTCATATTTTCATTGTTATTATATATAATTTTGTTATATCTATTTATTGCCATTTCTTTTCCATTTAAGAAAGTTTCTTGTACACTACTTGTAAGGCTGGTTTTGATGTTATAATCCTTTACCTTTTCTTTGTCTAGATACTCTTTAAATATTGTTCTAATATAATTGGTAACATGTTTAGGTAGTGTATTCTTGGTTCTAGGTTTTTCCTCTTTCAGTTTTTAAGTATATCATGCCACTCCTTCTGGCCTGCATAGTTTCTGCTAAGAAATCAGCTGTTAACCTTAGAGGTTTTACCTTGTAGGTAAGTTTTGCTTCTCTCTTGCTCCTTTTAAGATTACCACTGTATCTTTAACCTTTAATATTTAATTACTTTTATCCTTTTGTTGATCTTGAATTGATCTTGTTTGGAACTCTGTGCTTCTTGGACTTGGATATCTATTTCCTCCCCCACATTACACATGTTTTTAGCTATTATTTTTTTCAAATAAATTATCTTCTCCTTTCACTCTCTTTCTCTTCTTCTGGGATCATATAATGTGAGTGTTTGTTCACTTGATGTCCAAAAGATCCTTTGACCTATTAGCATTTTTTCTACTATTTTTTGCTTTTGCTGTTCAGCTTGGGTGGTTTTAATTGTCATTTCTTTCAGACTGGTGATATGTCCCCCTGCATCTGCAAATCTACTTTTGAAAAACTAGTGTGTTTTTAATTTCAGTTATTATTTCCTTAAACTTTGACTTTTAAATATATTTTCTATTTATTTATTAAAAGTCTCACCAAAGTCTTCTCCAGCTCATTAAGTATCTTTGTTGACATTGTTGCAAATTCTCTATCAGGCATATTGCTTATTTCCATTACATTTAGTTGTTTTTCTGAGTGTTTTCTTTTTCTTTTTCTTTTTCTCCAGCATATTACTGTCTCCTCATATTTCTTGGCTTTCTGTGTTTGCTTTTATGGATTAGCTACTTCTGTTAAGTTTGAAGGAATGGTTCTGAATATGAATATCCCTTATATAGACTGAGTGTGTTTAGTAACTTTTGCTGACTGACTGTATGTGTGGCTAGCATAAACTGGGCTCCTGGTCCTTTCATATGGGGACGTTTCCAGGACAGGAAAACTTGAAATGGATGCCAGTTAGTGTGGTCCAGGTTTCTCTACACTGAGGGCATTGTAGCCTGACAGTTGAAGTTGAAATGAATGGAAGCCCATGTGTCCTGGGATACTCTATGCAAGGGGTGCCTTGCTGGAATGCCTGGAACCAATGTAGTATGTATTCTGGGAGGCCCCTGATCTCACCAAACTGAGATATCATGCCAGTTATGTCACCCAGACTGTTCACTAATATATGTGTTCAAAGCGGAGAGAGAACGTAGACTATTTCTGTTAGGCTCTCCTAACCAGAAAGCGTCCTAGCAGGTCCCTCCACTGTTTAGTGGAATTTGAAAGGTGAATTTTTTTATATTCTACTTACTCTTTTAAGCCTTGGGTTTTAAAGAACAAAAAATAAAAATAAGAAAAATTTTAAAATTACGTTAACAGAGTAAAAGGGAAAGAAAAAATAAAAGATAACCAAAAAAGAAAGAAAGAAAAGAAGACAAGGAGAAAAAAGTAGGTTGGGGAGATGTCAGAATAGAAGGACCCTAAGCTTATCTTGTCCAAAGATACAACTGGATATGACTCCTATCAATGTAAATAATCCAGAGAAGTATGTGAAGACTGGAAGAAGAAACGACACGGTGAGAAGGTAGCAAGGCTTAAGATGAAGTTTGGGAATAAAATGGAACTTGCTGGTCCATGGTACAGGGGTATTCAGTCAAATAGAGAAGGGTGAAACATAGAATGTCACATTGTGAATTCCTCACAGGGAGGACAAATTCCCACAATATTTTTCATTGAAAATGAGAGGAGCCAAAGTTCATGAGTTCTTACAACCAGTGTAAATTAAATCCTGTAATTTTGAAAATCAGGGCTCTGCTATGACAGAGACCAGATAGCATCAGGAAACAGCACCCAAGCCTTGAAAGACACAGCACAACATACAGCCAACAAAGATATAATGTGGAAGAAGCAGTTTGAAAACCAATGGGGCAAGACAGGAAAGAGTGATTGACTCATCTCAGAGCTTGGCCTGGAGAGGTAGGGCTCACAGGGAAACCCCTCCAGGAAAAAAGTGCTAATAGGTGTCATTTCCCTTCCCCAACCCAAGAATAAACAGAGTCACCTGAGGGAACCAGCAAGGGTCCAACATTCACTATATAACTTACACTCCCTGCCCCACTGTTCTTAAATAGATCCACCCTTCCCACTCACACTTGCCTCAGTCCCTGCACTGTAGGATCCCTAGCCCAGAAGACAGTTCAAACCCCAACAACACCTCTTCTGCAAATGTGTGAATTTTGTGTTACCTCAGTTCAAGTGATGGTGGCAGCACCAGGACTCATTTCACAGGTAAGCCCTCACACACCTTGGTAAAATTCACCCACCAGGCCAGAGACCAAACACCACCCACAACAGGCAAAGAGAACCTCTGAAGAGAACTGGACTGAAGAAAAAAAAAAGCTAGGACTCAAGAGCAGGGCATAAGCAACAAACATGGAAGAAACTTGTTGAAGTGTCAAGTACAGGGCAACAGAAGACACTGTACTGCAGGGCATACAGGACATCTTTTTCATAATGCCATTACTTTTAAAGGCAAGAGATGCAGCTGAATTTCATAACACATAGTGACACAAGATTTAAACAGAAAGAGGAGACAATAAATATATACCTAATGAAAGAACATGTCAAACCCACATCAAGAGATGTATATAAATCAGTTATAAGTAATATGCCTGATTAAGAATTTAATGATGTAAAGATGTCCATTGTACTTCAGAAAAGAGTGGGGGACATCAATGAGACCTATAAGAAAGAGATAAAAAATAACTAATCAGAGATGAAGACAATAAATGAAACTAAAAATACAATTGATGGAATAAATAATAGGCAAGATAAAGCAGGGTTACAAATTTTACAAAATTTTACAAAAAATTACAAAATTATAAAAAAAAATTAATCTGACCTGGAGGACACAGTTAGTGGAACTAATCATGTTGAAGAAATTACAGGAAAAATTATGCAAATTGATAATAGCTTGAGGAACTCAGTGATTCCATCAACTGTAACGATATTCACATTATAAAGATTCTGGAAGAAGAAGAAGAGAGAGAAACCATGGAAGAAAATTTATTTGAAGAAATAATAGCTGAAAACTTCCATAATCTAGGGAAGCAAATAGACATGTAGATCCAGGAAATTCAGAGAGCTCCAAATAAAATCAATTACTGAGGTTCACACAAAGGCACATAGTAATTAAAATGGCAAAAAGTATTCCTAAGTGACAACACCACTTTGGAAGTTTCTCAAAAACTAAAAAAATAGAAAAAATCCTATAATCCAGCAATTGCACTAATAGGCATTTAACAAAAGAATACAAAAATGCTAATTCAAAAGGATACATGTACCCCTACGCTTATAGCAGCACTAGAAACAATAGTCAAAGTATGGAAAGAGCCCAAATGTCCATTGACTGATGAGTGGATAAAGAATATGTGGTATATGTATGCAATGGAATATTACTCAGTGATCAAAAAGAATGAAACCTTGTCACTTACAACAATGTGGATGGAACTAGAGTGTATTATGCTAAGTGAAATAAGTCAGTCAGAGAAAGGTAAATAACAGGATTTCACTCATATGCAGAATTTACGAAACAAAATAAACAAGCAAAGGTATAAAAAGGGAGATAAAGAGAGACTATTCACTTTATGGAACTGATGGTTACCAGAATAGA
This sequence comes from Lynx rufus, assembly GCF_022079265.1. Lineage (NCBI taxonomy): Eukaryota > Metazoa > Chordata > Mammalia > Carnivora > Felidae > Lynx > Lynx rufus. Next base: position 9,081,420 of record NW_025814846.1, read on the forward strand.
GGTGAGTGGGAGAAGGGTTAAATAGATAAAGGGGATTAAGGAACACACTTGTTGTGATGAATACTGGATGTTATTGAAAATGTGGAATCACTATATTGTACATCTAAAACTAATATTATACTGTATGTTTAACTAAATTGAATTTAAATAAAAACTTAAAACTATGGGAATGCAAGCTGGTGCCACCACTCTGGAAAACAGTATGAAGGTTCCTCAAAAAACTAAAAATAGAACTACCCTACGACCCAGCAATTGCACTACTAGGCATTTATCCAAGGGATATAGGTGTGCTGTTTCAAAGGGACACATGCACCCCCATGTTGATAGCAGCACTATCAACAATAGCCAAAGTATGGAAAGAGCCCAAATGTCCATCGATGGATGAATGGATAAAGAAGATGTGGTATATAAATACAATGGAGTATTATCTGGCAATCAAAAAGAATGAAATCTTGTCATTTGCAATTTCATGGATGGAACTGGAGGGTATTATGCTAAGTGAAATTAGTCAATCAGAGAAAGACAAAAATCATATGACTGCAATCATATGATGACTTTAAGAGACAAAACAGGTGAACATAAGGGAAATAAAACAAAAATAATATAAAAACAGGGAAGGGGACAAAACAGAAGAGACTCATAAATATGGAGAACAAACTGAGGGTTACTGGAGGGGTTGTGGGAGCTGGGATGGGCTAAATGGTTAAGGGGCATTAAGGGATCTACTCTGGAAATAATTGTTTCACTATATGCTACCTAATTTGGATGTAAATTTAAAAAAAATAAAAAATAAAATGAAAAAAAGAAAAAAACTTGAAAATAAAAAATGAAATGGCAAAATGTAGGGAAGAGACAGAATTTTATTTATTTATTCATTCATTCATTCATTCATTTATTTATGAGAGACAGAGTACAAGTGGGGGAAAGGCAGAGGGAGAAGGAGAGAGAATATTTAGCAGGTTCCACACCAAGCATGGAGCTGGACATGGGGCTCAATCTCAATACTGTGTGATCATGAGATGAGCTTAAACCAAGAGTTGGATACTTGACTGACTGAGTGACCTAAGCTTCCAGGAAAAAGATAAAATTTTAAAACGAGCAAGAGAAAGGGAGCCAGTTATAGAGAAGGGAAACTCCATAAGGCTATTAGTGTATTTTAGGAAGAAACTTGCATGATACAAGGGAGTGGCATGATATATTCAAAGTGTTGACAATGAAAAATCTGTAGCCAATAATACTCTATCCAGCAAGGCTATTGGTCATAATATAAGATATAAAAGGGTTTTCATACAAGCAAAAACTAAAGGAATTCATGTCCACTAAAGCAGCACAACAAGAAATATTTATGGAGACTCTTAGAATGGAAAGAAAAGACCCTAAGTGAGAGTAATAAACAGTACAAAAAGTAACAAAAATAACTGTTTTTATACATATCAGTCAATGGATTCATAAACTTTTTAAAAAGTTAAAAATATAATACAATATACTTAGAACATGGGTGGAAGATGAATAAAGAATGGGTTCATATTTTAACAACCATCATCTTAATATAGACTGATAAATGTAGAAAATGTTATATACAAACCTAATGGTAACCACAAATCCAAAACCACTAACAGACATACAAAGAACAAAAAGAAAGGAATTCATGTATATAACTAAAGGAAGACAAAAACCATGAAAGACAGCAAGAGAAAAACAGATCTGAGAAAACTACAAAAAAAAAGCAAAACAATAGGTAACAAAATAGCTGTAAATATATATACATCAATAATTACATTGAAGATAAAAAAGCTAAGCATTCCATTAAAAATATGTAGTTACTGAATGTATTAAAAACACAAGACTCATCTATATGCTGCTTACAAGAGACTCATTTCAGAACTAAAAAGACATGCAGATTGAAAGTGAAGGAATGCAGAACCATTTATCATAAAAATAGATGTGAAGAGAAAGCAGAATTAACAATACTTACACCAGAAAAACTAGATTTTAAACCAAACACTTTAATAGGAGATGAAGAAGGTCACTATATTATAATAAAGGGGACTATCAAAGAAGATGAAATAGTTGTAAATATTTATGCTCCCAACATGAATCACCCAAATACAAAAAAGAAAAAAAAAGAAAGAAAACAAACATAAAGAAACTAGTTGATAATAATACAATAAGAGTAGGGGATTTTAACACCCCCACTTAGAGTAATAGACAGATATTCTAAGCAGAAAATCAACAAGGAAACAATGGCTTTGAATGACACATTGCACCAGATGGACCTAACAGATATATTCAGAACATTTCATCCTAAAGGAGCAGAATACACATTCTTTTCAAGGGCGTGGGACATTCTCTAGAATAGATCACATGCTGGGTCAGAAATCATGTCTCAACAAGTACAAAAAGATGAATACAATACTGTGCATATTTCTGACCACAACACTATGAAACTTGAACACAACCACAAGAAAAAATTTGGAAAGACCAAAAATACATGGAGGTTAACTAACATCCCACTAAAGAATGAACGGCTTAACCAAAACATTACAGAAGAAACTAACATCTCACAAAAGAATGAATGGCTTGACCAAAACATTAAAGAAGATATAAAAAAAAAAATACATGGAAAATTGGTCTCCACTAATGTTGAAGCATTGGGAAAAAAACACAATCTCATTTACAATAGGATTGAAAATAATAAAATACTGAGGAATAAATTTAACTAGAACACTAAAAACTATGTACAATAAAAACTAATAATTCACTGAAAGAAATCTAAGAACACAAACAAATGGAAAGACATCTCATGTCCATAGATACGAAGAATCAATATTGCTAAATGATCAAACTACCCAAAGCCATCTACAGATTCAATGCAATTCCCATTCAAAACAAAAGTAATTCTTTACAGAATTAAAAGACAATTTTAACGTTGTGTAGAAATACAAGAGATCCCAAATAGCCAAAGCAATCTTTAGAAAAAATAAAGCCACATGTATCACATTTCATGATTTCAAATTATACTACCAAGCAAAAGTACCATACTGAGCAAAAATAAACACACTGGCTAATGGAACAGAATAAGAAGCACAGAATTAAATATTGGTATAGAGAGCACGTAATTAAATATTGGTATATGTGGTCAGCAATATTTGACAAGGGACACAAGAACACCCATGGGAAAATAATAGTCTCTACAACAAATGGTGCTGGAAAAATATGAGAAACACATGCAGAGCAATAAAATTGAACACTTATCTTACACGACTAATAAAAATTAAGTTAACCTAGGTCAAAGAATTAAACATAAGAGCTGATACCAAGAGGAGATTACAAAAGTTAGCAGTACAGTAGGAGGACCTGGTTTCCTTTCCTCTCACAAACACAACTAGATAACTATCCAATCATTCTGAATACCCCAGACATTGGCCTGAAGACTGACAGAACAAGCTTCACAACTAAAGGGGGAGATGAGGCTATATCAAAGAAGGTGGTAGGTGAAGAGCTGTGGTTTAGGGGGTAAATGGATCACAGATTCTGTGGAGGTCAGGGAGCCATGGTTGCTGAGAGGGGTAGAGTAAAGCACACAGGAGAATGACCAAGGAGAACATTTCCCCAAAGCCACTGACCTTGAAAACAAGAGGGCCCAAATTTCATGAGTTCTTACAACCAGTGTGACTTAAAGCTTGGAATTTTAGAGGTCAGTGGGCTTAGCTGGAGTATAATCCAGACGGCACTGCACTGCTCCTGGGAAGAAGGCAGCCAAACAACCCAGGAACAAACAGCATGGAAATAGCAATCTGAAGAATGCCTAGGACACAGAGGGTGAAGATTATTTGCTAGTTTCAGAGAGTAACCCTGAAAGGCAGTGTTCCCAGAGACATGTATCTGGGAACAGGGGAATTGGCTGGCAGTGTTTCCCTCTGACCCTTAGCATAAACACAGACCCACCTGAGGGAAGCAGCTCAGTGCCTATATTGGCTGCCAAACTTATTTACAGCAAGCTCCATCCCCTTGTGTTCTGGTGGAACTGCCATTTTCAGTCAAGCGTGCCTCAGTCCCAGTGGAGCAGGCCTCTCCCCCAGAAGACCAGCAGAAACCCCTGCTGACACCACCTTTCCCAACCAGAGATTTTGGAAGGGCCTCAGTTGGTATCAGGTCTCATTTCATAAGCAGACCAGAGCACATCTAGTTAAAATTCACCATATTCAAGGCAGGTACAAAACACTCACCAAAGCAGGCAAGTAGAACATCTACAAATGACAGACCTAAAGAATAGAGCAGCAAAAACACAATAGCAGAGCACACAGAGCACTAACCAGAGACACTCTCTGAAGCACCAGGAACTTTTCTTCACAAGGCCATTACTTTCAGGAGCAAAACACATAACTGACTCTTCTAACACAGAGAAGAAGGTAGAGGCAGACAAAATGCCAAGACTGAATAAATTATCCCACATGAAAGAACAAGATAGGGCATGGCCAGAGATCTAAGCAAAACATACATAAGTAACATGCCTGATGGAGAATATTAAGTAACAATCATAAGGATGCTCACTGGATTTATGAAAAGAATAGAAGACACTGAAACCCTTATAACAAAGATAAGAGAGCTAAAAAAAAGTCAGAAAAGAAGAATGTAATAAACAAGATTGGAAACAGGCTTGATGTGATGAACACAGGCATGGAAGAAGCAGAGGAACAAATCAGTGATCTAGAAGACAAAATAATGGAAAACCATGGAGCTGTACAAAAAAAGATAAAGAATTGTAGAACATGAGAACAGACTTAGGGAGCTCAGTGACTCCATCAAATGTAATAATATTCATATCATACAAGTCCCAGAAGAAGAAAAGAAAGAAAAGGAGACAAAAAATTTATTTGAAGAAATAATAGCTAAAAACATCCCTAATCTGGTGAAGGAAGCAGACATCCAAATCCAGGAGGCAAAGAGAATGCCCATCAAAATCAACAAAAGCAGGCCAACACCAATACATGTTGCAATTAAATTTGAAAAATATGGTGATAAAGAAAAAAAATTAAAAGCAACAAGACAAAACATGTCCTTAACTTACAAGGGAAGACCCATAAGGCTAGCTGGAGATTTCTCACCATAACTATGGCAGGCCAAACAAATGTGGCATGATATATTCAGCATGCTGAATGAGAAAAATCTGTAACCAAAAGTACTCTATCCAGCAAATCTGTCATTCAGAAGAGGAGAGATAAAGAGTTTCCCAGACAAAATATAAAGATGTTTCTGTCCACTAACCCAGCCCTGCTAGAAACATTAAAGGGGACTCTTTGAGCAGAAAGGAGTGACCAAGAGTGAGAAAGACAAGAAAGGATTAGAGAGAATCCCTAGAAACAATGGCGAAACAAGTAATAAAATTTCACTGGTAACTCTAAGCTCTTGACTGTCTTCACTCCAGCTACCTACCAAGGCACCCTCTTGGCAGAGCATCCTGGGAACCTCCAAACCTTGTTCATCTAAGCTACAACCAACCTGCCACAGTGGTTCCTGCACAGAGAATTCCAGAACACCCTGGCCTGTAGAAATCTCAACTCTGTTTGCCCCACCAGAGGACCCCCTGCATTGAGCATGCCAGCTTCAGCATTCCTGTCAAGGCACCCTCTGTGTAGAGAGCCCTGGGACTCCCAGCTAACACTCCACTTCAGTTCTAACTTCCACATCAGGTTTCTTCCTGTTCAAAATGCTCTGAAACCCAATGGATTGTGTGTCATATTGGCTCCAGCAGCCTGCCAGGGCACCCAGTGTAAGGAGAGCCCTGGGACATCCTGGATTGCACCCACTTGAGATTTATCTGTCCTGTCAGGGTGCCTGCTGTGCAAAGAGCCTTGGATCTTCCCCATCCCATGCACACTTCAGCTCTGGTCATCCCACCAGGGCAACCCCAGCACAAAATACCCTGGGAAATACAAGTCACACCCGCCAAAGTTCCAGTAAGCCAGCCAGCCAGCCCAAGTCACCAGACACCCACAATCAACACAGGAAATGACCATAGACAAGATCATTCTTTCAAGTTAAGGTGATGTAGCTGTTTGGTCTAATTCATAGAAACACAGAGAATGAAGCAAAATAAGGTGACAGAGGAATGTTCTTCAAACAAGTAACAAAACAAAACCTCAGAAAAAGATCTCTCATCTCTCTTTCTCCCTCTCTTTCTTTCTCTCTCTCTCTTCATATATTAAATATTCATGTATGTTCTATATGTTAAATATTATATATATATTATATGTTAACATATATATTTATGCTAAAGAGTTTAAAGTAGTGATAATAAATGTGCTCACCAGAATGTTGAGAAGAGTGCAAGAGCTCAGCGAGTACTTCAACAAAGAGATGAACAATACAAAAAACAAATAGAATTGAAGAATACAATAACTGAAATTAAAAAAAAACAGAGGAAATCAGCAGTAGATTAATGAATGCATATGAATTGATTGGTGACCTGGAAGATAGAGTAATGGAAAATATCCAAGCTGAAAAGTAAAAAGAAAAAAAAAATGAAGAGAGGTTAAGGAGTCTTTTGAATAAAATCAAGCAAACAAACATCACATTATAGGTGTCCCAGAAGGAAGAGAGGATAAAGGGGAAGAAAACTTATGTGAATGAATAATAGCTGAAAAATTCCTTGATTTTGGAAAGGAAATAGCCATCTAGGTTGAAGAAACATAGGGGGTGGCAAACAAGATGAACACAAGGAGGTCTACACCACAAAAAATAATACTTAAATTCAGCTTATATTTTTTAAAATATAATTTATTGTTAAATTGGTTTCCATACAATACCCAGAGCTCATCCCAACAAGTGACTCCTCAATGCCCATCACCCACGTTCCCCTCTCCCGCACCTCCCATAAACACTCAGTTTGTCCTCAGTATTTAAGGGTCTCTGATGGTTTGCCTCCCTCCCTCTCCATAATTTTCCCCCTTCCATTCACCCATAGTCTTCTGTTAAGTTTATTAAGATCCAGATATGAGTGAAAATATATGGCACCTGTCTTTCTCTGCCTGGCTTATTTAACTTGGCATAATACCCCCCAGTTCCATCAACGTTGCTTCAAATGGCCAGATTTCATTATTTCTCATTGACAAGTAGTATTCCATTTTATATAAAAAACACATCTTCTTTATCCATTTGTCAGTTGATGGACATTTAGGCTCTTTCCATAATTTCGCTATTGTTGAAAGTGCTGCTATAAACATTGGGGTACATGTACCCCAATGCATCAGCACTCCTGTATCCCTTGGGTAAATTCCTGGAAGTGAAATTGCTGGGTCACAGGAGTTATATTTTTACTTTTTTGAGGAAGGCCCACATGGATTTCCAGAGTGACTGCATCTCCAACAACAGTGCATTACCACCAACAGTGCAAGAATTTCCTGTTTCTCCACATCCTCGCCAGCATCTATAGTCTCCTGATTTGTTCATTTTAGTCATTCTGACTGGTGTGAGGTGGTATCTCAGTGTGGTTTTGATTTGTATTTCCCTGATGAGGGGTGACATTGAACAAATTTTCATGTGTCCTTTGGCCATCTGGATGTCTACTTTGGAAAAGTGTCTATTCATGTCTTCTGTTCATTTCTTCACTGGATTATTTGTTTTTCAGGAGTTTGGTGAGTTCTTTATATATGTTGGATACTATCCCTTTATCTTATATGTCATTTGCAAATATCTTTTCCCATTCCATCGGTTGCCTTTTAGTTTTGTTGATTGTTTCCTTTGCAGTGCAGAAGTTTCTTATCTTGTTGAGGTCCTAATAGTTATTTTCTGCTTTTAATTCCCTTGCCCTTGGATATGGGTCAAGTAAGAAATTTCTGAGGCTGAGGTCAGACTTTTTTCCCTACTTTCTCCTCTAGGGTTTTGATAGCTTCCTGTCTCACATTCAGGTCCTTGATCCGTTTTGAGTTTATCTTTGTGAATGCTGTAGGAAAGTGGTGTAGTTTCATTCTTCATGTTGCCGTCCAGTTCTCCCAGCACCATTTGTTAAAGAGACTGTCTTTTTTTCCGTTGGATACTCTTTCCTGCTGTGTCAAAGTTTAGTTGGCCATACATTTGTGGGTCTAGTTCTGGGGTTTCTATTCTATTCCATTGGTCTATGTGTCTGTTTTTGTGCCAATACCATAGTGTCTTGATGATTACAATTTTGTAGTACAGGCTAAAGTCTGGGATTGTGGTGCCCCCCATTTTGTTTTTCTTCTTCAACTATTACTTTGGCTGTACAGGGTTTTTTGTGGTTCCATACAAATTTTAGGATTCCATGTTCTAGCTTTGAGAAGAATGTTGGTGTAATTTTGATTGGGATTGCATTGAATGTGTAGATTGCTTTGGGTAGTATTGACATTTTAACAATATTTATTCTTCAAATCATTAAGCATGGAATGTTTTTCCATTTCTTTGTATCTTCTTCAGCTTCCTTCATAAGCTTTCCATAGTTTTCAGCATACAGATCTTTTATATCTTTGGTTAGGTTTATTCCTAGGTATTTTATGGTTCTTGGTGTAATTGTGAATGGGATCAGTTTATTTCTCTTTCTGTTGCTTCATTATTGGTCTATAAAAATGCAACCGATTTCTGTACATTAATTTTTTGCCCTGTGACTTTGCTGAATTCATGTATCAGTTCTAGCAGTATTTTGGTGAAGTCTGTCAGGTTTTCCATGTACAGTCTCATGTGATCTGCGAAAAGTGAAAGTTTGACTTCATCTTTGCCAATTTTGATGTGTTTGGTTTCATTTTGTTGTCTGATTGCTGATGCTAGTACTTTCAACACTATGTTAAACAACAGTGGTGAGAGTGGACATCCCTGTCGTGTTCTTGATCTCAGGGAGAAAGGTGTCAGTTTTTCCCCATTGAGGATGATATTAACTGTGGGCTTTTCATAAATGGCTTTTATGATGTTTAAGTATGTTCCTTCTATCCCGAATTTCTTGAGGGTTTTCATTAAGAAAGGATGCTGTAGTTTGTCAAATGCTTTTTCTGCATCTATTGACAGGATCATGTTTCCTATCATTTCTTTTATTAATGTGCTGTATCTCAATGATTGATTTGCGAATATTGAACTAGCCCTGCAGCCCAGGAATGAGTCCCACTTGATCATGGTGGATAATTCATTTTATATGCTGTTGAATTCGATTTGCTAGTATCTTGTTGAGAATTTTTGCATCCATCTTCATCTAGGATATTGGCCTGTAGTTCTCTATTCTTGCTGGGTCTCTGTTTTGGGAATAGGTAATGCTGGCTTCATGGAATGAGTCCAAAGCCTTTCTGTCCCTTTCCATTTTTTGGAACAGCTTGAGAAGGATAGGTATTACCTTTGCTTTAAAAGTCTGGTAGAATTCCCCTGGGAAGCCTTCTAGCCTAGGACTCTTATTTCTTGGGAGATTTTTGATAACTGAATCAATTTCTTCGCTGGTTATGGGTGTGTTCAAATTTTATATTTATTCCATTTGAGTTATGGCACTGTGTGGGTGTTTAGGAGTTTGTCCATTTCTTCCAGATTGTCCAGTTTGTTAGCATATAATCCTTCATAGTATTCCCTGATAATTTCTTGTATTTCTGAGGGATTGGTTGTAATAAATCCATTTTCATTCATGATTTTATCACTTTGGGTCCTGTCTTTTCTTTTTGAGAAGCTTTCCTACGGTTTTTCAATTTTGTTTATTATTTCAAAAAACGAACTCTTGGTTTCATTGGTCTGCTCTACTGTTTTTGGGGTTTTTTTTATTCTATATTGTTTATTTCTGCTCTGATCTTTATTATTTCTCTTCTTCTGCTGGGTTTGGGGTGTCTTTGTTGTTCCGCTTCTAGTTCCTTTAGGATTTTTGTTAGGTTTTGTATTTGGGATTTTTCTTATTTCTTGAGATAGGCCAAGATTGCAATGTATTTTCCTCTCAGGACTGCCTTTGCTGCATCCCAAAGCGTTTGGATTGTTGTATTTTCATTTCGTTTATTTCCACATATTTTTAATTTCTTCTACAATTGCCTGGTTGACCCATTCATTCCTTAGTAGAATGTTCTTTAACGTCCATTCTTTTGGAGGTTTTTCAGACTTTTTCCTGTGATTGAGTTCAAGTTTCACAGCATTGTAATTTGAAAGTGTGCATGGTTTGATCTCAGTTCTTTTGTATTTATTGAGGGGTGTTTCCTGACGCAGTATGTGATCTCTCTTGGAGAATTCTATGTGCACTCGAGAAGAAAGTTTATTCTGCTGGTTTGGGATGTAGAGTTCTAAATATATCTTTCAAATCCATCTGGTCCAATGTACCATTCAGGGCCATTGTTTCTTTACTGATTTTCTGTCTAGATGGTCTGTCCATTGTTGTAAGTGGAGTATTAAAGTCCCCTGAAATTACCACGTTCTTATCAATAAGATTGCTTATGTTTGTGATTAATTGTTTTATCTACTTGGGTGCTACTGAATTTGGTGCATATACATTTATACTTGCTAGCTCTTCCTGATGGATACACCCTGTAATTATTATGCAACGCTCTTCTTCATCTCTTGTTACAGCCTTTAATTTAAAGTCTAGTTTGTCTAAGTATGTCTACTCCAGCTTTCTTTTGACTTCCAGTAGCATGATAGATAGTTCTCCATCCCCTCACTTTCAATATAAAGGTGTCCTGAGGTCTAAAATGCAGACAGGAAATAATTGGGTCTTGTTTTTTGTATCCATTCTGATTCCCTATGTCTTTGAATGAAGCATTTAGTACATTTACATTCAGCGTTATTATTGGAAGATATGAGTTTAGAATCATTGTGTTTTCTGTAGGTTTCATGCTTGTAAGGATGTCCCTGGCACTTTGTGCTCCTTATAACATTTCACTCACAGAATCCCCCTTAGCATCTCTTGTAGGGCTGGTTTTGTGGTGATGTATTCCTTCAGTTTTTGTTTGTTTAGGAAGACCTTTATCTCTCCTTATATTCTGAATGACAAGCTTGCTGGGTTAAGGATTCTTGCATATTTTTCCTGTTCATCACATTGAAGATTTCCTATCATTCCTTTCTGGCTTGCCAAGTTTCAGTAGATAGGTCTGCTACTACCTTTATGTGTCTACCTTTGTATGTTAGGGCCTGTTTATTCCTAGCTGCTTTCAGAATTCTCTCTTCATCCTTGTATTTTTCAGTTTCACTATGATATGTCATGCAGAAGATCAATTCAAGTTATGTCTGAAGGGAGTTATCTGTGCCTCTTGTATTTCAGTGTCTATTTCCTTCCCCAACTCGGGGAAGTTCTCAGCTGTGATTTGTTCAAGTACACCTTCAACCCCTTTCTCTCTCTCTTCTTTTTCTGGAATTCCTATTATTCAGATATTGTTCCTTTTGATTGCATCACTTATTACTCTAATTCTCCCTTCTTGATCCTGGAATTTTTTTATCTCTCTTTTACTCAGCTTCTTTTTTCCCACAATTTTATCTTCTAATTCCCCCATTCTCCCTTCTGCCTCTTCAATACACACTGCTGCCACCTCCATTTCATTTTGTACCTCAGTTATAGCATTTTTAAATTAATCATTACTATTTTCTTGTTCCTTGATCTCTATAAGAATAGATTCTCTGTTGTCTTCTATGTTTTTTTTTCAAGCCCAGCGATTACTCTTATGACTATTATTCTAAATTCTTGTTCAGTTATATTGCTTATATCTGTTTTGATCAATTCTTTAGCTGTCACTTCTTCCTGGAATTTCTTTTGAGGATTCTTCTGTTTCATCACCTTGGCTAGTTTTCTGTCCCTTCTTTTAAAAATCTTGTTACATGCTCTGCACCTGCGAGCACTGCTATCTTAAAGGAGCGTCATACACTGTCCAAGGCCTAGACCTTCAGGAGGTGTTTTTTGGATAGTGTTACTTTCTCTCATTTGTTGTGGCTTTGGTTATTTTATTTCTCTACTCATAGTGAGTAGAAGTGTTCTTTGATTTGTTACTAGAAGTAGCCCTGGAAAAGAAAACAAGGAAACAAACAGGAAACAAAAACACACAAACACAGAGACAAATAAAACAAACAGACAAAACACACACACACACACATACACACACACATGCACATGAACAAAAACAATCCACAAGCAAAAAAACAGAAATACCAGCTACAAGTATAGAAAAGGGTGGAGGCAGTGCTTATGGAAGAGCACACAGAAATAGAGAAATGACAGGAGTGGGGACAAAGAGAAAATAAACATCGAGCAGGCAGACAGACTAAGTGGCTAAATCCAGAGAGAGAGAAAGGAAAATAAAGAAGAAGGTGGGGAAAAAGAAATGAAGATACAGTTACCCAGACAGAGAAACTATATGGCCTGGTTATTCCAGAAAAAGAGAAAGGAAAGTACACAGGAGGTGTAGAACATGTATCAAGAGAGTGGATTCAATATGTCTGCTTAAACAAACCAACAACCAGAGTAAGCAGTCTAGAGGAGGGAAGAGATAAGGAGGAGAAAAGGAAGGGAGGATATATCTGTATAACAAGAATTGTCTGGGAATTAATCCAGGCAATGCAGCAGCGCTGCTCTGGAGGATGGAGCTGTCTGGTTCCCCAGCATCTATCTCACTCTAGTAGCTAGGCAGTTACCTGGCATGGAGGGGCATGGTTTGGTGTAGGCTGGTCCCACCTCCACTGTGTGTCCCAAGAACCAATCCCTGAGGCCCCACCTTGGTGTTGGGGGGCAGGGAGAAATGGCGATCCCCTAGTCTCTTCTCCATGACCTGGTGGTCTCTGTACAAGTGATCCTCACTGTGCTGTGGGCACAGATGGGGCTGTCCTTCTTGCTCTGCGGACTCCCCTGACCCAACTCGGCTAGGATTCAAACTCCCGCTCTATGCGCTCTGGCAATGGGGAAGCACCTCTCTGTACAGCCTGATATATGGTCTCAGCTGGCTTTGTCTGTGCCGCAGCACTTCAGCCTTCTGCTGTGGACTACACCCCAGATCTTGCCACCAAGCTAAGGGATGGCAGACACAGGCAGGCTTTGTCCTGTCCCACAGCACTCCAGAGAGGGGACCGCTTTCTCCTACTGTGGACTGCATCCTTGACATGCCACCAAAACTGAGGGTGGCTCCCCTCCTCCCCAAGTGTGTGAAAAGGGCAGCCAGCCCCAGTAGGAAACAAGTCCCACAGTTAGAGATGGGGTCCCTCTCAGTCCCAGTCTGTGGTTTTTCTCTTGTCCAGATACAGTCCTACACTTCCCCAAGCACTCTTTCTCTTCCCTTTGTCTCTCCACAGAAGGCGATTCCTCCCCTCCATGCCTATGCAGCCCATTTTATCTCCCTTAGTTCAGAATCGCCCACCTGCAGCCCATCAAGGATGTCCTGGTGTCTCTCTTTTGGACTCAGTCTCTTTTCTTCCCAGACTCTCAGGGTTCAAAGTCCTTTGGCTTCAGTCCTTCTTTTTTGAGAGATGTGGGAAGTATGGATACCCCTACTTCTCTGCCATGTTGGCCCACCTCTCTCTATAAGCTGTTTTTTTTAGCAAAAACTTTGGAGGCCAGAAGGGAGTGGTATGATATATTTAATATCTGAAAAAACAAAAACAAAAACTTACAACCTAAAACAGCTGTACCTGGAAAGGAAGTCATTCATAATGGGAAAAAAGAAGGAATTTCACAGACAAACATATTTTATTGAGTTTACCACCACTAAACAAGCCCTATGAGAAATGTTAAATAAACTTCTTTATAGGGAAAGTCCATAATTAGATGTAAGAAAATTATGAATAAAAATATATAAGAGTGTATACACATAAAATGTAAAAATTAAGTTATTTTATAATGTGTTTAAACTCAGTGTTCATCATCTTAATTGTTAGATGCTATATACTCAGGATGTTATATATGAACCCCATTGTAATCACCAGCCCCAAATCTATAGTAGACACACAAAAATAAAGAGAATAGGAACCAAAGCAAGCATAATACTACAGAAATCCATCACAAGGAAAGAAAACAAAAGAAGAAAGAGACATAAAACAATTACAAATTAACCAGAAAGCAATTAATAAAATGGCAATAAGTACATATATATAAATAATTATTCTAAATGTACACTTTCTAAATGTTTTGTGAAAAGACAAAGACAGGCAGAATGGAAAAACAAACAAAACTATTAGATACGCTGCCCACAAGAAACTCACTTCAGACCAAAGACACATACAGACTGAAAGTGAAATAATGGAAAATGATACTCCTTGTGAATGGAAACAAATAAAAATCCAGGGTTTCAATACTCATATCTTATGACTTATACCTTTAAACAAATACTGTAACAGAAGACAAAGAAAGTCATTGTGTAGTGATAAAGAAATCAATCTAACAAGATGATGTAAGAATTGTAATTATCAATGTACTCAACATGATTAACAGACATAAAGGGAAAAGTTGACAGTAATGCAATTGTAGTGGACTATAACATGCCAGTTACATCAGTACATCCATCATCCAGGCAGAAAAACAATAGGAAAATAGTATCTCTCAACAATACAATAGACAAGATAGACTTAACAGATCCATAGAGAACATTCCATCCAAAAACAAAAGATTATTATTTTTTTTAGTGCACATGGAATGTTCTCCAGAATAGACTATATGTTAGGCCACAAAAAATGTCTCAATAAACTTAAGGGGACAGAAATTATACCAGGTATCTTTTCAGACTACAACAGTATTAAACTAAAAATCAATCACAAAATAAAAAATGGAGAACACACATGAAAACCAAACAACATGCTACAAAGCAGACAATGGGTCCATAAACAAATTAAAGAATAAGTAAATATATGAAGACAAAAAATGAAAACAAAATGGTCCAAAATATTTATGACACCACATAAAAAGTTCTAAGAGAGCGAAGGAGATGTCAGAGATGCAGGGGGATCTTGGGCTTTCCTCATCCTTCAAACACATCCATATTGAGGTCTAATCACTTGGAACACCCAGGAAATCAATCTTCAGAGTGACAGAAGGATCTCCAATATTGAAAGGAGACAACATGGCAGGAGCAAGGTGCATGGAAGTGGACTGGGAGAGAGAAAGCTAAGTGGCACAGAGGGGAGGGAACACTTTCAGTGGAGAGACAAAAGAGAGACAGAGGGGTTGGGTTGAGTGAGGGATCGAGTTGTTACAAAAGGGAAATCTCTTGAGTTAAGATGGTGGAGAAGTAGGGGGACCAGTATTTTCCTCATCCTTCAAACACAGTTGTACTGAGGTTATATCACTTGGAACACCCAAGAAATCAATCTGTGGAGTGGCAGAAGCACTGCCACAGTTGGAGGGAGACAGCTTGGCAGGATAACGGTGCATGTATATGAATTAGAGGAGAAAAAATGGCATAAGAACAAAGGAGAGGGACAAAATGGACAGAGAAAGAGAGAGAGAGAGAGAGAGAGAGGGAGGGAGAGAGAGACATTGTAAAAATGCAGCATCAAGTTAGCACAAGAGGAAACCCTCTCTGGACCATGGACTGGGAAGCAAGAAGTATGAAAAGTGTCAGCATTTTTTGTTTGTTTGTTTTGTTTGTTTATGGCAAACAGCCATTGGAGCTGCAACTTAGATGTTTAGGATGTGCATAACTTTCTCTGGAGCAGAGCCATGGTGCATGTTACTGCAGAGAAGACAGCCAGCCTGAGAGTAAATAGCATGCTGTGGTGATTTCACGGGCACACAGGGAAATAATATTCCCCTTCTTGGAGTACTTTGGAAGAGGGTTTATTGCCTCCTCAAAGACAAAAGACCTTGTAGATGCCAGCCAAATTACTTTTATCAGCAGGGTGGAGAGACTCTACTCCAGAGCAGGGGGGACAAGACACACCATACTGGGTCCCTTAAGATACCGGACTGAGTGGCACCTGGGTGGCTCTGTTAAACAATTGACTTTGGCTCAGGTCATGATCTCATGGTTTGTCAGTTCAAGCCCTGCATCGGGTTCTGTGTTGACAGCTCAGAACCTGGAGCCTGCTTGGGATTTTGTGTTTCTCTCCCTCTCTGCCCCTCCCCTGTTCATGCTCTCTCTCTTTCTCTTCTCTCTCTCTCTCTAAAAAGTAAATAAAATTTACAAAACATTTTAGAAAATGACATCTGGTTTAGCATGCCAGCAAAGCTCAAAAAAGGCAAAGGAGAACTGCACAGCAGGGCAAGCTGATTGCTCTCGCTATTCTGTGATGGCTGTCTGAACAATGTGGGTTGAGATACCCAGTCTGGGGAGGAGAGATTGGGGTGATGCCATCCCCCCAACACCAATACGGTGCGACTTCAAAAAGAAGCACAGTGGCCCTCAGTGGAGGTGGGACGCAGTTACACCTAACCCTGCCCCTCTGTGCCTGGAAGCTGCTTATTTACTGGAGCAAGACTGGCTGACTCAATGCAGCTTGCCTCTCTTCCAGACCAGCACAGCCACCAGCCCTAGGCACAGCAGACAACTCTTTCTTTTTTTTTTCTTTTTTCTTTATTATTTTTCTTTTTTACTCCCATTCTTTCTTTCTTTTGGAATCAGGCTCATAGTTTTTATATGTTTTTTGTCAATTCTATATAATATAATTTATACTATATAGTTATATATAGTATATATATATTGTATATAAATTGTATATTATATATAAATATTTTATATAAAATAAACATATATAAATATATATCTTATTTATATATCTGTTTGATCAGGCATTTTTATTCTATTCATTTTCCATCTATTATTTTTCTTCTTTATTTTCCTTTCTCTTTTTCTAAAATTAAATTTATAGATTTTTTATTATTTGTTTTCTTTTCTCCCTTTTCTTTTTTCTCTTTTCATGGGCTCAGGATTCCCCCCCCCTTTTTTCCACAGATACTTCAACAAATAAATCAAAACAACTTAGTTAAAGTCCACTCTACCACTACAAGCAAGGAGGAGCTCTGAAGAAGACAAACCAGTGGGTCAAAGCAGCTAAAAAAAAAAAAAACATAGTGCATGCATCATAAACCAGAAACTCTTCCTTGGGTGCCAGGCCCTGGACAGGCTCATGACTTTTTTTTAATATAGTGGTATTCTCAGGTGCAGGACACATAACAGTTTTTAAACACACAAAAGACAGAAAAATGCAAAAATGACAAAATGGAGGATTTATTATTATTATTATTATTATCATTTTAATGTTTATTTATTTTTGAGAGAGAGAGACAGAGCATGAGCGGGGAGGGGAAGAGACAGAGAGACACAGTATCTAAAGCAGACTCCAGGCTCTGAGTTGTTAGCACAGAGCCTGATGTGGGCCTTGAACTCAAGAAGTGTGAGATCATGACCTGAGCCAAAGTTGGACACTTAACTGAGCCATCCAGGTGCCTCAAAACGAAGGAATACTCCCCTAAAGAAAGATCAAAAAGAAATCACAGCCAGAGAATTGCTCAAAACAAGTATAAACAATATATATGAACAAAAACTTAGAATAACAGTCATAAGGATAAGAGCTGGGCTTGAAAAAAGTATACAAGATACCAGTGAAACTCTTGCTTCAGAGATAAAAAAAACTTAATACCTATTCAGGATGAATTTAAAAATGTAATAAATGAGATGCAAAATACACTAGGTACAGTGAGAGGGAGGATTAAAGAAGCAGAAAAGAGAATGTTGAAATAGAAAATAAAATTATGAAAAACTGAAGTTGAAAAAAAGAGGAAAGGAAATTACTAAATCTCAAGAGGAGAATTAGAGTATTAAGTGATTCCATGAAACAAAACAATATCCATATCATATGAATCCCAGAAGAAGAAAAGTGAGAGGAAAGGGCAAAAGGTTTATTTGAACAAATTATAGCTGAGAACTTCCTTAATCTGGGGAAGGAAACAGGTATCCAAGTCCAAGAGGCACAGACAACTCCCTTCAAAATTAACAGAAACAGGTCAACAACATAACATATCAATGTGAAACTGGAAAAATACAAAGATAAAGAGAGAATTATGAAAGCAGCTAGGTACAAAAGGTCCTTAATGTAAAAAGGTAGATACATAGGATTAGTAGCAGACTTGTCCACTGAAACTTGGCAAGCCAGAAGGGAGTTGTATGAACTATTCAATATGTTGAGTAGAAAAAATATGCAGCCAAGAATCCTTTATCCAGCAAGGCTGTCATTCAGAATAGAAGGATAGACAAAGACTTTCCTAGAGAAAACTAAAGGAGTTTGTGACCACTAAACCAGCCCTGCAAGAGATCCTAAGGGGGTACTCGGTGAGCGGAAAGCAGCAAAAACTACAAAGGACCAGAAAACATCACCACATACACGAAACCTACAGATAACACAATGGCAATAAATTCATATATTTCAATAATCACCCTAAATGTAAATGGACTATATGCCTCAATCAAAAGACATAGAACATCAGAGTGGATAATAAAACAAGATCCATTTGTATGCTGCCTACAAGAGACTCATTTTAAACCTAAAGTCTCCTGCAGATTGAAAGTAAGAGGATGGAAAAACATCTATCATGCTAATGGATTTCAAACAAACTAGATTTTTTTTAAATATGAAATTTATTGTCAAATTGGTTTCCATACAATAGACAAATTGGTTTCCAGTGCTCATCACAACAAGGTGCCCTCCTCAATACTCATCACCCACCCTTCGCTCCCTGCCACCCCCCCATCAACCCTCAGTTTGTTCTCAGTTTTTAAGAGGCTCTTATGCTTTGGCTCCCTCCCTCTCTAACTTTTTTTTTTCCTTTCCCTCCCCCATGATCTTCTGTTAAGTTTCTCAGAATCCACATAAGAGTGAAAACATGGTATCTGTCTTTCTCTGTATGACTTATTTCACTTAGCATAACACTCTCCAGTTCCATCCACGTTGCTACAAAGGCCAGATTTCATTCTTTCTCATTGCCAAGTAGTATTCCATTGTGTATATAAACCACAATTTCTTTATCCTTTCATCAGTTGATGGACATTTAGGCTCTTTCCATAATTTGGCTATTGTTGAGAGTGCTGCTATAAATATTGGGGTGCAAATGCCCCTATGCATCAGCACTCCTGTATCCCTTGGGTAAATTCCTAGCAGTGCTATTGCTGGGTCATAGGGTATATCTATTTTTAATTTTTTGAGGAACCTCCACACTGTTTTCCAGAGTGGCTGTACCAGTTTGGATTCCCACCAACAGTGTAAGAGTGTTCCCATTTCTCCACATCTTTGCCAGCATCTATAGTCTCCTGATTTATTCATTTTAGCCACTCTGACTGACATGAGGTGGTATCTGAGTGTGGCTTTGATTTGTATTTCCCTGATGAGGAGCAACGTTGAGCATCTTTTCATGTGCCTGTTGGCCATCTGGATGTCTTCTTTAGAGAAGTGTCTATTCATCAAGTGAACTAGATTTATAAAAAAAAAGACTTTAACAAGAGATGAAAATGGAATTATATCATAATTGAGAGGTCTATCCATAAAGAAGAGCTAAAAATTGTAAACATTTATGCCCCTAACTTGGAAAACCTAAATATATAAATCAATAAATCACAAACATAAGCAAATTTGTTGGTAATGCTATCATTGTAAGGGGCTTTCTTACTCCTCTTACAACAATGGACAAATCATCTAAGCAGAAAATCAACAAGGAAACAAAGACTCTGAATGAGGCATTGGAACAGATGGATTCAACAGATATATTCAGAACATTTTATCCTAAAGCAGCAGAATACACATTCTCCTCAAGTGCACGTTGAACACTCTCTGGAATAGACCACATAAGGGTCACAAAACAGTTTTCAACAGGAACAAAATGATCGAGATCAAGCCATGCATATTTTCAGTCACAATGCTGTGAAATTTGAAATCAACCAGAGAAAAAATGGATAAAAAATGTATCAAACCCAACACCCACAAAAAACAAATACTCCAGTGAGGAAATGGGAAGAAGGCATGAACAGACACTCTTTAAAAGAAGAAATTTAGATGGCTAACAGACACATGAAAAGATGCTCAAGGTCACTCATCATCAGGGAAATACAAATCAAAACCACATTGAGACAATGCCACACACCTGTCAGAATGGCTATAATGAACAATTCAGGAAATAACAGATGTTGCAGAGGATGTGGAGAAAGGGGAACATTTTTTCACTGTTTGTGGGAATGCGAACTGATGTAGCCACTCTGGAAAACAGTATGGAAGTTCCTCAAAAAATTGAAAATAGAATTACCCTATGACCCAGCAATTGCACTACTAGGAATTTATCAGAAAGATTAAAATATTCTGATTCAAAAGGGCACATGCACCCCAATGTCTATAGCAGCACTGTCAACAATAGCCAAATTAGGGAGAGAGCCTAAATGTCCTTCAACTAATGAATGAATAAAGAGGATGTGGTTTACATACACAATGGAATACTACTCGGCAATGAAAGTAATGAGATCTTGCCATTTGCAACAACATGGATGGAACTAGAGGGTATTATGGTAAGTGAAATAAGCCAGTCATAGAAATACAGATATCATATGATTTCACTCATGTAGTATTTGAGAAACTCAACAGATGAACATAGGGGGAAGGGAGGAAAAAGATGATAAAAACACAGTGGGAGGCAAACCATAAGACATTCTTAAATACAGAGAACTGAGGGTTTCTGGAGGGAGGTGGGTGGGGGATGGGTTAAATGAGTTATGGGCATTAAGGAGGGCAGTTTTTGGGATGAGCACTGTGTGTCATATGTAAGAGGTGAATCACTGGGTTCTTCTCCTGAAGCCAAGATAGCACTTTGTGTTATGAAACTTTAATTTAATTTAACAACTAAATAAATAAATAAATAAATAAATAAATGAGTACAGTCTCTCTGGACCACATCTGGGAAATTAGAAATACTGAGTGCCACAGGTTGTTGTTTTTTGTTTGTTTGTTTTGCAAACAGTGTATGGAGCTCAAATTTAGACGTTTTGGAAGTGCACAAGTTTCTCCAGAGCAATTCTATGGAGGGCACTCCTGGGGAGAAGGAGGGAGCTGGCCATGGAGTGTGTAGTGTGGTTTAGGTACCTCCAGAGTACACTGGTAGAGAATATTATCCTTCCTGGAATACTTTTAGAAGAGGGTTTGTTGTCTTTCAAAGTACAAAGACCCTGTAGGTACCAGCAATAAGCCTTTCATCATCAGGGGACAGAGGCACACCCAGAGAGAATATAACCTTGTTACTACTTTTAGTGGTGCCACACCATAGATTCCACACAGTGTATAAGTGTGGGGCTATTTTTCTGGGAGGAAGAACTTCAGATATACTCTGGAGTGGCTCTACTCTGGAGGAGGGAGGTGGGTCCTTGAGGTGCCGGTTCCTTTAAGCCTTTGAGTATTGAATCCAAGCTGCACACCAAAAAAAAAAAACTTCAGCAGAGTTTTGGCACAGGGTGAGGTGACTACTCTTGCTATTCTGTCAGAGCTTCCTTAAGAGTGTGGGGTGTGAGATACCCTGTCCAATATTGAGAGATTTGGGTGGCACCATTCCCCCCTCCACACACCAGAACAGTGAGACTTCAAAGAGCACCACAGCGACCCCCCAGTGGAGATGGGACCAGAACACACAAAACCCTCCCCCTTGTGCCTGGCAACTGCTTATTTGGTGGAGCAAGGCTGACTCTGAAACAATGAAACAGGCCTCTCCTCAAGAAAACCAGCTGAGGCGGGGCGCCTGGGTGGCGCAGTCGGTTAAGCGTCCGACTTCAGCCAGGTCACGATCTCACGGTCCGTGAGTTCGAGCCCCGCATCGGGCTCTGGGCTGATGGCTCGGGGCCTGGAGCCTGTTTCCGATTCTGTGTCTCCCTCTCTCTCTGCCCCTCCCCCGTTCATGCTCTGTCTCTCTCTGTCCCAAAAATAAATAAACGTTGAAAAAAAATTTAAAAAGAAAACCAGCTGAGGCAGCACCCTCCATGCACCAAGTGTACTGAAAATCAAGTGCTTCAAAATGACACCTGCAGCTCTTGTGGAAGTAGGACCAGGCTTACTTTTCTTTTCCTTTATTTTCTTTCTTATTCTTTTTTGCTTTCAGAATCAGGTTGATAATTTCTTGTTTGTTTCATTTCTTTTCTCTTCTTTTTAAATCAGGCTTCAATCTTTCTTTTCATTTTATTTTTTTTCCTTTTTGTTTTCCTTTGAAATAAGTCTTACAGTTATTTGATTCTATGTTTGTTATTTTTTTCATTCCCTTTCCTTTTCTCTTCTTTTTTTTTGAGATCAAGCATTCCCCCCACCTTTTTCTTCAAGACTTATTCTAACAAACAAATCAAAGCACACACTACTAGCTATGCTTCAAAAAAATGTAGAAAACACCAGAGAAAACGTTGGTGCAGATATTGGAGACCCAAAAATTGGCAGGATGAAAAATATACTATAACTTGATGGAAAACTGGATACAGCCTCAACGAAGTTTGAAGAAGCAGATGAGAGAATAGGTGATATAGGAAATAAAATTATGAAAAATAATGAAGCTGAAAAAAAGAGGAAAGGGAAACTGTTAGATCAAAGGGCAGACTTAGAGAACTTAGTGATTCCATAATCACAATCCATAAAATCAGACAATATCGGTATGATAGGAGTCATAGAAGAAGAGTGGGAAAAGGGGGCAGAAGGTTTATTTGAACAAATCATAGTTGAGAATTTCCTTAATCTGGACAAGTAAACAGGTATTTTAGTTCAAGAGTCACAGAGAATTCCCCTCAAAATCAACAAAAATAGGTCAACACCATGACATATCATAGTAAGACTTGAAAATACAAGGATAAAGAGAGAATTTTGAAAGTAGTTGGGGACAAAAGGTCCATAAACTACAAGGTAGACACATAAGGTCAGAAACAGACCTTTCCACTGAAACTTGTCAGGCCAGAAAGGAGTAGCACGACATACTCAACATAGTGAATGGTAAAAATATGCAGCCAAGAATTATTTATCCAGCATGTCTGTCACTCAGAATAGAAGGAGAGATAAAGTTTTTCCCAGACAAACAAAGAGTAAAGGATTTTGTGACCACTAAACCAGCCCTGCAAGAAATTTTAAGGAAGATTCCCTAAATGAAGAAAAAAAAAAAAGACCAAAACAACAAACACTTCAAAGAACCAGAGAACATTATCAGAAACATGAACTCTACAGGCAACACAATGACACTAAATTCATATCTTTAAATAATCACTCTGAATTTAATGGACTAAATGCTCCAATCAAAAGACATAAGGTATCAGAGTGGATTAAAAAAAAACAACTAAGATCCATCTATATGCTGCCTACAAAAGAGTAATTTTATACTAAGGACATCTTTACAATGAAAGTGAGGGGATGGAGAACCATCTAACATGCTAATAAAGTTCAAAAGAAAGCTGGAGTAGCCATAGTTGTACCAAACGTGATTTCAAAGACAAAGGCAGCAACAAAAAATGAAGAAATGTCAACCCATAAAGGAGATATAGTAATTGTAAATATTTATGTCCCCAACTTGAAACACCCAAATATGTGAATAAATTAATCACAAAAAAGAAACTCATTGATAATAATAAGATAGTGGTAGGAAACTTTAATACACCATGTACAATGGACAGATCATCTAAGCAGAAAATCAACAAGAAAACAATTGCTGGGAAAGACACACTGACCAGATGGATTTAACAGATATATTCAAAACATTCTCCTCTAAAATACGTGAATACATTCTTCTTGAGTACACATGAAACATTCTCCAGAACTGATCACATACTTGGTCACAAACCAACCCTCAAAAGGTACAAAAAATCCAGATCATACCATGCATACTTTCAAATCACAAATCTATGAAATGTGAATTCAGTCACCAGAAAAAATCAAGAAAGCCCTCAAATACATGAACATTAAAGAACAGCCTACTAATGAATGAATAGGTTAATGAAAAAAACTAAAGAAGACATAAAAAAATACATGAAAACAAGTGAAAATGAAAACACAGTAATCCAAACCCTTTGGAATGCAGAAAAGTCAGACCTAAGAGGAAAGTCTATTGCAATTCAGACCTATTTCAAGAAGTAAAAAAGGTCCCAAATATACAATCTAACATTACACCTAGATGAGATAGAAACAAGAGCAAATGACATCTAAACCCAGCAGAAAAATAATAAATATTAGAGAAGAAATAAACAATATGGAAACAAAAACAGACAAAAAAAAGACAGAACATACCAACAAAACTAAGAGCTGCTTCTTTGAAAGAACTAAGAAAATTGGTAACCCCCAATTAAGACTTATAAAAAAGAAAAGAGAAAGGAACCAACAAGATAAATCATGAATGAAAGAGTGAAGATCACAACCAACACCATAAAAACACAAACAATTAAAAAGAAATACTATGAAAAATTACATGACAACAAACTGGGAAATCTGGAAGAAATGGACAAATTTCTAGAAACATACAAAGTACCAAAACTGAACTAGGAAAAAATAGAAAATTTGAACAGACCCATAAGCAGAAAAAAAATTGAATCAGTTGTCAATAATCTCCCAACAAACGAAAATCCTGTGCAAGAATTCCCAGGGGAGTACTTACAGACATTTAAAAAGAGTTAATACCTATTCTTTTCAAACTGCTCCAAAAATAGAAATGGAAGGAAAACTTCCAAACTCATTTATGAAGCCAGCATTGCCTTGATTCCAAAACCAGAAAAAGAGAGGATTACAGGCGGAGAAAAAGGAGAATTACAGGCCAATATCTTGATTAATTTGGATGGAAAAAAATATCAAGAAGATACTAGGAAATTGAATTCAACAGTACTTTAAAAGAATTATTCACTATGATCAAATAGGATTTATTCCTGGGCTGCAGGGCTGGTCCAATATTCACACATCAATCAATGCGATGCAGTGCATTAATAAAAGAAAGGTTAAGATTCACACAATCCTGTCAATAGATGCAGAAAAAGCATCTGACGAAATACAGCAGCATTTATTGATAAAAACCCTTAAGAAAGGAAAGATGGAAGAAATATACCTCAACATCAAAGAGGCCACGTATGATACAATCACAGTTGATATTGGTTTCAATAGGTTTTCCCCCTAAGGTCAGGAACACGACAAAGATGTCTCCTTTCACCTCTGTTGTTAAAAAGAGTACTGGAAGTTTTAGCCTTGGCAATAAGACAACAAAAAGAAATAAAAAGCATACAAATTGGTAAGTAGTTTAACTTTCACTTTGCAGATGTCATATGATATGTGCAAAACCCTAAAGACTCAATCAAAAGCCTTGTAGAACTGATACATGAATTCAACAAAGTTGTGGTATGTAAAACCAACCTGACAAAATTGGTGTAAGAAAGTGGTACAGGTTCATTTTTCTGGACAGCATGTTGCTGTCCAGTGTTCCCAGCACCACTTGCTGAAGAGACTGTTTCTTCCACGGGGTATTTTTTCCTGCTTTGTCAAAAATTAGTTGGCCATATCTTTGTGGGTCCATTTCCGGGTTCTCTATTTTTTTCCATTGATCTGTGACTGTTTTTGTGTCAGTACCATACTGTCTTGATGATTACAGCTTTGTAATACAGCTTGAAGTCTGGGATTGTGATGCCTCCTGCTTTGGTTTTCTTTTGAAGTTTGCTTGCTTTGGCTATTCGGGGTCTTTTCTGGTTCCATACAAATTTTAGGATTATTTGTTCTAGCTCTGTGAAGAATGCTGGTGTTATTTTGCTAGGGATTGCATAGAATATGTAGATTGCTTTGGGTAGTATCAACATTTTAACAATATTTGTTCTTCCTATCCAGGAGGATGGAATATGTTTCCATTTTTGTATCTTCTTCAATTTCTTTCATAAGCTTTCTATAGTCTTTTCAGTGTATAGATTTTTCACCTCTTCGGTTAGATTTATTCCTAGGTATTTTATGGTTTTTGGTGCCATTGTAAATGGAATTGATTCCTTGATTTCTCTTTCTGTTGCTTCATTATTGGTGTATAAGAATGCAACCAATTTCTGTGCATTGATTTTATATCCTGCAACTTTGCTGAATTCATGGTTCAGTTCTAGAAGGTTTTTTTTTTTTGGTAGAATCGTTTGCGTTTTCCATATAGGGTATCATGTCATCTGTGAAGAGTGAAAGTTTGACCTCCTCCTGGCCAATTTGGATGCGTTTTATTTCTAGGTGTTATCTGATTGCTGAGGCTAAGACTTTCAATACTGGTTTGAATAACAGTGGTAAGAGTGGACATCCCTGTCTTGTTCCTGAAATTAGGGGGAAATCTCTGTTTTCCCCATTGAGGATGATATTAAAAGTGGGTCTTTCATATATGGCTTTTATGACCTCGAGGTATGATCCTTCTATCCCTACTTTCTTGAGGGTTTTTATCAAGAAAAGACACTGTATTTTGTAAAATGATTTCTCTGCATCTATTGAGAGGATCATATGGTTCTTGTCCTTTCTTTTATTGATGTGATGAATCACATTGATTGTTTTCCAGATATTGAACCAGCCCTGCATCCCAGGTATAAATCCCACTTGGTCATGGTGAATAATTTTTTTAATGTATTGTTGGATCCAGTTGGCTAATATTTTGTTGAGGATTTTTGCGTCCATGTTCATCAGGGAAATTGGTCTATAGTTCTCCTTTTTAGTGGAGTCTTTGTCTGGTTTTGTAATTAAAGTAGTGCTGGCTTCATAAAAAGAGTTTGGAAGTTTTCCTTCATTTCTATTTTTTGGAACAGCTTCAAGAGAATAGGTGTTCACTCTTCCTTAAATGTTTGGTAGAATTCCCCTGGAAAGCCATCTGGCCTTGGACTCTCGTTTTTTGGCAGATTTTTGATTACTAATTCGATTCCCTTAGTGATTATGGGTCTGTTCAAATTTTCTATTTCTTCCTGTTTCAGGTTTGGCAGTGTATATGTTTCTAGGAGTTTGTTCATTTCTTCCAGATTGCCCAATTTATTGGCGTATAATGGCTCTTATTATTGTTTGTATTTCTGCTGTGCTGGTTGTGATCTCTCCTCTTTAATTATTTATTTTATTTATTTGGGTCCTTTGGGCTGCAGCAACTTCTTACTCAACATGTGTCTGGAGATAAGGGAAACAAAAGCAAAAGTGAACTATTGGGACCTCATCAAAATAAAAGCTTCTGCACAGCAAAGGAAACAATCAAAACTAAAAGGCAACCAATAGAATGGGAGAAGATATTTGCAAACGACATTTCAGATAAAGGATCAGTATCCAAAATCTATAAAGAACTTATCAGACTCAACACACAAAAAACAAAGAATCCAGTGAAGAAATGGGCAAAAGACATGAATAGACACTTCTCCAAAGAAGACATCCAGATGGCCAACGAACACATGAACAAATGCTCATCCCTCATCATCAGGGAAATACAAATCAAAACCACCATGAGATACCACCTCACACGTGTCAGAATCGCTAACATTAACAACTCAGGCAACAACAGATATTGATGAGGATGTGGAGAAAGAGGATCTCTTTTGCATTCCTGGTGGGAATGCAAGCTGGTGCAGCCACTGTGGAAAACTGTATGGAGGTCCCTCAAAAAATTAAAAATAGAACTATACTATGGCCCAGCAATTGCACTACCAGGAATTTATCCAAGGGATACAGGTATGCTGTTTTGAAGGAACACATGCACCCCACTGTTTATAGCAGCACTATCAACAATAGCCAAAGTATGGAAAGAGCCCAAATGTCCATCAATGGATGAATGGAAAAAGAAGATGTGGTATATATACAATGGAGTATTACTTAGCAATCAAAAAGAATGAAATCTTACCATTTTCAAGTGCATGGATGGAACTAGAGGGTATTATGCTAAGCGAAATTAGTCAGAGAAAGACAAATATCATATGACTTCACTCATATGAGGACTTTAAGATACAAAACAGATGAACATAAGAGAAGGGAAGTAAAAATAATCAAAACAAGGAGGGGGACAAAACAAAAGAGACTCATAAATATGGAGAACAAACTGAGGGTTACTGGAGGGTTTGTGGGAGGAGGGATGGGCTTAATTGGTAAGGGGCATTACAGCATCTACTTTTGAAATCATTGTTGCATTAGATGCTAACTAACTTGGATGTAAATTAAAAAAAATTAAATGGAATACTCAAAAAATAAATTTAAAAAAGGAAAAAAAGAAATTGGTAGCCTTTTTATATACCATTTCTGAAGCAGCAGAAAGGGAAATCAAGGAATTGATCCCATTTACAACTGCAACCAAAACCATAAGATACCTAGGAATAAATCTAAACAAAGAGGTAAAAATTTGTATGCTGGATCCTATAGAATCCTCATGAAAAAATTAAGAATGCACAAATAAGTGGAAAAACATTCCACGCTCATGGATTGGAAAAAAAATATTGTTAAAATGTCTATGCTTCTCAAAGCAATCTATATATTCAATATATACATTCTATACACTCTATACATTCAGTGTACGTTGAGTGGTATGAAAAAAAACGCCAGTGTTCTTCACAGAGCTAGAACAAAGAATTCTAAAATCTGTATGGAACTAGAAAAGACCCCAAATACCCAATGTTATTTTGGAAAAGAAAAACAAAGCTGGAGGTATCACAATTCTGGACTTGAAACTGTATTACACAGCTATAATCATCAACATAGTATAGTACTGGCACAAAAAGAGACACATAATTCAATAAAATATAATAGAGAACCCAGAGGTGGACTCATAAATTTATGGTGAACTAATCTTTAACAAAGCAGGAAGGAATATCCAATGGACCAAAACCAGTCTTTTCACCTAATCATGTTGGCAAAACTGGACAGTGATATGCAGAATAATGAATCTGGACCACTTTCTTACACCATACATAAAAATAATGTCAAAATGGATGAAACACCTAAATGTAACACAGGGAAACACAAAGTACTATAGGAGAAAATAGGCAGCAACCTGTTTGACCTCAGCCACAGCAACTTTTCATTAGCTACATCCCAGGGGCAGGTGAATCAAAAGAAAAAAAAAATGAACTATTGAGACCTCATCAAGATAAGACTGCATAGTGAAGGAAACAATAAACAAAACTAAAAGGCAACCAATTGAATGGGAGAAGATAAAGGGTTACCATCCAAAATCTATAAAGAGCTTATCAAACTTAACATCCAAAAACAAATAACCCAGTGAGAAAATTAGCAGAAGACACGAATAGACATTTTTCCAAAGAAGACATCCAGGTGGATAACAGACACATGGAGAGATGCTCAACATCATTCATCATCAGGGAAATATAAATCAAAACTTCAGTGAGAGATCACCTCACACCTGTCAGAATGGCTACGATGAAGAACTCAGGAAACAACAGATGTTGGATGCTGGGAAGTGGAGAAAGGGGAACACTTCTGCACTATTGGTGGGAATGCAAGCTGGTGCAGCTTTTGTGGAAAATAGTATGGAGATTCCTCAAAATATTAAAAATAGAACTACCCTATGACCCAGAAATTACACTACTAGGCTTTTTTTCCCAAAGAATGCAAAAATACTGATTCACAGGGTCTTATGTACAATCCCATTTATATTTGCACAAGTAAATTTTACCAAACTTTTGAAAGAGTTACTACCCATTCTCCTAAATCTATTCCCAAAAAATGGAAGAGGAATGAAAGCTTCCAAATATATTTTACGAAGAGAGCATTACTCTGATACAAAAACTAGATATACACTACAAAACAAAGAATCCTACATGCCAATATTCCTGATGAATGCAGATGGAAAATTTCTCAGAAAATATTAGCAAACCAAATCCAGCCATACATTAAATAGATCATTCACCGCGATCAAGTGAGATGCATTTCAGAGATTCAAGAAAGGTTCGATATTTTCAAATCAACCAACATATTACACCATAGCAAAAAAAAGTGATAAAATTCAGAGCAATCTCAAATGCAGAAAAAGCACTTGTCAAAATTTAACATTCATTAATGATAAAAATTCTCAATAAAATAACTTAAAAGGGAAAATACCTTAAGATAAAAAGGGTCACTTATGAAAAACTCAGCCAATGTCATATTCAGTGGTGAAAAACTGAGTGTTTATCCTCAAACATCAGCAACAAGGCAAGCATGTCTATCCTTTCCAATTTAATTCAACATAGTGCAGGATATGCTAACCACAACAATCTAAATAAATAAATAAATAAATAAATGGCTTCCAAATATGTAGGAAAGAAGTGAAAATCTCACTATTTGCTGGTGACATGATACTATACATAGAAAACACTAAAGACTCCACCAAAGAATAATAAATAAATTTAGGAAAGATGATGGATGCACAATTAATACACAGGAATTAGTTACGTTTTATGCACTAATAACAAAGTAGCAGAAAGATAAATTAAAAGACACTCCCATTTACAATTGTACCAAAAATAATAAATTACCTAGGAATATAATTTATCAAGTAGGTAAAATATCTATCCTCTGAAAACTACAAAACATTGATGAAAAACTACAAAACATTGACGACACAAACAAATTGAAAGATACTCCGTGTTTATGGATTGGAAAAAACAATACTGTTAAAATGTCCATACTATCCAAAGCAATCTACACCTTCCGTGCAATCTCTATCTATATACAAAGAACAATTTTCACATAAATAGAGCAAATAATACTAAAATTTGTATGAAATCTCAAAACACCTCAAATAACCATCTTAATCTTGAGAAAGAATGCAGCTGGAAGTATAAAATTTCTAGATTTCAGAATATACTACAAAGCTGTAGTAATCAAAACAGTATGGCTCTGGCACAAAAATAAGACATAAATGGAACAGAATAGACAGCCCATAAATGAACCAATGTATACATGTTCAATTAATCTATGACAAAATATACAAGAATATACAATGAGGGAAAGACTGTCTCTTCAATAAATGGTGCTGGTAAAACTGGACAGCTCCATGCAAAAGAATGAGAATAGACCACTTCCTTACACCATACACAAAAATAAACCCAAAATGGTTAAAAGCCCTAAATGTGAGACATGAAACATAAAACTCCTAGAAGAAAAAATTGGTAGAAATTTATTTGATATTAGTTTTAGCAACACCTCTTTAGACTTTTTTCCTTTGGCAAGGGAAACAAAAGCAAAAGTAAACTATTGGTACTACACCAGAATAAAGTTTTTGTGCAAGGAGGGAACTATTAACAAAACAAAAAGGCAACTTACTAAATGGGATAAGGTTTTCTTGATGATATAGTTAATAATAGGTTAATATTCAAAATATGTAAAGAATTTACAGTTAATATTCAAAATATATAAATAATTTATATTATTCAACACCAAAAAATAAAAGAATTTAGTCAAAGAAAAAAGCAGAGAAACTGAATAGAATTTTTTTCCAAATAAGACCTACAGATAACAAACAGATACATGAAAAGATGCTTAGTCACTAATCATCCAGGAAATGCAAATCAAACCATAATGACACACACATTTCACTTGGTATAATATTCTCTATCTCTATCCATGTCATTGTAAATGGCAAGATTTCATTCTTTTATGGCTAATATTCTATTGTACGTATAAGCCACATCTTCCTTATCCATTCATCAGCGAATAGGCATTGGGCTATTTCCATAGTTTGCCTATTGTTGATAACACTGCTATAAATATCAGGGTTCAAGTATCCCTTTGAATTAGTATTTTTGTATTCTTTGGGAAAGTATCATATGATTTCATTCATATGTGGAATATAAGAAACAAAGCAAATGAGCAAAGGGACAAAAAAAAAAACAAACCGAAATGGACTCTTAACTATAGAGAATGAACTGATGGTTAATCAGAAGGGACGTGGGTGGGGGGAATGGTTTAAATAGGTGATGCAGATTAAGGAGTGCACTTCTTCTTGTGATGAGCACTGGGTGTAGTATGCAAGTGTTGAATCACATTATTGTACACCTGAAACTAACATTACACATCATGTTAACTAACTAGAATTTAAATTCAAAGTTTTTAAAAACCCACAATGAGTTACTACTTCCCACTTGTTAGAATGGCTAACATCATAAAGACAAGAGATAACATGTGTGGACAAGGATAAGAAGCAAATGAAACACTTGTGCACTTTTGGCAAGATTGTATACTGATTCAGGTGAGTACTATGGATGTTTCTCAAAATTTTAGAAATAAAACTACCAAATGGACCATAATTCCACTTATGGCTATGTACTTAAAATTAAAGTGGGTTATTTAAGAAAGATATATTCATGTCCATGCTATTTCATTATCTTTTCACAATAGACAAAATATGGAAATGATCTGCTTATAGATGAATG
This sequence comes from Lynx rufus, assembly GCF_022079265.1. Classification (NCBI taxonomy): domain Eukaryota; kingdom Metazoa; phylum Chordata; class Mammalia; order Carnivora; family Felidae; genus Lynx; species Lynx rufus. The sequence goes on from NW_025814846.1 coordinate 9,113,660, forward strand.
GATAATGATTTTTTTACGAGAGAGAGAGAGAGAGAGACAGAGAGACAGAGAGAGAGAGACAGACAGAGAGACAGAGAGAAAGAGAGAGAGAACAATTAGGGAAGACGGGCAGAGGGAGAGAGAGAAATCCCAAGCATTCTCCACACGCAGTGCAGAGTCTGACACAGGGCTTGATCCCACAACCCTGAGATTATGACCTGAGACAAATCAAGAGTCAGATGCTCAACTGATTGAGCTACTCTGGTGCCCTTGGATAAAGAACTTTTGATAGATATATACAATGGAATATTATTTATTCTTTAGAAGGAAGTAAATCCTGCCATTTGCAACAATATGGATGAACCTTGAGGACATTGTGATAAGTTAGATAAGTCAAAGAAAAATAATTATACTATCACTTATATGTGAAATATAAAAATATATATACTCATGAAAACTGAATACAATGGTTACCAAGGTTGGGGAATGAGGAATAAGACAAACACTGTTTAAGGATGCAAACTTGCAAGTAAGAAATCCTGAATAAAATCTGAAGATATAATGCACAATGTAGTCATTAAAGACAATAATACTCTATTATAAACATCAAACTTGCCAAGAGTCAAGATCTTAATTATTCCCATCACAAAAAAGAAATGATAATTATGTCACATGATAGTTGTTTAGACAATGTAATGAAAATCTAATCACAATATATAAATATATGAAATCAACATGTTTCACACCTTAAACTTACAAAATGTAATATGTCAAATGTATTTTAATAAAAAATAAAGGATAATCAAGGAATACTATGAAAAACTCTATGCCCACAAATTTCAAAACTTAGATGAAATAGACCAAGTCTTTGAAAGACTCAAGCTGTCAAAATTCTCAGAAAAGTAATAAACAATAAGAAGCTTACATCTATTTTTTAAATGGAATCAATAATTTATAACTTTCCAAAGCAAACAACAGTAAGCTCAGTTGAGTTCACAGTGATCTTACCAATCATTTAAGGAATAAATTATACAATGTCTATACTTCTTTCAGAGTTTAGAAACAGAGAGAATGTGTTCTTTCATGAACATAGATGTAAAAATTCTTAATAAAATATTATCATATTGAATCCAACAATGTATGAAAATAGTTATACACCACAACCAAGTGGAATTTATCCCAGTTATACAGGACTATTTCAACACTTGAAAATAAATTGGTGTAGTCTATCACATAAAGATGTCAAAAAAGGAAAATTGTATGATCTTCCCAATAGATGCAGAGAAAGGATTTGACAAAATCCAACACCCATTCATATAAAAATTCTCAGTAAACTAGAAATAGAGTGGAACTTACTCAATGTGATAAAAAATATAAAAAACCTAAAGCTGACATTTTATTGGATGGTGAAAAACTAGAACCATCCCCACTAAGATGAAGTACAAGGCAAGGATGTTGCTTTTCATTACTCATTTTCAACATATTTATACTAGATGTTCTAGCTAATACAAAAAGACAAGAAAATGAAACAAAAGGGGTTAAGATTTGGCAAGAAGGAATAAAATAATTGTTGTTTACTGATGACAAGATTGTCTATGTAGATAATCTAAAATAACTGACAGATAATCTCCTGAAACTAATAAGAGATTTCAGCAAGTTTGCAGGATACAAGATGTATATATTATATCAGCGAAGTGGAATTTAAATTAAAGACACAATACTATAGCACCCCACAAAATAAAATATTAGGTATAAATCTAAGAAAATAATATAGAAAATCTATATAAGCAAAACTACCAAATTCCAGTGAGGTTAATAAACTAAATCAATGGAGAGATATTCCATGTTTATGAATAGGAATATTTAATATTATCAAGATGTCAGTTTTTCCCACTTATTCTATAGATTCAATGTAATCCCTATGAAAATAAAGGCAAGTTATTTGAGTATATTGACAAATTGATTCTGAAGCTTAAAAGTTGAGATAAAAACTCTAGGAATAGCCAGCATAATTTGAAAAACAGAAACAAAGTTGGTGGCAAAATCTACTCAACTTCAAGGCCCACTATACAGCTATGATAATCAGGGTGGTGTGGAATTGCTAAAACAATAGATAAGTATATCAATAGAACAGCAAAGATAGTCAAGAAAGAGACCCATATATTGGCAGTGTTTTCCCTCTAAAGGAGCAAAGACAATACAATAGCGCAAATGTACTCTTTTAACAGATGATGTTGAAAAAATTACACATCCACAGGCAAAAAATTAATATAGACATAAAATTTATACTCTTCAAAAAAATTTACTCAAAATGGATTACAGACCTAAGTGTAAAATGCAAACTTATACAACTTCTAGAAATTAAAATAGAAGAAAACCCAGATGACTTGGGTATGGTGATAGCTTTCTAGATACAGCACCAAAAGCATGATTCATGAAAGCAATAATTGCTGAGCTCAAGTTTATTAAAGTGAAAGAAAATTGTGATAAGCAATGTCAAGAAAATGAGAAGACAAGCCACTGACTTGGAGTAAACATTTTCAAAAGGCACATCTGATAAAGGAGATTTGTTCAACATATGCATAGAACCATTGAAATCCAATACTAAGGAAACAAACATCCTAATTTAAAAAATGCATCTAGAACTTAACAGAAGATATGAAATGGCAAATGGCAAATGGCAAATAGAAGATTTGCAAACAAGAAGTACAAAAAAAGATATACACATGGCATATAAACATACGGAAAGGTATTCCACGTTACATCTCATCAACAGAATGCAAATTAAAACAACAATGAGAGAGATCCATGGGTGGCTCGGTTAAGCATCCAACTTTGGCTCAGGTCATGATCTCGCATTTCATGGGTTTGAGCCCCACATTGAGCTGTGTACTGACAGCTCACACACTGGAGCCTGCTTCAGATTCTGTGTCTCCTCTCTCTGCCCCTCCTCTGCTCGTGCTCTGTCTCTTTTTCTTTCAAAAATAAATAAATATTTTTAAATAAAAAAATTAGATACCACTGCACACCGATTAAAATGGGCAAAATTCATGACACAGATATCAAATGCTGGCAAGGATGTGGAGCAACAGGAACTCTCATACATTGCCAGTGGGAATGCAAAATGGTACAGTCACTTTGAAAGATAATTTGGTGGGGTTTTGTTTTGTTTTTTTGTTGTGTTTTGTTTTGCTTTTCATTTTTTTAAAGTAATCATATTCTTACATACAATGCCACGAGTTTTAGCACTGGTATTTGCCAAAAAGTTGAGAAATTGTCTCCACATAAAAACCTACACAAGAGTTTTTATAGAATCTTTATTCATAATTTCCAAAATATAAAAGCAACCAAGGTGTCCTTTCAGTAGGTGAATATGTAAATAAATTGTTGTACATCTGGATAATGGAATGTCATGCATTCTTAGAAGATATGAGCTATAAAGGCATTAAAAGTTATGGAGGAATCTTAAATTCCTATTACTAAATGAAAGAAATCAATATAAAAAATCTCTATACCACATGATTCAATATCAGTATGAATATTGATTCACATTCAGTAACATAAATGTTATTATGGAAATGGCAAAACTATAGAGAAGATAGTATAAAGGCCACTGGTTGCCAAGGGCTGAATGGGAAGAAAGATGAATAGTCAAATAATAAAAGATATTTAAGGAAGGTAAAATATTTTGTATGATGCTATAATGTTGGTTACATGTTAGCATACATTTGTCAAAATTCATAGAATGTACAAGAGTGAACCCAAAGGTAAACTTTTGGTAATTATGATGTGTCAGTGTAGGTTTATCAATTCTAACAATTGTATTACTGTGGTGGGGGATGTTGATAATGAGGGAGGCTATGCATGTGTGGAGCAGGGGTTGTATGGAAAATCTCTGTACCTTTGTCTCAATTTTGTTATGAACCTAAAATGTTCAAAAATATCTTTAATAAATGTGTATAAACTGAAGTTACTTTTTAGATATCTGTTTTTCATCATAAGTGTTAAGAATTTTCCTCTGATTTGAATTACTATTGCAAATATCAACAAAGCACATTTTTTTTCTTTTCAAGTTTTTATTTAAATTCTAGTTTGTTAACATACAGTACAATATTGGTTTCAGAAGTAGAATTCAGCAATCCATCACTTTTACACAACACACAGGGCTCATCATAACAAGAGCTCTCAACACCCATCACCCATCTAGTCCATCTCCCACCCACCTCCCTCCATCAACCCTCAGTTTGTTCTCTATCTCTCACAGTCTCTTATGGTTTGTTTCCCTCTCCCCCTCCCCGTATGTTCATCTGTTTTGTTTTTTAAATTCTACATGAGTGAAATTATATGGTATTTTTCTTTCTCTAACTTATTATGCTTAGCATAATATACTCTAGCTTCATCTACGTCATTGCAAATGGAAAGATTTCATTGTTTTTGATGGTTAATATTCCGGTGTGTAAATATACCACATCTTCTTTATCCATTAATCAGTGGATAGACATTTGCGCTCTCTCCATACTTTGGCTATTCTTGATAATGCTGCTATAAACATAGGGGTGCATGTACCCCTTAAAATCTGCATTTTGTATCCTTTGGGTAAACACCTACTAGTGCAATTCCTGGATCATAGGGTAGGTCTATTTTTAATTTTTTGAGAAACATCCATAGCATTCTCCAGAGTGGTGGCGCCAGTTTACATTCCCGTGAACAGTGCAAAACCCCTGTTGTTTCTTGTGTTGTTAATTTTAGCCATTCTGACAGGTGTGAGGTGATATCTTAATCTGGTTTTGATTTGTATTTACCTGATTATGAGTGATGTTGAGTATTTTTCATGTGTCTGTTAGCCATCTGGATGTCTTTTTGTAAAGGTGTCTGTTCATGACTTCTGCTCATTTCTTAACTGGATTATTTGAGCAAGATATATTTGAATTAAAAAAAACTATGCTACAATTTTGTTGATTACTAAATGTAAATTTTTTAATTTTATGTTAAATAAAATGAATAATGAAATAAAAGGAAAATAATTTATTTTATTTATTTGAGGATGTACCTTTGTTACTGATTTAGAGGTGAAATTCATAAAAAAAATTCTTATTTTTTCTATCACGTACTGAGAAAGTATGTTTATATAATTAGGTAGACAGAATGAAAGAAATTTCACTGTATCAATGTCACTCAGTTATGTAAACTTCTGAGTTATGTGCCAGTATTCATAGTTATATATAATAACAGTTGACAGATTAGTCCTTTATTCAGTTATGTTGCAAGCAAACAAGTGGAAACTACCTGACTTGCAAAAATATCTGTCACCTGGTCATTGGAATCATTGATTTTCTTATAGCATACAGCTAAATTTAATTATCATTTTATTTTCCTTGCTAGGTTTTTACACACAGGACACTGTATATTAATAAGACTTGTAATGACTGGGATTTATAATTTACTTTTGCAAAATGGGAAAAATATGATTTTCATCTATCATAGACAAGATAGAAAAATATCATTCTCATATATACATATGTGTGTGTGTGTGTGTGTGAAATTTGAACATAATCTTCTGTAAATTATATAGAAAACCTTTTGTGCTCCAGTTTTAATTTTTTGATCCCCAACACAGACCATTGTACATACATATAAAATTTATCTAATTCATTTTATGCATATTTATTTCAGTCATTACAAAATTGTTTAGATTCTGAGAACTTCCCTAATCTTCAACACTATAACCTTCTTAAGCCCCATCTTCAATTTGGTTTCCATTTCTCATACCCTCCTAATGACTAAAACACTTGTGCCTTCTGTAACAAATAGACCATCATTGTCATCAACATCATCATCATCATCATCATCATCATCATCAAAATTTCCTGCATGAGTATATCCTCCCTAAATGTTTACTTTACCTTCTTATGCTAATTAAAACCTGCTTCCTCCTATAGATCCTATTTACCCAGCAGCTCTCTTGAGTGTTGGCTGTTTTCTATCACATCTCTCATTACACAGGACTTGAAAGTGGAGCAGTCTCTCTTTCATCTTCATTGCTACTATCTTGTACACTCTCTCTCTGCCCTGACTTCCTAAAACCTTGACTTTCATGGCATCGTAACATACCACCCACTACTGTACTTATGGTCATTTATAGACACTTTTGAGTAGACTTTATCCTTGAATATTTTAGCACTTTGTTAACTATTATTCTCGACAGTATTACTCCTCTTAATTTGTAATGATTTCAATAGTGCTTCCAATACTATTATTACCAATCTCTTATTTTTCTCTTTAGTGATCTTGTCCATCACTTTACCCAGCTATTGAACTTCATGTTTATATCCTTGGTTTTGTCACTACTGCAAAGTGTAAATCCTCCACAACCTTCTTATTAAAATTTTTCCTTCAGATCATCACCTCCTACGTTTCTAAGTTACTCCTTATTTTACATTTTGAGTTAATTCTCCTTGGAGTTCATTGAATTTCTTTAATGTATACATTAATGTGTATCATCAAGTTGGGAAGTTTTGGCATTATTTATTCAAATATTGTTTCTGCTTCTCTCTCTACTCTTCTTTATTGGTTTTCTAAGGTTTCTGCATGCCTTATACAACATAAATCTCCTGCCTTATGGTTATCAAGCCTAGAACTCTGAGATAGATGTGTCAGCAGAGACATGTTCTCTTTGAAGGCATTAAGAAAGGATCGATTTCATTCTGCTTTCATTCTGAAGTTCTGCTCATTGTTATCACATTTTTTTTCTGTCTCTCAGACTGTATAATTTTAATTGACTTAAATCCAGGTTTGCTGACCTTTTTTCTGCATACGAAAATCTGCTTTTGTGCTTCTGTAGTGAATATTTCATTTCAGTTATTGTACATTTTAGCTTCAGAATATCTATTTGGCTCTTTTTATAATTTATATTTCTTTACTGATATTCTCTACCTGATAAAATATCTTTTGCATACTTTGTTTAAATTTTTTTATGTGATTTCCTTTATATCATTGAACATATTTAAAATGAGTCTTTGTGTAGTAAATACAACATATGTGTTTCCTCAGAGTTTTAATTAATTGCTTTGGCTGTATGAGCCATGCCTTCCTGTTGTTTTGTATATCTCAATTTTAAACTGTTATTATATATATGGTTTATAATATATACAGTTTACATATAATGTGACAACTTTAGAAATAAGATTATAATTCTTCCAGAGAGTTTATTGTAGTTGATTTTTTTGTTGTAGTTGCTTTTCGTGTTTATTGACTTTTTTTGTATTTGTTCTATAAAATCTGTACTCTTTGTTGTGTGTGGCCAATGCTCAGTTATCTTAGTCATTAGTTAATGATAATACATTTTCTTAGATGCTTGGAATTAATAAATCTGCTATATTTTTGCTAAAGTATGTTTATGTGTGTTGGTTCATGTATTATACATTCAGCCTCACATTTTCAACTCTCATTTATCCTTTATTCTCTGCTTCCACAGACACACAAAGCGAACAAAGGTGAGAACTTTCGACATTCTTGGACTTCTCTAAACCATGTGAGGAGCTATAGGCATGATCATAGCCTTCTAGATTTTTATTGTTGCTTTTCAAATATGTCCTATGGGGTTCTCATTCTCCAACTTTTCATTTTTATCTTTTTGATTAGCCTACTGTTCGCCATTACTCTTAAAAACCATTATAGACAGAGGAGAAATAAATAATATTTTCTTATTACTTTTGAAAAATATCCCAGGGCAAAAAAAAAAAAAAACTTTTGGGGGGGAAGCAAGAACTGAGTAAGATCAAATAAAGACTGACTTATAAGTGGAGACTTCCAGGGAAATACCCAACTGGTCACAAATGACAATTCTTTTGGTTTGGGACATTAAAGGAAATTAAATATTTTTCTCAATCCTACGGTAGCCTCTAAACTTCTGAGTTTCACTGGGACTGTAAACTTAGCTATTTAAGGCCATCACAGAGCAGGGGAAAGAGGATAGAAATAGGACAAGCCAAATGCCCAAATCTCACTATTCTTACTAAGATTTAACCATTCTAACTAGTTCTAAATAATTAGTTTCAATTAACTTTCTGCTTGGAAAAAGGCCATTATTATTTTGTGAAAGTCTGGTTTGTTAGGTAGAATTTTTCTAAATTTATTTCCTACCTTGGAAATGTCTATTTCATCTTCTTTAAAGTTTACTTTTAGCAGTATTGCATCCCACTGTCTTCAGTCCTTAATTGTATTTTATGAAAAGTCAAGTGTTCATCTGGTTAGACTCCCTTGTACATGGTGAGTTATTTTATTGGCTGCTGCATTGAAATTTTCTCTTTATCCTTGTCTTTCATCTCTTTTATTTTGCCAGGAATTGTTGTGGATCTCTTTATGTTGGAGTTCATTGAGATTCTTGGATATGTAAATTAGTTTCCTCAACAATTTTGGAAATATTTGTTTTAAAAAGGTTTATCTATTTTCCATCTCTTTTAACTTGTCTGTGTCTTTTACATTTCAATCTGTTGTTTTGTATAGCCAGCCAGGAGAAACCCGGTCTCCTGGCCTCTCATTTCATCTGGCTATGCCAAAACCCTGTCAGTCTCATGAGGTGCTGGGAGTAGTCATTCTTATCCAGGCTTGACTCTACCTCTAAGAGCTGGCCTGGTCTTTCCTGTTTTATTTCTTATCCTTCTGTTTCCCACCTTCAGGGCCTTGGGGGTATGGACTGTGACCAAGCAAGACTTTCCTGGTTGTTGTAGGATGTACTAATTTTATTTTGGCCCAACAGTAACTTACATATTGATCATTGGCCATTGAGGGAGGGGGTTAAAGGGCCAAAGTCAAGGTCTATTACCGTGCCTTTTAAATAATGCCCATATGAATATGTTTCAGCCATGTGGATATCCATTTTTGGCGTATAATGGGCCAAGTTTAGTAAACTTGGCTCCCAAGTATCTTAGTAAAACCTCTTCATATATCATCCATCCCTCACATGGCAGAGGCATCCATTCCTCTGCTAAACAGGAACATCACAAATGTGGAGGATTAGGAGGCCAGCCCCAAGGGTATTGCCATCATTTTCCCAGCATTTGGATCAAAGGAGGAGAAATTTTAATCTTAACCCAGTGTACTTTTAAAACCCATTTATTTTAACCTTAGTCTGTCCTGACCACACATAAAATTTCTGTTTAAATATTTTCCTTCACGAACCTTCTATAACTTTTCTTTGCATTTAGATTTTGTCCCAAGCCATTTTTCTCCAAAGAACCAGTCTCATTTAGGACAAAATTACTTTCTTTTACCTTTAATAAGAATATATTTCCATTTCTTATATCTTTCTTTCATATCTCTTATTTTTCTACATACAGAGCTTTTTTTTATTTTTATCAGTTTTAATTACATTTAGTAGAATTTTAATTATTAGAAACCTTAGTCTCCAGTGAAAACTAAGTAGTAACCAACTGTGAACTCTATGTTACATCAGAATTTTTTAAATGGCAAACTTATGAATCCATTAGGTATAAAGCATGTTTTCCCATAAATCCAAATATCCTTAGTTTCTCTGCAACAAGTCAAAAGCACAAACTTATATCTAGTAATTAGTGCTTTAGCTTCTTATCTCATTAGATATCCAATGAATTCAACGTCAATTTATCATGCAAGCAAAACTTTAATGTTATAGGTTACCAAAGACTTTGAAAGCTATCCTTAACAATTACCCATTAAAACTTTGAGACAGACAAAATTAGCCATCATTTTGAATCATCCTTTTGTTAATAAATTGGAACAGAGATAACATGAGCTTATTTGACCTTCAGCAAATCTAGGTAGAATAAAACTCTGTTTTTGTTTTTGTTTTTTAATGTTGATAAACATTGTCTATCTCAAACTAACAAACTTAAATTAGCTTAAACATTGAATATGTTTTACCTGGATCCATGTAAGACAATTTGTTCCCTATGGTTAATTTTTACCTGGAAAGTTGGTGGGGAAATCTGATGTAGGTGGTCTTCGCTCCTCAACATCTAGGGTGGGAGGAGGACCTGATGGTGCCTGAGCCATTAAAGAGACAGCTATGCAGGTGCAGAACAGGAGGGAGGGAAGGAAAGGCAGAAGAGATGAAGTGCCAGCAGAAGGGAGAGAAAGAGAATTCCCAGTTTTAAATCTTGTCAGCTCAGACAGAGGAGCAGATTCCAGGTTTCTTTTATTTTGTTTTCCACCAGTGGAATTAGGAAGTCCTTGTCAGTCCAGAGAAGATAAGGAATTTCCCTGAAACAAAAGGAATTTTGGCAGCTGCTTGGGAATATTCCTTAAAGTCCCCATTCTGAGGTAGAATAACCAGAGACAGTTGGCTCTAATTGTCAGTCATTGACCCAGGAAATGAACAAGAGACAAGTCCCCATACACAGTCATACGGCGACTCCAACCTGCCATCTAGCACCCAGTGCCCAACATCTTAGAGCTGCAGCTTCGTTCCTCATCCCTTGTGGAATTATTAGTGCAACTCTGGGAGATGATCAGGCTCCCCTTCTCCCTCTTATGGACATGTCTGCCAAAACGAACCCGGGTTCTTACCAGTCTGACAGGCACTCCCTTATCTGGTTCCTGGGCTTCATGGGCTCCATTGGCACACATGGGGTCCTTGCCTCAGCACTCCAGGAGGGCTAGTCTCCTGCAGATCAAGCAGTCCGCTGGCAACAGGCTAGGCTGCCTCTCCCAGTACCTCGAGGTTCGCATCCCTGGTGGCAAAGGAGGTGGAAACACACCGTCTCTGAATCCTGGACAAGCCCCCAAGCAATGTAGCAAGATTTGCACATAGTCATGACACTGAGGCTTTTCTTTCCAGGACTGCTCTGTTGGGTTCCTACCCAAAGAACTGAGCCCCCAAATGCCTCACGGTGTAGTTTTTTTTTTTTTATATACGTTTTACTTCTTTGTCTCCCATATATGGTAACACACAAACATGTAGTCTGATTAAGTGGTCTCACGTTACAAAGTCATGAGGGATGTTGTCACTTAGGCATATAGCCAGGTTGCCTTGAGGTTTTTGTTGGTTTGTTTTTTTTTTCTTTCCTTAGGGAGGGGACCCTACCATAATGTGACAACATCCCTCATGACTTTGTAACATGAGACCACTTGTGTGTATTACCATATATGGGAGGCAATGAAGTAGAAAATATATGAAAAACTACACCACATGGCATTCGGGGCTCAGTTCTTTGGGTACAAATCCAACAGAGCGGTGCCGGTGGGAATAAAGTTGCTTCCTGGAAAGAAAAGCCTCGATGTCACGATTCTCTGGGTGAGAATCCTGCTACATTATTTGGGGCTCGTGTCCAGGATTCGGAGATGGTGCGTTTCAACCTCTTTTGCCTCTGGGGATACGAAACTTGAACCTTGGAGTGCCGGGAAAGGCAGTCTCACCTGGCGCCAGTGGACCCCTTGATGAGCAGACTAGCCCTCCCAGTGTGCCGGCGAGGACCCTGTGCGCGCCAATGGAACACGTGAGGCCTATGTACAGCTCAGGGAGCACCACCCATCAGACTAGTAAGAACCTGGATTCATTTTGCCAGACCCGCCCCTAAGGGGAAGAAGGGGAGCCTGATCACTTCCCAGAATTGCCCTCGTAGTTCCACAAGGGAGGAGGAGCAAAGCCACAACTCTAAAGTGCTGAATGTAGGGCAATGGGTTGGAGTTGCTGTGTGTCTGTGTGTGGGGACTTGTCTCTCATTCATTTCCTGGGTCAATGACTATGACAATTAGAGCCAACTGTCTCTAGTTACTCTACCTCAGAATGTGAACATTAAGGAATATTCCCAAGCAGCTGCCAAAACTCACTTTGGGGGGAATTCCGTCTTCTCCGAACTGACATTGACTGCCTAATTCCACTGGTGGAAAACAAAACAAAACAAAAGAAACCTGGAATCTGCTCCTCTGTCTGAGCTGACAAGATTTAAAACTGGGAATTCTCTTTCTCTGCCTTCTGCTGGCACCTTGTCTCTTCTGCCTTCCCTTCCCCCCCGCCCCTCCTGTTTCTGCACCACCTGGCTCCTCAATGCCTCAGGCACCGTCAGCTCCTCCTCCCACTTGAGATGATGTCGAGGAGTGAAGACCACTGATTTCAGATTTCCCCACCAACGTTTTGGCTTTACCAAAAGTGAGGGAATCCACACAAGTCCGGAATATGATAGAACACAAGCATATCCTCGACCCCAGGTGAGAAGTTTCATGGGCCCAGTCCTTGTGGGCCCCCTTTCAGGGGTTTTGCAGAGCACCATAGGGTGAGAGGGTTTATCTTATTTTGAAGAATGTCACTCAGCTGCAGTTAGTCCTTGAGGATTAAGATTTTAAAAGTTAAGCATAATCATAGTACGATTAAGAAGGAGCTGAGATTGTATAATGCAGACAGCCAGGGATATCTCCCCCTTTTTGTTTTTTAATATGTTTTTTAGCATAATATATGCTCATTGTATAATTGTTTGGCCTTGTGAATTATAAGGAATGGGTAATTCCAACCAAGACTTAAGTAAAACAACTTAAAAGGACGTGTTGTTTTGTTGTTTTACCCTTTATGTTAAAATTATATTTATTTATTTACTTGTTTATATATTTATTATCACTAATAAAAATGTATTTCTTCTGTGGTTATCATAGGATGTATTAATTTTATTTTTGTTCAGTGGTAACTTACATATTGATCACTGGCATTTGAGGAAGGGGGCTAAAGGGCTAAAGTTACGGTCTATTCCCCTGTCTTTTTCAGTAATGTCCATATAAATATGTTTTAGCCATGTGGATACCCATTTGAGGCATGTAATGGGCTAAGTTTAGTAAAATGGCTCCCATGTATCTTAGTAAAAGCCCTTTATATATTATCCATCTTTCATATGGCATAGGCATCCATTCCTCTGCTAAACAGGAACAACACAAATGTGGAGGATTTGGAGGCGGGCACCAAGGGTATTGCCATCATTTCCCCAGTCTTTGGATTAAAGGAGGAGGAATCTTAATCTTAAGTTTGTATACTTTTAAAATCCATTTATTTTAACTTTATTTCCTCTTGACTACATGTAAAATTTCTTTTTAAAGAGTTTTCTTCATGAACCTTCTATAACTTTTGTTTGCATTTAGATTTTATCCCAAGCCATTTCTTTCTAAGTAACCAGCCTTATTTAGGACAAAATTACTTTTTTTTTACCTTTAATAAAAATGTTTCCATTTCTTATATCTTTCTATCTCCTATTTTTCTACATATAGAGTTGCTTTTCTTATTTTTATCAGTTTTAACTGCATGTAGCAAAATTTTTAATTCTTAGAAACTGTAGTCTCCAGTGAAAACTAAGTAGTTACCAATTGTCAACTGTCTGTTACATTAGGAAATTTTGTAGGTGGTAGACTTATGAATGCAGTAAGCATAAAGCATGTTTTCTAACAGTTCTAAATATCCTTAATTTTTTTTAAACAAGTCAAAAGCATAGACCCATATCTAGTAATTAATGCTTTAGCTTTTTATCTCTTTAGCTATCCAATGAATTTAATTTTAATTTATCATGCAAGCAAAACTTTAACCTTTTAGGTTACCAAAGACTTTGAAAGCTATCTTAACAATTACCCATGAAAACTCTGAGGCAAACAAAGGGTTTTTTTTTTTAATGTTTTATTTACTTTTAAGACAGAGAGAGACAGAGCATGAGTGAGGATGGAGCAGAGAGAGAGGGAGACACAGAATATGAAGCAGGCTCTAGGCTCTGAGCTGTGAGCACAGAGCCCATGGGGCTCGGGACTCAGGAACTGTGAGATCAGGACCTGAGCCAAGGTTGGAGGCTTAACCAACTGGGCCACCCAGGCGCCCCGAGGCAAACAAAGTTAACCATACTTTAAGTCATCATTTTGTTAACAGATTGGAACAGAGATAATGTGAGTTTACTTAACCTTTAGTAAATCTTAGTAGAATAAAGTTTTATACTTAATGTTGATAACTTTAAAGACAGATCCAACAAACTTAAATTAGTTTAAATATTAAATATGTTTTATTTACCATTTAAATCCTGGGAAGTTTGTTATAACCTTAGGAAGTTATTATAAAGCATATTCTAAACAGGATTACACATCATTATAAATCTTAAAATTTTATTTATTTAACCAACGTGGCAATAAAAGATCCTAAAGGTGAATCAATGTATAGCATTATATAGTTGTTAGCAAAACCTAGTTCCTTTAACATTGAGAAGTTTTACCTAAGCAATCAAAAACCTGATAAAGATGAAACCTAAAGCTTTGGGGTTTTGGCAAAGGGAAAGAAAAAAAAACAGAAACAAAACAACAAAAAAACACCTTTGTTTACATTGTCTTATCAAGAGCAGAACAGTCCAAGAAAGCTTTTCTTTTTGAGCAGAGAGAAAAGTGGAATTTTAACCTTATATCAGTATACTTTTAAAATTCCATTCATCTCAACCTTAGTAAAATAAAGTTTTATAATTTAAAAGACATGCCTATCTTAATAATATTTTATCTGTGTTTTCTTAAAAGTTTACCATTGTTATTTTTTTCCCCGCGGAACCAGTGAGGAAATTTAAAGCTTAAGGAGGCATTTTGGGTTTTTTTTGTGTTTTTTTTTTGTGTGTTTTTTTTTGTTTTTTTGGTTTTTTTTTTTTTTTTTTTTTTTTTTGTCTTTTGACAGCATACATCCTCACCTGGCAGAAGAGGTGAGGTGTCCCTGCCAAGAGGCCTGAAGGCAGACAAAGGCACAGAGGGCAAAGAGTTTACATGGTCCTAAAGTCTGTCAGTTCAGATAGATGAGCAGATACAGATTTGTGTTTTGTTTTGTATTATATGTTTTGTTTTGTTTTTGTTTTCCATTAGTGGAATTAGGCAGTCTATGTTGGGCCAGAGAAGACAGGGAAGTTCCCCAAAACAAAAGGAGTTTTGGCAGCTGCTTGGGAATATTCCTTAAAATCTCTATCCCATGGTAGAGTAGCCAGAGACAATTGGCTCTAATCATCATTTGTGGGTGGCTGCGGAGGCCATTCTGATATTTTCCTTAGGTGCTATAGCCTTGATTCCCTCAGAAGAAGACTCATCCTCAAAACTATTGGAAGTAAAATCCGACTCATCTCCTTCTTCTTGATGAGTTTTTAATTTAAAAATTTTTTTTTCAACGTTTATTTATTTTTGGGACAGAGAGAGACAGAGCATGAACGGGGGAGGGGCAGAGAGAGAGGGAGACACAGAATCGGAAACAGGCTCCAGGCTCTGAGCCATCAGCCCAGAGCCCGAAGCGGGGCTCGAACTCACGGACCGCGAGATCGTGACCTGGCTGAAGTCGGACGCTTAACCGACTGCGCCACCCAGGCGCCCCATGATGAGTTTTTAATTTAGATGAACCTATATCTTGTTCTGAGTCAGACTGTAAAGGCTGTAAAGCCATCTCGATTAAAGAGCATAAAGACCAAACTTTTAAAGAAATGGTATCTCCATTTTGATGAGCGCCTCTAAGCGCTTTCATACTCAATCTCCATTGTTTAAAGTTTAAAAGATTTTTTTTCTGGAAGGGGTAAACCAAAAGCAATGTTTTTTAACTAAGTACCAGAGCTCATCAAACGTTCCCCTTTTCACTTTTACTCCTGAACTTAATAAAGTACGAAGTAATTTAGAGTAAACTTCATGATCATGAGATTGGGAATTTCCCATACATCACCATCCCAAAGCCGGGACTTATGTGTCCTACTGCTCCCTTTTGGTCCTCTGCGACTGTAAACCCAAAGTAGTCTTGAAGACTGCAGCGCCGCACCCTGCCTACTACGCAAATGTTGCAGGGAGTATGTATGCCCAGAGTCTCAAAAGATGAGTCTGCGAACAAAATGCAGTTAAGTGAAGGTCCTCATACTTGAGTCGGAATGAGGCCCCAACTTCAGAATGAAGCTTATTTTTATTAGGATAATTGCTAAGGACTACGTGCATAAAGTCAGATAAGCAAGTGTGTTAACCGATCTAATGGTTTGGCTTTTCAAGGCTGAATTTCAAGTTAATTGGATTCTATAACACTAGGAAGGGTCAGATGTGAATGAAGGAGGATCCAGCCCTGGACAATGTTAATGGCTCTAGGCGTTCCTTAGGAGCCTTAGCCATGTTCGGCTGTGTAAACATGTCCTAAGACCTTGCACCTTCTCCAGCCCTTCCCTTTTGAAGTCTTTTCCTTTGATGCTTCTCTCTTGCATCTTCCATATTTTTCCTTATATGGAAAATTGGTTTGCACCTTCACAACTCTTTTTGATAATTACTGACATGTATTTGTGGCCTAGTGTATAACCAGTTTTTTCTAAATATTCCATCCATGCTTCCAAAATCATACATATTCTCTAATTGCTGGACCTAGCATTCTATACAAACTCATTAACTTAAGATTTTAATAGAGTTCTTCAAATCTTCCTTATAATTACTAATACTTATTTTTTTTAATGTTTATTTGTTTTTGAGAGAGAGACAGAGCATGAGTGGGGGAGGGGCAGAGAGAAAGGGAGACACAGAATCCAAAGCAGGCTCCAGGCTCCAAGCTGTCAGCACAGAACTCAATGTGGGACTCGAACCCACAAACCGTGAGATCATGACCTGAGCTGAAGTCAGACGATTAACTGACTGAGCCACCCAGGCGCCCCAATACTTATTGTTTTTTAATCAATCAGTTACTGAGAGATATGCTAAAAGTTCCCACTTAGTGAATTTGCCAATTTAGTGAATTTTTGGTATATGTATATTTTGAGCCTTCAGAATTATATACACAGTAGCTAGATATGCTATCCATACACCCTGAATCCCTACTTTAAATCATTTAAAAACTGAAGTCATTTAAAAAAATAATATGTTCATAGCTATTTATTTTTAACCCTCCGGTGTACTTATGGTTTAGATCATATGGCTCTATTTTGAATTCTTCCTAGTAATCACTAACTATGCAGTTGTTTCTGTCATCTTATTTCTGCTTCTTATTTATCATGACTTTTTTTTTTCTATGCTTCTCGTGTATTATTCTCTTTTTCTGTTTTCTATTGGATTGGCTGAGTTTCCATTGGATGGACCAAGCATTGTTTTCTACCTCTCTAGTGGTTTGGAAGTAATATATCCTATTTCAATTTGTCAAGTTCTGCTGTGGCATTTTAACATGCTCTCCAAAGTTGCTGAGTCAGGTATGATGCCATGAGTAAATACTTGTTCATGGACTGCTCTACCCATAAACCAGTGTTTCCCTAGGGCAACATTTAAGATCTCAACACAATTTAATGGACATCACTACAAAGATTTAAACGCAGTTGTATTGAGTTGGAGGTGGGAGGGTTGTGGTAGAGCAGGGAGCTAATATTTATTGAACAGCTTTAATATTCTAAGCACTTTATATGATTTTTTAATTGATCTCCACAAATACCATACCCGGTATTCATTCTTATATCCTCATTTGAAATGGGAAAAATGAGAGTCAGAAAGGTTAAGTAATCTTTCCCTTATGGCATAGCTAGTGATTCCTAGAGTGAGTATATAAATCTAGGTCTCTGACTATAAATTTCAGGGGCTTTCCACTATTTCACATTTCTTCAAAAGTAGATACATAAGCAGTAGCCACATGTGGCCTCTCACTCTGAACAGTTAAACTTATGAGGTTTGAGTCATGTTCTATAACAAGAGAAATCCAACCGTAGCAAAGTGAGGTTTTTTTTTTTTGTTGTCGCTGTTTGTTTGTTTTGTTTTTGCTTCAAAACTGCCACTGCCACACAGCTGCAGATAATCCATCCTCCATTGATTTTTGCAGACAAGGAAAAATTACACTTGTTCTACCCTTACCAGCTATGCGTTGAACTCGTGCTTTCTTAGAGAGACAGAAAGATGGTCTCCAGTGATCACATATACAGATATAAGAAGTGTATACACAAATAGTGTGCTAAAGTCCTTGAATACTCACATATACCTATTTCTTCATCTATGTCCTGCCTTCTTCTCAAAAGTTCATCTTGAGTCATTTAACTAACATCCTTGCCTAGCAGACCACTGCTAGGGTCTGAGGGTGGGTGAGAATGGAGACTGGTTGCTCAATGGGTAGAGGTTTTCTTTCAGAGGGATGAAAAAAATTTAGAACTAGATATAGGAGGTGGTTGCACCGCATTTTGAAAGTAAGTAAATTTGGCAGTAAAGTTCTTGTCACAATTTACAGTGAAAAAATGAAAATACTAAATCACTTCTATATTATTGTTATTGCCTCTATGTAAAATATGCATAAGATGGACTAGGCCTAAGAAGGGGATTTGCAAAACTGTAAGTAGTTGTATTATGGATGGGATCATGGCAGTCTTAAAAAAAATAAAAAGCAACTCAAAATGTTCTCTTAATGTTGGCGGTATATCACATGTTTAGTAATTAATAATAATAAATAATGGATACAAACTTCCTAAATTTGATGAAAACATTAATCTAGGCATCCAAAACACTCAACAAACTTCAAGTGGGATATACTCAAACAAGCACATAATAATCAAACTGTTGCAAATCAAAGACGATACAATCTGGAAAGTGGCAATATAGAAGTGGCTTATCATGTACAAGGGTACCCACGGTAAGATTGTCAGCTGTTTCCTCATCAGAAACCATGGATACCAGAAGGCAGTGGAATGAAATATTCAAAGAATGGAAATAAAGAGTTGAACAAGAATTCTACATCCAGGAAAAATATTCTTTAAAGGACGTATGGAAAAATTCAGCCATCCCCAGAAAAATAAAAACTGAAAAAATTTACTGGTAGTAAATCTGCCATGGGAGAAAGAGCAAAGGGAGTCAATCAATCTGAAATGAAAAAGGGTAGATGGTAAAATGAATCCACATGAATAGATGAATAACATCAAAAGAGGTAACTTTAACAAAATACAACAAAAATATTAACATACACACATTTTTGTCTTTAACATGTTTTCCACCGTCTGATTCAAAAGACATTGGCACAAAGAAATAATGATAAATCTGTGTGAAAGGGCACGGGGTATAAAGATATAATTTGTGTGGCAATAACATATAAAAGGAGGGGGAGAAGGTAGAACTATATAGGAGCAATGCTGATGTTGAACATTAAAATCGGGCTGCTAGTAATCTAAATCAAATCGTTATAAGTTTAGATATAAATTGTAACCCCCATAGAAACCACTAAGAAAATAACTAAAAAATATAATAAAATAAATGGTAAGAAAATTGAAGTGTTACTTTAGAAAAAAATACATTTAAATAGAAACAAAGCAGTGATTGAGGAATAGAGCAACAACAGATCATAAGACATATAGAGAAGAAAGCAAAAATCCTAAAAGAGAACACAGACAGTAAGGTCTCTGACACTGGATGAAGCAACATCTTTCTAGACATGTCTCTTGAGGGAAGGGAAATAAAAGCAAAAATAAACAATTGGGACTACATAAAAATAAAAAGCTTCTGCACAGCAAAGGAAACAATAACAAAAAAAAAAAAAAAAAGAAAAGAAACCCTCTTACACTGTTGGTAGGGATGCAAACTGATGCAGCCATTCCGGAAAACAGTATGGAGGTTCCTCAAAAAATTAAAAAGAGAACTGCACTATGATCCAGCGATTGCACTATTAGGTATTTACCCAAAGGATACAAAAATACTGATTCGAAGGGGCATATGCGCCCAATGTTTATAGCAGAACTATAAACAATAGCCAAAGTATGGAAAGAGCCCAAATGTCCATCAATGGATGAATGGATAAAAAAGATGTGGTGTGTGTGTGTGTGTGTGTGTGTGTGTGTGTGTGCGTGCGCACAGTGGATTATTACTCGGCAGTCAAAAAGAATGAAATCTTGCCATTTGCAACTACATGGAAGGAACTAGAGGGTATTATGCTAAGCGACATTAATCAGTCAGAGAAAGACAAATATCATATGACTTCACTCATATGAGAACTTTAAGACACAGAACAGATGAACATAAATGAAGGGATGAAAAAATAGTATAAAAACAGGGAGGGCGACAAAACACAAGAGACTCTTAAATAGGGAGAACAAACAGAGGGTTACTGCAGGGGTTGTGGGAAGGGGAATGGATAAAATGGGTAAGGGGCATTAAGGAATCTACTCCTGAAATCATTGTTGCACTATATGCTAACTAATTTGGATGTGAATTAAAAAAAGAAGAAGAAGAAGAAAAAGAAAGGAAAAAATAAAAAAAAATAAGGGGGAAAAAAGTTAAATATAGAATTACTAGGAATTGCACTACTGGGTATTTACCCAAACATACAAAAACGTGAATTCAAAGGGATACATGCACCGCATTGTTTATAGCAGCATTATTTACAATAACCAAATTATGGAAGCAGCCTGTGCTCTTTGATATATGCATAAAGAAGATGTGCTATATATATACACAATGTAATATTATTCAGCCATAAGAAAAGAAAGAAATCTTGCCATTTGTCATGACAAGGATGGAGCCAGTGTGTAAAATGCTAAGTGAAATATGTCAGTCAGTGAATGAGAAATACCATATGAATTCACTCATGTGGAATTTAAGAAGCAAAGCAAATGAACAAGGGGAAATGGGAAAGAGAGAGAGATAAAGAAAGAGAGAGAGAGAGAGAGAAGCCAAGAAACACATTCTTAGCTATTGAGAAAAAAAACTGATGGTTACAGGAGGGCAGGTGGATGGGAGGATGGGTGTAATAGGTGATGGGGATTAAGGAGTGCTATGTTGTAATGAGCACTGGGTGATGTATGGAGTTGTTGAATCACTCACTGTATTGTACACCTGAAACTAACATAACACTGCATGCTAACTAACCAGAATTAAAATAAAAACTTAAAAACGAAGAAAAGTGACAAAGAAAAAAATTAGGTGCTCTGAAGGGGTAGTAGTCTCATCAAATATTAAAACAAATTGCAAAGCTCTAATAACAAATCAGTATGATACTGACTTGAGGATTGTTAGATCAATTGAAAACAATAAAGCTATGATATGTGATGAGATTACTTCATTAATCAGAAACCAAAACAGCTTTTCAAATATATGGTGCTAGTGAGATTTTGTCAATATTTCAAAAAATAAGTCTGAAGCAATTCACTTATTGTGCCCATAAAGAAATTCCAGGAAGATTCAATAGTTTGGTAGATCAAGTGATAAGAAGTTAGAAAAATGTAGGTATTTCTCTAATTTCTTTATGGACACTTTCTAGAAATAAAAGAAATAGGGAAAAAAAGCACAAGGGAAAAGAATAGTTTAAATAAAAAATAACATAAAACATGTTTTATGTCTTTTTAATATAAATCAGAAAGAGTCAAAATGAAAAATAAGCTGATTCTTTGCTATCTTCAAGAAACACACTCAAAGACACAAGACGTTTTAAAAGAAAAAAAGTGAAAAATACATATGCCATGGGAACGGTCAGTGGAATTGAACTGGAGTGGCTGTGCTAATATGACAGAAAATAGACTTTAAAGCAAAAATTGTCACTAAAAACAAGGAAGGGAATTTTATAATGATAAAAGTGGCCAATCCATTGGTGAGATATAACCTTTACGATCTTATATGCACTATACAACAGACCTCTAAATATGTGAAGCAAAAACTGACAGAAGTGATAAGAGTTACAGACAACTCAACAGTAATAGTTGGAGACTTTATTACCTAACTTTCTTTTTTTTTTTTTAATTTTTTGTTTCAACGTTTATTTATTTTGGGGACAAAGAGAGACAGAGCATGAACGGGGCAGGGGCAGAGAGAGAGGGAGGCACAGAATCGGAAACAGGCTCCAGGCTCTGAGCCATCAGCCCAGAGCCTGACGCGGGGCTCGAACTCACGGACCGCGAGATCGTGACCTGGTTGAAGTCGGACGCTCAACCGACTGCGCCACCCAGGCGCCCCTATTACCTAACTTTCAATAATGAATAGAACAACAAGACAGAAGATCAACAAATATATAAAAGATTTGAACAACATTAGGAACAAACTGGACCCAACAGATATCAATAGAACACTCTACCCAACAAATAGCTGAGTACACATTAATTTCAAGTGGACATAAAACATTCTCCAGGATAGATCATGTACTGGCTCATAAAAGGGGTATTCTTTAATTTAAAATGGTCAAAATTATACCAAGTATGTTCTCCAACCTAAATGAATGAAATTAGAAATAAATAATACAAGGAAATTTGGGAAATTCACAAATATGTGGAAATCAAAACATAATCCTAAAGGGACAACAGGGAAAAAAGAAACCAGAAGGGAAATCAGAAAATACTTTGAGATCAATGAAAACATAATCACAACCTATCAAAGCTGAAGTGATGCAGTCAAAGCAGTGTTTAGAAGAAATCTATAGCTGCAATCATATATAATAAAAAAGACCTTAAATCAATAACTTAAACTTTCACCTTAAGAAACTAGAAAAAGAGGACTAAACTAAATGCAAAGCAAGCAAGAAGAAAGAACGAAAAATTATTAGAGTGGAGACAAATAGGGAATTAAAAAATCAGCAGAAAAATTATCATAACCAATAACTATTCCTTTGAAGAGATCAGCAAAATTGACAAATCATTAACTAATCTGGCCAAAAAGAAAAAAAAAAGAAAAAAAATAGAGTAGACTTAAATACTTAAAATCAGTAATGAAAGATGGGACACTACTACCAACCTTACAAAAATAGAAAGTATTGTAAGAGAATACTAGGAAAAGTTGTATGTCAAAAATGAGATAACCTAAACAAAACGGGTAAATTCCTAAAGAGCCCCGAAGCATCAAAAGTGGCTAGGAAGAATAAATTGGTAACCCACATGAAACAAGGAAATAGCTCTTATTAGAAAGTTTTCAAAGTCCAGGATCCGATGGCTTCACTGATGAATTCTATCAAACATTTGAAGAAGAATAAACACCAACCCTTCACACTATTTCAGTATATGAGACCGATATTACCATGATACCAAAACAGACAAAACCATCAGAAGAAAAGGAAGCTATTGACCAATATCTCATGACAGAAATCCTCAAGAAAATACTAGCAGTCTGAATCTACCAAGTGTAGAAATGTTTATAATACCATGATCAATTGGGACTTATTCCAAGAATCCAAAGTTGCCTCAACATAACAAAATCTATCATGTTATTACACCATATCAATAAAGTAAATAACAAAAACACAGGATCATCTCAATAGACGCAGAAAAAGCATTTCACAATGCCATCTCATGACAACAGAAAAGCACACTGAAAACAACTAAAATATAGAAGCAACTTCATCAGCCTGAATAAACGGCATCTAAGAAAAACCCAAAGCTAATACCATACTTCGTGGTGATAGACTAAATAGCTTTTCACCTAAGATCAGGAAAAAAGACAATGTCTATTGTCACCACTCCTATTCAATATGGTACTGAAGGTTCTAGGCAGGAGAATTAGAAAAGAGAAATAAACAAAAGGCATCCATATTGGAAAGAAATATTTTTTGTTCGCAGATGATATGATCTTGTATGTGGTGAATCCAAAAGGATCATACAAAAGAAAGGAAAAAAAAAGCCAATGCACAAGTTTGGTAAGGTTATAGGATACAAGATCAGTAAAGGCAATTCATGTGTACTTCTATACACTAGTACTGAACATGGACTTAAGAAGACAATTCCATATTTGCAGTGGCATCTAAAAGCACAAAATACCTAGGACTATATTTAATAATAGAGGTAAAAAGATTTGTACACTGAAAGCTACAAAACATCATTGAAGGAAATTAGCCTTATCTATGTGAAAAGATATTCTCTGCCAGGAGACAGAAGACTTCATATTATTAAGATGGCAATACTCCCCAAATGTATCTACAGATTAAATGCAAACACTGACAAAATCCCAGTTGGCTTTTCTGCTGATATTGAAAAACTAATGTTAAAATTCATATGGAAATTTAAGAAAACCAGAATTGTCAAAACAGCCTAAAAATAAAAGAACAAAGTTAGAGGACTCACCCTTCCTATTTTCAAAATCTACTACAAAGCTACAGTAATGAAGACAGCGTGGCACTGGCAGAAAGACAGGTATATGGACCGATGGAATAGAACTGAGAGTCCAGGAATAAATTGACAATAAATTTGTGTTCAATTGATTTTCAGTGAGGTGCCAGGATAATTCAATGGAGCCATAATAGTATTTTCAACAAACGGTGCATAGACAACTGGGTACCACATGCAAAAGGAATGAAATTGGGTCCCTACATAACACTATATATGAAAATTAATGTATAATATGGATCAGACCTAAATATAAGCATCAAATCTATAAAGCTCTTAGGAGACTGCTTGGGTGTAACTCTATGAATTTATCTAGGCAATGCTTTCTTGGAATGACACTAAGAGCAGTAGCAACCAGAAAAATGTAAGTTGGACTTCACCTAAATAAAAAACATTTGTGATTTCACAAGAAAATGAAAAGACAAGCCCTAGACATGAGAAAATTTGTGAAGTCATATACCTGATAAGAATTTTTCACTCAGAATATATAAACAACTCTAACAACACCTAAAACATAAATCATTCAATTAAAAAGTGTGAAAAGGATTTGAATAGATATCCCCCCCAAAAGATATGTAAATGACCAATAATCACATGATAAAAATGATCAACCTCATTAGTCATTAAAAACTGCAAATCAAAACCGCAGTGAGATACTCCTTCACACACACTAGGATGGTTATAATAAAATCAACAGAAAATAACAAGTGCTGGAAAGCATGTGGAGAAGTCAAAACCCTCATACACTGCTGGTGAGAATGTAAAACGGTGCAGCCACCTTGAAAAACGGTTTGATATTTCCTCAAAAATTACATGTAGATTTACCATGTGACCCAGTTATTCCACTTGTAGGTGTATACCCAAGAAAATTGAAAACAAGGTTCAAACACGTATTTCTATAGCAGCATTATCTGTAATATCCCCAAAGTGGAAACTATCCAAATGCCCATCAATGGATAAATACATTGCGGTACACTCCACGTGATGAAGTGTTATTTATTCATCGATAAAAAGGAAGTACTGATACATGCTACAACATAGATGGACATTGAAAAAATTATGCTAAGTAAGCGTAAGAATCCACTCAGAAAAGGCCACATATTGTATTATTCCACTTATATGAACTGTCCAGAATGGGCAAATCCATAGAGACAGAAGACAGATTATTGGTTGCCAGGTGCTAGGGGGAGGGAGGATGGGGACTGACTGCTAATTAGTATGGAGTTTCTTTCTGGACTGATGAAAATGTTCTGGAATTAGATAGTGGTGATTGTTGAACATCCTTGTGACTAGACTAAAAACTACTGAATTGTACATTTAAAAAAATTTATGTTTATTTTTTTTGAGAGAGGGAGAGACAGAGTGTGAGCAGGGGAGGGGCAGAGAGAGAGGGAGACACAGAATCAGAAGCAGGCTCCAGGCTCTGAGCTGTCAGCAGAGAGCCGGATGCGGGACTCGAACTCACAAACCGCGAGATCATAACCTGAGCCGAAGTCGGATGCTCAGCCTACTAAGCCACCCTGAAATGTACATTTTAAAAGGGGAATCTCTTTGTTATGTGAATTATATCTCAACTAAAAATGAGCATCATTTTGCTACTTGAAATCCTCAAGAATTCCCCCACCTCTAGCTGACCCCAACAGAATGTGTCCTTCCTTCCTCTGTACTCCTTCTTTACCTGATAACACTTCTTATCCTTATCACTTTGAATTGCACTCCTATAACGTTTGGCTCACTTCACCCCATCCATCACTTAACATCCAAATAATGATGCTCAGCGTTATCTGAGATTCTCCTCTCCAGTAGTAGGTGATCAAAAATCAGTTGTACAATTCCTTGTGTTCATATGCCCTCCATAACATATATTGCATTGTATTCAATGAACATTAGTTGAGTGGAGGATGAGTGGGAAAGGTAATAAACTTAATTCAATGTTTTGTTGTTATTTTCTTCCAGTGGACACTCCAAGTGCCCAATCTCTGAGCAACATGAGATACTGCCTCTAGTATCAATGCACCTTTGTACTAGAGGATTCTTATGTTGGTAATGAGCAAAGTATTCAGAGTTCAGAGGCAGATACTATAGTAAAGCGCATCTGGTTTGTAGACTCATAGACATGGCTTAGAATCCCAGCTCTGCTGCTGACTAGCTCCCTGCCTTCCCTATCCCTCATCCCATTTGAGCCTCAGTTTTTTTTCTGCAATCTGTAAATTGAGCATGAAAATGCACACCTGAGTATATGAACTCAGTGGAAAGAAGACACATCAATTAGCCAGCATAACAAAATGAAAATAAATAAGTTAAATAAATGAAAAATATCATGTGACATTAATTTGGTCTTAGATTCAGTATAAAAAAAAAGTAAAATCTGGAATTCAGAGTCATATGAATCAGGCAGCATTGGCATCTGGGGAAGGCACTGTAGGAAAAGGAACTTGCCCTTTACCACTGAAATCTGAAATCTAAATTTATAATGTGACCACAAACACACCAGGGAATACTTTCTAAAAACAAATTCCTGCCAGTCATAATGACAGGGTGATCCTATGAAAATGAACTAGAAACCCCACAAGCCCAAAAGACACTTTGAAAAGCAATTGATGTACCGAGAGGTTTAATTGCCCTTTTAGTTTGTTGATAGTTTTTAATAGCACCAAATGATCTTTAAAGAAGTTAAACATAGGGAAAAAAACTGGGAGTGGGATCAGCTCTGATACTAGAAGCTGATGAAAAACCATTGATATGTAGAATTAAAAGAAACATACAAGCAAGGCTTAATGTCTTTTTAGGAGGGAGTACCGGGAGGTATGCAGAAAGTCTGGGGATAAGCAAAGGTAGTGTATTAGTATCCCAGGGTTGTCTTAACAAATCGCTACCCTAATTCAATATGACCTCATCTTAACCTAAGTAGGTACATCTGCAAAGGCCCTATTTCAAAATAATTTCACATCCTGAGGCTCCACATGGACATGCATTTTGGGGGGACACTATGCAATGCACTACAGGTGGGGAACAAAAATGGGGAGAGTGGGGCTATCTCAATTTACCTATAGACCAAAGCTCTTGGTGTCCCCAAGATTCTAGAATGAGATAGAAGAATGGCTTGTGAACACTCAGGGAAAGATGTGGTGATCACCAAGAGTCAGTATATAGTTCTGCCACATTTCCTTTTATGAGTAGACATTAGCATTATGTGTGCAAAGGCTATGGGGCCTTCAGCTGACAGGAAGTCTAGTAGGAAACGTCAGAGGGATGTAACAGCTCTCAGAAATAACAGATACTGAACCTACTTTAAAAGAAATGTGTTGTCCCATCAGACCACACTTGGAGCACTATACTGACTCTGATGAGTGGGACACTTAATAGGAACAGAGACAGGTTAGGGTCTGCTTAGGAGGGAGAGGACTCAGAGTAAGGACTGTTGAGTTTACTTCCCTATGGCCCTCTAAAATTAAGATGTAACCCATCCCAAGGAGAGGAAAAACTCAGCAACTTACTGGCAAAACTGCTAGAATGCAGACATACCTGATAGCAAATGAATCACACTGACATTTCTCTAATTATCTTGCATTAATTTCTTCAACTTTTACCTAGGGAGCAGCTGAGTTGTCATACTTCTGTGACAAGTGATAGAGACAAATACTTCTGTAATAAGATACCCAAGTCAAGGCAATAAGATAGGCCAAGCTCCCTTTCTCATTATGGCTTTGTCAACATATTGCAAAATGCCTTGCTGAATAAATAATGCTTTCACCTTCTTCTGCGGTTGTGTGGGGACAATATCTTACATTCTTCATTGTCATGAATTGCAGTGACAGACTTTCAAAACTGCTTCATATCTTAATTTTTTAATATTTCTTTATTTTTGAGAGATAGGGAGAGACAGAGTATGAGCGGGGGAGGGACAGAGAGAGAGGGAGACACAGAATCAGAAGCAGGCTCCAGGCTCTGAGCTGTCAGCCCAGAGCCCAATGCAGGGCTCGAACCCATGAACTGCGAGACAATGACCTGAGCTGAAGTCGGAGGCTTAACCGACTGAGCCACTCAGGCACCCCAAGACTACTTCATATCTTACTGAGGTGTGTCTCATGCAGCCCCAGCAGAGGGAGACAAAAGGGCTTGGGGATTTTCCTGGATAAAAATGGGGATGAGGTGATCTCTGTCCCACTATTGAGAGAGGATTTGCACAAGAAGGGCAGATACCTCTGTGACTCCCTGAATGGGTCTGCTATGACCTCCCTAGAAATATATTCCCACGACCTATTCCTTGGTACTTAGAGAAGGACTCCAAATCTTCTCACTTTCATCCCTGAGCAGGCTGCAAAGACTTCCCAAGTCAAGCTCTTAATTTCAGCCACCAATCTACTCCTCTTCTGGAGATACCTATGAATGAAAAGAGAAGGAAGATTAGGGACTTCCAAAGGTCAGTGGTGGATGAACTCTTTAGTCTGGTTTAAAATCAACTATCTCCACTTAATACATGTATTCTTGGGCTGGATGCCAATATATAAATGATACTAGAGTTTATTTGCCAACAAATGCAAAAATCTGTTTCCTGGTTTTATACAATAGACACCCAAGCACCTTGTATCAGAAAATACAGGAGTAGAGCTTAGAAGAGAGTGAGAACAACAGAAGCAGCAGAAGCATACACTCTAAAAGGTAAAAGATGAAGAGATAAAGTGGTACAAAGTTATCTCAGAAAACTTTTGAAAAAGACCTTCTGATGTACCAAATGCTTTCAAGTCTTCTACCCACAAGGAGAGTGTGTAAGTTTACAACAGAGGACTCTCCTATACTAGGAGGGGTTTCCACTGTCTATTTCTCCCTGCCCATCTGTCTCTGTGTCTTTTTTTTTTCTCCGTGTAGTGCCTGTTATTTTCTGTCTCTCTGTCTCTAATGCTCTGTCTCTTTTTGCCTCTATTTTTCTCTCTCTGTCTATCTTTGTCTATCAGTTTCTGTCAGTCTCTATCTCTGGCCATCTGTCTATATGCCCACTAATCTCTGTCTCTCTTAGTCTGTCTGTATGTTTGTCTATCTATCTCTCTTTATGGTAGTGTATCTTTGTCTTTCTCTACCTGCCCCAACTCTGTTTCTGTCTCAGTCTGTTTCCGTAGGTCTTTGAGTCTGTCTCTCACACTGTCTGCTTGTCTCGCCCTGTTTGTCTCTATGTATGCATTTCTGTTTGCCTCTATCTCCCAGTGTCTGTTCTTCTGTCTTTCTCTGCCTAGATTT
Organism: Lynx rufus; assembly: GCF_022079265.1. Lineage (NCBI taxonomy): Eukaryota > Metazoa > Chordata > Mammalia > Carnivora > Felidae > Lynx > Lynx rufus. Next base: position 9,142,876 of record NW_025814846.1, read on the forward strand.
CTTTCTCCATGTGTCTATTTATGTCTGTATGTCCCACTCTGTCTGTGTGTCTGTCCTTCTGTGTCTGGATCACTCTATCTTTGTTTTTCTCTCTGTCTCTACCTCTCTGAATGAATCTATCTCTGATTATGTCCCTGTCTTCTTTGTCTCTTTCTCTATGACTCTGTTTGTCTCGGACTATCTCTCCCTGACTCTGTCTCCATGTATTTTTTTCTTCTTCTGTCTTTTTTCTTTATGCTTACTCTGTTTTTCTCTGCTTGTCTGCCAGTGTCTTTATGTTTCATCTGTCTTTGTGCATCTTGTCTCTTAGTGTCTATCTCCTCTGTCTCTGTTTCTGTCTACCTATTGCCCGTTTTTTTTTTTAAATTAAGCTTTTATTTTTATTCCAGTGTAGTTAACATACAGTGTTATATTAGATTCAGGTGTACAATATAGTGATTCAACAATTCTGTACATTACTCAGTGCTCATCATAAGTGTGTTGTTTAATTCCCATCACCTATTTTACCCATCCCTCCACCCAATTGCTCATTTTTTATTCATCTCTGTCTTTCTGGATTTTTTTATTGTCATTCTCTTTCTATAAGTCTCTATCTCTGTTTTATCTCCCTTTTGCTGTAGGTCTGTCTGTCTCTGTCTGTCTTCCTCTTTCTCACTTCTATCCTTTAATCTTAGACCATCTGTGTAAACCTATCTTTTTTTCCCTCTCTTTATCTCTGTCTTTGCGTTTCTGTCTTTGTCTCTGCCTCTGTCTTTTCCTGAATTTGCCTCTTTCTGTCTCTGCCAATGCATCTCTATCTCAATCCTCAATCTACCTTTCTATTTATTTGTATCTGTTTCTCTCCATCTGACTCTTTGTTAGCCTATTTATCTGTCCAACTCTGCCTGTCTCTGTCCATCTCCCTCTTTCTTTGGTATGTCTCTGTCTGTCAGTCAGCCTCTGTCTATATGTCTGTGTCTCTCTGGTTGTCTTTATATTGGTTGTCAAATCAAATATGTCCCTGTAAGTCTCTGTCTTCCTCTATCTTTCTCTGCCTATCTGTCTTTTTACATTTCTCTATTTCTGTGTCTTACCCTGACTTCCTGTCTCTGCCTGTCTCTCTCATTTGGTTCATCTGTCTCTGCTTGTCCATCAGTCAACAGCTCTTCCTCTACTGGTCTGCCTAAACATCCCTTTTTCTGTGTGTCTGTCTACCTTTCTCTGCCTGTCTTTCTGTCTCTATTACCTGTTTGTATCTGTCAATTTCTATCTTTCAGTCTCCCTGTTTATTTTTGTCTCTGTCTGTAGGTCTGTGTTTTTCTTTTTCTGTTTCTGCCTCCCTTTAGATCTTGATCCATCTGCTTGCCCTGCTCTTTGCCTGCATCTCTATCTCTATCTGTTTCTGTCTCTCCCTTTCTCTCTGTCCATCTTTGTTAGTCTGTCAGTCTGGTTATCTGTCTGTCTCTCACTGTCTGTGTCACTCTGCCTGCCTGTCTCTGTTTCTCTGGCTGTCATTCCTCATCTGTCTCTCTATGGTTGATTCCATCATTAGTGGACACAAGGATGGAGTGAGGAAAGAAGAAAGACCAGGAGGAACATCCAGCTTCAAGGTAAAGAATGAAGAAATAAAAATGTACAAAGTTCTATCAGAAAACTTTTATCAAGGAGCTCGTCACATCTTAAAATTTTGTCTAGTCTATGAGGGAAGAACAGGGAGTCTTCAATGGAGGACACAGTAGGAAGAGAAGCTCTAAAGCTGTGAGTGGAGCAGGAATTAAGAGAAGTCTTCTGGTAAATCACCCCCCCCCCACATACATACACACCACTGCCACCCTAAAGACAAGGCATCACTAAACTAATGTAAGACCTATGGTGTACTGAGTGTACATAACAAAAATAAACCACAAAGCCAACCCACCTCCACCCTCTGACTAGATTATTTTCAAACATCCAGACCAAAGTGTAGCAGAACAAAAGGCATGGCCCATTTTTAGACATAAAATCTATTGACCTTAATCTCTACTGCTCTACACATAATGTTTGGCCTTTGACAACAACATAAATTTCAAGGTATGAAAAAAGGCGAGTAAAAATGACACACAGCCAAGTGACAAAGCAATAATCAGAATCAACCTTGGATACTACATAAATATTGGAAATACCTAACAGGGAATTGAAAAGAATTGCATGTTAAAGTCCTCATAAGAAAAGATGGGCAACAGAATTTCAGATGGGTAATTTCAGCAGAGAGATGGAAACTATATCAAAGGGAAATGCTGGAAGTGAAAAACCTAGTAACAGAGATGAAGAATGATTGCAGTGGGTTCATTAGAGTTACAATTGGGGAAAGAATCAGAGAATTTGAACACGGACTGGCAGAAATTACCTAACTGAAACTCAAAAAGGAAAAAAAAGTGCATCAACACACCCAAAAAACCAAAACAGAACAAACCAAAAAGGGACAGAGCACCCAAGACATGTGAGATTAAATTAAATGGTCTACTTCAGTGTTTGCCTGTCTGTCTGCCTCTCTGTCTGTTTTAAAAGGTGATGCTTTTGTTTCATTCCATTTTACCTATGCCATTTTTGTTTGTATGAATACATTTGCTTCAGTACTAAAGTAATGCCCATTCATCAGCAGAGTTCAAGAGAAGAAGTACTCCACATTATTTTAATATACCTGAATCTTAACCACTTTAAGGAGCAAAAGGAGTTCTTTACAATATTGGACTTCTGTAGTTAAATTGTTGCCTGTCTTGCAAACAGTGGATGGAATCCAATACAATTTCACTCCAGGTGAATGACTCAAAATTATCCTGGAGAACACCAACTTTAATAGTTTTTCAGAATTAGTAATAGGGAAGCTTCAAAAGCCAAGGGTGAGTAGAGGGTCTGTTTTATCCCTTTGCTAAATAACTCCTGGGTACTTAAGTTATTTAGCAAAGGAACATAGATGTCATCTTTTGCTACCCGCTTTGTTGTCAGACATCATGCTTTATAACTTATTGCCCTTGTCTGCCACACTTGCTACAAGTTGTGCACAGTCCTTAGGGATCAACATGAACAGTATGCCTACTCCCAAAGGGCTATAGTGAGGATAGCATTAGCTCAGAAGCTGGAACATAGTGGGGACTTTTGTTCTTAAAGCATAGCTCATGCTGTGTGTTCCGTTTTGCATTTTGCATGTTTCACTTGATATTGTGGTAATTTTCACATGTCATTGTAATATTCTAAGTTAATACTTCTGGGACGCAGCCCAGGTTCAAGATAAACCCTGGTAAACTTAGACAAGATTGTTAGTTTTATAATTGTGTAGTTTACATGGAAAAGTCCTGTTTCAATAAAAATCAATGTCTTCATGATATAAAGCTCATAGAATAATATGATGTATTCCATAAAGTTAAGTTTTATAATTCTTTTTTTATTTCTAGCTGACTTAATCTACAGACATCAGAGCACTCAAAAAGGTCAAAGACATCACACCACTTAGGATGAAGCCACTTGATAATTAGTCATTGCTCTATAGTGATAAAAAAGAAGAATATATATATATATATATATATATATATATATATATATATATATAAAACAACCAAAACAGGGTTACTATTGAAAATTACATCAGGCAAGGGCATACAGATGAAAAAATATATGACATAAGTGTTGCAAAATCCTCTACCATGTTAAAAATGTATGGTCAGTAATTACATTCTCAGGCTATTTAAAATCACAATTTTGAAGAAGTTGGGCATTTACTCTGATAAAATTCTAGAAGGTAATATTTAAAGCAGATGAATATCTCATAAAACCTACATTGTCTTACTTGCTATATCAATTCTCATGTTTGTAAAAACAAGCAAGTACTGTGGACAAAAATGTGAAATGGTATGAACTTTCTGGAGGTTAGTTTAACAACATATGTCAAAAGTTTTAAAATGCTACTTATTCCTTGGAACCTAGTAATTCTATTCCCACAAATAACTCTAATAATATTAAAGATTTTGAAAAAGAAATGATGAATAGGATGCTGTTTGTACCATTCTTGTATAACAGTGAAAAACTTTTCCAAAAACAAGGTAGTGGGAATAAATGTGACAAGAAAAGGTATCCAATATAGTGTTATAGGGTTATTAAAAAGGTTATGAAACAATAAAACAAAATGTGTGTTTGTGTGTGGGGTGTCGGTGAGGATATATATATCAAAGAGGCATTTAATGAGACGTTTTGAAAAAAATAAATTGCCTCAGGGAGCCAAAAGAATGTAAATGAGTAAAAAAAAAAAAGGCTAGTTTCTACTCAAAAGAATGGTAAATATTTTTTTCTTTTTTCTTTTTCTTTTTTTTATTTTTTAATATGAAATGTACTGTCAAATTGGTTTCCATACAACACCCAGTGCTCATCCCAAAAGGTGCCCTCCTCAATACCCATCACCCACTCTCCCCTCCCTCCCACCCCCATCAACACTCAGTTTCTTCTCAGTTTTTAAGAGGCTCTTATGCTTTGGCTCCCTCCCTCTAACCTCTTTTTTTTTTTCTGTTCCCCTCCCCCATGGACATCTATTAAGTTTCTCAAGATCCACATAAGAGTGAAACCATATGGTATCTGTCTTTCTCTGTATGACTTATTTCACTTAGCATCACACTCTCCAGTTCCATCCACATTGCTACAAAAGGCCATATTTCATTCTTTCTCATTGCCACATAGTATTCCATTGTGTATATGAACCACAATTTCTTTATCCTTTCATCAGTTCATGGACATTTAGGCTCTTTCCATAATTTCGCTATTGTTGAAAGTGCTACTATAAACACTGCAGTGCAAGTGCCCCTACACATCAGCACGCCTGTATCCCTTGGGTAAATTCCTAGCAGTGCTATTGCTGGGTCATAAGGTAGATCTCTTTTTAATTTTCTGAGGAACCTCCACACTGTTTTCCAGAGTGGCTAAACCAGTTTGCATTCCCACCAACAGTGCAAGAGGGTTCCTGTATCTCCACACCCACGCCAGCATCTATAGTCTCCTGATGTGTTCATTTTAGTCACTCTGATTGGCGTGAGGTGATATCTGAGTGTGGTTTTGATTTGTATTTCCCTGATGAGGAGCGACGTTGAGCATCTTTTCATGTGCCTGCTGGTCATCCTGATGTCTTCTCTAGAGAAGTGTCTATTCATGTTTTCTGTCCATTTCTTCACTGGATTATTTGTTTTTCGGGTGTGGAGTTTGGTGAGCTCTTTATAGATTTTGGATACTAGCCCTTTGTCCGATATGTCATTTGCAAATATCTTTTTCCCATTCCGTTGGTTGCCTTTTAGTTTTGTTGATTGCTTCCTTTGCAGTGCAAAAGTTTTTATCTTGATGAAGTCCCAATAGTTCATTTTTGCTTTTAATTCTCTTGCCTTTGGGGATGTGTCAAGTAAGAAACTGCTGCAGCTGAGGTCAGAGAGGTTTATCCCTGCTTTCTCCTCTAGGGTTTTGATGGTTTCCTGTCTCACATTTAGGTCCTTTATCCATTTTGAGTTTGTTTTTGTGAATGGTGTCAGAAAGTGGTCTAGTTTCATTCTTCTGCATGCTCCTGTCCAGTTCTCCCAGTACCATTTGTTAAAGAGACTGTCTTTTTTCCATTGGATATTCTTTCCTGCTTTGTCAAAGATTAGTTGGCCATACTTTTGTGGGACTAGTTCCTGGGTTTCTATTCTATTCCATTGGTCTATGTGTCTGTTTTTGTGCCAATACCATGCTGTCTTGATGATTACAGCTTTGTAGTAGAGGCTGAAGTCTGGGATTGTGATGCCTCCTGCTTTGGTCTTCTTCAAAATTACTTTGGGTATTCAGGGCCTTTCGTTGTTCCATACAAATTTTAGGATTGCTTGTTCTAGCTTTGAGAAGAATGCTGGTGCAATTTTGATTGGAATTGCATTGAATGTGTAGATATCTTTGGGTAGCATTGACATTTTAACAATATTTATTCTATCAATCCATGAGCACGGAATGTTTTTCCACTTCTTTATATCTTCTTCAATTTCCTTCATAAGCTTTCTATAGTTTTCAGCATACAGATCTTTTACATCTTTGGTTAGGTTTATTCCTAGGTATTTTATGCTTCTTGGTGCAATTGTGAATGGGATAAGTTTCTTTATTTGTCTTTCTGTTGCTTCATTATTAGTGTATAAGAATGCAACTGATTTCTGTACATTGATTTTGTATCCTGCGACTTTGTTGAATTCATGTATCAGTTCTAGCAGACTTTTGGTGGAGTCTATCGGATTTACCATGTATAATATCATGTCAGCTGCAAAAAGTGAAAGCTTAACTTCATCTTTGCCAATTTTGATGCCTTTGATTTCCTTTTGTTGCCTGATTGCTGATGCTAGAATTTCCAACACTATATTAAACAACAGCGGTGAGAGTGGACATCTCTGTTGTGTTCATGATCTCAGGGAAAAAACTGTCAGTTTTTCCCAATTGAGATTATATTAGCTGTGGGCTTTTCATAAATGGCTTTTATTACGTTTAAGTATGTTCCTTCTATCCCGACTTTCCCAAGGGTTTTTATTAAGAAAGGATGCTCAATTTTGTCAAGTGCTTTTTTTGCATCGATTGACAGGATCATATGGTTCTTTTCTTTTCTTTCCTTTTATTAATGTGATGTATCACATTGATCGTTTTCCAAATGTTGAACCAGCCCTGCAGCTCAGGAATGAATCCCAATGGATCATGGTATATAATTCTTTTTATATGCTGTTGAATTCAATTTGCTGGTATCTTATTGAGAATTTTTGCATCCATATTCATCAGGGATATTGGTCTGTTGTTCTCTTTTCTTTACTGGGTCTCTGTCTGGTTTAGGAATCAAAATAATGCTGGCTTCATTGAATGAGTCTGGAAGTTTTTCTTCCCTTTCCATTTTTTGGAATAGCTTGAGAAGGATAGGTATTATTTCTGCTTTAAATGTCTGGTAGAATTTCCCTGGGAAGCCATCTGGTCCTGGACTCTTATTTGTCAGGAGAGTTTTGATAACTGATTCAATTTCTTTGCTGGTTATGTGTCTGTTCAAATGTTCTATTTCTTCCTGTTTGAGTTTTGGAAGTGTGTGGGTGCTTAGGACTTTGTCTTTTTCTTCCAAGTTGTCCAGTTTTTTGTCACATAATTTTTCATAGTATTCCCTGATAATTGCTTGTATTTCTGAGGGATTGGTTGTAATAATTCCATTTTCATTCATGATTTTATCTATTTGGGTCATCTCCCTTTGCTTTTTGAGAAGCCTGGCTAGAGGTTTACCAATTTTGTTTATTTTTTCAAAAAAACAACTCTTGGTTTCATTGGTCTGCTCTACTTTTTTTTAGATTCCATATTGTTTATTTCTGCTCTGATCTTTATTATTTCTCTTCTTCTGCTGGGTTTGGGGTGTCTTTGCTCTTCTGCTTCTAGCTCCTTTAGGTGTGCTGTTAGATTTTGTATTTGGGATTTTTCTTGTTTCTTGAGATAGACCTGGATTGCAATGTATTTTCCTCTCAGGACTGCCTTCGCTGCATCCCAAAGTGTTTGGATTGTTGTATTTTCATTTTCATTTGTTTCCACATATATTTTTTTAATTTCTTCTCTAATTGCCTGGTTGACCCATTCCTTCTTTAGTAGGGTGTTCTTTAACCTCCATGCTTTTGGAGTTTTTCTAGACTTTTTCCTGTGGTTGATTTCAAGCTTCATAGCATTGTGGTCTGAAAGTATGCATGGTATGATCTCAATTCTTGTATACATATTCTTTGTGAGCCAGAATGTGATCTATCTTGGAGAATGTTCCAGGTGCACTCGAGAAGAAAGTATATTCTGTTGCTTTGGGATGCAGAGTTCTAAATAGATCTGTCAAATCCATCTGATCCAATGTATCATTCAGGGCCCTTGTTTCTTTATTGATCTTGTGTCTCGATGATCTATCCATTGTTGTAAGTGGAGTAATAAAGTCCCCTGCAATTCACACATTCTTATCAATAAGGTTGCTTATGTTTGTGATTGTTTTATATATTTGGGATTTCCCATATTCGTCGCATAGACATTTATAATTGTTAGCTCTTCCTGATGTATAGACCCTGTAATTATTATATAATGCCCTTCTTCACCTCTTGTTACAGCCTTTAATTTAAAGTCTAGTTTGTCTGATATAAGTATGGCTCCTCCAGCTTTCTTTTGACTTCCAGTAGCATGATAGATAGTTCTCCATCCCCTACCTTTCAATCTGAAGGTGTCCTCTGGTCTAAAATGAATCTCTTGTAGATAACAAATAGATGGGTCTTGTTTTTTACCCATTCTGATACCCAATGTCTTTTGGTTGGGGCTTTTAGACCATTTAGATTCAGTGTTATTTTAGAAAGGTATGGGTTTAGAGTCATTGTGATGTCTGTAGGCTTCATGCTTGTAGTGATGTCTCTGGTACTTTGTGTCACAGGATCCCCCTTAGGGTGTCTTGTAGGGCTGGTTTAGTGGTGATGAATTCCTTCAGTTTTTGTTTGTTTGGGAAGACTTTTATCTCTCCTTCTATTCTAAATGACAGACTTGCTGGATAAAGGATTCTCAGCTGCATATTTTCTCTGTTCATCACATTGAAGATTTCCTGCAATTCCTTTCTGGCCTGTCAAGTTTCACTAGATAGATCTGTCACTAATCTTATCCATCTCCCTTTATATGTTAGAGCATGTTTATCCCTAGCTGCTTTCAGAATTTTCTCTTTATCCTTGTCTTTTGCCAGTTTCACTATGATATGTCATGCAGAAGTTCAATTCAAGTTACATCTGAAAGGAGTTCTCTGTGCCTCTTGGATTTCAATGCCTTTTTCCTTCCCCAGATCAGGGAAGTTCCCAGCTATGATTTGTTCAAGTACACCTTCATCCCCTTTCTCTCTCTCTTCCTCCTCTGGAATCCCTATTATACGAATAATATTGTGTTTCAGCACATCACTCAGTTCTCTAATTCTCCCTTCATACCCCTGGATTTTTTTAATCTCTCTTTTTCTCAGCTTCCTCTTTTTCCATAATTTTATCTTCTAATTCACCTATTCTCTCCTCCACCTCTTCAGTCTGAGCTGTGGTCGCCTCCATTTTATTCTGCACCTCATTTATAGCATTCCTGACTGTTTCTTATCCCTTGATCTCTGTGGCAAGAGATTCTCTGCTGTCCTCTATACTTTTTTCAAGCCCATCCATTAATTTTATGACTATTATTTTAAATTCATGCTCTGTTATATTGCTTAAATTGTTTTTGATCAATTCGTTAGCTGTTGCTACTTCCTGGAGTTTCTCTTGAGGAGAATTCTTCTGTTTCTTCATTTTGGATAGTCCCTGGAGTGGTGCAGAACTGCAGGGCACTTCCCCTCTGCTGTCTGGAGTAACTTGTGTTGGTGGTCGGGGTTGGAGCCAGACCTGATGTCTGCCCCCAGTCCACCGTTGGGGCCACAGTCAGACTGGTGTGTGCTTTATCTTCCCCTCTCCCAGGGTCAGGACTCACTGTGGAGTGAGTGGTGTGGCCCCTTTCTGGGCTACTTGCACACTGCCAGGCTTGTGGTGCTGCTTCGATGGGATCTGGTGTATTAGCCGGAGTGGATCCGCCAGGTGCACAGGGGTGGGAGGGGCAGGCTCACCTCACTTTGCCTTCAGTGATCCACTGCGGGAGGGGACCTGTGACACTGGGAGGGAGGCAGACCCGTTGGAGGGATGGATCCACAGAAGCACAGCATTAGGAGTTTGCACAGTGCAAGCAAGTTCCATGAAGAGAGGTGTTTCCCTTTGGGATTTTGGCTGGGGGATGGGTGAGGGAGATGGTGCTGCTGGCCAGCGCCTTTGTTCCCCACTGAGCTGAGCTCTGTCTTCCGGGGCTCAACAACTCTCCCTCCCGTTGTCCTCTAGTCCTTTCACTCTCCAAGCTGCGCTGTTGACTTATAACATTCCAGATGTTAAGTTCCACTGGCTGTCAGAACTCACTCCATCCGGCCCCTCTGCTTTTTCAAGCCAGACTTGGGGGCTCTGCCTTGCTGGGCGGGCTGCCCCTCCACCGTCCCGGATCCCTCCCACCAGTCCCTGTAGTGCGCACCACCTCTCCATCCTTCCTATCCTCTTCTGTGGGCCTCTTGTCTATGCATGGCTCTGGAGAGTCCATTCTGCTAGTGTTCTGGTGGTTTTCTGGGTAAATTAGGCAGATGTGGGTGGAATCTAAATGATCAGCAGGACGTGGTGAGCCCAGCATCCTCCTATGCTGCCATCTTCTGGGAGACCCTGTTTTGGTAAATAATTTTAATAACTAGAAATAGCCAAATAGATATTCACACATCAGTTCTAGTATCTTTTGGTGGAGTCTTTCAGGTTTTCTATATATTGTATCATGTAATCTACAAATAGTGAGTTTTATTTCTTACTTGCCCATTTGGATGCATTTTCTTTCTTTTTATTGTGTGATTGCTGTGACTAGCACTTTTAGTATTGCGTTAAGTAACAGTGGTGAAAGTGGACATCCTTGTTTGCTGCTGACCATAGAGAAAAACCTTCCAGTTTTTCCCCATTTAGGATGATATTAACTGTGGGATTTCCATAGACAGCCTTTATTATATTGAGACATGTTCCCTCTAAACTTACATTGTTGAGGGTTTTTATCATGGATGGATGTTGTACTTTGTCAAATGATTTTTTCTGCATTTATTGAAATGATATCATTCTTAACCTTCATTTTATTATTGTGATGTGCATATTGAAACACCCTGGCAACCCAAGAGTAAATCTCACTTTATTGTAGTGAATGATTATTTTAATGTATTGTTTGATTGGGTTTGCTAGTATTTTATTGAGAAGCTTTGCATCAATGTTCATCAAGGATGTTCTCCTGCAGTTCTCTATTTTAGTGGTGTCTTTATCTTGCTTTATTATCAGAGTAATCCTGGACTCATAGAATGAATTTGGAGTTTTCCTTTCATTTCTTTTTTTTTTTTTTTTTTTTGCGGGGGGGATATTTTGGAAAGGTTAGGTATTAACTCCTCTTTAAATGTTTGGTAGAATTTGAAAAACAAAAATAAATAAATATTTGGTAGAATTCACCTGTGAAGCCATCCTCTGTTGGTCCCAGACTTCTGTTCATTGGGAAGTTTTTGATTATTGATTCAATTTCATTGCTGGTTGTCAATATATTCTAGTTTTCTATTTCTTCCTGTTTCAGTAATTTGCATTTCTTTAGGAATTTATCCATTCCTTCCAGATTGTTCAGTTTGCTGGCACATCATTTTTCATAATATTCTCTTATATGTTTTTTATTTGCTGTCAGTTTTAATTCCTCCTATCTCATTTGTGGTTTCATTTATTTGGGTCATTTCTCTTCCCTTTCTGATAAGTCTGGAGAGAGGTTTATCAATTTTATTATTTTTTTCAAAGAATCAGCTCCTGGCTTCATTTATGTGTTTCTTTGTTTGTTTCTATATCATTTACTTCTGCTCTCATGTTTATTATTTCTGTCCTTCTGCTGACTTTAGGCTTCATTTGCTGTTCTTTTTCTAGCTCCCTTAGTTATAAGGTTAGGTTGTTTGAGTTTCCTTTCTTCTTGGAGATGGGCTTGTGTTGTTTTATACTTCCCTCTTAGGGCCACTGTTGCTGCATCCCAAAGATTTTGACCATTGTGTTTTCATTTTCACCTGTTTCATGTATTTTTTTTAACTTCTTTGATTTCCTGGTTGATCCATTCATTGTTCAGTAGCATGTTGTTTAACCTCCATGTCTTTGTGGTCCTCCATATTTTTTCTTGTGGTTGACTTTTTGTTTCATAGTGCTGTGGTCAGAAAAGGTACATGATTAAGACTTCCATATTTATTGTATTTGCTGAGGCCTGTTTTGTGACCTAATATGTGATCTATTCTGGAGAATATTCCAGGTGCACTTGAAAAGAATGTGTATTCTGCTGTTTTAGGATGTAATGTTCTGAATGTATCTGTTAAGTCCTTCTGGTCTAGCGTGTCATTCAAAGCCATTTTTTCCTTGTTTGTTTTCTGTTTAGATGATCTGTCCATTGATGTAAGTGTGGTGTTAAAGTCCCCTACTATTATTCTATTATTACCAGTTAGTTCCTTTATGCTTGTTGTTAATTGTTTTATATATTTGGGTGCTCTCATATTGGGTGCATGAATATTTACAATTGTTATATCTTCTTGTTGGATAGACCCATTTATTATTACATAGTGCCCTTCTTTGTCTCTTGTTACAGTCTTTGTTTTAATGTTTATTTTGTTTGATATAAGTGTTACTACTCCACCTTTCTTTTGACATCCATTTGCTTGATTAATGCTTCTCCATCCACATCACTTGCAGACTTTTGGTGTCTTTAGGTCTAAACTGAATCTCTTGTAGGCAACATACAGATGAGTCTTGCTTTTGTATCCTTTCTGACACAAAAAACACTCTTTTTTTGATTGGAGTGTTTAGTCCATGTACATTCAAAGTAATTATTGATGGATATGTATTCATTGCCATTTTATTTCTTGTTTTCTTGTTTATGGATATTTTCTCTGATCCTTTTTCATCTTTGTTACTTTTGGTCTCTCTTTTCCTCTCAAAGAGCCCCCTTTAATGTTTCTTGCAGGGGTGATTTAGTGTTCTCAAACTCCTTTAGTTTTTGTTTGTCTGGGAAACTCTTTATCTCTCCTTCTATTCTGAATGGCAACCTTGCTGGATAGAGTATTCTTGGCTTCAGATTTTTCCCTTTCAGCACTTTCAATACATCCTGCCAATGCCTTCTGGCTTGCCAAGTTTGTGGTGAGAAATCTCCAACAGATTGTAAGTCTTCCCTTGTAAGTGAAGGACTTCTTTTGTCTTACTGATTTTAAGGTTTTTTTTCTTTATCGTTATATTATGCAAATTTAATTACAATATGTCTTGGTGTTGGTCTGCCTTTATTGATTTTGATGGGAATTCTCTGTGTCTCCTGGATCTGGGTGTCTGTTTCCTCCCTCGGATTAGGGAAGTTTTCTGCTATTATTTTTTCAAATAAATTTTCTTCCCCCTTTTCTCCCTCCTCCTCCTCCTCCTCCTCCTCCTCCTCCTCCTCCTCTTTTTGCTTCTGCTTCTTCTTCTTCTGGGATTCCTATAATAAAAATGTCATTACATTTGATGGCATCACTGGGTTCCATAAGTCCTTTCTCATGTGACATAATTTTTTCTGTCTTTGTTCAGCTTAGTTATTTTCCATTATTTTTCCTTGCAGGTCATTTATTTGTTCCTGTGCTTCTTTGAACCTGCTGTTATTGTATCAAGCCACTTTCCATTCTCATTTATTGTACTGTTCATCTCTGATTGATTGTTTTTTAACTTTTATCTCTGTGGTAAGGGTCTCAGTGATGTCTTCTATTCTTTTATCAAGCCCAGTGAGTATCCTTATGACTGTTGCCTTAAATTCTCCATCAAGCATGTTATTTATATCTGTTTCACTTAGATCTCTGGACGTGGCTTTATCTTGTTATTTCTTTGGGGAAAATTTCCTCCATCTTGGAATTTTCTCTAAGTCTCTGCCTTCTTGTCTGTGTTAGAAAAAACAGTTGTGTACCCTGCTCTTACAAGTAATGGCCTTATGAAAAAAACATGATGTAGCGCCCAAGGCCTGATGCTTCATGGAGTGTCCATGGTGTGTGCTGGTTGCACTCTGCTGCTGGGTTTTGGCCACTCTGTCCTTCAGGCCAATCATCTGCAGATGCTCTTCTTGCCTGCTGTGGACAGTGTTTGGTCTCTGGCCTGAATGACAAGTTTTAACTAGATGTGCTCTGGTATGCTTGTGAAATGAGACATGACACCAACTCCACCAGAACTGAGGTCCTGCAGAACTCTGTAGTGGGAAGACATGGTGTGGGCAGGGGTTTCTGCTGGTCTTCTGAGGGAGGAGCCCACCCTGCTGGGACTGAGGCAAGTGTGACTGAAAAGGGCAGTTACACTGGAGTGCAGGAGTGTGGGGCTCAGTGTAAGCAAGTTAGGCGGCCAGTGTCAGTTTTGTGCTGCTTCCTGTGGGTGCTTCTGTATTTATTATGAGTGGCAGGAGAGGGAAATGGCACCAGCCAGCTCCTTTCCACGTGTGGTGTCCCCATGAATGCAGCCTCTCAGGGACACACTCCACAATGAGGGAATAATCTCCCCCACTGTGTGCCCAGGCTCTCTTCAGATTACTGTTTCCATGCCGTCGTCCCCTGGGTTTTTTGCCTGCCTTCACTCCAGGATGAGCACAGTGTCCTCTGGGCTCTATTCCAGCCAAGCCCGCTGACTTTTCAAACTCCAGGCTTTAAGCCCCACTGGTTGCAACAACCCATGAAATTCAGCCCCTCTCATTTTCCAAGCCAATGGCTTTGGGTGACCATTCTCTCTGTGTGTTCCCTTGTTTGCTTCTCTCTCTCTTGAATCCTTCTCCATGACCACATCTCCTTCCCTTCCACAGCACCCACATCCTGTTCCCCCCCCAAGTCAGGTCTCTACACTTCCTTCCTTCCTTGACATGGCCTCTTCTCTTTTTCTAGTTGTGCGGTTTGCTCTGTCAGTCTTAAGGTAGCTTTCTGGGGAATTTAGGATGATTTGATAGTTATCCAGTTGTGTTCACAGGACATGTTGAGCCTAGGGTGCTCCTACTCTGCCATCATCTTCCAACTCTCAGAGCAAAATCAGTTCAATACACACACACACACACACACACACACACACACACACACACACATATATATAATAACACATAGCAGACTGCCAGTAAATTCAGATGTAGAAGTAAAAATAAGAATTATTTAGGGAAAGTTTTGCAGAAGGAAGACTTCATGACATGGCAGCTTCTACTACTAAAGGACCACTTGTCCCTACCCAAAATATCCTCCTCCTGTGTGAAAACCACCTTATTTACTTAAGTGCAATTCTTACTAAGATCCTTCATATTTCAAATAGACTAGAGCAAATGAATCAGATGGTTTTCTTTTCCTTTCTGTGCCTCTTCCATTTAAATGACAAATTCTTCTGGGGGAATTAAGGGCTTTTCGCTCACATCTTAACACAAATTGGCACATATTATTTTCTTTCTCTACACTGCAGCATAGTACCCTTTTATAGACCTTCAACTATGTCCAGTGCTTCAATTTTGATTCATTATGGAGTAAAACCATGGTTTATGAATGATTATTAAAATTTCCTTCTGAAAATGTGTACAAGTTCTAAAACAGACTTTCTTCTGCATGTTTAGAACAAGTCATTCCTAAGGACTGCACATATACTAAACAGCTATTATTGACCATCTGGGTGGGTGGTATAACATGCTGCTGTAAGGCTCCTATGTATACTTTGGCTGTCTTGAAAAATCTCTGTTTATGTTCAGAAGATTATAATATGACACATAAGTGACAATTCACAACAAGTTTATTTTGACAGGTCACAGTATTTTTATATAATCTCTAGCATAAGAAATGCTCAGAAAACCTATTCAGACAAAATTTTGTTTTCTAAAACACAAACACTTGGTGGTTTAATCTTCAACAAACATGCTTAAGAAAAAGTTGTTGTCTTTTCCACCCCTACCCCAAGATACCACTATGAGTGTCTTTCTACACCTTTACTTATATTGGGAGTTGAGCTCTATTTATTTTGTTTAAAGTATGTTGTTTATATGTGATTAGATACTGATTTAGGTGATGCCTTTCAAAGTTTTATCAAAGTGAATTCCCATCGTCTACAAAATAAAAATTCTCATTTGTTTGTGGGTGTAATTGCTGGTAATCAGTTTCCAGAGTGGAAGCAGTTGATTACTATACTTAATGTTCTTTTCCTTTTGATCTGTATGCCCACTGCTGCTATAACTTTCAATAGATCTTATAACAATTCATTGACTGCATCATAATTTTTCAAAAACAGGGCAATAGCTAATAGCCAATAGCCAAATGGTGATTGCCTTCATCCCAAGTAGTGTGGCTTCTCTCATCACTTTTTCCCACTCTGCCATCTGCAGATTGCTGTTAAAATAGGAATAAATTCAAAAGACACAATGTAAAGTTCAACTTTCTAAGAATGCCTGTTCCATTATTTGAAGAATTTTCTGTCATTAAGTCACTCATATTTCCTATGTAAAAGTATATTTCTTTTTTTTTAAATTTTTTTTAACGTTTATTTATTTTTATTTTTGAGACAGAGAGAGACAGAGCATGAACGGGGAAGGGTCAGAGAGAGGGAGACACAGAATCTGAAACAGGCTCCAGGCTCTGAGCTGTCAGCACAGAGCCCGACGCGGGGCTCGAACTCACAGACCGCGAGATCATGACCTGAGCCAAAGTCGGCCGCTTAACCGACTGAGCCACCCAGGCGCCCCTGTAAAAGTATATTTCTACATACTTGTTTATAGAGTCCACCACCTGTCATATTTTATGATGCTTTCATTCTGGACCCAATACCATGTGAAAAGCAAAGTCTTCTATTACACATAAATATTCATCAATTTTTGCACTATCAGGACCTGTTCAGGGTCTATGATTTTATTGTACTTACAAGTTCATAAACTGACCTATTACTGTTTGATTGATACAAGTGAAGACATGAAACTCTTGGAACAGAGACAGAGAACTTCATTACTTGCATATGAAAAGGGAAGTATTCACAGTTAATGTTCTTCTGCATTGGTTTCCCATGGTCCCCAAGTCCCACAGGAGCTGGGGGAAGTGGCAAAGAGCCCATGATGGATACCTGCATATGCTGTGGACTGTGAAGGTGAAGAACAGCAATTTAGAGGATTCACCACTTTTACAACAAGCAGAAATATTCCTCTTCTGTGGGGTGAGAGATGTTACCTCACCACTCCAGGTTGCTTGTTGAAATCATATCGCCCAGAAGTGCCTTTTATAAAGAGCAGACAGGGCTCTTTCATTCTTTGCATTCGCAACAAGAATACGCAGGGAATGGTGCAGGGCCCATGGTGGACTGCCCCTCCCATACTGAAGCTACACCTTTTAAATCATATCTATCTATCTATCTATTGATCTATTTATTAGACCTTTTAAATCATGTCTATCTAGATAGATAATATGTAAATCATATATATATACATATATATACACATATATACATATATATACACATATATACATAATCATGTAATCACGTATATGTATGTTTTACATATGTGTGTGTAAACATATATTTAAAACATATTATATATATATATTTTATTTTTTTCAAGTTTTTATTTAAATTCCAGTGAGTCATCATACAGTGTAATATTAGTTTCAGATGTAAGATTTAGTGATTCATCACTTACATACAACACCCAGTGCTCATAATAACAAGTACCCTCCTTAATAACCATCACACATTTAACCCATCCCTCTGCCTACCTCCCATCTTGCAACCCTCAATTTGTTCCCTATAGTTAAGAGTCATTATCTGGATTGCCTATCTCTTTTTTTACTCCTATGTTCATCTGTTTTGTTCTTAAATTCCACAAACGAGTGAGATCATATGGTATCTTTCTATGACTGACTTATTTCACTCAGCGTAATACTCTCTACCTCCACTCATGTCCTTGCAAATGGTAAGATTTCATTCTGTTTTTTTTTACAGCTGAGTAATAGTCCACTGTATGTGTGTATACACACACACACGTATATATATTATATATATATTACATATATTATATATATATAATATCTTCTTTATCAATTCATCAATATATTAGTATTTGGGGTCTTTCAATATTTTGGCTATTGTTGATAATGTTGCTATTAACATTGGGGTGCATGTATCCCTTTGGATCACTATTTTTGTATCCAAACCTAATAATGGAATTCTTGGACTGTTGGGTAGTTTTCTTTTTACTTTTTGTGGAACCTCCATACTGTTTTCCAGAGTGGCTGCACCATGTTGCATTCTCACCAACAGTGTAAGAACATTCCCCTTTCTCTGCATCCTTGACAAAATCTGTTGTTTCATGTGTTGTTCACTTTAGGATTCTGACTGGTGTGAGGTGACATCTCATTGTAGTTTTGATTTGTATTTCCCTGATGATGAGTTAAGCAACTTCTCATGTGTCTGCTAGCCATCTAGATGTCTTCTTTGGAAAAATGTCTATCTATGTCTTCCGTCCATTTTTAAACTGGATTATTTCTTTTTTAGGTCTTGAATTTGATAAGTTCTTTACATATTTTGGATACTAACCCTTTATCAGATATGTCATTTGCAAATATCTTCTCCCACTCCATTGGCTGCCTTTTAGTTTTCTGGATTGTTTTCTTCACTGTGGAGAAGTTTTTTTTGTTTTTGTTTTTTGTTTTTGTTGTTGTTGTTGTTGTTGTTGTTGTTTTATGTACTCTCAATAGTTTTTCTTTGCTTTTGTTTCCTGCACCTTTGGAGACATTTCTGGTAAGAAGTTGCTATGTCAAAGAGGAAGAGGTTGCTGCCTCTTCGTGTTCTCCTGTAGGATTTCAATGGCTTCCTGTCTCATATTTAGGTTTTTAATCCATTGTGTATTTGTGTTTTGTGTATGGTGCAAGAAAGTCCAGTTTCATTCTTTTGCATGTTGCTATCCACTTTTCCCAGCGCCATTTGTTGAAGAGAATATGCTTCCCCCCCCCCTTTGGATATTCTTTCCTACTTTGTTGAAGCTTAGTGGAGCATATAGTTGTGGGTTCATTTCTGGATTTTCTACTGTGTTCCATTGATCTATGTGTCTATGTGTCTGTTTTTGTGCCAGGACCATACTGTCTTGATCACTACAGTTTTGTGATATAACTTGAAGTCCAGAATTTTGCTGCCTTCGGCTATGCTTTTCTTTTTCAAGATTGCTGTGGCTCCCCCTGAGGGTCAGGGGAGGGAAATTGCACCCCCTGGTTCTTTTGGCCCTAGAGAGGCAATGCCCCTCTCAAAGATTCACTCCAAGAAGAAGGAACAGTCTCTCCCCAAGGCTCTTAGGCAATTCTCAGATCATGCCCAGGGGTTCTCTGCCTGTCTTCTCTCCGGGAGTAGGGAAGCAACCTCAGGGCTCTATCCCAGCCACACCGCAGACCTCTACAACTCCAGTCTTTGAGGCCCGCTGGTTGCAAAAACTCACAAAATTCAGCCCGTCTTATTTTCCCAGCCAATGGCTTTGGGGAAGTGTTCTCTTTGTGCAATCCCTGTGTGCTCCTCTCTCTCTCTCTCTCTCTCTCTCTCTCTCACTTTTCTACATGACTAGGCCTTCCTTCCCTCCACAGGACCCGTGATTCGTTTCTCCTCCAAACCACATCTTCACACTTCCTACCTTCCTCTATGTGGTCTCTTCTCTCCCTCTAGTTGTGCAGTTCGTTCTGTCTGTCGTCAGGTAGATTCCCTTAGGATTCAGAATGATTTGATAATGATCTAGCTGTGTTTGAGGGACGAGGCAAACCTAAAGTCCTCCTACTATGCCACCATCTTAGCTTTCCCTCTCTGTAATACATAAAATTAATTAATTAATTTATTATATATACCTTATAAGATCTGCCAAAAAGGAGAAATGAAAGAACATTCTGACCATCCAAAGCCTGGACACATCAAGTGAAAGAGCCACAAACATGAAGAAGGTGACAAATAGCATCACAAAGTCAGTAGGAAAGATCTGCCCAGTCCTAGAAGGGGGGAAATCCAGCAGTGCATATAATTGTAGTAGAACTCCTTCCTCCACCTAGGCAGACTGACAAAAAAGGGGCTACTTTAGGTGACTAGTCTCTTCAACCTATTGGTGAACAGCTGAATCAAGCAAATCTGCTGTCACCATTACTAGGCAATGCCAACAAATTCAGAATGCATGTGCTATACGTATTCCCAAGTAAAGTTACCTGCAGGTTATATATCCTCTCAAGTTTTTCCTTAGTTTATTTAATGTGGAAATCCCTCATTTGTCTTCCTGTGCACTGACATGGTGACAAAAACAGAAAGGTATTCAATGAATAGGAGATTTCAGATAGCACCTTTTGCACGCTTAATCTTTGGGTTTCTCTCTTTAGGAAGAGTGTCTTCTCTTGGAGATACTTGGATTGTGCCATCTTTTACACGACACCAGGACATTATAATCCCACTATTCTAGTGAGAGCTAATTTTAAAAATCTCATTTTAGGGGCATCTGGGTGGCTCAGTTGGTTGAGTGTCTGACTCTTGATTTTGGGTCAGGTCACGATTCCCAGTTCGTGGGATCAAGCTCTGCATCAGGCTCCACACTGAGCATGGAGCCTGCTTAAGATTCTCTCTCTCTCTCTCTCTCTCTCTTTCACTCTCCCCTCTGTCTAGTTAGTGTAATCGCTCCTTCTCTAAAATAAAATAAAATAAAATAAAATAAAGTAAAATAAAAAAGTTAAAAAGAAAAGAAATTTCATTTCAGTGTGAATAGGGAATGGAAAAGTGGGTTTCTGAGGCATGGGACAAGGTTGTTGATAAAAGTGTGATCATAAACCCTTGACACTTCCAACACATCTAGTTCTACCCTTAGTCCAGTGATATAATCCGACCCCCCAAAAAGATAATTTTCTATATACTATCACTGACTCCTATAGGTTTCTACAAATTTGAAACTGAGAATCTTTGATGTTTGAGATTTAATGGTCGATTTTATTCAATAGTAAATCTGGTTTATGCACAATAAGTGACCTAAGAAAATGCATCTTCCAGCCCCACAATTCCAAAATCCTTGGTGACTTTTATTGAGGGAATAATCTCCACTACAGTTTCCAGACCCTATTTTATATTGTGATGAACGTCTTCCATAATGGGAGAGGTTCCTCTCAAAGTTATATATAAGAACCCTCAAAGTAAATTGAATGTTTCCATTTACTTCGCAAGACTCCTCCCAAATTTTGAGCAGCCACATACCAACTTTCTGCAATTTGATGTCAAGGGACAAGCTTAATAAACACTTCTACAGACTAGGTAGCTTCATGTTAACTTGGGCTCAGTGAGGTGAGACCTGCCTGTTTTCTAGATGCCTTAGTCCTCCTCCTTCTTTCACTTATGCATAAGTTCCTGGCCAGTAGTCACCTACTGTCACCAAGTTTGACACTAGGGTCTTCAGTACATATTTGGCTTTGTCATACAAAGGTCCAGAGGATTCAGAACTTAAAATGAGTTTTCCCATATGAAAAACATTTTCGGAAGTCCAATGCTCATATATATTCCTAACTTTATGTGTATGTTCACTTCTCTCACATTATTTTTTCAGAGGTCCTCAGTACTTGAAGATTCAGCTAGAAGTTTGTCATCACCATGTGGCAGTCCTGGTGTGTCAGCATGATAAAAGGTTTTGTTCTACTCTCACACAGTCAGTGTAGGACACTAGCTTCAGCGCCATTAGTATGCTCATTCATGCAGTTTGATACAGGCTCCCAGATGCCTGTTTCCTTACCACAGAAGGTAAAGACTTCCACTTTCCAAAGTGGAGGTCCGTGTTTTAATACTTTAAGAGTCTTGATGTAATTCTTAATAATGTCAACTTCCCAAACTACAAGAAAACTTTCCTTCTTCCTAAGTATGTTACCTAATTTAATTAAGGTTATCAAATCTAAACATTTCATCCAATGCACTTTTCCCCTCCTGCCATAAATCCAGTGGTTCTCTACCTTACACTTTAGCTCCAAACACAAAAGGTTGCCCTTTATTGGAATACTTTGTTACTAGGGTATCCAAAGGCTTACTCAAGTCTGTCAGGAATCTCAGCTGATTTCACTTAAAAATACTGGCTGAACACACCATATTATTATCCATCTATATGAACCTTCTAACCAACTAAACATGGCCAGAAATCCACCCATATAATTTTATAAACAATATTATCTATCGCATGCCACTGTTAAATGCACACCTACATGACAGGTGGCATTCATTCATTTGTTCACTTATTAAAGATACTTACTGGGGACTTAAGTGGTAGGAGCTGTGCTATGGAGATACACAGGTAAATGAAATTGACACAGACCCTATCATCATGGAAGTGAAAGTGCAGTTGAGGTGATAAACCATACCTGGATTGTCACAGATAGAATCATATAATTACAAATTATAATACACACTCTGGAGTAAAATCCAGGTGTATGCAAGAGTGTAAAACAAGGAGAACATCAACATGCCATGGGCATGTTGGGGAGGGTTGGGGGAAAGACAGTTGCCAAAAGCTAACAAAGTAATGACATTTGAGTGGTAATGGAAGGATTTGGGGTTTTATCTAAGCATACTTCCTAAACCTGTTTTGGGGAAGGGATGCCTACTGAAAACTTGATGGAAGCTATGACCCTCTCCCCAGAAAATAATGTCAGCAAAAATCACAGGAAATATGCATAAAGTATTAAGAAGTTCATGGACCTTCTGAAGCCCATCCTTGAAACGTTTAGTCCAGGGCAATACCTGTTCTGAAAATAAAGGGAAATATTTGAAGATTTTTGAAAATAGATTATGACATAGCCATCTTCATTATGTAAAATATGCCACTGAATGTAATAATATGAGTTATGAGTCTGGAGGCTTGGGCCAGATTGTTGCTAGTGGAGATCAAGAGAAGGGAGTGGAGTTCAGACAGTCTAGGAGGTAGAACTGAGAAGGATTGGACAGTTAGAGGCACCTGGGTGGCTCAGTTGGTTAAGTGTCTGACTCCTGATTTTGGGTCAGATCATGATCTCATGGTCGTGAGATCAAGCCCTGCATTGGGTTGGGCATTGAGCCTGTTTAAGATTCCCTCTCTCCCTCTCCCTCAGGCCCCCGCCCTCATAAAAAGAATTAGTTATAGGAGGTGAAGAAGAAAATAGTAAGTATTAATGATGGCTCCTTGGTTTCTGGTTTGGGCAACAAGTGGACAAGGATGCTACCCACTCACAAACCTCATTCATTTGGTTTCAAAGTTTAACCATTCTAATATGTGTGCAGTGGTATGTCATTTTTATTTAAATTTAAATTTCCCTAATGACAAATAATTCTGATTATCTTTCCATATGCATATTTGCCAACTATTTATCTTCTTTGGTGAGGTTACTGTTCAGATTTTCTGCCCATTTTAAAATCAGGATGAATATTTTTATTGTTGACTTTTAAGAGTTTTGTGTATATTGTTGATGCAAGTCCATTATCTGATATGTTTTGAATTTTTTCTTCCAGTGTCTTGTCTTTTCATTCATTTAACTGTATTTTTCATAGAGCAGAGCTTTTTAAGTTTAATTTAATCTAATCTCTGTGTGTGTGTGTGTGTGTGTGTGTGTGTGTGTGTGTGTATGTAAGAGAAACATCGATTGATACTGCAGAAAATAATCTGTATGAAGTAGAAATTGGTTTCATTAGCATTAGTAGAAAATACATTGTATAAAGTGGTTGTAACAGGATGCAAAATCCTGGCAGCAATTTAATAGAACAATTCTAGATTGTTAGGCTGAAGCCAACACCTAATGAGGACAAAAACCTTGTCTGTGATAAATTTTGAGCAATCCCTGAAGAAGTATTACACTACACATAGACCAAATTGAATTGCTTTTATAAATGTTATAAAGTTTTATACAGTAGACGAATTTTTCTACATGCACATTGATTTCACAGCAAGAGTGGCAAGAGAATACCTAAATACATAAAAGAACATTCCTGCCAGATATCTAATTCCTTGATATAATAATGCATATAATTCAAAAGTATTACACTATGATTATATCCAGGGTTCTCTGCAACTACATAGTGGTGGATTTAGAAAGCACAGCCCCCCCTTACCAACATCTAGAAAGCAGTCATCACCTTCTTCTATGTGTGCGTGTGTGTGTGTGTGTGTGTGTGTGTGTGAATGTATTTTTTATTTTCTTTATTTTTCTTAACTCTGCTGTTGCTGCTGCTTACCAAAACTGGTCAAGACAAAGTTGTATTATCTGTTGAACATAGCACTCTGGCAACCAAGAGGTTTAAAACTTCAGTCTTCTGGGGGTGAAGAAAACATTTTGTGACATTTGGAACTCTGATTTACAAACAAGGTAGTCACAAATTTTTCTGGCATGAAGATTCCCACAACTTTCCCAATCAGGACATTATAAGAGATGACTGAAGTTTGTTTCAAAGCTACCATAAGAAAATTCTAGTTGTGGACTGATGTGAATATTCCACTAAGTTCCCTCTGATTCCATTATATTCATTAAATACTCACAAAGATTGTACAGTATGGCAACAATTACAGAGCCTGGCATTAAGTCACAAAGTCCATTCTTACCAGTGTCATTCTTTATAGTAACACCGTCTTTCCTGTACAGCTGGTCCATCAATCCTGGGTCCAGCTTAGTCATCAGAATTTCTAAGGTTTGATCTCACTGACACATTACCTGACTCTCTGGGAAATCCAGAATATACGAGTACCAGCAGTCAAAATTCAGATATCTCATGCAATATGCTGCTCTACGAGGGAAAATTGCATTGAGAAACACTGTGTTTTCAGTCTTTACTTAAATTCCAGTTAGTTAACATACAGTGTAATGTTACTTTAAGGTGTGCAATATAGTGAAGAAACACTATTTCTTTCTGGAAGTTCTGGTATGGGCACCCTCGGTGAGAAATTCTTACAAGAATAAAAGAAGTTTTTAATTCAGTCAAATCCACTGTAATCCCTACATGCTTCAACAGGGAAACCTCTGCTTTCAGTGGAGAGGGTGGTACCACATGTGCTCAAAATGGAACATCTGTAGGCAACCTCACTATCCTCTCTGAATACATAAGCTTCCTACTTTCCAGTTATTTGTCACATTGATGCTTGCATGTTGTACATTCTTCAAAAATATGTCTCACTTAGATCTTGGGATGTTGTAAAGATCCCCAGATGCTTGGTTTGCTCCAAGATATCACCCTGAGAACCAACTCTCCAGTAGTTTCTCAGTCCCTTTAAAAAATGGCTATGCAGTTTCCATCACCATGAGACTGGCAAACAATTAACAACCACAGAAAATCGACTAAATTAAATTTATTCTCCTGATGCTGCCACTACCATTGCAGATTGTCCTATCCCTGTTACTAAATATTATTTTTCTTGTGAAAAGTATTACATTCACTTAAAAATAGATTAATTACATTTTTCCAGATTTTTGGTTTGTTTTGTTTTGTTATGCTTTGGGCATGCAAAAGTTGAACCTGCAACTGTTGGAAATAGAAACAGATGCATTTCAGTCTCTTGTAGTCTGTGGTTTCCCTATTTGAGAGTTAAGTGAGTGCTAGCTAATTTTGCCTATCATACATTGTAAGCCTAATTGTTTTGAATAAAGGTCAAATTCTATGGTTTTGTTTCTTTCTTTATCTCTTTGCATATCATATTTTTGATATTGTATGGAAAACTCATCACCATATCTATGGTCATGTATATATCCTCTGTTTCTTCTAGAATTTTTTTAGTTGTTTCTTTTGTTTTATTTTTTGTTTTTGGATTTTGGATTTAGGTTTATAATTTTGAGTTAATTTGGGGATAAGTTGTAAGTTGTATGTCTAGGTTTGTTCTTTCTTTTTCTCTTTATCTTGTTCTTTCTATTCTTTCTCTTCTTCCCTCCCTCCCTTGTCTCCTTCCCTCCTTCCCTCCATCCTTCCTTCCCTCCCTCCCTCTCTTCTTCCTTCCCTCCCTCCCTCTCTTCTTCCTTCCTTCTTCCTTCCTTCCTTTCTTCTTCCTTCCTTCCTTCTGTCCTTCCTTCCTTCCTTCCTTCTTTCCTTCCTTCCTTTCTATATTTTTGTTTTGTTTAAGGATATCCATTTTTTAGCACCATATGTTAAAAAGTATATATTTTCTCTGTTTTATTACCATTGTGACTTTGTTAAACATCAGTTGGCTCTATTTTTGTGCCTTTACTTATGGGATCTATATTCTGTTCTATCCATTTTATCTCTATCTCTACAGCAGTACCACACTGTCTCCAGTACTATATAGCTTTACAATCAAGTCTTGAAATTGGGCAGTATGAATCTTGAAAATTTTCTCTTCAGTATTATTTTGGCTATTCTTTTTTTTAAGTGTTAATTTATTGAGAGATAGAGAGAGAGGGGGAGACAGAGAGAGAGAGAGAGAGAGAGAGAGAGAGAGAGAGATTGCAAGCAGGGAAGTGGGGCAGTGGCAGAGAGAGAGAATCCCAAGAATCTGACAGTGCAGAGCCTGACTCCGAGCTCTATCTCAAAAACACTGAGATCATGACCTGCGGAAATCAAAAGTCAAATTCTCAACTGACTGAAGCCCCTGGCACCCCTTGTGTTGGCTATTTTTTTGTTAATGTTTATTTTATTTATTTTTTGAGTGAGAGAGAGAGAGAGAGAGAGAGAGAGAGAGAGAGAGAGATTGCTAGCAGGGGAGGGGAAGAGAGAGAGGGAGACAGAGAATCGAAGCAGGCTCCACCCTGCCAGCACATAGCCCAACATGGGACTCAAACTCACAAACCGCGAGATCACGACCTGAGCCAAGTCCTGGTCACTTAACCACTTGAATCACCCAGGCGCCCCAAAGTTGGCTATTCTTGATCTTTGGCCTTTCCCTATGAATTTTAGAATCTTTTTGTCAATATCAACAATATAACTTGCTGGAAACTTGATTGGGATTTTGTTGAATTTTACAAATCAAGTTGGGAGAACTGACATGTTAACTTTATCATCAAAACCATGAACACAGAATGTCTCCCAATTTTGTTAGATCTCTATTTTTATTTCATGTTTCCAAGTTTTGTAGTTCTCCTCCTATAGATCTTATACATATAATTTTATATTTTACTGTGTTAAGGACACTTGACATGAGATCTGCCTTAACAGACTTTTAAGTGCACAGTGCAGTATTATTATCTATAGGCATGATGCTGTAACAGCAGATTTCTAGAAGTTATTCATCTTGTATAATTGAAATTTTATACCTGTTGATTAACAACTCTCCATTTCTCTCTCTCCCTAGCCCCTGGTAATACTATTCTTTACTTTTATTGGTTTGATTTTTTTTAACATTGCATATAGAGCAATCATGTGTATTTGCCCTCTTGTGAATAATTTATTTCACTTAGTATAATGTCCTCCAGTTTCATCCCTGTTGATGCATATTGCAAGATTTCCTTTTTATAAGGCTGCATCATACTCTATGTATGTTTATACCACATTTTTTTCTCATTCATCTCTCCAATGGATGTATAGGTTGTTTCCCACATTTTGGCTACTGCGAATAGTGCTGCAATGAAAAAAAAAAGAGTGCTAATATCTTTTCAACACCCTGTTTTTAATTATTTTGGATAAATACCCAGAATTGGGGATGCTGGATCATATGGTAGTTCAATTTTTTTTTAATTTTTTGGAGAACCTCCATACTGTTTTCCATAGCTGCTGTACCATTTTGCATTCCTACCTGCAATGTACAGAGGCCCAGTATCTCCACAACCTCATCGACATTTGTTGTCTGTTTTTTTTTTTAATAGTAACCATCCTAAGAGGTGCCTCACTGTAATTTTTATTTGCATTTTCCTGATTGTTGAATTTTGTAGTTTTCTTCCTAGTGTTGCCTGCCCTTTAATTTTTAAAAGAGTTTGAGAAGGATTGGTGTCAATTCCTCTTTAACTGTTTTTGAAAAACTTACCAGTGAAATTGCCTGTTCCTGGAGTTACCTGTGTTGGGAGGTCCTTGATTACTGGTTCAGACTTTTTAGCTCATTATTGGTATTTTTAGACTTCCTAATTCTTCCTGGTTTAGTCTAGTAGGTTGTGTGATTCTAAAATCTTCTTTATTTCTTCAAGGTTACCTAATTTGTTGGTGTATAGTTGTTCATAGTAGTCCCTTACGACCCTATGTATTTCTGCAGTGTTAGTGGTAACTTCTCCTCTGTCATTTCTAATTGCATTTATTGGAGCCATCCTCTTTTTTTTTTTCTTAGTTGATCTCACTAAAGGTTTGACATTGTTGCTAATCTTTTTGGCAAAGCAGCTGTTAGTTTCACTGATCTTTTCTATTGTTTTTCTGGTCTTATTTTGTTTATTTCTGCTGTGACCCTAATTTTTTCCTTCCTTCTGCTAATTGTGGGTTTAGTTTGCTCTTCCATTTCTAGTTACTTGAGGTGTAAAGTTAGGTTTTTTGTTTGTGAGCTTTCTCTTTTCTTAATACATCCATTTATCGCCATAAATTATATTCTTCTGTCAGTACTGTTTTGGCAGCACCAAGTAGGTTTTAGTATATTGTGCTTCCATTTTACACTGTTTGAGATATTCTTTGATTTCCTTTTCGATTTCTTCTTTGACTCACTGCTTTTTCAAGGGTGTGTTGTTTAATTTGCACATGTTTGCAGATTTTTCAGCTTTCCTCATTTTTTCCTATTTCTAGCTTCATACCATTGTGGTTGGGAGAGATATCTGACATGATTTCAGTCTTTGTAAATTCTCCAAGACGTTTTATGGGTTCTATCATATAATCTATCCTACAGAATGTTCTATGTGCATTTGAGAAGAATGTTCTGCTGCTACTGGTTAAGTGAATCCATTTACATTTAGAATAATTATTGATATGCAAAGTCTTATTAATGCTGATGTGTTTTTTTATTTAACTTTTTTATTATTTTTTTATAATTTACATCCAAATTAGTTAGTATATAGTGAAGCAATGATTCCAGTAGAATCCTTAATGCCCCTTACCCATTTAGCCCATCCCCCCTCCCACAACCCCTCCAGCAACCCTCAGTTTGTTCTCCATATTTATGAGTCTCTTTTGTTTTGTCCCCCTCCCTGTTTTTATATTATTTTTGTTTCCCTTCCCTTATGTTCATCTCTTGTGTCTCTTAAAGTCCTCATATGAGTGAAGTCATGTGATTTTTGTCTTTCTCTGACTAATTTCACTTAGCATAATGCCCTCCAGTTCCATCCACGTAGTTGCAAATGGCAAGATTTCATTATTTTTGATTGCTAATACTCCATTGTGTATATATATGTGTATATATATATATATATATATATATATATATATATACATATATATACCACATTTTCTTTATCCATTCATCCATCAATGGACATTTGGGCTCTTTCCATACTTTGGCTATTGTTGATAGTGGTGCTATAAACATGGGGGTGCATGTGACCCTTCAAAACGGCACACCTGTATCCCTTGGATAAATGCTTAGTAGGGCAATTGCTGGGTTGTAGGGTAGTTCTATTTTTAGTTTTTTGGGGAACCTCCATACTGTTTTCCAGAGTGGCTACACCAGCTTGCATTCCCACCAACAATGCAAAAGAGATCCTCTTTCTCCGCATCCTCGCCAACATCTGTTGTTGCCTGAGTTGTTAATGTTAGCCATTCTGACAGGTGTAAGGTGGTATCTCATTGTGGTTTTGATTTGTATTTCCCTGATGATGAGTGATGTTGAGCATTTTTTCATGTGTCGGTTGCCCACCTGGGTGTCTTCTTTGGAGAAGTGTCTATTCATGCCTTTTGCCCATTTCTTCACTGGATTATTTGTTTTTTGGGTGTTGAGTTTGATAAGTTCTTTGTAAATTTTGGATACTAACCCTTTATCTGATATGTCATTTTAATGCTGATGTATTAATTGCTTTCTGCTTGTATACTATTCCCATTGCTTCTTTTTCACTCTATTTCTGCCTACCTTTGTAAATTGGTGGTTTTCCATGGTGGTATGTTCTATTTCCTCTTTTTACATGTTTCACAAATGTACTAGATTTTTGCCTTGTGGTTACCATAAGAGCTACATAAAACATTTCATAGATAAAACATTCCATTTTATGCTGACAGCAACTTCTGTTTGTTCACTTATAAAGGCTCCATCCTTTACTCCTCCTTTTCATAATATTGATGTCACAATTCACCATTTTCCTGTTGTATACTGGTTAACAACTTATGATAGGTGTAGTTATTTTAACTAGTCTGTTCCTTAGTTGAGTAAGTACCAACTTACTCTGTACCATAGTTGAGTGGTTAACTCACCATACTAATATAGAATTTCAGTTTTTTAAGTCTGTCTTTTTTCACCTTTACCAGTGTGTTGCATATTTTTTTGTGAATTTCGTGTTGTTGGTTAGTATCTTTCCATTTCAGCTTGAAGGACTCTTTTCAGCATTTCTAGCAAGGTGGGTCTGTAGTCAAAAACTCCCTCAAGCTTTGTTTGCCTGGGAAAACATTAATTTCTCATTCATATCTGTAGAAGTTTGCCAGATGAAGTATTCCTGGCTTGTCATTTTTTTTGTTTTTATTTAAATTCTGGTTAGTTAACATAGAGCATATTAGTTTCATGTGTACAATTTAGTGATTCAACACTTACATACAGCATCCAGTGTTCATCACAACAAGTGCACCCCGTAAAACCCATCCCCCCACCCACCTTCCCTCTGGTAACCATTAGTTTGTTCTCTATGGTTAAGAATATTTCTTGGTTTGCCTCCATCTCTCTCTCTTTTTTTTCTTTTGCCATTTCCTTATTTGCTGTGTTTCTTAAATTCTACCTATGAGTGAAATCATATGGTGTTTGTCTTTCTCTGACTGATTTACTTTACTTAGCATAATATTCTCTAGCTCCATCTGTGTCATTGCAAATGCAAGGTTTCATTTTTCTTCATGACTGAACAATATTCCTGTGTGTGTGTGTGTGTGTGTGTATCACATATATCACATTTTTTTATCCATTCATCAGTCGCATATGTCATTCCAGTTTCTCCTGGCCTGTAGGTTTTCTGCTGAGAAGTCTGATGGAGCAGAGGTTACTTTGGAGGTGTTTTTCTTCTTTCTTTGATGCCTTTAAGGTCTTTTTTTGGTCACCTACCTTTGACAGTTTTATTATAATGTGTATTGTAGAAGGTCTTTTAGCACTGATATAATAGGGTGTTCTGTTAGTTTTGTGGACATCTATCATGTTCTTCCCTAGTTTTGAGTAGTTCTCCCATATTATTTCCTTTGCCTCTTTCTCCCTTTCTTCTCTTTCTGGTATCCTGAATATTCTTATATTTGTCTTTTTTATGGTTTCCCATCACTCACATAGGCTTTCTTTGCTCTTTTTAAATCTCTGTTCTTTATTCTCTTCTGATTCTGTTATTTCAAAATTCAGTCCCCCCAATCACTCATTCTTTCTTTCATCTGGTCTGCTCTGCTACTCATGTTGGCTATTGCATCTTTCACCTAATTCATTGAATTCTTCAGCTACAGCACTTCTGTTTGGTTCCTTTTTTTTTTTCAATCTCTTGGTAAAGAATTCATGTTGTTCATGTATTTTACTCTTGATTCATTGAATTGTGTTTCTAACTTTTATTTGTAAGTTGTTGAGCTTCTTCATACCTGTCAATTTGGATCCTTTACCAGTTAGATTGCTATATTCTGTGCTTTTGAGCTCCATTGCTGGAAAATCATTATTTTCTTTTTGTGATACCACATTCCTTGATTTTTTATTTTCCTTGTATTTATGTGTTAATTCCCTTGCCTTTCAAGTAGCAGACACATCCATAATGTTTTCCTCCTTGCCTCCAGCAGATGTGGTGTTATGTCCTATTTTATTGTTGTTATCTGACATTTCCTTGGTGTTTATGAAGGTGTACCTGCTCTACTTTTCTTGCTTTCTCATGTTCAATTTTTTAAAGTTTTTATGTCTTCTCTGATTCTTGCAATTTGCCATGCAGGCTATTGTTTTCCCAAAGGTGGAGCTAGAGCTCACGTTTATGGCTTCTCCATTGTCCAGTAACCAAGGTTTGTTTTCCTAGTGTGCCCCCTGCATACCAGAGCTTGATATCATGGATACACTTGAGATCACATACAGAGCTGGCAGCAGAGTAGGGGGACGTGTGGGTTAGCACTTTTGTGTATTGGGTGTGTCCACGGACCCTGATCCCCAGGGGTGGTACTCCCAGTGCTTCATGGGTGGACTTCCTGCTCAGCACAATCCCTTTAGTGTCCTTTGAGATACTTATCTGCTTCTTTCCCAATATTCTCCCTCCTTCCCAGTGGGGAGCTTTCACATTAATACTCTGAGTGCTTGTGAATGGAAGAGTGTTTCTCCAGTTATATTATGTCTAGCTGAGGTAGCCAAGCACTCACTCACCAGTTTTCTTTTTTCCTGTGGGGGAGGTTGCCTACACCAGATAAATCAGATCTGTTCAGTGTTTCTTGAGGGTGGGTTGGTGCCTGGAAATCTTCTCCTACCACCTCAACAGCAACCAAAGTCATATTAAAACAACAAAAACACCAACACCAACAACACCAACAACAAAACTTTTCTTAGCATAATACCCTCTAGTTCCAGCCACATAGTTGCCAATGGTAAGATTTCATTCTTTTTGATTGCCAAGTAATACTCCATTGTGTGTGTGTGTGTATACCATATCTTATTTATCCATTCAACCATTGATGGACATTTGGGCTCTTTCCATACTTTGGCTATTGTTGATAGTGCTGCTATAAACATTGGAGTGTATGTGCCCCTTTAAAACAGCATACCTGTATCCCTTGGATAAGTACCTACTAGTGAAATTGCTGGGTCATAAGGTAGTTCTATTTAAAAATTTTTGAGGAAACTTCATACTGTTTTCTAGAGTGGTTGCACCATTTTGCATTCCTACCAGCAGTGCAAAAGAGATCCTCTTTCTCCACATCCTCACCAACAACATCTGCTGTTGCCTGAGTTGTTAATGTTAGTCATTCTGACAGGTGTGAGGTGGTATCTAATTGTGGTTTTGATTTCTAAGCGAAATTAGTCAGAGAAAGACAAATATCATATGACTTCACTCATATGAGGACTTTAAGATACAAAACAGATAAACATAAGGGAAGGGAAGGGAAGCAAAAAATATATATAAAAACAGGGAGAGGGACAAAACATAAGAGACTTTTAAATAGGGAGAACAACAGAGGGTTACTGGAGGGGTTGTGGGAGGGGGGATGTGCTAAATGGGTAAAGGGCTTTAAGGAATCTACTCCTGAAATCATTGTTGCACTATATGCTAACTAACTTGGATGTAAATTTAGAAAAAAAAAATAATAAAGAAGAAAAAAGAGAAAAAAGAAAGAAAAAAACCTTTTTTTCTCCAACTGTGTGATAGAGTCTTCCTTCAAGAAACCTGAACTGCTGCATGTTATCTCATACATTAGTGTTTTCCCTGTTCAATACTCACCCAAATTTTGCCCAAAAGTGGCAAGGGGGGTGTAGGCAATTTCATTGTCATTGCTACTTCTGTAGCCTGTGTGGAAGTGAGTCTCTAACTGATTGCACAAGTGAGTGAGACTATTTTTTAGGTCGTGTGCAGTAAGGTATTACGTTCCAAAACCCACCACGACACTTTTGTTCCTGTATGGATGTCCAATTTCTTATTACTATTATTTAAAAGGGGGGTATAAATGAGGACTCTCTTACACAGTCATGTTACTGGCATCACACCACTACAAGCATGAAACCTACAGACATCACAATGACTCTAAACCCATATCTTTCAATAGTAACACTGAATGTAAATGGACTAAATACTCCAATCAAAAGACATAGGGAATCAGAATGGATAAAAAAAACAAGACGCATCTATTTGCTGTCTACAAGAGACTCATTTTAGACCTGAGGACACCTTCAGATTGAAAGTGAGAGGATGGAGAACTATCTATCATGCTTGGAAGTCAAAAGAAAGCTGGAGTAGCCATACATATATCAGACGAACTAGACTTTAAATTAAAGGCTGTAACAAGAGATGAAGAAGGGCATTATATAATAATTACAGGGTCTATCCATCAGGAAGAGCTAACAGTTATAAATGTCTATGCACTGAATTCAGAAGTGCCCAAATATATAAAACAATTAATCACAAACATAAGCAACCTTATTGATAAGAATGTGGTAATTGCAGGGGACTTTAATACTCCACTTTCAACAATGTATACATCATCTAGACAGAGAATCAATAAAGAAACAAGGGCCCTGAATGATACATTGGTTCAGATGGACTTCATAGATACATTTAGAACTCTGCATCCCAAAGCAATGGAATATACTTTCTTCTCAGGTGTACATGGGACATTCTCCAAGATAGATTATATACTGGAACATAAAACAGCCCTTAATAAGGATAAAAGAATTGAAATCATACCATGCACAGTTTCAGATCACAATGCTATAAACTTGAAATCAACCATAGGAAAAATGTCTGGAAAACCTCCAAAAGCAAGGTAGTTAAAAAACATCCTAATAATGAATGCATGGGTCAACCAGGCAATTAGAGAAGAAATTAAAAAAATACATGGAAACAAATGAAAATGAAAATACAACTCTGGTAATTTCTTTATTTAGTTTTGGTATTATGGTAATGATTGCCCCAACAAATAAGTTAAGAAGTACCTGCTATGCTTGTATTTAATGGAACGATTGTGGTTGTTTGGTAATATTTCTTTTCATACATTGATACTTTACCGTGGTAAGCATAATGATCTATCTTCAACATAATTTAAGATTATACTACATTGTTGTTGAATATAGGTGCAATGTTGTGCAATAGATCTTCAGAGCTTATTCATCTTGCTTAACTGAAACTTTATGCTGCCTTATTAATAACTCTGTATTTCCCTTACCCCCTGCCCATATCCTGGTAACAATCATTCCAGTCTTTGATTTTATGAGTTTGACTCTTTAGATACCTCCTATAATTGGAATTATGCAGTTTTTGTCTTTCTGCGTTTGGCTTATTTCACTGAATAGAATGTCCACAACATCCATCTGTGCTGTCATATATTGTAGAATCTCCTTTGTAGGGCTGAATAGTATTCCATTGTGTGCATATGCCACATTTTCTTAATCCATTCATCTGTCACTAGAAATTAAGGCTGTTTCCACGTCTTAGTCATTATGAATAGTGCTGCAATGAACATGGGAGTCCAGATATCGTTTTGATATCCTGATTTCAATCTTGTTGCATAAGTACCTAGAAGTATATGTTGTATGGCTGCTGGATCATATGGTAGTTCTATTTTTATTTTTTGAGGAGCCTCCATACTATTTTCCATAGTGGCTGCACCATTCTGTATTCCTACCCATCGTGTGTAAAAGACTCCACCTTCTCCACATTCTTACCAACACTTGCAGTCTTTTGCTTTGTTTTGCTGATAATAGTCATCTGGACAGGGTGTTGGTGATATCTTATTGAGGTTTTCATTTCCATTTCCCTGATGATTAGTGACAATGAGCACTTTTCCCCCATATATCTGTTGGTCATTTGCAAGTCTTCTTTGGATAAATGCCTAAAAAAGTACTTGGCCCATTTTCAAATTGGGTTCCTAGATTTTTTGTTATTGAGTAGTATGAATTCCTTATACATTTATGAAATCAATATCTTATCAAATCTACGATTTTCAAACATTTTCACCCAATCTGTAGTTTTGTATGTTCACTCTGTATGTTCACTCCCTTCCCATGCAGAAGATTATTAGTTTGATATAGCCCCACTTGTTTGTTCTGCGTTTTGTTGCCTGTGCTTTTGGTGCCTTATCCATCAAATCATTGCCAATGTCAATATCACGATTGTTTTCCTCTATATTTCCTATGATTTCTTCTAGGAGTTTTACAGTTTCAGGTATTATATTTAAGTTTTTAATCTATTTTGAGTTGACATTTGTGTATATGATAAGTACCAAGTTTCATTCCTTCTATATGGTGGATATCCAGTTTTCCCAAGACTATTTGTCGAGAAGATTGCCATTTTCCCATTGTGAGCTCTTGGCACCCCTGTCAAAGATTAATGGATCATATATGCATGGATTTATTTAGGACTCTTTATTCACTTCCATTGGTACATATACCAGCTTTATGCCAGTACTATACTCCCTTCATTAATGTAGCTTCAAAATATATTTTTTCATGATTCATTATTTAAATTCTTATTACTTAACATATAGTGTAATATTTCTTTCAGCAGTAGAATTTAGTGATCCACCACTAACATATAACACCCAGTGCTCATCACAACAAGCCCCCTCCTTAATACCCTTCACCCATTTAGCCTACCCCCCTACTCACCTCCCCCCCCCCAGCAACCCTCAGTTTGTTCTCTATAGTTAACAGTCTGTTTCTTGGTTTGATTCCTTCTCTCTCTTTTATTTCCTTCCCTTATTTTCATTTGTTTTGTTTCTTAAATTCCACATACAAGTGAAATCATATAGTATTTTACTTTCTCTGACTGGCTTCTTTGTTTTTTTTTTTATGTTTATTTATTTATTTTGAGAGAGAGAGAGAGAAAGAGAGAGAGAAGCTGAGAGTGTGAGTGGGAAGAAGAGTAGAGAGAGAGGAGAGATAGAATCCCAAGTAGGCGTCACCCTCTAAGTGCAGAGCCCAATGTGGGACTCAAACCCATGAACCTTGAGATCATGACCTGAGCTGAAATCAAGAGTCAGACGCTCAACCACTTGAGCCACCCACCCCTCTGCCCCTCTGACTGACTTGTTTTACTCAGCATAATACACTCTAGCTCCATCCACGTGTTTCCACATGTCAAGATTTCATTCTTTTCAATGGCTGAGTAATGCTCCATTGTTTACATATACACCACACCTTTTTTATCCATTCATCAGTTGATGGACAGTTGGGCTCTCTTCATAATTTGGCTATTGTTGTCATTGTTGCTATAAACATCGGGGTGCATGTGTCCCTGTAAATCAGTATTTTTGTATCCTTTGTGTTAATACCTAGCAGTGCACTTACTGGAGCATATGGTACTTCTATTTTTAACGTGTTGAAGAACCACTGTACTTTTTTCCACAGAGGCTGCACCTTTTTTCATTTCCACCAATAGTGGAAGAGGATGCCCCTTTCTCCCCATCCTTGCCAACATATGTTGTTTCCTGTGTTGTTAATTTTAGCCATTCTGACAGGTGTCAGGTGGTATCTCATCATACTTTTGATTTGAATTTCCCTGATGTTGAGTAATGTTGGGCACCTTTTTATGTGTCTGTTATCCATCTGTATGTCTTCTTTGGAAAATTTTCTATTCATGACTGCAGCCCATTTCTTCACTGGATTTGTGTGTGTGTGTGTGTGTGTGTGTGTGTGTGTGTGTTGAATTCCATAACCCTTGAACAGATATGTCATTTGCAAATATCTTCTCCCACTCCATAGGTTGTCTTTTAGTTTTGTTGATTGTTGCTGTAGCAGAAGGCTTTTATCTTGATGAAACCCCAATAGTTCATATTTGCTTTTGTTTTCCTTGCCTCAGGAAATGTGTCTAGTAAGAATTTTCTCTGGCCAAGGACCAAGAGGCTGCTGCCTATGTTCCCTTCTAGGATTTTGATGGTGTCCTGTGTCCCATTTAGGTATTTCATCCATTTTGAATTTATTCTTGTGTAGGGTATAAGAATGTAGTCCAGTTTCATTCTTATTCATGTCATTGTCCAGTTGTCCAAAAAGGATTTCTTGAAGTGACTGTCTTTTTTCCATTGGATATTCTTTCCTTATTGGTAGAAGATTAGTTGGCCATATAGTGGTGGGTTGATTTCTGGGTTTTCTATTCTGTTCCGTTGGGATATGTGTATGTTTTTGTGCCAGTACTATACTGTCTTGAGGAGTACAGTTTTGTAATATAAGTTAAAGTCAAGAATTGTGGTGCCTCCATCTTTGCTTTTGCTTTTCAAGATACTTTGGCTGAGTTCTTTTGTGTTTTGATACAGATTTTAGGCTTCTTTGTTCTAGCTCTGTGAAAAATGCTGGTGGTATATTGATATGAATTGCATTAAATGTGTAGATTGTTTTGGGTAGTATAGACATGTTAAATTTTTGTTCAAATCTATAAGAATGGACTCTACTTGCATTTCTTTGCATCCTGTTTAAATTCTTTCATAAATGTTCTATAGTTTTAAGAATATAGATATTTTACCTTTTTGTTAGGTTTATTCCTAAGTATCTGATGTTTTTTGGTGCAATTGTAAATGGGATTGATTCCTTGATTTGTGTTTCTGCTTCTTCATTATTGGTGTATAGAAACACAACAGATTTATGTATGTTCACTTTCTGTCCAGAGATTATACTGATATCCTGTGTCTGTTCTAAACAATTTTTTGGTGGAATCTTTCAGGTTTTTTACATAGAGTATCATGTCATCTGTGAATAGTGGAAGTTTGACTTCTTTGCCGATTTGGATGCCTTTCATTTCTTTTTGTTGTCTGATTGCTAAGGCTAGGACTTCCCCTACTATGTTAAATAATAATAGTGGGAATGGACATCTTTGTTTTGTTCCTGACCACAGAAGAAAAGCTCTATTTTTCCACGCTAGGATGGTATAAGCTATCTACGTACGTGGCCTTTGGCCTGAGGATGATATAAGCATGTCTTTCGTACCTGACCTTTGTTCCCTCTATCCTTACTTTGTTGAGGGCTCTCATAATGAATGGATGTTATACTGTGTAAAATGCTTTCTCTTAATGTATTTAGAGGATCATATGGTTCTTATTCTTTTTTATTAATATTGTGTATCACATTGATTGATTTGTGAATATTCTTGCAGCCCACCACTCTTGCAGCCCAGGAATTAATCCCACTTGACTGTGATGAATTACTCTTTTAATGTACCATTGAATTCGATTTGCTAGTATTTTGTTGAGAATTTTTATATCTGTTTGTCAGGGATATTGACCTGTAATTACCCTTTCAGTAGGGTCCTTTTGGGTTTTGGAATTAAGGTATGGCTGGCCTAGTTGAGTGAGTATGGAAGTTTTCCTTCCATTTCTATTTTTTGGAACAGTTGAGAAGAATAGGTATTAACTCTGTTCTAAATGTTTGGGGAAATTCCCCTAGAAGCCATACGGCCTTGGAGATTTGTTTGTTGGGAGATTTTTGTTTGGTTGGTTGTGGGTTTTTTCTTTCCAGGATTTTCTTTAAATTCAAGTTAGTTAATATATGGTGTAGTATGGGTTTCAGGAGTAGAATTTAGTGATTTCTCACTTACATATAACACTCAGTGCTCATCACAAGTGACCACCTTAATGCCCCTCACCCATTTAGCCCATTCCCCTACCCTTGGTTCTGCAACCCTCAGTTTGTTCTCTGTATTTAAGAGTTCCTTGGCTTTCCTCCCTCTCTGTTTTTATTTTATTTTCTCCTCTTTTGCTGTATGTTCATCTCTTTTATTTCTTAAATTCCACATATGAGTGAAATCATATAATTTTCATATAATATCTTTCTCTGACTCATCTCACTTAGCATAATATACTTTAGTTCCTAACACATCTTTGCAAAAGGCAAGATTTTATTCATTTTTATGGCTGAGTAATATTCCAACACACACACACACACACACACACACCACATCTTCTTTATGTATTCATAAGTTGATGGACATTTGTGGACACTTGGGGTCTTTCTATAATTTGCTTATTATTGATAGTGCTACTATAAACATTGAGGTCCATGCACGCCTTCAAATCAGTATTTTTGTACCCTTTGGATACATACCTTGTAGTGCAATTGCTGGGTCATAGGGTAGTTCTATTTTTACCTTTTTGAGAAACCTCCACACGGTTTTCCAGAGTGGCTTCACCAGTTTGCATTCGTATCAACAGTGTAAGAGTGTTTCTTGCCCTTTCTCCTTATCCTTGCCAACATCTGCTCTTTCCTGACTTATTAATTTTAGCCATTGTGACAGGTGTGAGGTGGTATCACATTGTGGTTTTGATTTGTATTTCCCTGATGGTGAGTAATGTTGAGCATTTTTTCATGTGTCTGTTCATGATTAGTTCCCACTTCTTAGCTGGATTATTTCTTTTTGGGGGGTTGAGTTTGATACATTATTTATAGATTTTAGATACCAACCCTTTATCTGATATGCCATTTGCAAATATCTTCTTCCATTCTTTAGGTTGCCTTTTAGTTTTGTTGATTATTTCCTTCACAGTGCAGATGATTTTTAATTTTTTTTTTTTTTTTTTTGCGAGAGAGAGCACATGAACAAGCAAGGAATAAACAGAGACAGAGAGGGGGAGAGGCAGAATCCCATGTAGGCTCCAAATGTCAGCAAGTAATCCCATGCAGGGCTCAATCTCACCAATGTGAAATCATGACCTAAGCCAAAATCAAGAGCTGGATGCCTAACCGATTGAGCCACCCAGGCTCTCTTGTGCACATGTTTTTTATCCTGATAAAGTCCCATAGTTCATTTGTACTCTTGTTTCCTTGCTTCCTGAGACATTTCTAGTAAGAAGATGGACATTTGGGCTCTTTCCATATTTTGTCAATAGTTGATAATGCTGTTATAATCATAGAAGTGAAAATATCCCTTTAAATGAATAATATTGTATCCTTTGGGTAAATACCTAGTAGTGCAATTGCTGGATTGTAGGATAGCTCTATTGTTAACTTTCTGAGGAACTTCCATACTGTTTTCCACAGTGACTGCAACTGTTTTCATTCCCACCAAAAGTGTAAGAGGGTACGCCTTTCTCCCCATCCTCACCAACATCTGTTTTTTTGTGTGTTGGTAAGTTTACCCATTCTGATAGATGTGAGTTGATACCTCAGGATGGTTTTGATTTGTATTTCCCTGATGATAAGTGATGTTGAGCATCTTTTCATGTGTCTGTTAGCCAAATGTATATCTTCTTTGGGAAAAAAAATGTTTATTCATGTCTTCTGCTTATTACTTAACTGGATTTTTTTGTTTTTTGGGTGTTTAGTTTGCTAAGTTCGTTATAGATTTTGGATAATAACCCTTAATCCAATATGACATTTGCAAATATCTTCTCTATCCAGTACTTTGTCTTTTAGTTTTGTTGATTGGTTCCTTCATTGTGCAGAAGTTTTTATTTTGAAAAAGTCCCAATAGTTAATTTTTGCTTTTGTTTCCCTTGCCTCTGGAGACGTGCCTAGTAAGAAGTTGCTGTGGCCAATATCAAAGAAGTCTCTGCCTCTGTTCTCTACAATTTTGATGGTTCTCTGTCTCCCATTTAGGTCTTGCATCCATTTTGAATTGATTTTTGTGTATGGTATAAAAAAATGGTCCAGTTCATTCTTTTGAATGTCCTTGTCCAGTTTTCCCAACACCATTTGTTGAAAAGACTTTTTTTTTTTCCATTGGATATTCTTTTTTGCTTTGTCGAAAATTAGTTGACCATATAGTGGTGGGTCCATTTCTGGGTTTTTTATTCTGTTCCATTGATCTATGTGTCTGTTTTTTTTTTTTTTTACCACTACCATACTTTCATAATTACTACAACTTTGTAATATAGCTTTGAATCTGGAATTGTGATGCCTCCAGTTTTGCTTTGTCTTTTTCTTTTTTTTATATATATATATGAAATTTATTGACAAATTGGTTTCCATACAACACCCAGTGCTCATCCCAAAAGGTGCCCTCCTCAATACCCATCACCCACCCTCCCCTCCCTCCCACCCCCCATCAACCCTCAGTTTGTTCTCAGTTTTTAAGAGGCTCTTATGCTTTGGCTCTCTCCCACTCTACCCTCTTTTTTTTTTTTTTCCTTCCCCTCTCCCATGGGTTCCTGTTAAGTTTCTCAGGATCCACATAAGAGTGAAACCATATGGTATCTGTCTTTCTCTGTATGGCTTATTTCACTTAGCATCACACTCTCCAGTTCCATCCACGTTGCTACAAAAGGCCAGATTTCATTATTTCTCATTGCCACGTAGTATTCCATTGTGTATATAAACCACAATTTCTTTATCCATTCATCAGTTGATGGACATTTAGGCTCTTTCCATACTTGGGCTATTGTTGAGAGTGCTGCTATGAACATTGGGGTACAAGTGCCCCTATGCATCAGTACTCCTGTATCCCTTGGATAAATTCCTAGCAGTGCTATTGCTGGGTCATAGGGTAGGTCTATTTTTAATTTTCTGAGGAACCTCCACACTGCTTTCCAGAGCGGCTGCACCAATTTGCATTCCCACCAACAGTGCAAGAGGGTTCCCGTTTCTCCACATCCTCTCCAGCATCTATAGTCTCCTGATTTGTTCATTTTGGCCACTCTGACTGGCGTGAGGTGATACCTGAGTGTGGTTTTGATTTGTATTTCCCTGATAAGGAGCGACGCTGAACATCTTTTCATGTGCCTGTTGGCCATCCGGATGTCTTCTTTAGAGAAGTGTCTATTCATGTTTTCTGCCCATTTCTTCACTGGGTTATTTGTTTTTCGGGTGTGGAGTTTGGTGAGCTCTTTATAGATTTTAGATACTAGCCCTTTGTCCGATATGTCATTTGCAAATATCTTTTCCCATTCCGTTGGTTGCCTTTTAGTTTTGTTGGTTGTTTCCTTTGCTGTGCAGAAGCTTTTTATCTTCATAAGGTCCCAGTAATTCACTTTTGCTTTTAATTCCCTTGCCTTTGGGGATGTGTCGAGTAAGAGATTGCTACGGCTGAGGTCAGAGAGGTCTTTTCCTGCTTTCTCCTCTAAGGTTCTGATGGTTTCCTGTCTCACATTTAGGTCCTTTATCCATTTTGAGTTTATTTTTGTAAATGGTGTGAGAAAGTGGTCTAGTTTCAACCTTCTGCATGTTGCTGTCCAGTTCTCCCAGCACCATTTGTTAAAGAGGCTGTCTTTTTTCCATTGGATGTTCTTTCCTGCTTTGTCAAAGATGAGTTGGCCATACGTTTGTGGGTCTAGTTCTGGGGTTTCTATTCTATTCCATTGGTCTGTGTGTCTGTTTTTGTGCCAATACCATGCTGTCTTGATGATGACAGCTTTGTAGTAGAGGCTAAAGTCTGGGATTGTGATGCCTCCTGCTTTGGTCTTCTTCTTCAAAATTCCTTTGGCTATTCGGGGCCTTTTGTGGTTCCATATGAATTTTAGGATTGCTTGTTCTAGTTTCGAGAAGAATGCTGGTGCAATTTTGATTGGGATTGCATTGAATGTGTAGATAGCTTTGGGTAGTATTGACATTTTGACAATATTTATTTTTCCAATCCATGAGCAGGGAATGTCTTTCCATTTCTTTAAATCTTCTTCAATTACCTTCGTAAGCTTTCTATAGTTTTCAGCATACAGATCCTTTACATCTTTGGTTAGATTTATTCCTAGGTATTTTATGCTTCTTGGTGCAATTGTGAATGGGATCAGTTTCTTTATTTGTCTTTCTGTTGCTTCGTTGTTAGTGTATAAGAATGCAACTGATTTCTGTACATTAATTTTGTATCCTGCAACTTTGCTGAATTCATGTATCAGTTCTAGCAGACTTTGGGTGGAGTCTATCGGATTTTCCACGTAAAATATCATGTCATCTGCAAAAAGCGAAAGCTTGACTTCATCTT
Organism: Lynx rufus; assembly: GCF_022079265.1. Taxonomy (NCBI): domain Eukaryota; kingdom Metazoa; phylum Chordata; class Mammalia; order Carnivora; family Felidae; genus Lynx; species Lynx rufus. Next base: position 9,186,029 of record NW_025814846.1, read on the forward strand.
TGCCAATTTTGATGCCTTTGATTTCCTTTTGTTGTCTGATTGCTGATGTTAGAACTTCCAGCACTATGTGAAACAACAGCGGTGAGAGTCGGCATCCCTGTCGTGTTCCTGATCTCAGGGAAAAAGCTCTCAGTTTTTCCCCGTTGAGGATGATGTTAGCTGTGGGCTTTTCATAAATGGCTTTTATGATCTTTAAGTATGTTCCTTCTGTCCCGACTTTCTCAAGGGTTTTTATTAAGAAAGGGTGCTGGATTTTGTCAAAGGCCTTTTCTGCATCGATTGACAGGATCATATGGTTCTTCTCTTTTTTTGTTGTTAATGTGATGTATCACGTTGATTGATTTGCAAATGTTGAACCAGCCCTGCATCCCAGGAATGAATCCCACTTGATCATGGTGAATAATTCTTTTTATATGCTGTTGAATTCGATTTGCTAGTATCTTATTGAGAATTTTTGCATCCATATTCATCAGGGATATTGGCCTGTAGTTCTCTTTTTATACTGGGTCTCTGTCTGGTTTAGGAATCAAAGGAATACTGGCTTCATAGAATGAGTCTGGAAGTTTTCCTTCCCTTTCTATTTCTTGGAATAGCTTGAGAAGGATAGGTATTATCTCTGCTTTAAACGTCTGGGAGATCTCCCCTGGGAAGCCATCTGGTCCTGGACTCTTATTTGTTGGGAGATTTTTGATAACCGATTCAATTTCTTCGCTGGTTATGGGTCTGTTCAAGCTTTCTATTTCCTCCTGATTGAGTTTTGGAAGAGTGTGGGTGTTCAGGAATTTGTCCATTTCTTCCAGGTTGTCCAATTTGTTGGCATATAATTTTTCATAGTATTCCCTGATAATTGTTTGTATCTCTGAGGGATTGGTTGTAACAATTCCATTTTCATTCATGATTTTATCTATTTGGGTCATCTCCCTTTTCTTTTTGAGAAGCCTGGCTAGAGGTTTGTCAATTTTGTTTATTTTTTCAAAAAACCAACTCTTGGTTTCGTTGATCTGCTCTACAGTTTTTTTAGATTCTATATTGTTTATTTCTGCTCTGATCTTTATTATTTCTCTTCTTCTGCTGGGTTTAGGCTGCCTTTGCTGTTCTGCTTCTATTTCCTTTAGGTGTGCTGTTAGATTTTGTATTTGGGATTTTTCTTGTTTCTTGAGATAGGCCTGGATTGCAATGTATTTTCCTCTCAGGACTGCCTTCGCTGCGTCCCAAAGCGTTTGGATTGTTGTATTTTCATTTTCGTTTGTTTCCATATATTTTTTGATTTCTTCTCTAATTGCCTGGATGACCCACTCATTCGTTAGTAGGGTGTTCTTTAACCTCCATGTTTTTGGAGGTTTTCCAGACTTTTTCCTGTGGTTGATTTCAAGCTTCATAGCATTGTGGTCTGAAAGTATGCATGGTATAATTTCAATTCTTGTAAACTTATGAAGGGCTGTTTTGTGACCCAGTATATGATCTATCTTGGAGAATGTTCCATGTGCACTCGAGAAGAAAGTATATTCTGTTGCTTTGGGATGCAGAGTTCTAAATAGATCTGTCAAGTCCATCTGATCCAATGTCTCATTCAGGGCCCTTGTTTCTTTATTGACCGTGTGTCTAGATGATCTATCCATTTCTGTAAGTGGGGTGTTAAAGTCCCCTGCAATTACCACATTCTTATCAATATGGTTGCTTCTGTTTATGAGTAATTGTTTTATGTATTTGGGGGCTCCGGTATTCGGCGCCTAGACATTTATAATTGTTAGCTCTTCCTGATGGATAGACCCTGTAACTATTATATAATGTCCTTCTTCATCTCTGTTACAGCCTTTAATTTAAAGTCTAGTTTGTCTGATATAAGTATGGCTACTCCAGCTTTCTTTTGGCTTCCAGTAGCATGATAAATAGTTCTCCACCCCCTCACTCTGAATCTAAAGGTGTCCTCAGGTCTAAAATGAGTCTCTTGTAGACAGCAAATAGATGGGTCTTGTTTTTTTATCCATTCTGATACCCTATGTCTTTTGGTTGGCGCATTTAATCCATTTACATTCAGTGTTATTATAGAAAGATACGGGTTTAGAGTCATTGTGATGTCTGTATGTTTTATGCTTGTAGTGATGTCTCTGGTACTTTGTCTCACAGGGTCCCCCTTAGGATCTCTTGTAGGGCTGGTTTAGTGGTGACAAATTCCTTCAGTTTTTGTTTGTTTGGGAAGACCTTTATCTCTCCTTCTATTCTAAATGACAGACTTGCTGGATAAAGGATTCTCGGCTGCATATTTTTTCTGTCTAGCACACTGAAAATCTCGTGCCAATTCTTTCTGGCCTGCCAAGTTTCAAAAGAGAGATCAGTCACGAGTCTTATAGGTCTCCCTTTATATGTGAGGGCACGTTTACCCCTTGCTGCTTTCAGAATTTTCTCTTTATCCTTGTATTTTGCCAGTTTCACTCTGATATGTCGTGCAGAAGGTCGATTCAAGTTACGTCTGAAGGGAGTTCTCTGTGCCTCTTGGATTTCAATGCCTTTTTCCTTCCCCAGTTCAGGGAAGTTCTCAGCTATTATTTCTTCAAGTACCCCTTCAGCACCTTTCCCTCTCTCTTCCTCCTCTGGGATACCAATTATGCATATATTATTTCTTTTTAGTGTGTCACTTAGTTCTCTAATTTTCCCCTCATACTCCTGGATTTTTTTATCTCTCTTTTTCTCAGCTTCCTCGTTTTCCATAACTTTATCTTCTAGTTCACCTATTCTCTCCTCTGCCTCTTCCATCCGAGCCGTGGTGGTTTGCATTTTGTTTTGCATTTCATTTAAAGCGTTTTTCAGCTCTTCGTGACTGTTCCTTAGTCCCTTGATCTCTGTAGCAAGAGATTCTCTGCTGTCCTGTATACTGTTTTCAAGCCCAGCGATTAATTTTATGACTATTATTCTAAATTCACTTTCTGTTATATTATTTAAATCCTTTTTGATCAGCTGATTAGCTGTTGTTATTTCCTGGAGATTCTTCTGAGGGGAATTCTTCCGCTTGGTCATTTTGGATAGTCCCTGGTGTGGTGAGGGCCTGCAGGGCACTTCCCCTGTGCTGTGGTGTATAACTGGAGTTGGTGGGCGGGGCCGCAGTCCGACCTGATGTCTGCCCCCAGCCCACCGCTGGGGCCACAGTCAGACTGGTGTGTGCCTTCTCTTCCCCTCTCCTAGGGGCGGGATTCACTGTGGGGTGGCGTGGCCCGTCTGGGCTACTTGCACACTGCCAGGCTTGTGATGCTGGGGATCTGGCGTATTAGCTGGGGTGGGAAGGCAAGGTGCACGGCGGCAGGGGGGGCAGGCTTAGCTCGCTTCTCCTTCGGTGATCCACTTCAGGAGGGGCCCTGTGGCAGCCGGAGGGAGTCAGATCGCTGCCGGAGGTTTGGCTCCGCAGAAGCACAGAGTTGGGTGTTAGCGCGGAGCGAGCAAGTTCCCTGGCAGGAACTGGTTCCCTTTGGGATTTTGGCTGGGGGATGGGCGGGGGAGATGGCGCTGGCGAGCGCCTTTGTTCCCCGCCAAACTGAGCTCTGTCGTCCGGGGGCTCCGCAGCTCACCCTCCCTTTGTCCTCCAGCCTTCCCGCTTTCCGAGCAGAGCTGTTAACTTATGACCTCCCAGACGCTAAGTCGCGCTTGCTGTCGGAACACAGTCCGTCAGGCCCCTCCGCTTTTGCAAGCCGGACTCGGGGGCTCTGCTTGGCCGGCGAGCCGCCCCTCCGCCCCGGCTCCCTCCCGCCAGTCCGTGGAGCGCGCACCGCCTCGCCGCCCTTCCTACCCTCTTCCGTGGGCCTCTCGTCTGTGCTTGGGTCTGGTGACTCCATTCTGCTAATCCTCTGGCGGTTTTCTGGGTTATTTAGGCAGGTGTAGGTGGAATCTAAGTGATCAGCAGGACACGCGGTGAGCCCAGCGTCCTCCTGCGCTGCCATCTTCCCTTCCCCTCGCTTTGTCTTTTTCAAGATTACTTTGTCTATTCAGGAGTTTTGTGGCTCAATACAAATACTAGGATTATTCTAGATCTGTGAAAAATGCTGGTAGTATTTTTATAGGGATTACATTCAATATGTAGATTGCTTTGGGTAGTAAAGATATGTTAACAATATCTGTTCTTCCAATCCAAGAGCTTAGAATATTTTTTTTTCCATTTCTTTGTGTATTCTTCAATTTTTGATACGTGTTCTATACTCTTCAAAGTACAGATCTTTTACCTTTCTGGTTAGGTTTATTTCTAGGTATCTTACGTTTTTTTGGTGCAATTATAAATGGGACATATGCCTTGATTTCTCTCTCTGCTGTTTCAATATTGGTGTATAGAAATGTAACAACTTTCCACCAATTGATTGAATATCCTGCAACTTCACTGAATTCGTGTATCAGTTCTAGAAATTTTTAGTGGAATTTTTCAGGGTTTCTACTTAGACTATCATGTTGTCTGTGAATAGCAAATGTTTGAGTTATTTTGTCAATCTAGTGACATTTATTTCTTTGTCTTGTCTGACTACTATGACTGGCACTTCCAGTAGTATGTTAAATAAAAGTGGTGAGAGTGTACATCCTTGTTTTGTTCCAGACTGAAGAGGAAAATCTCTCAGTTATTCCCAATTGAGGATTATATTAGCTGTGGGTCTTTTGTATATGGTCTTTATGACATTGAGGTATGTTTCTTTTATCCCTCCTTTATTGGGGATTTTTATCAAGAATGGATGTTTTATTTTGTCAAATGTTTTTTGTTTTTTCTTTCTACATCTACTGACTGGATCATATGGTTCTTTTGTTTTATTAATGTGGTGTATCATATTGATTGATTTGTGAATATTGAACCTCCCTTGCAGCCCAGGAATAAATAGCATCTTGTTGTGGTGAGTAATTCTTTTAATATACTGTTGAATTCGATTTGCTAGTATCATTTTGAGAATGTTTTAATTCATGTTCATCAGGAATATTGGCTTGTAATTCTCCTCTCAAGTGGGGTTTTGTCTAGTTTTGGAATCAAGGCAATGCTGGCCTCTTAGAATGAGTTTGGAAGTTTTCTTTCCATTTCTATTTTTTCAGAACAGTTTGAGTAGAATAGGTATTAACGCTTTAAAAAATGTTTGTGAGAATTCCCCTTGGGAACCATCTGACCTTAGACTTTTGTTTGTTGGGAGATTTCTTATTACTGATTCAATTTATTTGCTGGTTATGGGTCTGATAAAATTTCTATTTCATCATGTTTCAGTTTTGGTAGTTCATATGTTTCTAGGAATTTATCCCTTTCTTCCAGATTGTCCAATCTGTTGGCATACAATTTTTATAGTATTCTCTTATAATTGTTTGTACTTCTCTTGTGTTGGTTGTGATCTCTCTTCTTTCATTAATGATTTTATTTTTGGGGTTCTTTCTTTTTTCTTTTTTATGTGTCTGGCTAAGGGTTTATCAATTTTATTAATTGTTTCAGAGAACCAGCTCCGTTTTTTTAATTTATCTGTTCTAGGGGTTTTTTGTTGTTCTTTTTGTATCATTTATTTCTGCTCTAATCTCTATTATTTCCCTTCTTCTGGCCTTAGACTTCATTTGCTGCTCCTTTTCTTGCTTCTTTGTAAGGTTTATTTGAGACTTTTCTTGCTTCTTGATGTATACCTATATTACTATATTCTTCCTTCCCATGACTGCTTGTGTTGCATCCCAAAGGGCTTGGATGGTCATATTCTCACTTTCATTTGTTTCCATGCATGTTTTTATTTCTTTTATAATTTCCTGGTTAACCCATTCATTCTTCAGTAGGATGTTTATAAACTTCCATGTATTTGCGGTCTAATTTTTCTTCTTGTGGTTGACTTTAAATTTCATAACATTATGGTCAGAAAATATGAATGATATGATCTCAATCTTTCTGTATTTGTTGAAGTCTGATTTTCAACCAAGTATTCTGGAGAATACTATTCTGGAGAATAGTACTATTGGAGAATACTATTCTGGAGAATTTCTCATGTGCACTCGAAAAAAATATGTATTCTGCTGCTTTAGGATAAAATGTTCTGAATATAAGTCCATCTGGTCCAGTGCACCACTAAAAGCCATTGTTCCTCATTGATTTTCAGCCTAGATGATCAGTCCATTGTTGTAAGTATGAAAGTCCTCTACTATTATCATATTAGTATATGCATTTCTTTCTTTTTTTTAGGAGTTGTTTTTGTTTTTGTTTTTGTTTTAAATACAATTTATTGTCAAATTGGTTTCCATACAACACTAATCCCAACAAGTGCCCTCTTCCCTGCCCATCACCCACTTTCCCCTCTCCCCCACCCCCATCTACCCTTAGTTTGTTCTCAATCCTTAAGAGTCTCTTATGGTTTGCCTCCCTCCCTCTCTGTATCTATGAGCTTCTTTTGTCTGTTATCAATTGATTTATATATTTGGGTGCTTTCAAGTTGGGTCATAAATATTTACAATTGTTAGATCTTCATTTTGGATAGACCCTTTTATTATGGTATAGTGCCCTTCTTCATCTTTTGCTACAGTGTTTGGTTTATAATCTAGTTTGTCTGATATAAGTATGACTACTCCAGCTTTCTTTTGACATCCATTACCCTGATAAATATTTCTCTATCCCTTCACTTTCAGTCTGTCAGTGTCTTTAGGTCTAATGTGAGTCTCTCAAAGGCAGAATATAGATGGGTCTTGTTTTTATCCATTCTGATACCCGATGCCTCTTCATTGGAGCATGTAGTCCATTTACATTCAGATTATTGATAGATATGAATTTAGTGCTAGCGTATTACCTCTAAAGTCATTGTTTCTGGAGATTTTGTTGGTTCCTTTCTAGGATTTGGTGTTTTTGGTCCTTCTTTCCCACTCAAAGAGTTTCCTTTAATATTTCTTGCAGGTATGGTTTAGTGATCATGAATTCCTTTAGTTTTTGTTTATAAAACTCTTTGTCTCTCTTTCTATTCTGAATGCCGCCTTGCTGGATAAAGTATTCTTGGCTCCATATTTTTCTCTTTCAATATGTTGAATATGTCATTTCATTTTCTTCTGGCCTGCCAAGTTTCTGTTGATAAGTCTACTGCTAGCCTGATTTGTCTTCCCTTATAAATTAGGGATTTCTTTTCCCTCATTGCTCTCAAAATGTTTTCCTTGTCTCTGGATTCTGCAAATTATACTATGATATGTCTTTGTGTAGGCCTGCTTTTGTTGATCTTCATGGGATTTCTCTGTGCCTCCTGGGTTTCTCTGTCTCTTTCCTTTCCCACATTAGGGATGTTTTCAGCTATAATTTCCTCAAATAAACTTTCTGCCCTCTTTTTTCTTTCTTTTTTTTAACTGATATTCCTAAGATATTAATTTTATTACTCTTTATGGAGTATCTGAATTCTCTAAGTCTACATTCACGATCCAAGATTTTTCTTCCTCTCTTCTGTGCACCTCATTATTTTCCATAATTCATCTTTTATATCTTTTATGTTATTTTGCTTCTTCTATCCTTGTAGCAATTACTTCCAGTTTGTTTCAAATCTTGTTCATTTATTGCATTTTTCATTTTGGCCTGATAGGATTTTAGCTCTTTTATCTCTGTGGTGTCTCTCTGATGTCTTTCATGCTTTTCTCAAGCCCCGCTAGTATCCTTATCATGGTTGTTTTTAATTCTGGTTCAAACATATTATCTACATCTGTTTCAATTATATCTCTGGTCATGAATTTTTCTTGTTCTTTTTTGGGGGGGGTGAATTCCTCCTTCCTGGCATTTTGCCCAAGTGTCTATTTTCTTTGTGAAAACCTGTTATATTTTCTGCTCTTGGGAGTAATGGCTATATTAAAAAGATGTCATATAATGACTAGTGCCTGCACTTCAAAGAGTGTTTCTGGTACAGGTTTGTGAACTCTTGTTTTTAAGCACTCTTCCCTCAGGTCAGTTCTCTGCAGAGTTTCACCTTGCCTGCAATGGGTAGTGTATGGACTTTGTCCAGTGTGTGGCAAGTTTTCACTAGGTATGTTTTGGTCTACTTGTTAAAAATGTCATGATCCAATTTCCACTAGAGCTGAAGTTTTGTAGCATTCTTGTCAGTAGACTTGGTGTGTGTGGGGGATTTGCTGGTCTTCTGGGGGAAGGGCCTTGCTGATGCTCTGGCTCTCAGGCACACTTGACCTAAGAAAAAAGCACCAGTAGAACACGGGGTGGGGGGTAGGCTTGGTGTAAGCCAGTCAAGCCTGCACTGTGGGCACTGTGCTGCTCCCTGAGGTTCGTCCCTGCTGATGGGCCAAGATAAAAATGGCCTAACCTGGTTCTCTCTTTCTCATACAGAGGAGTTCTTGCCTTCCTTTGTTCGGAAGCCCTCACAGAAGATTGAACCATCTGCTCTCATTTGTCCCAGGCATCCCTCAGGTGCCTGCTTTTACCCTGTGTCTGAGCCATCTGCTCACCTGGCAATGCAATGCTCCTGTGTTTTATCTCAGGTTCACTGCCTGTTTTTCAGAACTCCAAATTTTAGGGATCCAGCACAGCATGGAACTGCACTGATTCTCTGGGAGAGGGTCTCACCATGCTGGGCCTTGTACCAGTTTGTCCAGAAGGGTAGTTGCATGAACGCACAGGGTATGGAATTTATGGAAAAGCACAGCAAAAACTGGCATCCAGGTTAGCTACCCTCAGCAGGTGCCTCTGCACCTATGATAATGAGCAGAACAGCTCAATGTCATCCACCAGCTCTTTTGTCCCCAGAGAGGCAGTGCTACCTCTCCCAAATGCACTCCAAGAAGGGGAACTGTGTCTCCCAGTGTGACCCAGCAGATTCTCAGGCTATGCTGTTTTTTCCTGAGCCCCCACCATCATTCTCCACAGGAGTACCACTATGTCTGTCAGGCTGTACCCTGGCAATGGCATGGACTTCTAAAATGTCAGACGAGTTATGCTGCTTATAAATACTTGTAATTAGCCTCTCTCATGCTCCTGGTCAATGGTTTTGAGGAAGTGTTTTTCTTATGCAATCTCCTGCACATGTGCTCTCTCTCGTCTCTCTTTCTCTCTCTGTGGTCAGGGTTTCATCCCCTTCACAGCACTTGCAATTTTTTTCTACCTCAAATCACATCTCTGCAACTCCTATCTTCCACAATGTGACCTCTTTTCTCCCTTTAGTTGTGCAGTTTGTTCTCTCAATCCTCAAATTGATTTCTTGGGTGTTCAGAATGATTTGATATTTATCTAGCTGTGTTCCAGGGATGAGGAAAGCATAAGGTCCACTTATTACTCTGCCAACTTCTCTCTCCCCTGAGACTGACCTTCTCAATATGATTCCCTCTTCTGGATATGGTGAAAGTCACATGTATAAATATTATACTTAGGTTCAACTTAATTATTATATTGCTCATTTATTTTTCTCTATAGACAAAATTTATATAAATAATTTTCATTAACTATTAATAAAACCAGTATTCCCTTAAATTTAACCCATGTTTATGTTCTCAGGATAAAGTAACCCATTGTAAAGGGAATTGTATACCAGATTATTTTTTTCATATTGGAAAACACATATACTGTAGCAATTAAAATCTTTCTGATCAGTTGTTTCTAATGCTTTAGCAATTTATTTTGAACAATGGGAATATCTTATTACCTTTAAAAAATTGGTAATGGTTGTCCTTCTACAAAAGGTGGATTAACAAAGACTGAACATATTCTCCTGCGTTTGAAATTAAAAAAAAAAAAGACAAAATACAGAAACAAACAGCTTTCAATACACAGGGCATATGACACTAAACTACATTCATACCTGAAAAATAGTAAAAATAAACAAATAAATAAAAAAGTCAGAACTTTGATTTCCCAGTCTACTGCTGTGAGCATTTGCAGGTATTATAGGTTTAGTTAAAATACTCCACAATATTGCTACCTCAGTATCCAATTTTAAATTTTTATTTTTTGTTTAAACTCTAGTATAATTAGCATACAGTATTATATTAGTTTCAGGTGTACAGTATAGTGATTCCACATTCTGTACATTACTCAGTGTTTATCATGGTAAGTGTGCTTTTATTTATTTTTTTTTTATATGAAGTTTATTGACAAATTGGTTTCCATACAACACCCAGTGCTCATCCCAAAAGGTGCCCTCCTCAATACCCATCACCCACCCGCCCCTCCCTCCCACCCCCCATCAACCCTCAGTTTGTTCAAAAATATGGAACGCTTCACGAATTTGCGTGTCATCCTTGCGCAGGGGCCATGCTAATCTTCTCTGTATCGTTCCAATTTTAGTATATGTGCTGCCAAAGCGAGCACGGTAAGTGTGCTTTTAATCTCCTTCACCTACTTCCCCCTTCCCCCTTTCCCCAATGACAACAACCAGTTCCTTCTCTGTATTTAAGAATCTGTTTTTTGTTCTTCTATTTTTTCCTTTGTTTCTTTGTTTTGCTTCTTAAATTCCACACCTAAGTGAAATCAATGCTATTTATCTTTCTGTGATTGACTTATTTCATTTAGCATTATACTTTCTAGATCAATCCATGTTGTTGCAAATAGCAAGATTTTATTCGTATGGCTGAGCAATATTCCAGTGTGTGTGTGTGTGTTTGTGTGTGTGTGTGTGTGTGTTGGTGTGTGTACTGCTTTTAATTATCCATTTATTTACAAATGGAAATTTGGATTGCTTTCATATCATGGCTATTGTAAATAGTGCAGCAATAAAGATGTTGCATTTCTATACACTAATAATAAAGTGGCATAAAGAGAAATTAAGGAAAAATTCCATTTGAAATTGCACCAAGAATATTAAAACACCTAGAAATAAATTTAACCAAAGAGGGGAAAAATCTGCACTCTGAAAACTGTAAAATATTTATAAAAGAAATTAAATATGATACAAAGAAATGGAAAGATATTCCATGTTCGTGGATTTGGAACACCAATATTGTTAAAATGTCCATACTACCCGAACAATCTACAGATTTAATGCAATCCATACCAAAATACCAACAACATTTTACACCGAACTAGAACAAATAATCCTAAAATTTGTATAAAACCAAAGACCACAAATAGCCAAAGTACTCTCGAAAAAGATGAAGACTGGAGGTATCACAAGCCCAGATTCAAGATACACTACAAAGTCAAATAGTATTCAAAATAATATAGTATTACCATTCTGTTGAATAGTACTGAATTCTATTACATAGTATTCAAAATAATATGCTACTAGCACAAAAATAGACACACAGATCAATGGAAGAGAATAGAAAACCCAATAATAAACCCATAATTATATCTTCAATTAATTTGTAACAAAGGAGGCAAGTATATGCAATGGGAAAGATGCAATCTGTTCAACAAATGGTGCTGGGAAAATTAGATAGCTACATGCAAAAGAATGAAACTGGACCATTTTCTTACACCATACCCAAAAATAAACTCAAAATAGATTAGAGATATAAATGTGAGATCTCAGCATCCATTTTACGTGGTCAAGTGGCCTGAGCTGCAGGGGCTTTGAGCTTACCCTAACCTCTTTTGAATGCGTATGCCTTAGATAAGAACCCACAGAATCACAAGTAAATGTCAGCTTCTAACTCCCCCAACTGTCCTTGTGATAAGCATTATTTGTCTCATAGCACATTCTTCTTGTGTATCCCTTAGATAATACCTTGTTATTTTTGGTTTGAATAACACACGCATGTGCTCCAGGTTTCCCCTTGCACTCTCTGCCTGCACCCTGCATTCCTGCGTGGTTCCTCAAAGTGTGTTAGGTCCTCCAGGACTTATATTGTTACCAATTACTAAGTTACCACTTCTATATGTCAATTCTTTTATGTTGTTGTTGAACTCAGGCTCACCATCCAACACTACAGGGATCTACTTAAACGTTAATTTAACAAAGTCACAATAGCAGGTCACAGCATAAAGAGAAACACAGGTAAAGGTCAATAGAATTTGTATGTTGAGCACACGAAGTTGAGCACCTAAGATGAATGTGGAAGTAATTCATGGGACAAAGACCAAAAAGAAAGTTGTCTAGAGAGAGATTTCAGAGATCTTGAGTATTCATCTTTAACAACTTGAGAAAAGGAAAAGAGTCAAATGAAAGAATTAAAAGTAACAATGTCCCGCATTCACTATACTGAGAGCAGTGCATTGAAAAAACTTAGATCAGAGAGCATTAGATATAGCAGAGAGGTCAGTAGTGAGCAATAAACCTAGACTGAGCCCTGCTCAGGACGTGCTTAATTCCCTAAAAATACACCAAAAGATCAAACTGTTTCCATCCATTTTAATTGCACCCAACAACAAAAAGTGCTGAATAAGATATATAGTGATGCAATAATACACATCACACTAAAATTTAAATTCATAAGTCTAGTTTTAAAGCAAAAATTACCAATCTACCTTTCCAGGTGAGGCCTCTTTAAATTACAGAGCTGCTGGTCAGACTCTGTGCTGAGTGCTCAAGTGCTGCTGAGATATGCAACTTTCTAGGTGCTGTTGACAGGCTTCCTGGTCAGGTGGGGACAAAGACAATTCTTAGAAGTAGGTCAGACTATAAATTGTTTCTCCTGCTTGGATAGATCAGCAAATCAGTCTCCATGACTAGCAAATCACATTTTTAGTGTCTGAAAACAGGTAAAACTGTGCCTTGAGTTTCATGGGCAGATGGGGCAAATGTATTGGCTCTGCAGATTGGCAATGCAACTGGTTGAAAAATATACTTGGATGCTGCTATATATCACTTCTTGGGGGTTCTCAGTACTGATTGCTGCAAGCCCTTCCAACCTTATCTGTCACAATCGAATCACCAGTGGTCAATTCCCATAAACTCCCCCATGATACCCTTGTGAGAAGATCTGAGAAAATCACCCAGAAAGTGACCCACAACACTGAGTGAGCTGGATGTTGACTTTGCAATCTCTTTTTCCCACTGGAGAAACCATAAGCTCAGAGGGGCCTTCGCAGTTCAATGCTACACTACCTTGCAAAAGATGTTTTGTACTCAAAACATAGTTGCTTCTCTTACGCTTCTAATTTGGTTCCTCTTGATCTCTGTGATGCATAGGTGCACTTCACCCTCACCTCTATGTTCTAGAATTTTCACAATGATATCTTGTATATGTATAGTTGCTAGTTTCTTTTCTTGTGAAGGGGACTAAAGTTAGAACAACCTATATTGCCATTTTGAGAACTCTCTCAAAGCAATCTTTATAAAGAAAAACAAAGTTAGAGAACATACACTTTTCAATTTCAATATATGCTACAAACCTGTAGTAAACAAGATAGTGTGTAATAAAAAGTATGATAAAAATACTATAAAAATTATACACCAGTAAATTGATTATTCCTCAGTAGATAAAATGGGAAATTATCTAAGAACAAATATATTAAAGGCGATTCAAAAAGAAATAAGAAATCTGAACTAACTTATAACAAGTAAAGATGAATTAGTAATCAAAAGCTTGTAAAACCTTGCTACTAATATAGATGCAAAGTTTTTAATGAAATAAATACTAGTAAACTAAATACAGAAGCATATTAAAATGATTATACATTATGCAAAGGTGAGATATAGGCCAAGAATACATGGTTTATTCAACACATTAAAATTAAATATAGGGGGAGGCTGGGGCCAACATGGCAAGGTAGGGATCCATATTTCCCATGTCTCTCAAACAAAGAAGTGTTGAAGCCAAAAGACTTTTAACCCCAAGAGTCTGGGAGGAAAAGACACTGAATGTACTGGAAAGAACACGAGACAACTTGAGAAAGCATAGGTGGATGATAGCAAACTGGGGGAGATAAAACAGGCCTCGTAGGCACGGTGGAGAGGGATCCCCTTCTGCAGAGAGGCAAAGAGAAAAAAAGAGCGGCTAAGGAAGTGCAGGACTTTTTCTGGGCAGGAGAAAGACCTCAGACTGGGACTGAGAGGGATCTTATCTCTAACTGCAGGGCTTTTTTCAGACTGGGGCTGGCTCCCTGTTAATGCACCTGGGGAGAAGGGGAGCCAACCCTGGGTAGGTCGGGACGCAGACCAAAGTAGGAGAAAGTGGCCCCCTCCCTGAAATACTGTAGGACATAGCAAAGCCTGCCTGCATCCACCACCCCCAGGGTTTGGCAGCGGAAGTGAGGTTGACAGCACAGTCCATAGGAGACAGTGGTCCTCCGTGAAGTGTGGTGGCACAGACAAATCCAGACAGGACCACATATGGGGCTGCACTGAGAGGTGCTTCCCCAGTGCCATAAAACACAAGCGGGTCTTTGAATCCTAGCCAAGCACATGGTCAGGGGGGTTGGTTGAGTGAGAAAGATCGCCCCATCTGTGTCCATGGCACAGTGAGGATGACTCAAATGGAGTCCACTGGGTCCAGGTCCGTGGAGAAGAAAATGGGAGATTGCCATTTCCCACCCCATTACCACCAAGGCGGGGCCTCAGGGATCAGTCCTGGGGCCCATAGTGGAGGTGGGACCAGCCTACACCAAACCATGCCCCTCCATGCCTGGTAACTGCATATTGACTGGAACCAAACAGACCCTGTTTAACCAGATGGAAAGCTCCTCTAGACCAGCTCTGCAGCATGGATTCTAGGTCAATTCTAGATATATAGACATATTCTTCCCTCCATTTCTCCTCCTTATCTCTTCCTCTTCTAGACTGGTAACTCTGGTTATTGGTTTGCCTAAATAGACATATTTAATCCATTCTCTTGATACATGTTCTATACCTGCTTCTTTTCATTCCTTTCTCTCTCTTGAATAATCAAGCCATACAGTTTCTCTGGGTAACTTTATCTTGTTTCTTTTTCCCAGCCTCCTTCTTTATTTTCCTTTCTCTACCTATGGATTAAGACTTTTAGTCTTTCTGCCTAGTCACTGTTTATTTATTCCCCACCCCCTGTCCTGTCATTTCTCTCTGTATGTACTCTTCCATCAGCACTGTCTCCACATGTTCTTTACTTGTAGTGGGTGTTTTTGGTTTTTTTGTTTGTTTTTAGTTTTTAGTTTTTTGTTTTTATCTGTTTGTTTGTTGTATCTGTTTGTGTGTTTGCATGTTTTTGTCTCCTGTTTGTCTGTTTGTTTTCCTTTATAGGGCTACTCCAGGGAACAAATCAAAGCACACCTGGTGGAGGGTAAAAAACATCACTACGAGTAGGGAAACAAAATAACCAAAGTCATAACAACAGAGAGCAAATGACACTCAACAACAAAAAAAACCTCCTGAAGGGCCAGGCCCAAGAAAGTCTATGATCTCTCCTTTAATATAGCAGTGCTTCCAGGTGCAGAGTACATAACAAAGTTCTAAAACTCATAAGGGACAGAAAACAAGCCAAAAGTGATGAAACAGAAGAATTCTCCTCAAAAGAAATTCCAGGAAGTAGTGACAGCTAATGAATAGATCAAAAACGATTTAAGCAATATAACTGAAAAAGAATTTAGAATAATAGTTAAAATATTAATTGCTTGGCTTGAAAAAATCATAGAGGACAGCAGAGAATCTATTGCTAAATATATCAAGGAACTAAAAAATAGTTATGATGAATGAAAAAATTCTATAAACAAGGTGCAAAATAAAATGGAGGTGGCTACAGTGTGGACTGAAGAGGAGGAGGGGAGAATAGGTGAATTGGAAGATAAAATTATGGGAAAAGAGGAAGCTGAGAAAAGGAGATATAAAAAAAATCCAAGATTATGAGGGGGAGAATCAGAGAACTAAGTGATGAATTCAAACAGAGCAATATCTGCATCATAGGAATTCTAGAAGAATAGAGACAGAAAGGGGTTGAAGGTATACTTGAACAAACCATATCTGAGAACTTCCCCAATTTGGGGAAGGAAACAGGCATTGAAATCCAAGAGGCACAAATAACTTCCTTCAGACATAACTTGAATCGATCTTCTGCATGACATATCATAGTGAAACTGAAAAAATACAAGGATAAAGAGAGAATTCTGAAAGCAACTAGGGATAAACGGACCCTAACATACAAAGGTAGACACATAAGGGTAGTAGCAGACCTGTCTACTGAAACTTGGCAGTCCAGAGAAGAATGGCAGGAAATCTTCACTGTGATTAACAGGAAAAATATGCAGCCAAGAATCCTTTATCCAGCAATCCCGTCATCCAGAACAGAAGGAGAGATAAACGTTTTCCCAAATAAACAAAAACAAGGAAATCATAATCACTACAACAGCCTTATAAGAGACCGTAAGTGGGACTCTGTGAGTGAAATGTTGCAAGGACCACAAAGTACCAGAGACACCACTACAAGTATGAAATCTACAGATAACACAATGACTCTAAACCCATATCTTTAAATAATAACACTGAATGTAAATTGACTAAATGTTCTAATCAAAAGACACAGGGTGTCAGAATGGATAAAAAAACAAGACCTATCTATTTTCTTTCTACAACAGACTCATTTCAGACCTGAGGACACTTTCATGTTGAAAGTGAAGGGATGGAGAACTATCTATCATGCAAGTGGAAGTCAAAAGAAAGCTGAAGTAGCCATACTTATATCAGACAAACTAGACTTTAAAATAAAGGCAGTAACAAGAGATGAAGAAGGGCATTATATAATAATTACAGGGTCTATCCATCAGGAAGAGCTAATAGTTATAAATGTCTATGCACTGAATTCGGGAGCACCCAAATATATAAAACAATTAATCACAAACATAAGCAACCCTATTGATGAGAATGTGGTAATTGCAGGGGACTTTCATACTCCACTTACAACAATGGATAGATCATCTAGACACAGAATCAGTAAAGAAACAATGACTCTGAATGATGTATTGGACCAAATGAACTTGACAGATGTATTTAGAGCTCTGCATCCCAAAGCAACAGAATATACTTTCTTCGTGAGACCACATGGAACATTCTCCAAGATAGATAACATACTGGGTCACAAAACAACCCTTCATAAGTATACAAGAATTGAGATCATAACATGCACTCTTTCAGACCACGATGCTATGAAACATAAAATCAACCACATGAAAAAGTCTGGAAAACCTCCAAAAGCATGGAAGTTAACATCCTACTAAAGAAGGAATGGGTCAACCAGACAATTAGAGAAGAAATTAAACAAATATATGGAAACAAATGAAAATGAAAATACAATAATCCAAATGCTTTGGGGGTGCAGCAAAGGCAGTCCTAAGAGGAAAATATATTGCAATCAAGGCTTATCTCAAGAAACAAGAAAAATCCCAAATACAAAATCTAACAACACACCTAAAGGAAATAGAAGCAGAACACCAAAGACACCCCAAACCCAGCAGAAGAAGAGAAATAATAAAGATCAGAGCAGAAATAAACAATATAGAATCTAAAAAAAAAAATGTAGAGCAGATCAATGAAACCAAGAGTTGGTTTTTTTTGAAAAAATAAACAAAATTGATAAACCCCTAGCCAGGCTTCTCAAAAAGAAAAGGGAGAGGACCCGAATAGATAAAATCATGAATGAAAATGGAATTGTTACAACCAATCCATCAGAAATACAATCAATTATCAGGGAATACTATGAAAAATTATATGCCAACAAACTGTACAACATGGAAGAAATGGACAAAGTCCTAAGTACCCACACACTGCCAAAACTCAAATAGGAAGAAATAGAAAATTTGAACAGACCCATTACCAGTGAAGAAATTGAGTCAGTTATCAAAAGTCTCCAAGAAATAAGAGTCCAGGACCAGATAGCTTCCCTGGGGAATTCTACTAGACCCATTTAAAGCAGAGATAATACATATCCTTCTCAAGCTGTTCCAATAAATAGAAAGGGAAGGAAAACTCCCAGACTCATTCTATGAAGCCAGCATTACTTTGATTTCCAAACCAGAGACCCAGTAAAAAAAGAGAACTACAGGCCAATATCCCTGATGAATATGTATGCAAAAATTCTCAACAAGATACAAGGAAATCGAATTCAACAGCACATAAAAAGAATTATTCATCATGATCAAGTGGGATTCATTCCTGGGCTACAGGGCTCATTCAATATTCACAAATCAATCAATGTGATACACCACACAAATAAAAGAAAAGAAGATAAGATCCTGTCAATAGATGCAGAAAAAGCTTTTGAGAAAATACAGCATCCTTTATTAATAAAAACCCTCAAGAAAGTTGGGATAGAAGGAACATACTTAAACATCATAAAAGCCATTTATGAAAAGCCCACAGCTAATATCATACTCAATGGGGAAAAACTGAGGGTTTTCCCCTTGAGATCAGGAACACGACAGAGATGTCCACTGTCACCACTGCTGTTTAACATAGTGCTGTAATTCCTAGCATCAGCAATCAGGCAACAAAATGAAATCAAAGGCATCAAAATTGGCAAAGATGAAGTCAAACTTTCACTTTTTGCAGAAGACATGATACTCTACATGGAAAACCTGGCAGACTCCAGCATAATTCTGCTAGAACTGATACATGAATTCAGCAGTATCACAGGGTACAAAATTAATGTACAGAAATCAGTTTAATTTTTATACACCAATAATTAAACAACAGAAATTGAAATAAACTTATCCTATTCACAATTGCACCAAGAATCATAAAATACCTAGGAACCAACCTAACCAAAGATGTAAAAAATCTGTATGCTGAAAACTATAGAAAGCTTATGAAGGAAATTGAAGAAGGTACAAAGAAATGGAAAAAACCTTCCATGCTCATGGATTGGAAGAAGAAATATTGTTAAAATGTCGATAATACCCGAAGCAATCTACACATTCAATGCAATCCCAAGCAAAATTGCACAGGCATTCTTTTAAAAGCTAGAACAAATAATCCTAAAATTTGTATGGAACCAGAAAAGGCCCCGAATAGCCAAAGTAATATTGAAAAAAAGTAGACCAAAACGGGAGGCATCACAGTCCCAGACTTTAGCCTCTACTATGAAGCTGTAATCATCAAGAGAGTATGGTATTGGCACAAAAACAGACACATAGACCAATGAATTAGAATAGAGAGCCCAGAATTGGACCCACAAATGTATGACCCACTAGTCTTTGACAAAGTAGGAAAGAATATCCAATGGAAAAAAGACAGTCTCTTTAACAAATGGTGCTGGGAGAACTGGACAGCAACATGAAGAAAAACGAAACTAGACCGCTTTCTTACACCATTCACAAAGATAAACTCAAAATGGATGAAGGACTTGAATGTGAGACAGGAAACCATCAAAACCCTAGAGGAGAAAGCAGGAAAAAAACCTCTTTGACCTCAGCCACAGCAATTTCTTACTTGACCCATCTCCAAGGGCAAGGGAATTAAAAGCAAAAATGAACTATTGGGACCTCATGAAGATAAAAAGCTTCTGCACTGCAAAGGAAACAATCAACAAAACTAAAAGGCAACCGACAGAATGAGAAAGAAATTTGCAAATGACATATCAGACAAAGGGCTAGTATCCAAAATTTATAAAGAACTCACCAAACTCCACACCCCAAAAGCAATTAATCCAGTGAATAAATGGGCAGAAGACATGAATAGACAGTTTTCTAAAGAACACATCCAGATGGCCAACAGGCACATGAAATGATGCTCAACGTTGCTCCTCATCAAGGAAATACAAATCAAAACCACACTCAGATACCACCTCACACAGGTCAGAGTGGCTAAAATGAACAAATCAGGAGACTATAGATGCGGGCGAGGATATGGAGAAATGGGAACTCTCTTGCACTGTTGGTGGGAATGGAAACTGGTGCAGCCATTCTGGAAAACAGTGTGGAGGTTCCTCAAAAAAATTAAAAATAGATCTACCCTATGACCCAGCAATAGCACTGGTAGGAATTTACCCAAGGGATACAGGAGTGCTGAAGCATAGGGGCACTTGTACCCCAATGTTTATAGCAGCACTTTCAACAATAGCCACATTATGGAAAGAGCCTAAATGTCCATCAATTGACAAATGGATAAAGAAAGTGTGTATTATGTATAAAATGTAATATTACCTGGCAACGAGAAAGCATGAAATCTGGCCATTTGCACCAATGTGGATAGAAATGGAAGGTATTATGCTAAATGAAATACGTCTGTCAGAGAAAGACAGATACTTTTGTGAAACTTAACAGAAGACCATGGGGGAGGTGAAGGGGAAAAAATGTTACAGAGAGGGAGGGAGGCAAACCATAGGAGACTCTTAAATACTTTGAACAAACTGAAGATTGATGGGGGTGGAGGAGAGGGGAAAGGGTGATGGGCCTTGAAAAGGGCACCTGTTGGGATGAGCACTGGGTATTATATGGAAAGCAACTCGATATGAATTATATTTAATTAAAAAAATAAAAAAATAATAAAATGCAATGCAGCACATTAAGGAAATAAAGAAAATATAGGCTCATGTGCACACACACACACACACACACACACTCATCTCAACTTATGCAGAAAAAGCATTTGAGAAAATACATTTTAATTTTTTTTTACACTCATTACCTTTGAGAGAAGAGAGAGACAGAACACTAGTCACGGAGGGATAGAGCGAAAGGGAGACACAGAGTCAGAACCAGGCTCCAGGCTCTGAGCTGTCAGCACAGAGCCTGACATGGGGCTCAAACTCACAAACCGTGAGATCATGACCTGAGCTGAATTCAGACACTTAACTGACTGAGCCACCCAGGCGCCCCAAGAAAATACATTTTATAATAGAAATTTTCAAGACACTAGGAATAGATGGAAATTTCCTCAATATAATAAAAAAAAGTTTAAAGAAAAACATCCACACATACCTTTATACTCAATGCTGAAAGGCTGATACCTTTCTCCTTAATATCAGAAGTGAGACATAGATGCCCAATTTTGCCACTGCTATTCAGTATTATACAGGAATATCTATTCAAAGCAGTTAGGCAAGCAAAAAAAATGCAAACAAAACAAAAAATTCCATCAAATTTAAAAGAAAGAAGTAAAACCTTATATATTCACAAATATCATGATTTTATACAGAGAATATTCAACCGTGCCCTAAATAAACATTGGAGATAATAAAATAATTCATAAAAGTTGTAGGATTAAAGATTAATAAAAAATACTTATATATCTGAAAATTAAAAATGAAGAATCAGAAAAAATGTTAGGAATATGATTGCATTTTAAATAGCATAAAACAGAATCAGCCACTGATGTATTTAACAAAGCAGGCATGATGCTTTTCAACAGAAAACTGCAATACCTTGTGGAGAGGGGTTATTGTCAAGTAGGAGGATATTAGGCACACTTTGTCCCATGGATACAAGTAGGTGACACTCACATCAGCCTAAATAGTTCAGAAAACAACCTGAAGACAAACAGAACAAACTCCACAACCAAAGGTAGAGATGAAGCCACATTAAAGATATAGGAAAGGCAGATATGCAATTTGAGACCTAAAGAAACTGTGGTTCTTCATAGATGAGAGGTTTCCAGGAGCATGGGGAAGGGTAAGAAACAGTCGATTACACTGGAGACCCCACATGGAAATGACAAATCCCCATAACATTTGACTTTGAAAGCAAGAGGGGCCAAATTTTGTGAACTCTTAACAACCTTTGCGACTTAAAGCTTGGAACTCTAAAAATCAGTGGGCCCAGCTCAGGCTCAGGAAAATCTCTGAGAGCATTAGGAAATTGAGACCCTGCCCTTAAAGTGGCAGCATGCCAAACAGCTTGAGAACATACAGCATAGAACCAACAGTTTGAAAAATGCCTGGGGCACACAAGAAGACGAGTGATTTACTCATCACACACAGGATGTCCTGGAGATAGGGACCTCAGTGAGACTCCTCCAGGAACAAAGGAGTGGGCAGGCAGCATTTACCTCCTCCACTCCCCAGTATAAACACGCTGCCACCTGTAGGAGACAGCAAAGCACCAACGCTCACTACCTTGGTGCCTCCCACACTCATATTTCTGTGGATCTACCCTTTGCAGTCACAATTGCCTCAGTCCTGATGCTATGGGAACCCTCTCCCAGAACACCACAAACCTCCCCAGCACCTCCTCTTCTGACCTGAGCTTTTCGCAGGGCTTTGGTCCTGGTGGCAGTGGCAGTAGCTGTGGCAGTAGTAGTGGCAGCAATAGTAAAGGCAGGGACTGCAGAAACCTGAGGTGCATCTTGTTAAAAGTGCATTACCCAGCCACTTGCACTTTGCAGATCTGTTTAGGCCACCCAGTTTCAGCAGCCATGGCTCCTGTTCTTATTTAACAAGCAGACCAGCATGTGCCTGTTAAAATGCACCCCACCCCCTGCCGGGAATCAAACACTGCCCACAAAAGGCAAAGAGTGCCACTAGACTGAAGGGAAAGGTTGCAAGAACTCAACAAAACATACACAATGCACACAGGAGTAACTTCCTGAAGATCCAGGTCCTAGGAACAGGGCACATTGCACTGCAGGTCATTTCAGGACTTCTTCAAAAGGCCATTACCTTCAAGAACAGAAAACATAGCTGATTCTCCTAATACAGATAACAGACACAGAGTTAGATAAAATGAGAAGACAGAGAAATATGTCCCCAATGAAAGAACATGACAAAATCACAGCAGAAGACCTTAGTGAGCCTTAGTAATATGCCTGATAGAGAATTCACTGGGCTTGAGAAAAGAATGGAGGACATCAGTGAGACCCTTAACAAAGGGAGAGAAAACATAAAAAGAACCAATCAGGTATGAAGAAAAAACTAAAGGAAATTAAAAATAGACTAAAAGAGCAAGGTAGATAGATAAAGCAGAAAAACAAATTAACGACCTGGAAAATGGAGTAATGGAAAGTAACCAAGTTGGCCATATGAGAGGAAGAATTATGCAAACTGAGAATAGTTTTAAGGAGCTCAGTGACTCCATCAATTGTAATAACATTTGCATTATAAGGATACCAGAAGAACAGAGAAAAAAAGGAGTAGAAAATTTATTTGAGGAAATACTAGCTAAAAACTTCCATAATCTGGGGAAGGGAACAGACATCTAGATCTAGGAGGCACAGAGATATCCCCCAAAAATCAACCCAAAGAAATCCACAGCAAGATACATAATAAAATGGCAAAAAGTAGAGATAAAGAAAAAAAAAGCAGCAAGAGAAAATAACATTATATACAAGGGAAATTCCACAAGACTATCGGTATATTTTTCAACAGAAACTTCATAAGCAGCAATGTAGTGGAATGATATATCCAAAGTGCTGAAAAGGAGAAATCTGTAGGCAAGAATCATCTAACCAGCAATGCTATCATTCAGAATAGAAGGAGTGATAGAGTTTCTCAGACAACAAAAACTAAAGTAGTTTATGACTGCTAAATCAGCCCTACAGGAAATACTAAAAGAGACTCCTTGATTGGAAAAGAAATACCATAAATGAGAGTATGAAAAATAAGTATATCTGTAAAAATTAGTCATGAGATTCACAAAATGAAAGGATGTAAAATATGACAATATAGGGGCGCCTGGGTGGCGCAGTCGGTTAAGCGTCCGACTTCAGCCAGGTCACGATCTCGCGGTCTGTGAGTTCGAGCCCCGCGTCGGGCTCTGGGCTGATGGCTCAGAGCCTGGAGCCTGTTTCCGATTCTGTGTCTCCCTCTCTCTCTGCCCCTCCCCCGTTCATGCTCTGTCTCTCTCTGTCCCAAAAATAAATAAACGTTGGAAAAAAAGAAAAAGAAAAAGAAAAAAAAAGAAAAAAAGAAAAAAAAAAGAAAAAAAAGAAAAAAAGAAAAAAAAAAGAAAAAAAAAAGAAAAAAAGAAAAAAAAAGAAAAAAAATTAAAAAAAAATAAATAAAATAAAATATGACAATATATACGTAAAATGTGGCAGGGAGAGGAGTAAAGAATCAGTTAAAAGTTAAGTGACCATCAACTTAATGTAGACTACTATATGCTGAAGATGTTATATACAACATTAATGGTAACCACAAATCAAAAACAGGTCATAGATAAGCAAAAAATAAAGATAGAGAAATCCAAGTATATTGCTAAAGAAAACAAGCAAACCATGAAAGAGAGCAAGAGAACAAAGATCAGAGAAAACCTACAGTAACAACCAAACAAGTAACAAAATAGGAATAAATACATTTTTATTAATAATTACTTTGAATGCAAATGGACTAAATGTTCCATCAAAAGACATATGGTTACTCAGGATCCACATAAGAGTGAAACCATATGGTATCTGTCTTTCTCTGTATGGCTTATTTCACTTAACATCACACTCTCCAGTTCCATCCACGTTGCTACAAAAGGCCATATTTCATTTTTTCTCATTGCCACGTAGTATTCCATTGTGTATATAAACCACAATTTCTTTATCCATTCATCAGTTGATGGACATTTAGGCTCTTTCCATACTTGGGCTATTGTTGAGAGTGCTGCTATGAACATTGGGGTACAAGTGCCCCTATGCATCAGTACTCCTGTATCCCTTGGGTAAATTCCTAGCAGTGCTATTGCTGGGTCATAGGGTAGGTCTATTTTTAATTTTCTGGGGGAGGGGAAGGAAAAAAAAAAAAAAAGGACGTTAGAGTGGGAGAGAGCCAAAGCATAAGAGACTGTTAAAAACTGAGAACAAACTGAGGGTTGATGGGGGGTGGGAGGGAGGGGCGGGTGGGTGATGGGCATTGAGGAGGGCACCTTTTGGGATGAGCACTGGGTGTTGTATGGAAACCAATTTGTCAATAAACTTCATATAAAAAAAAAAAGACATATGGTTACAGAATGTAGAAAAAGCAAGACCCATCTATATCCTGTCTGTAAGAGACTCATTTCAAACTTAAAGATACCTGCAGATTGAAAGTGACACAATGGAGAAAACATTTGTCATGCAAATGGAAGTCAAAGGAAAGCTGGTTCATGGCAGTACAGGCTTAACTTAAGAAGCAGGAAAACTCTCAAATAAACAACCTAACCCTACATGTAAAGAGCTAGAAATAGGTGAACAAACAAAGCTGAAAGCCATCAGAAAGAAAAAAAAATGATAAAGATTAGAGTAGAAATAAATGATATATAAATTAAAAAAAATAATAGTAGAGATCATTGTAACCAGAAGATGAGTCTTCGAAAACATCAATAAAATTGATAAACCTCTAGCCAGACTTATCAAGAAAAAAAAGAAACAACTCAAATCAAACACATCACAAATGAGAGAGGAGAATTAATAACCAACACCACAGAAACACAAACAATTATTAAGAGAATATTATAAGAAATTATATGCCAAAAATTAGGTAACCTAGAAGAAGTTGATAAAGTCCTAGAAACATATAACATCTTAAAACTGAATCAGGAAGAAATAGAAAATTTGAACATACTGATTACTAGCAAGGAAATTGAATTAGTAATTAAAAAATTCCCCAAAACCAAAATCCTACGACCAGAGGGCCTCAAAGGGGAATTTTATCAAACACATAAAGGACAGTTAATACTTATTCATCTCAAACCATTCCAAAAAATAAACGAAGAAGGCAAACTTCCAAACTCATTCTATGAGACCAGCATTATTCGGATACCAAAACCAGATAAAAACACCATCAAAAAAGAGAACTACAGGCAATATTTCTGAAGAACATTGATGCAAAAATCCTCAACAAAATACTAGCAAACCAAGTCCAACAATATATTTTAAAAAATCACTATGATCAAGTGGGATTTATGCCTAGTATGCAAGGATTGTTCAATATTTGCAAATCAATCAATGTGATACATCACATCAATAAAAGAAAGGATAAAAAGCATATGATCATTTCAATAGATACAAAAAAAGCATTTGACAAAGTACAATCACCATTCTGACAAAAGCATTAAACAAAGTAGGCTTATAAGGAATATAGACCTCAACATAATAAAATACTTATATGAAAAACTCACAGTGAAAATAATACTAAATGGGGAAAAACAGAGCTTTTCCCCCAAGGTCAGGAACAAGACAAGGATGTCCACTCTCACCATTTCTATTGAACTTAGTACTGGAAGTACTAGCCACAGCAACCAGACAAGAGAAATAAAAGGCATCCAAATTGGTAAGAAGGAAGTACATCTTTCATTATTTTCAGATGACATGATACTATATATTAAAAAAACAAGGAAGACTCCACCAAAACAGTACTAGAAGTGGTAATTAATTAAGTAAAGTCTCAGGATTTAAAATACATGTACAGAAATCTGTGACATTTCTATACACTAATAATGAAGCAGCAGAAAGAGAAATTAAGAAAACAATCTCATTTAAAATTCCACCAAAAATAATAAGATACCTAGGAATAAACTTAATCAAAGAGAGGAAAGACATGTACCCTGATTAAAGAAATTGAAGAGGACACAAAGAAATGAGAAGACATTCTATGCTCATATAATGGAAGAAAAATATTGTTAAAATGTCAATACCACCCAAAGCAATTGACAGATTAATGCCATCCATATCAATATATCAACAGCATTTTTCACACAACTGAAACAAACAATCCTTTTATTTTTATTTTTTTTTAATATGAAATGTATTGTCAAATTGGTTTCCATACAACACCCAGTGCTCATCCCAACAGGTGCCCTTCTCAATACCCATCAACCACGCTCCCCTCTCTCCCACCCCCCATCAACTCTCAGTTTGTTCTCAGTTTTGAAGAGTCTCTTATGTTTTAGCGCCCTCCCTCTCTAACCTCTTAACAATCCTCAAATTTATATGTAACCACAACATACCCTGAAAAGCCAAAGCAATCTTGCAAAAGAAAAACAAAACTGGAGTTATACCAGTTTTGGTATTGAATTTCAGACTTCAAGTTATACTACAAAGGTGTGGTAATCAAAACAGTATACACGAGTACAAAAATAGACACATATATCAATGGAAAAGAATAGAAAATCCAGACATAAACCCACAATTTTATGGTAAATTAGTCTTCATCAAACAGGAAAGTATATGCAAAGGGAAAGGACAGTCTATTCAACAAATGGCGTTGAGAAAACTGGACAGCTACATACAAAAGGATGAAACAGGACCACTTTCTTACACCATACACAAAAATAAATCAAAATGGACTAAAGACTTAAATGTGGTACTTTAAGGCATAAAAATCTTAGAAGAGAGCACAGGCAGTAACTTTTTGACATCGACGGGGCGAACATTTTTCTAGCTATGTCTCCTGAGGCAAGGGAAATGAAAGCAAAGATAAACAATTGGGACCATATCAAAATAAAAAAGCTGTCTTCCAGAGTGGCCACACCAGTTGTCATTCCCACCAACAGTGCAAGACACTTCTCCTTTTGCCACATCCTTGCCGACACCTGTCGTTTCTCGTGTTGTTGATTTTAGCCATTCTGACAGGTGTGAGGTGATATGCCACTGTAGTTGTGATTTTTATTTCCCCAATGACTAGTGATGAGCATCTTTTCACGTATCTGTGGGCCATCTGGATTTCTTCTTTGGAAAAATGTCTAGTCATGTGTTCTGCACACTGTGTTGTAAATGACATATCTGATAAAGGGTTAGTATCCAAAATATATAAAGAACTTGTGAATCTCTACACCCCAAAAGTGAAGAATTCAATTAAATATTAAAATGTCCATACTACTACACGAAGCAGTAGTTTCGGTCTGCTATGCTGTTCCACTGAACTATGTGTCCATTTTTGTGCCAGTAACATACTATTTTGATCACTACAGGTTTGTAATGTAACTTGAGGTCTGGAATTGTGATGCCTCCAGTGTTGCTTTTGTTTTCCAAGGTTGCTTTGGCTTTTCAGGGTCTTTTGTGGTTCCATACAAATGTTTGGATTGTTTGTTCTAACTCTGTGAAAAATGCTGATGGTATTTTGATAGGGATTTCATTAAATGTGTAGATTGCTTTGGGTAGCAGTATGGACATTTTAACAATATTTGTTCTTCCAATATATGAGCATGGTATGTCTTTCCATTTATTTGCATCCTCTTCAATTTTTCTCATCAGTGTTTTATAGTTTCAGAGTGCACGTCTTTCAACTCTTTGCTTAGGGAGTCCTAGCCACACCAGGCAGACAACAAAAAAGTAAAAGACAGCCAAATTGGCAAGGAAGAAATCAAACTTTCACTATTTGATATTCTATACAGAAAACCCAAAAAATTCCACCCAAAAATTGCTAGAACTTATGCCCAAATTCTGTAAAGTTGCACATGAATCTTGTATTTCTATACACCAATAAAGAAGCAGCAGAAAGAGAAATTAAGGAACCAATCGCATTTACAACTGCAACAACAAAAATAAGATACCTGGGAATGTCCCACTTCTTCTTTATCTATTCATTTATTGATAGACACTTATATTTCTTCCATATCTTGGCTATTGTAAATAATGGTGCCATACACAGAAGGATTAATATATCCTTTTATACTCGTGTTTTCTTTTACTTTGGGTGAATACTTAGTGAACTTACTGGATCATTATGATATTCCAATTTTTAATTTTTTTGAGGAATCCCCCCATTCTGTTTTCCACACTGGCTGCATCTATTAACATATCCACCATCAGTACACAAGTGTTCCCTTTTCTCTACATCCTCACCAACACATACTATTTCTTGTCATTTTGATACTAGCCATTCTGACTGGTGTGAGGTGACCTTGAAGCCACAAAACTTCTAAAAAGAAAACATAAGCTTTAGTCCCTTGAACACTGGCCTTAGCAACATATTTATGTAAATGACTCTTCAGACAAAGGAAACAAAGTCAAAAATAAACTATTGGGACTGGGGAGCCAAGATGGTGGAACAACATGGAAGATTTTTGTGTGTCTTGCATCCATGAAATACAGCCAGACCAACACTAAAACATCCTGCACACATAAAAAAACTGATTTCAGGATTAACATAACAATCTGCACAACCTGAACCATAGAATTCAGCAGGTAAATGGCGTGGAGAGGTGAACTTGGGGAGAGAGGAGCCTCAGCAGACAGGGAGCTGCTTTTGTGGGTGGAGAGAGGACAGAGATGGTGGGGGGCGGGGAGGTGGGAGAATTCAGGAAAAGCACCCCTCCCCAAAAGCAGCTGGAGAGAAAGTGGAAAATTGGAAACAGCTGCAGGGACTAAACTAAAAAGGGAGAAAGGAGTAAGGAGAGGGTTTAAATTACATTAAGACTGTAAATAAGGGGAATGCAAAGGCTGCAACTCCACAGCTCCATACCTGGCAGTGCTCTGGGGGGAAGGGTGAATCCCCAGGAGCAAAGCGGGATCTAGGAGGTTCTTGGGCCACATGGGGAAAAGCGGTTCCACTGCTGGAAGGACATTTGGTATACACTGTTGAGGCCACCTGGTCCCAGGAGACCCCAGAGAATGGCCACATTCACTGGTGCTGGAACAAGGTTGTTAAGGGTGAAGCCTGGTGCCAGATGTGTGTTGTGATTTTCCATAATCCATGAAAAGCTGCTGCTACACTATCTCACGAACTTTTTCTGGGGTGGGCTGGAACCTGGCCATAGTCTCGGGGCACCAGCAGCAGCAGGGTCCAGGAAGCGTTCCTGGGTGAAGCCAACATTCGGCCATTGCTTAGTGAGACCCTCTCACAGAGGGGTGTAATGGGTCAAAGCCACAGTCCTTCAGAAGCAAGGGGCCTGGGAAAACAGCCACATCTGAGACAAAACTCGGGAGAGAGGTACTGCCTGGGGCTTGGTCACGGACAGTGAGAAAGCGGGAGGTAGAGGAAAGCTGAGGAGAGAGGACAGGTGCGTGATTGCTGATCGGGGAGAGCAGAGTTCCAATACTAGAGAATGGGTAGCTGGCTGACGACATTTTCACCGCTCCCACGCATGAACATATGCAACTAGGAGGGCCACAACACTCCATTCCAGTAGGCTAGCAGCGCCATCTATTGGAGAATGGGGCTGTTACACTAAGCCCCGCCCAACTGGGCCATTCTCTCTTCAAGAACACAAATCTCATCGCCTGCTTAGTTTATGGACTATAAAGCGCTTCATAGTCTGACTTCCAGGAAAAAAAGAAGCAATTTCAGTTGTATTTCAAACTGTTACCAGGTCCATCTATTTAATTTCCTTTTTATTCTCTTTTCCAATTCTTTCTTTCTCTTGAATACAAAGAGAGAAAAAATTCATTTTTATTTTCAATGTTTATTAAAGCTATTTTTCTTTTACTATATTTTTTACATTTGTGTAAAATTTTTCAAATTCTATTTACTTCCATCAGTTTATTTGGTCTACTTCAGTGTATTCACCTTTTCAAATTTTCAAATAGTTTCCTTTTTTTTCTTTTTATTTTTTTTTATTTATTTTTTTATTTTTTTATTTTTTTTTATATATATATATATGAAATTTATTGACAAATTGGTTTCCATACAACACCCAGTGCTCATCCCAAAAGGTGCCCTCCTCAATACCCATCACCCACCCTCCCCTCCCTCCCACCCCCCACCAACCCTGAGTTTGTTCTCAGTTTTTAACAGTCTCTTATGCTTTGGCTCTCTCCCACTCTAACGTCTTTTTTCTTTTTTTTTCTTCCCCTCCCCCATGGGTTCCTGTTGAGTTTCTCAGGATCCACATAAGAGTGAAACCATATGGTATCTGTCTTTCTCTGTATGGCTTATTTCACTTACTCGACACATCCCCAAAGGCAAGGGAATTAAAAGCATAGTGAATTACTGGGACCTTATGAAGATCAAAAGCTTCTGCACAGCAAAGGAAACAACCAACAAAACTAAAAGGCAACCAACGGAATGGGAAAAGATATTTGCAAATGACATATCGGACAAAGGGCTAGTATCTAAAATCTATAAAGAGCTCACCAAACTCCACACCCGAAAAACAAATAACCCAGTGAAGAAATGGGCAGAAAACATGAATAGACACTTCTCTAAAGAAGACATCCAGATGGCCAACAGGCACATGAAAAGATGTTCAGCGTCGCTCCTTATCAGGGAAATACAAATCAAAACCACACTCAGGTATCACCTCACACCAGTCAGAGTGGCCAAAATGAACAAATCAGGAGACTATAGATGCTGGAGAGGATGTGGAGAAACGGGAACCCTCTTGCACTGTTGGTGGGAATGCAAATTGGTGCAGCCGCTCTGGAAAGCAGTGTGGAGGTTCCTCAGAAAATTAAAAATAGACCTACCCTATGACCCAGCAATAGCACTGCTAGGAATTTACCCAAGGGATACAGGAGTACTGATGCATAGGGGCACTTGTACCCCAATGTTCATAGCAGCACTCCTTTTTTTTTCTTTTTAAAAAATATTTTCTCTTTTTGTTTCTTTTCATCTTCTTGAAGAGAAAGAGAAAAAATTCATTTTCATTTTTAATTTTTATTGAAATTATTTTCTTTAATTTTTTCTACTATATTGTTTACTTTTGTGTAAATTTTTTTCAAATTCTAGTTTATGCCCAACATTTCATTTTAGTCTACTTCAGTGTATTCATTTTTTCAAATTCTCAAATGATTTCCTTCCCCTCCCCAATTTTTTCTCTAATTATTCAACTACTTTCAACACCCAGACCAAAACACACCTAAGATCAAGCATCATTTATTAGATTTATTTTTTGTGTGTGTTTTTAATTTTTTAATTTTAATATTTTTTAATCTTTTTTTAAATATGAAATTTATTGTCAAATTGGTTTCCGTACAATACCCAGTGCTCATCCCAAAAGGTACCCTCCTCAATACCCATCACCCACCCTCCCTTCCCTCCCACCCCCCATCAACCCTCAGTTTGTTCTCAGTTTTTAAGAGGCTCTTATGCTTTGGCTCCCTCCCTCTCTAACCTCTTTTTTTTTTTTTTTTTTTTGCTTCCCCTCCGCCATGGACTTCTGTTAAGTTTCTCAGGATCCACATAAGATTGAAAACATATGGTATCTGTCCCTCTCTGTATGACTTATTTCACTTAGCATAACACTCTCCAGTTCCAACCATGTTGCTACAAAAGGCCGTATTTCATTCTTTCTCATTGCCACGTAGTATTCCATTGTGTATATAAACCACAATTTCTTTATCCATTCATCAGTTGATGGACATTTAGGCTCTTTCCATGATTTGGCTATTGTTGAAAGTGCTGCTATAAACATTGGGGTACAAGTGCCCCTGTGCATCAGCACTCCTGTATCCCTTGGGTAAATTCCTAGCAGTGCTATTGCAGGGTCATAGGGTAGATCTATTTTTAATTTTTTGAGGAACCTCTGCAATGTTTTCCAGAGTGGCTACAACAGTTTGCATTCCCACCAACAGTGCAAGAGGGTTCCTGTTTCTCCACACCCTCGCCAGCATCTATAGTCTCCTGATTTGTTCATTTTAGCCACTCTGACTGGCGTGAGGTGGTATCTGAGTGTGGTTTTGATTTGTATTTCCCTGATGAGGAGTGACATTGAGCATCTTTTCATGTGCCTGTTGGCCATCTGGATGTCTTCTCTAGAGAAGTGTCTACTCCTGCTTTCTGCTCATTTCTTCACTGGGTTATTTGTTTTTCGGGTGTGGAGTTTGGTGAGCTCTTTATAGATTTTGGATACTAGCCCTTTGTCCGATATGTCATTTGCAAATATCTTTTCCCATTCTGTTGGTTGCCTTTTAGTTTTGTTGATTGTTTCCTTTGCTGTGCAGAAGCTTTTTATCTTCATGAGGTCACAATAGTTTATTTTTGCTTTTAATTCTCTTGCCTTTGGGGATGTGTCAAGTAATAAACTGCTGCAGCTGAGGTCAGAGAGGTTTTTTTCCTGCTTTCTCCTCTAGGAATTTGATGGTATCCTGTCTCACATTCAGGGCCTTTATACATTTTGAGTTTGTTTTTGTGAATGGTGTAAGAAAGTGGTCTAGTTTCATCCTTCTGCATGTTGCTGTCCAGTTCTCCCAGCACCATTTATTACAGAGACTGTCTTTTTCCATTGGATATTCTTTCCTGCTTTGCCAAAGATTAGTTGGCCATACTTTGTGGGTTTAGTTCTGGGGTTTCTATTATATTACGTTGTTCTATGTGTCTGTTTTTGTGCCAATACCATGCTGTCTTGATGAGTACAGCTTTGTAGTAGAGGCTAAAGTCTGGGATTGTGATGCCTCCTGCTTTGGTCTTCTTCTACAAAATTACTTTGGCTATTTGGGGCCTTTTGTGGTTCCATACAAATTTTAGGATTGCTTGTTCTAGCTTCGAGAAGAATGCTGGTGCAATTTTGATTGGGATTGCATTGAATGTGTAGATAGCTTTGGGTAGTATTGACATTTTAACAACATTCATTCTTCCAATCCATGAGCATGGAATATTTTTTTTCCATTTCTTTATATCTTCTTCAATTTCCTTCATAGGTTTTCTATAGTTTTCAGCATACAGATCTTTTACATCTTTGGTTAGGTATATTCCTAGGTATTTTAGGCTTCTTGGTGCAATTGTGAATGGGATAAGTTTCTTTATTTGTCTTTCTGTTGCTTCATTATTAGTGTATAAGAATGCAACTGATTTCTGTACATTGATTTTGTATCCTGTGACTTTGCTGAATTCGTGCATCATTTCTAGCAGACATTTGGTGGAGTCTATCTGATTTTCCATGTATAATATCATGTCATCTGCAAAAAGCGAAAGCTTGACTTCATCTTTGCCAACTTGGATGCCTTTGATTTCCTTTGGTTGCCTGATTGCTGATGCTAGAACTTCCAACACTATGTGAAACAACAGCGGTGAGAAGGGATATCCCTGTCGTGTTCCTGATCTCAGGGAGAAAGCTCTCAGTTTCTCCCCATTGAGGATGATGTTAGCTGTGGGCTTTTCATAAATGGCTTTTATGATGTTTAAGTATGTTCCTTCTATCCTGACTTTCTCGAGGGTTTTTAGTAAGAAATGATGCTGAATTTTGTCAAATGCTTGTTCTCCCTCGTTTGTCAGGATCATATGGTTCTTTTCTTTTCTTGTATTAATGCGATGTATCCCATTGATTGATTTGCGAATGTCGAACCAGCCCTGCATCACAGGTCTGAATCTCACTGGATCATGATGTATAATTCTTTTTATATGCTGTTGAATTCGATTTGCTAGTATCTTATTGAGAATTTTTGCATCCATATTCATCAGGGATATTGGCCTGTTCTTCTCTTTTTTTACTGGGGCTCTGGTTTAAGAATCAAAGTAATGCTGGCTTCAAAGAATGAATCTGAACGTTCTCCTTTCCCTTCTATTTTTTGGAACAGCTTGATAAGGATAGGTATTATCTCTGCCTTAAATGTCTGGTAGAATTCCCCTTGGAAGCCATCTGGTCCTGGACTCTTATTTGTTGGGAGATTTTTGATAACTGATTCAATTTCTTTGCTGGTTATGGGTCTGTTCAAGTGTTCTATTTCTTCCTGTTTGAGGTTTGGAAGTGTGTGGGTGCTTAGGAATTTGTCCATTTCTTCCAAGTTGTTCAGTTTCTTGGCACATAATTTTTCATAGTATTCCCTGATAATTGTTTGTGTTTTTCAGGAATTGGTTGTAATAATTCCATTTTCATTCATGATTTTATCTATTTGGGTCCTCTCCCTTTTCTTTTTGAGAAGCCTGGCTAGAGGTTTATCAATTTTGTTTACTTTTTCAAAAAAACAACTCTTGGTTTCATTGATCTGCTTTACAGTTTTTTTTTTTTTTAGATTCTATATTGTTTACTTCTGCTATGATATTTATTATGTCTCTTCTTCTCCTGGGTTTAGGGTGTCTTTGCTGTTCTGCTTCTATTTACTTTAGGTGTGCTGTTAGATTTTGTATATGGGATTTTTCTTGTCTCTTGAGATAGGCCTGGATTACAATGTTTTTTCCTCTCAGGACTGCCTTCGCTGAATCCCAAAGTGTTTGGATTGTTGTATTTTCATTTTCATTTGTTTCCATATATTTTTAAATTTCTTCTCTAATTGCCTGGTCGACCCATTCCTTCTTTAGTAGGGTGTTCTTTAACCTCCATCTTTTTGGAGGTTTTCCGGACTTTTTCCTGTGGTCGATTTCAAACTTCATAGCATTGTGGTCTGAAAGTATGTATGGTATCATCTCAATTCTTGTATACTTATGAAGGGCTGTTTTGTGATCCAGTATGTGATCTATCTTGGAGAATGTTCCATGTGCACTCGAGAAGAAAGTATATTATGTTGCTTTGGGATGCAGAGTACTAAATAGATCTGTCAAGTCCATCTGATCCAATGTTTCATTCAGGGCTCTTGTTTCTTTATTGATCCTGTGTCTAGATGATCATTGTTGTAAGTGGAGTATGAAAGTCCCCTGCAATTACCACATACTCATCAGTAAGTTTGCTTATGTTTGTGAGTAATTGTTTTATATATTTGGGGGCTCCCGTATTTGGTGCATAGACATTTATAATTGTTAGCTTTTCCTGACGGATAGACCCTGTAATTATTATATAATGCCCTTCTTCATCTCTTGTTACAGCCTTTAATTTAAAGTCCAGTTTGTCTGATATAAGTATGGCTACTCCAGCTTTCTATTGACTTCCAGTAGCATGATAAATAGTTCTCCATCCCCTCACTCTCAATCTGAAGGTGTCCTCAGGTCTAAAATGAGTCTCTTGTAGACAGCAAATAGATGGGTCTTGTTTTTTTTTTTTTTTCCCCCATTCTGATACCCTATGTCTTTTGGTTGGAGCATTTAGTCCATTTACGTTCAGTGTTATTATAGAAAGATATGGGTTTAGAGTCATTGTGATGTCTGTAAGTTTCATGCTTGTAGTGATGTCTCTGGTACTTTGTCTCACAGGATACCCCTTAGGATCCCTTGTAGGGCTGGTTTAGTGGTGATGAATTCCTTCAGTTTTTGTTTGT
This sequence comes from Lynx rufus, assembly GCF_022079265.1. Taxonomy (NCBI): domain Eukaryota; kingdom Metazoa; phylum Chordata; class Mammalia; order Carnivora; family Felidae; genus Lynx; species Lynx rufus. The sequence goes on from NW_025814846.1 coordinate 9,221,719, forward strand.
TTGGGAAGACCTTTATCTCTCCTTCTATTCTGAGTGACAGACTTACTGGATAGAAGATTCTCAGCTGCATATTTTTTTCTGTTCATCACATTGAAGATTTCCTGTCATTCCTTTCTCGCTTGCCAAGTTTCAGCAGATAAATCCATCACGCGTCTTATCGGCCTCCCTTTATATGTTAGAGTGTGTTTATCCCTACCTGCTTTCAGAAATTTCTCTTTATCCTTGTCTTTAGCCAATTTCACTATGATATGTCGTGCAGATCAATTCAAGTTACATCTGAAGGGAGTTCTTTGTGCCTCTTGGATTTCAATGCCTGTTTCCTTCCACAGATCAAGGAAGTTCTCAGCTACGATTTGTTCGAGTACACCTTCAGCCCCTTTCTCTCTCTCTTCCTCCTCTGGTATCCCTATTATACGTACATTATTATGTTTCATTGCATCACTTAGTTCTCTAATTCTCACCTCATACTCCTTGATTTTTTTATCTCTCTTTTTCTCAGCTTCTTCTTTTTCCATAATTTTATCTCCTAAATCACCTATTCTCTCCTCTGCCCTTTCAATCCAAGCTGTGGTCGCCTCCATTTTATTTTTCACCTCATTTAGAGCATTTTTTAGCTCCTCCTGACTGTTTCTTAGTCCCTTGCTCTCTGTAGCAATCCATTCTCTGCTGTTGTCTATACTTTTTTCAAGCCCAGCGATTAATTTTATGCCTATTATTTTAAATTCATGGTCCGTTATATTGCTTAAATCGCTTTTGATCAATTCGTTAGTTGTCTCTATTTCCTGGAGTTTCTTTTGAGGAGGATTCTTCCATTTCGTCATTTAGGATATTCCCTGGAGTGGCGTGGAACTGCAGGGCACTTCCCCTGTGCTGTCTGGAAGGACTTGTGTTGGTGGGCGGGGCTGCAGTCAGACCAGATGTCTGCCCCCAGTCCACTGCTGGGGCCACAGTCAGACTGGGGTGTACCTTATATTCCCCTCTACCAGGGGCAGGACTCACTGTGGAGTGGTGTGGCCCCTGTCTGGGCTAGTTGCACGCTGCCAGGCTTGTGGTTCTCCTTCGATGTAACTGGCATATTAGCCAGGGTGGATCCACAAGGTGTACAGGGGCAAGAGGGGCAGGCTCAGCTCGCTTTTCCTTCAGTGGTCCTCTACAGGAGGGGACCTGTGGCACCACAAAGGAGGCAGACCTGTCAGAAGGATGGATCCACAGAAGCACAGCGTTGGGTGTTTGCGTGGTGCAAGCAAGTTTGGTGACAGGAACTGGTTCCCTTTTGGATTCTGGCTGGGGGGTGGGCGAGGTTGATGGCACTGGCCAGTGCCTTTGTTCCCCACTGAGCTGAGCTCTGTCTTCTGGGGCTCAACAACTCTCCCTCCCGTTGCCTCTAGCCCTCTCGCTCTCCAAGCAGAGCTGTTGACTTATAACATTCCAGATGTTAAGTTCCGCTGGCTGTCAGAACTCACTCTGTCCAGCCCTTCCGCTTTTGTAAGCCAGACGTGGGGGCTCTGCCTTGCCAAGCGGGCTGCCCCTCCACTGCCCAGGCTCCCTCCCGCCAGTCCGTGTAGCGTGCGCCACCTCTCTGCCCTTCCTAGTCTCTTCCGTGGGCCTCTTGTCTATGCTTGGCTCCAGATGTTCTGTTCTGCTAGTCCTCTGGTGATTTTCTGGGTTATTTGGGCAGACGTCGGTGGAATCTAAGAGATCAGAAGGACACAGTGAGCCCAGCGTCCTCCTATGCTGCCATCTTCTGCTATTTCTCCCATTTTAATATTTTTTTTATTTTTTTATTTTGAATTTTCTACCTCATTAATTCCTTTTCTTCCTTCAAAATGATGAAATGAAAGAATTCACCCCGAAAGAAAGAGCACGAATAAACGACAACTAGGGACTTAACTAATACAGATACAAGCAAGATATCTGAACCAGAATTTAGAATCATGATATTAAGAAAACTAGCTGGAGTCGAAAAAAATTAGAATCCCTTTCTGCAGAGATAAAGAATAAAAACTAGTCAGGATGAAATTTAAAAAAAGCTATAACTGAGCTGCAATCATGGAAGGATGGTGCAGTGGCAAGGATGGACGAGGCAGAATGGAGAATCAGTGATATAGAGGAGAAACTTGAGAATAATGAAGCAGAAAAAAATGATAGAGATAAGGCAAAAGAGCACAAATTAAGAATTAGAGAAATCAGTGACTAATTAAAAATGAACAACATCAGAATCATAGGTGTCCCAGAAGAGGAAGAGAGAGAGATAGGGGTAGAAGGGTTATGGGAGCAAATCATAGCGGAAAACTTTCCTAACCTGGGGACAGACACAGACATCAAAATCCTGTAAGCACAGAGGAACCCCATCAGATTCAACAAAATCCAACCATCAACAAGGTATATCATAGACATAACCACGAAAAACTCAGGCAAAGAGTGAATCATGAAAGCATCAAGGGAAAATAAAAGTCCCTAACCTACAAGGGAAGATATATTAGGTTTGCAACAGACCTATCAACAGGAACATGGCAAGCCAGAAAAGAGTGGCACGATATATTCAATGTGCTGAATCAGAAAAATTTGCATGCAAGAATTCTTTATCCAGAAAGGCTGTCATTCAAAGTAGAAGAAGAGATAAAAAGTTAACCAGAAAAACAAAAGTTAAAGGAGTTGGTGATTACTGAACCAGCCCTACAAGAAATTTTAAGGGGGACTCTCTGAGGGGAGAAAAGATGAAAATATAAATACATACATACATACATACATAAATTCCAAAAACAACAGAGTAGAAAGGACCAGAGAACACCACCATAAACTCCATCTCTACAAGCATCAGAATGGCAATAAATTCATATCTTTCAGTATTCACTCTAAACATCAATGTGGTTATTAAGGTAGGAAACTAATACAGGCTGGTAATGTTGCAGAAAATAACTGCAGGTTCAGCACAATCTCTATGAAAATCCTACACTCCATTTTTGCAAGATTAACAACATAATCTTAAAATTTATGTGGACTCAGAGTAGCCAAAACAATCCTTGAAAAGAAAAACAAAGTTGAGAAGTCCAGAATAAACCTATACATTTATGCTTATCAATTGATATTTGACAGTGTTGAAGACAATTCAATAGGAACAAATAGCCCTTTCAACAAATACAGATGAAAAGTAGGATATCCACATGCAAAAGTATGAAGTTGAAGCTCTACCTCATACCATATACTAATATTAACTCAAAGTAGATGACATCAAAGGAAGAATAAGTTAAAATCTAATAAATCAAAATGGAAAACTTTTGTGCTACAAAAAGAAAAACAACATCTATAAAGTAAAAGGGCAAACCAGAAGACAAGAAAAAATGTTTCAAATGATATATCTGAAATGATGCTAATATCCATGATATATAAGAAAAAAATTATAAATGAAGAGTAAAAATACAAATAATTCAGTTACAACACAGGCCAATTATCTGTATAGAAACGTCTCAAAAATGTAATAAATGCATGAATGTGTGATCAACATGAGTCATCAGAAAATTGTAAATGTAAATTACAATGAAACTTTGTATCTACTAGAATAAATATAATCTAAGAAAAAGTAGCAAGTATTGGTGATAGTGAGGAATATACATATCATGCTGGTGGAAATATAAAATATTTCAAGTGTGTTGTAAAACATTGAATTTCTTCAAAATGGGTAAAACCTAAAAAAAAATTATGCTAAGTGAAATGTGCCAGTCACAAAAGACCACATATTTTGGGATTTCTTTTGTATGGAATTTCAAGAGCAGGCAAATATATAGAGAAAGTAAGTCAATAATGGAAAACTAGGGCTGGGGGTATGGGGTATGAATTGGGAATGAGCGTGACTACTAACAGGTATGGAGTTACTTTTTGAGTTAAACAAAATAGTTTTGAATTGTAAGGATGGTTTCACAACAATGTGTATACACCAAAAATTATTGAAATGTTTACTTTAAATGGGTGAATTATAGGACATGGGAATATTTCATTAAGGCTGTTAATAAAGAAAAAAAATAAAGAAGGGGCTCATGAAGGGAAAATAACCCAGCGTCCATAAATGTCATATGGTAGTCTTTTAAATGGTAACCACACGTACACTACCAAAACTGAAACAGGAAGAAATAGAAAATTTGAACAGACCCATAACCAGTAAGGAAATCGAATTAGTAATTAAAAGTCTCCAAAAAAACAAGAGTCCAGGGCCAGGTGGCTTTCCAGGGGAAATCTACCAAACATTTAAGCAAGAGTTAACACCTATTCTCTTTTAGCTGTTCCAAAAAAATAGAAACTGAAGGAGAACTTCCAAACTCTTTCTATGAAGCCAGCATTACCTTGATTTCAAAACCAGAGAGACCCCAATAAAAAGGAGAACTATAGACCAGTTTCCCTGATGAACATGGATGCAAAAATCCTCAACAAGATATTAGCCAACCGGCTCCAATAATACATTAAAAAATATATTCACCACGACCAAGTGGGATTTATACCTGGGATGCAGGGCTGGTTCAATATACGCAAAACAATTAACACATCAATCAAAGAAAGTACAAGAACTATATGATCTTCTCAATAGATGCAGATAAAGCATTTGACAAAATACAGCATCCGTTCTTGATAAAAACCCTCAAGAAAGTAGGGACAGAAGGATCATACCTCGAGATCATAAAAGCCATATATGAACAACCCAACGCTAATATCATCTTCAGTGGGGAAAAACTGACAGCTTTCCCACTAAGGTCAGGAACAAGACAGGGATGTCCACTCTCACCACTGTTATTCAACATAGTATTGGAAGTCTTAGCCTCTGCAACCAGACAACACAAAGAAATAAAAGGCATCCAAATCGGCCAGGAGGATGTCAAACTTTCACTCTTCGCAGATGACATGATACTCTATGTGGAAAACCCAAAAGATTCCACCGAAAAACTGCTAGAACTGATTCATGACTTCAGCAAAGTTGCAGGATACAATATCAATGCACAGAAATTGGTTGCATTCCTGCACACCAACAATGAAGCAACAGAAAGAGAAATCAAGGAATCGATCCCATTTACAATTGCAACAAAAAACTATAAAATACCTGGGAATAAATGTAACCACAGAGGTGAAAAATCTATATGCTGGGAACTATAGAGAGCTTATGAACGAAATTGAAGAAGACACCAAAAAAATGGAAAAAGATTCCATGCTCCTGGATAGGAAGAACAAATATTGTTAAAATGTTGATACTACCCAAAGCAATCTGCATATTCAATGCAATCCCTATCAAAGTAACACCAGCATTCTTCACAGAGCTAGAACAAATAATCCTAAAATTTGTATGGAACCAGAAAAGACCCCGAATAGCCAAAGCAATCTTGAAAAAGAAAACCAAAGCAGGAGGCATCACAATCCCGGACTTCAAGCTATACTACAAAGCTGTAATCATCAGGACAGTATGGTACTGGCACAGGAACAGACACTCAGATCAATGGAACAGAGTAGATAAACCAGAAATGGACCCACAAACATATGGCCAACTAATCTTTGACAAAGCAGGAAAAAAATATCCAATGGAATAAAGACAGTCTCTTCAGCAAGTGGTGCTGGGAAAACTAGACAGGGACACGCAGAAGAATGAGCCTGGACCACTTTCTTACACCATACACAAAAATAAACTCGAAATGGATGAAAGACCTCAATGGAAGACAGGAAGCCATCAAAATCCTCGAGGAGAAAGCAGGCAAAAACCTCTTTGATCTTGGCCGGAGCAACTTCTTACTCAACACGTCTCTGGAGGCAAGGGAAACAAAAGCAAAAATGAACTACTGGGACTTCATCAAAATAAAAAGCTTCTGCACAGCAAAGGAAACAATCAGTAAAAGTAAAAGGCAACTGACAGAATGGGAGAAGATATCTGTACACGACATATCAGATAAAGGGTTACTATCCAAAATCTATAAAGAACTTATCAAACCCAACACCCAAAAAACAAAGAATCCAGTGAAGAAATGGGCAAAAGACATGAACACTTTTCCAAAGAAGACATCCAGATGGCCAACCGACACATGAAAAAATGCTCAACTTCGCTCATCATCAGGGAAATACAAATCAAAACCACCATGAGATATCACCTACACCTGTCAGAATGGCTAACATTAACAACTAAGGCAACAACAGATGTTGGCGAGGATGCGGAGAAAGAGGATCTCTTTTGCATTGTTGGTGGGAATGAAAGCTGGTGCATCCACTCTGGAAAACAGTATGGAGGTTCCCCAAAAAACTAAAAATAGAACTACCCTACGACCCAGCAATTGCACTACTAGGCATTTATCCAAGGGATACAGGTGTGCTGTTTCGAAGGCACACATGCACCCCCATGTTTCTAGCAGCACTATCAACAATAGCCGAAGTATGGAAAGAGCCCAAATGTCCATCGATGGATGAATGGATAAGGAAGAATGGAGTATTACCCGGCAAGCAAAAACAACGAAATCTTGCCATTTGCAACTTTGTGGATGGAACTGGAAGGTATTATGCTAAGTGAAATTAGTCAGTCAGAGAAAGAGAAATATCATATAAATTCACTCATATGAGGAGTTTAAGAGACACAAGAGATGAACATAAGGGAAGGGAAACAAGAATAACATAAAAACAGGGAGGGGGACAAAACAGAAGAGACTCATAAATATGGAGAACAAACTGAGGGTTACAGAAGGGGTTGTGGGAGGGAGGATGGGCTAAATGGGTAAGGGCACTAAGGAATCTACTCCTGAAATCATTGTTGCACTATATGCCAACTAATTTGGATGTAAATTTAAAAATAAATAAATAAATAAATAAATAAATAAAATTAATATTTAAAAAAATATTGGGACTACAGCAAAATTAAAAGCTTTTGCACAGCAAAGGGAACCATCAACAAAACGAAAAGAAACCTACTGAATGGGAGAATCTATTTGAAAATTTTTTATCCAATAAGGGGTTAATATCCAAACTGTATAAAACCTTATACAGCTGAACAGCAAACATCAACAGCAAACAGTCTGATTGAAAAGGGACAGCGGACCTGAATAGATATTTTTTTTTTCCTAAGGACATACAAATCGCCAGCAGACACATGAAAGATGCTCCATATCATGAATCATCAGAAAAATGCAAATCAAAACCACAATGGGATATCACCTAGTCACAGTATTTAGGCAAGAAAACAGAAAAGAAAGGCATCCAAGTCACAAAGACAGAAGTAAAATTACCTGTTTTCAGATGACATGATCTTATATGTAGAAAAACCCCCAGGGAATCCAAAAACGCTGTTAGAACTGATTAATGAGCTTGGTAAAGTACCAGGTAACAAAATCAAGATAGGAAAATCAGTTGGTCTCTATACACTAGCAGGAAACTGTCTGAAGATTAAATTAAGAAAACACCACCACTTCCAATAGAAAATTAAGGAATAAAATGTTTAAGAATAAAGTTAACTAAGGTGGTGAAAGACATACACTGAAAACTACAAAACACTGATGAAACAATTTAAAGAAGACACAAGTGAGTGGAAAGATATCCCATGTTCATAAATTAGAAACGTAATATTGTTAAAACGTCTGTACTACACAAAATGATCTACAGATTCAATGCGGTCCCAGCAAAATACCAATGACATTGTTCACAGGAATAACCAAAACACAATCTTAACATTTATATGGAACCACTAAATACCAAACCCCAAATAGCCAAAACAACTTGAGAAAGGATAACATGCATGGAGTCATTGCACTTCTTGAATTCAAAATACATTACAAAACAAGCTTAATTAAAACAGCATGGTATTGGCATAAAAACAGACATATAGACCAATGGAACAGAATAGAAATCGCAGAAACGGCCAACTGATTTTTGACAAGGGTTCCAATAATACACAATGGGGAAAGGATGGTCTCTCCAACAAATGGTGCTGGAGAAAAATGGATATCCACATCCAAAAGAATAAAAATAGACCCTTATATTTCACCATACCAAAAAATCTACTCAAAATGAATTAAAGATTTAAATGTAAGACCTGAATCTGTAAATCTCCTAGAAGAACACTTAGGGAAAAAGCTCCATGACATTGGTCTAGGCAACGATTCCTTGGACATGACACCAAAGCACAACGACAAAAGTAAAAATAGACACGTGGGAATACATCAAACCAAAAAATATCTGCATGTCAAAGAAAACAATGAACAATGTGAAAAGGCAACCTATGGAATGGGAGAAAATATTTGGAAACCATATAGCCAAAAGGGGATGAATATCCAAAATATATTGGAAACTCCTACCAATCAAACAAACACCACAAATAACCCAATGAAAAAATGGGCTAAGGATCTGACTAGGCACTTCTCCAAGAATATGTACAAATGGTCAAACAGTATATGAAAGGATGCTTGGAATCACTAATCACCGGAGAAATACAAATCAAAACCATAATAAGATGTCACCTAATACCTGTTAGGATGGTTGTTATTAAAAAAAAATGATAAGATTTGTTGGTGAGGTTATGAAGCAATTTGAACCCTTGTACACTATTGGTGGGAATACAAAATACTGCAGCTGCTATGGAAAATAATATGTAGGTTTTTCAAAAAATTAAATATATAACTAACATATGATTCTGCAGTCCCACTTCTGAATCAGAATGTCAAAAAGATATCTGCACTCCCATAAATCATTGCAGCATTATTCACAATACTCAAGATATGAAAACAAACTACATGTTTATCAACAGATACCTTCATAAAGAAAATTTGGTATATACACACAACGGAATACTATTCAGCCTTAAAAACAGGAGGAAATCCTGTCATATATGACAACATGGATGTGCCTGGAGGACATTATGCTGAGTGAAATAAGCCAGTCACAGAAGGACACATACTGCATGATTCCACTTGTATGAGCTACCTAAAATAGCTTTAGAGAAACAGAGATAAAAATGGTGGTTGGCAAGAGCTGGAAGGAAGACGAGAGATGGATTGGTGTCCAATGGGTATAACGTCAACAGTTGTACAAGATTAGTAGGCCCCAGAAATCTGCTGCATGACATCGTGCCTATGGTTAACAATACTGCATCATGCACTTAAAAATGTGTTATGAGGGTAGACAAAATGTTAAATGTTTGTACCACAATTTAAAAACTGTAGTATGTAACATACAATGGAGTGCTATTCTGCCTTACAAAGGAATAAAATTCTGATACATGCTGCAATGTGGATGAACCTTGAAGACATTATGCTAATTGACATATACCAGCTACAAAAGGACAAATACTGTATGATTCCACTTACATGAAGTACATACTATAGTCAAATATAGAGAGACAGAAAGTAGTACAGTGGTTACCAGGGATTGGGGGTAGGGGAGAATGGAGATTTGCTGTTTAATGGGTACCGAGTTTCAGTATGGGATCATAAAAAGTTCTGGAGGTGGATAGTAGTGATGGTCGCACAACAATGTGAGTGTACTTAATCCCACTGAACTTTACATTTAAAAGTGGTTAATATGGTAAATTTTACGTTTTATATATATATATATATATATATATATATATAATTATATATATATAATTATAATTATATATATATATATTTGCCACAGTTAAAATAAAGCATAACTGCCTCTTTAAGCAAAATTATAACAATGTGCTGTGCTGTGGAGTTTATAAAATATGTGGCAGTAATATATATGGCAACATAACATAAAGAGCACATGGGGAGAAATGGAAGCTTACTACTATGAATTTTTAACAGTACTTGTGAAGTGGTATGATGCCCCTTGAAGGGAGACCATGATAAAAGCAAGATTGTGTATTATAAACCCTGAAGCAACCACTAAAATAGTTTTAGCTAGTATGCCAAGAAGAGAGAAATTTGAAATCATTAAAAAAATGTTCAATTATTCCAAAATAAGTTTAAAAAAGAGGGCAATGGTAACAAAGCAAAGATTGGAAGGATAGGGAATGATCAAACGATGTGCCGACTAAAATAAACATAGTGTAAATATGAAGACACAGTTTAAATTTTGGGGCGCCTGGGTGGCTTGGTCGGTTAAGTGTCCGACTTCGGCTCAGGTCATGATCTCACGGTCCCTGAGTTCGAGCCCCGTGTCGGGCTCTGTGCTGACCGCTCAGAGCCTGGAGCCTGTTTCAGATTCTGTGTCTCCCTCTCTCTCTGCCCCTCCCCTGTTCATCCTCTGTCTCTCTCTGTCTCAAAAATAAATAAACGTTAAAAAAAATTTAAAAAAATTTAAATGTAAAATTATATTATATATATTACATATAATATACTAACGGTAATCAAAAAGAACCTGGGGGTGCCTGGGTGGCTCAGTCAGTTAAGCGTCTGAGTCTTGATTTCTGCTCAGGTCATGATCTCATGGTTCTTGAGATCAAGCCCCAAATCGGGTTCTGCGCTGACAGTGCAGAGCCTGCTTGGGATTCTCTCTCTCCCTCTTTCTTTCTCTGCCCCTTCTCTCTCTCTCTCTCTCTCTCTCTCTCTCTCTCAAAATAAATAAATAAACGTCAAAATGAACCTGGAGCAGCTATATTAATCTCAGACAAAACAGACCTCAGGTCAAATTCATCAAGAAGACATAAAACTCCTGGACATTTCTGCATCTAACAGAGGTTCAGCATACAAGAAACAAACAAACAAACAAAAAACTAATGAGGTTACAAGGAGAGCTAATAAAATCCACAGTTATCGTTGGAGATTTCAACAGTCCTCTCCCAGTCATAGAACAATGGAAAGAAAATCAGCAATGAGGTAGAACTGAGCAAGGCCGTCAATCACATGAAACATATTGGCATTTATAGAATATCTCATCCATAGAAAGGAGAATACAAATTATATATAAGAGCATATGGAACATTCACCAAATTAAATCATATCTTGGTTCATGAAACAAGCTTTACTAGACTTAAAACAATGGGAATTCAAAAAAAAAAGTATGTTCTCAGACTACGTTGAAATTAAAGTAGAAATTAATAAACAGAAAAATCTAGTAACACTTGGAATTAAACAGCACACCTCTAAGTAACCTGTGGGTCAAAAAGGCAGTCTCAATTGAAATTAGAAACTAGTTTGAACTGAACAATAATTAAAATACAAAATATCAAAGTTTGTGGGATGCAGCTAAGGCAGTGTTTACAGAGAAAATTGTAGATTTAAATGCTTAAGTTAGAAAAGAAGAAAGGACTCAAGTTAGTAACCTAAGATTCACTCCTGGGAAAGGATAAAAAGAGGAGCAAAGTGAAATCAAATCAAGCAGAAAGAAGAAAATAAGACAGAAGCCAAAATCAATGTGACTGAGACAGAAAACCAATAGAGAAAATCTATGAAACAACAAACAAAAACTTATACTTGACTTGGAAAATATTAGTAAATTGGTAACCTCTCACAAGAATGACCAACATAAAAGGTGTGAAGATATAAATATCAATATAAAGAATGAAAAAGGAGATGTTGCTACAGACTTGGAAACATTAAAACAGGATATTGCAAACAACTCGATGTTGAAAACTGGACAATTTAGGTAAAGATGCACTAATTCCTCAAAGAACAAAAACTACTAAAATGCCCCCAAGATCAAATAGATAACACGAATATCCCTATAACTGTTAAATAAATTGAACTTGTAGTCAAATACATTCTGAAAAGGAAATCTCTTGGTACTCATGATTTCATTGGGAGAAACGTCCAAACAGTTAAAGAAATACTACCTACCATATACAAACGTGCAAAAAATTGAGGGGGAAGGAATGCTTCAAAACTCCACAACTTATTTTGAGAGGCTGAAGTTACCCGGGTACTAAAACCAGATAAGGACATTACCAAAAACGTGATCTATAGTCCAATACCCCAACACCTTTAGAACATAGATGCAAAAAATTGTCAAAAGAATGTTAGGAGATCATATCCAGCACGATATTATAAATAATGATACACTATGACCAAGAGAAATATAGGCTGTTTCAATGTTTGGAAATTAATCAGTGTAATCCATCATATTAACAAATTAAAGAAGCAAAAACACACGATTATCACAATAGATGTGGGAAAAGCATTTGACAAAGTGCAACATGCATTCATGATTAAAATTCTCATCAAAGTAGGAATTGAAGTATACTTCCTTGAACACATAAAACACATTTACAAAAAAAACCATGCAGCTAACATTATACTTAATGTTAAATTACTGAATTACTGAATGCATTTTCCCTGAGATCAGAGGCAAGGTAAAGAAGTTCCTAACATTGCACTGAAAGTCTGAGTCAATGGAATAAGGCAAGACAAGGAAATAAAAATGCATACAGTTTGGAAAGGAAGATGTAAAATGATTCTTACTCACAGTCAATATGATGGTCTACATAGAGAATAAAAAATAATCTGCAAAAGAACTTCTAAAACCGATAAGGCAGTTTAACAAGGTGGCAGGATACAAGGTCAACACACCAAAATCAAACTTACTTCTATACCCTAGAAACGCCCAATTTTATGCAAAAAATGAACCTCACATGAATCTGACATGCAGAAATGAACTCAAAGTGTATCAAAGTTATAAACGTAGAACTATGAAACTTTTAGAATAAAACAGAATAAACCATAATAAATTAGGATTAGGCAAGGACTTCTTAGATGTGGTATCAAAATAATGATGTGTAAATGAAATCATTGAGAAATTGGGCAACTTTGAGATTGAAAACTTTTGTTCTACTTAAGACTCTATTAAAGCAGGAAAGAATAAGCTTCAGCCTAGAAGAAAATATTTGCAAACCAAATATCTGAAACAGGATTTGTATACAGAATATGTAAGGGAATCTCAAACCTCCTCAATAAGTAAACAAACAACCTAGTCTGCTGTAAAGCGAGCAACAGACACGGTAACTTCAACCAAGATGATATAAGGATGGCACATAAGCACATGAACAGTGTTCAACATCATTAACTATTAAGAACATGCAAACAAAATTAGCCAACCCACACCTAGTTGGATGACTAAAACCACACACACACACACACACACACACACACACACACGTATATCATTCTCAAAGTGACAAAATTATACTAATGGAGAATACATCAGTGGTTGCTGGGGGTTGGGCCCAAGGTGGTGGTGATGGAATAGTTGTGTATCCTCGTTGTGGTGATGGTTACACTAATCTATACATTTGTTAAAATTCATAAGCCAAAGGGAAAATAAAACAAATTTTACAGTGTGATAATTTGTAAAACTAAAACTTAAAAACCTATGCACACACACACACACACACACACACACACACACGATATACCAGTACACACCAATTAGAATGGCTATAGTTAAATGTGCTGATTTTATCAAGTGCCGGTAGGGATGTAGAACTTGAATACACCACTGGCATAAAATGTAAAATGTTACAACTACATTGGAAAACGTGCTTGGCAGTGTTTTAATCAATTTAAGCTGCCGCAACAAAAAACCACAGACTGAGTGGCTTATAGGCGACAGGAATGCAGTTGTTACAGTTCTGAAGGCTAGGCTGTCCAACATCAAGGAGCCAGCATGGTCACCTTTTGGCAAGAGCCTTCTTCCTGGTTTGTGCCGGGTGCCTTCTCACTGTATTCTCACTTGGTGAAAGGGGTGAGCTAGTTCTCTGGAGCCTCTTTGACAAGGACATTAGTGCCATTTTTGAGGGCTCTACCATCATGACCGAGTTACCACCTAAAAGTGCCCCCCCCCAAATACCATCACCTTGGGCATTAGGATTTCAACATGTGACTATCGGGGGGACACAAACGTTCAGACAGGCAGTTTCTTAAAATATTACACCTACACTTGTCATATGATCTGGTCATTCTAGACCTAAGAAATTGCCCATGTGAAAGGAAAGCATATGTATATGAGTGTCCAGAGCAGCTTTATTTGGAAAAAAAAAAAAAAACCATGAAACATTCCTAATGTCCATCAACACATGAATTGATGGAAATTAAAAAAAAAAGAAAAGTATTTCCATATAATGGAATGCCCCTAGCAATAAAAGGAAATTAACTATTGATACACACTACAACACCAATGGATTTCAACATGGTGAGTGTAAGAAGCCAGAAAAAAAAATGAGTATATACATTATTATTCAATTTATTTAAAATTCCAGAAAATGCAAACTAATGTATATTCACAAAAAGCAGATCAGTGGCCGCCTGGGGACTGGAAAGAGTGATAAAGGAGAAGGAGCAGGAAATTCATCACATGGAAATGTCACATCGAAATGTACCCCTTGGGGTGTGTGTGTGTGTGTGTGTGTGTGTAAGGAAAAGGCAATAAATAGGATTACATGGAGTGCCTCCAAGTTGCTGGCAAGATCCTAGTCCTTAAGGAGGGCAGTGATCACACATTCTGCCATATTAATGTACAAATGAGAAAATAAATTAGTTTTATATATGCTTCTATATTTGTGAGACATTTAAGAAAATGTATGTAAACACCGTAATAAAGGCCACTGCCCAAGTTCCTCTCTGCTTCTCCCTGTGAGTGACCTCATGTGGCCCTGTGTGGTGTGCCATGCCTTCCATCCTCTGAGGGACTAGGAGTAATAAACTCTTCTTTCAAAGGCAGTTCTCTCCCTTTCTGTCATTTTACCATACCTGATTAAAGCTAATCCTGGGTACATGTTAAAACAGAAGGCTGGCAAGTCCAAAACCTGTAGGGTGGGCTGTCAGGCTGGAGACCAAGGGAGAGCTGATGCTGCAGAATCCCTCCTGATCAGGGGGAGGTCTGTTCAGGCCTTCAGCTAATTACATGATACCCATATGTATTAAGGGGGACAATATGATTCACTCAAAGTCCACCTATTTAAATGTTAAATCTCATTCAGAATACCTTCATAGAAACATCCAGAACAAAGCTTGACCACATATGTGGACACAGTGGCCCAACCAAGTTGACACATAAAATTAACCATCACAAGTCCACCTCTGGTCATCTTGGTACCCATATGCATCCCCTTAAACTGTACTTAATCTTCAAATAAAGACAGTAACAAGGTCATACTTCTACCTATCATGATACAATTATCCCGCGTACAAACAAAAACACACTATCCCTTTCACCACAAGAGGATGCAAAGTCATTAAGAGATGTTTACTCTCTCTCTCTGATATCCTCTAACTTAACTACTATGATGCAAATTTGACAATGCTTAAATTATATATCAGTTCAATGTATCTTATGTCATAAGATAAGAGGATAACAGAAGGAAGAAAAAGTTATTAGACAGGTATAAATGCAGGAACATATTTCTAACAAAACAAGGAAGAAATACTCATAACAATTAATGTTTCCCTTTCTGTAACTAGTCACGTGGCCATAGCTGGTATTCATAACTACCTCCTTTTACTACTCATTCCACATTTCCTTTGTCCTCAGCAAGCACCTCAGCTGGCCATGGTTCTTTATCTGGTAGGGTATCCCAGGCCTTCATTCCTGAAGGACCTGGACCATTAGTAGTCCTTCCTGAATTTGGTTGTTGTAGTTTTCCATTGAGCTTAATTACAGGGCATGTTATTACTAAGGGAGGCCTTAAGGGGCCTCCTGTATTCTAGACATACTCTTCCATGCCTCTCTTGTGGAGTGACAGTCCAATTTCCACTTGGTGGTCAGGATCAATAACTTCAGTCAGCACACTAATTCCCTTCTTTGCCTGCTGATTGAGGGGCGTGAAGAGCCTAAAGTGGCTGGGTGGCAGTCTTATTTTCCAATTCAGTGCAATCATTATTGTGTCTCTTGGTGGAGGTGTTCCTCCCTTTGGAACAAAGACCTCTATCCAGGCCAGTGGAGCATAAGGTCATGGGGACAGGAAGCCAACTTTGTGCTAGTGGATCACTAGGGTGTGACAATGAGTGGTCCAACTCCCATTTACACCCTTTGATTCTTGGACCTGTGAACCCTGGCTATGGCAGAAATAGCACCATACGTTGGATGGTGAATCAGAGCATATACAGCCTCCTGGAGAGCCTTGCCCCAGCCCTGCAAGGTATCGCCACCTAGCTGGTGCAGTAACTGGGTCTTCAAAAGTCCTTTCTTAAGAGGACCTGACCTCCCCTATATTCAAGAGGTTCTGTGTCTATAAACTGGCTCAAGTCTGGGAATTAGTTGAGGGGATGTGACTATTTTTATTTCCAAGTTAGACTTTTGTTCATTTGACCTAGAATTTTTGTGGCTATACAGATCAAAGTAAGTATTTAGTAGGCTTCCTAAATGTTTCTCTTCTAGGAACATCATGATCAACTAGCCAATGCTATAGGCCCCTGGAAGCCAGACTATTCTAATTCCTGCTTTGACTATGCTGTCCATTATGGTAACCATGTCCACCTTACCTTTGGAGGTTGAGTGATGCCACTTGGCCCTTGCCACCCAGGAATACAATTACTCCCATTGCCTTTAGGTTCCTCTACTCAGTAGCAGCGATTCTCACTGTAAGTTCTGGTCTACAGATAAGAGTGATGTCCCAGCAGGCCCCTAAAGGTGAGGTAAAAAGTGTAACCCACGAGAAGGTGTGCTCTTCAGGGGTGGAGTTCTTCAAGGATGCTGGGGCTCCCCTCAAAAATGCATTTCTCACAGTCGTGGTGAAAGGTGTGCCCTGCAGACCCTCCCAGGGTAGGTGAGTAGGTCTTAAATGACAAATCTACTCCAACATTCAAACATCCCTAAGACTTTAAATCCTTTCTTCCACAGTAAACCAAGGGCAGGGCTTGCATTTCTGGCTCACTTACTGCAGACTACACTTTGGATCACGTGTTAACCAACCAAAGTTTCAGAGCCCTTTCTAACTTTCTGTGCTGCAACATTAAATGAAGCATCTCTGCTTAGTGGGCCCATGTCAATAAATTCACCCTAATCCAAGGATATGTTCCTTACACCATTACCCCACATCCTTAATATCCATTCCCACACATGTCTCCCTATTTCTGTCTGTATGAATTAGAAAAAATCTAGTAGCTCTTTTGGAGTGCAGTACACCTTCTCATGGGCTACACGTGTTACCTCACCTTTAGGGGCCTGTTGGGACTTGAGTCTTGTTATAGATGTAGAAGCAGAGAGAGGTGGTCGGTGGGAGGGTCCTCAGGGGCATCATCAGTGTCTTTCAAGGAAACGTCCTCAGGCATTATGTTTTCCATTATACTTTCTTCAGGCAATGCAGGGCTAATCTCTCCTCACTGGGGATGAAGAGGCGGCTTCTACTAGTAAGGATGACTCATGATGTTAAGGACTCAATGTTCCCAGTTTCATTACTGGTCTTCCCCCATGTTCCCAATCCCATCTTTAGGATCCCATTGCTTCCCAATTGATGCCTACACTTTAATGGTGGATGTGCAGTGAGGTTTGGAATTCAAGTTCCATTGTAATTCAGCCATTGGATGAGACTCTCATCTCAGCCCTGTGGCTCCAGGAGATAAGGGGTCTCTTTCAGGGTAGATATAGAAACTTTCAGGCCAGACATAGAAGCTTTCAGGTCATTTATGAAGTGTTTGAGTGAGGAATTTGAATCTCTGAGCTCATTCTTTTCTTTTTCCCACTTTGTCCAGTGACATTAGGAACAACCAACAATTCCCATTGTACTCCTTAGTTTCACAAAAAATATTTTAGCGTATCATGTACATGCCCTCTCAGATCCCTGCCTTGTATGAGTATTTGATTAGGAGTATGCAATAGTGATATTTTGTGTATCTCTATTGCCACATCAGGCCATAGACTATGAGTGTGCTCTTTACTATTGGAAATAGAGTTATTAGTGTCTTTAAATATAATCAAATTAGAGAACCAACTCCAGAACCCCACAACCAATTCAGAAAACTCATCCTTAACATTCTGTTCTTTAGAAAAAGAGAAAGAGAGAGAGAGAGAGATTCTGTTCTTTAGAGCCAGTTCGGGTATCAAAATCTGCATGAGTCAGGGTTCTGCAGAGAAAAAGAACCAATAGGATGCAGTGTGTGTGTGTGTGTGTGTGTGTGTGTGTGTAGAGACAGACAGACAGACTGACAGAGATACAGAGAGAAACAGAGACAGAGAGACAGAGAAATTTATTTCAAGGAACTGGCTCGTGATTACGGAGACTGGTAAATCCAAAGCCTGCAGGATTGGCTGACAAACTAGAGACCCACATAAGAACCAATGTTGCAGCTCAAGTCTAAAGGCCATCGGCTGCAGAACTGCCTCTTGCTCAGGAGAGGTCAGTCTTTTGCTCTGTTCAGGCCTTCACCTGATTGGATGAGGCCCACCCACATTATAGAGGGCAATTTGCTTTGCTCAAAATTCACGGATTTAAAAGTTATTCTCATCCAAAAAACACTCTCACAGAACCATCCATAATAATGTTTGACCACATATCTGGGCACCATGACCCAGCCAAACTGGGTCACATAAAATTAACCATTATGCTTTATCATTTCTGTCCTTCTTTCACTCTCTCTTCCTTTATTTTTAACACATGGCAAAATGTTCACAGCTGTTGGTTTACACATATTTTTTTTCACATTTTAGGCATTTATATTTCCTTCTTACATGCCAGAAGACTGCATTTAAGAGAATTGAGGTGATTTTCTCAAGGCTAAACAGTCAATATTTGGCCATCCCAGGAATCAAACCCAGATCTTCTGACTTAAGATTCCTGGCTCTTTCTAATGATTTTAGTTCCCAAAACCTCAGCTGAGAGTGCACTGAAAATTGCGACACTGCCCATATTTTAAACCACTTATTGACATCCATAGTATCTGTGGAGTCACCTTGGTTTCTGTGATGTACCATTTGCAGGATGTGGGGCAAGGGTGGGCATTCTCAGTGCCATACTCTAGATTACTTTTTATTATTTCTGGATGTATTATATTACCTTTACGTTGCCTTGGACAGATAGCAGCACTCAAGAGACAGTGGAGTTGATGGTGTGGTTCTGGAAGGAGTAAGATGGATAGGGTTCTCTTTTCCATTTAGCCCATTTACCTTTTGAACAGGAAGTGCCAGTGAGTCAGTCCAGTAATGGCTGGGGCATTATTATTAAGCCTCCGCTCCTTAGGCTGCCACCTTATTTATTCTTCACAGTAGATAATGTTATCACCTTTTACAATGGGCCTGGATGGACTCTGCTGTCTCAGGTTCAGCACCATTTTGTGGCTGAAACAGCAAACAAAGATTTTTATTTTTATTTTTTTAAAAGATTGTATTTTTAGATGATAAGCCTCTTAAATGTTAATGAATCAGATGGTATACCTTAAGCCTGAATTACCCTCTATTTCATTGACAGCTTTTTAATAATAGGAATTAAATTATATGCTTCACAGGATGGGTGGAGAGAGGTGCAGAATAAATAGAACCTTGGGAATTCAAGCTGGTGCAGCCACTCTGGAGAACAGTATGGAGGTTCCTCAAAAAACTAAAAATAGAACTACCCTATGACCCAGCAATTGCACTACTAGGCATTTATCCACGGGAGACAGGTGTGCTGTTTCGAAGGGACACATGCACCCCCATGTTTCTAGCAGCACTATCAACAATAGCCAAAGTATGGAAAGAGCCCAAATGTCCACCAATGGATGAATGGATAAAGATGGGGTGATAGATAGATAGATAGATATAGATATATAGATATAGATAGATATAGATATAGATATAGATACACACACACACACACACACACATATATTGGAGTATTACTCGGCAATCAAAAACAATGAAATCTTGTCATTTGCAACTACGTGGATGGAACTGGAGGGTATTATGCTAAGTGAAATTAGTCAGAGAAAGACAAAAATCACATGACTTCACTCATATGAGGACTTTAAGAGACAAAACGGGTGAACATAAGGGAAGGGAAACAAGAATAATATAAAAACAGGGAGGGGACAAAACAGAAGAGACTCATAAATATGGAGAACAAACTGAGGGTTGCTGGAGGGGTTGTGGGAGGGGGGATGGGCTAAATGGGCAAGGGGCATCAAGGAATCTACTCCTGAAATCATTGTTTCACTATATGCTAACTAATTTGGATGTAAATTTTAAAAAATAAAAAATAAAATTAAAAAAAATAGAACCTGATGATTTCAATGAAAATAATACAATGGTCTCAGCAAATTAAACCTTAAAGTTGAATTAATTAATTCATACCATATTAATTTGTTTTTTTTTACAAAACCTTTATTCTTGCATAAAATACCTACAAACCAGGAAAGTTTAATAGAGTTCCATGATGGCTCCAAGGCACTATCCTGTATATCATGATAACAACAACAGGAGATTCAAGAGGGCATACTCAGTTCGAGCCAGTGAATCTCACTGGCATCTTTGTGCCTGGCGCTGTGCTAGTGACTGTAAGGAATTCAAGGATGTAACCACTTTGAGGCAGGGGGGAGGGGAAAGGTATACATTTAATCCACAAGCACACATTTCAGGTGGCCCTTTAGGCAGCCAGTGTTGTTCCAGGCACCATGGTACTCAGAGAAGAAATTTAAAGTGTTCACTCTTTAGTGAGATTTAGTGAGCTTAGAATCTAGTTGGGAATAATAGTGAGACATAAAGCCTTATGCATCAGGGAAGAAGTAGAGTAGCCATTAATCGTTGGGCTGTAAGTGCAACTAGGTTTCCAAGAACGATATTGAGGTGGACTGGTGCATTTGGAAAGGGGGTGGGAGAGGATTGCAAAGTGGAGGCTCAGAGGGCAGATAGGATTTATACAGACAGAGGAGAGGAGAGAAGGTATTCCTAGGAGAATGAGGAGAAAAGTGAACATGGGCACAGAGATGGGAATGAGCATGGCAAATGTGGGAAAGAGCAAGAAGAGCTCTCAGGACATGAAAGGAAGAAATGTTGGCAATATCATAGAACTGGCCTCATGGAGCCATGGAGTGCACAGTGGACTAAGAACCAGAGGGCCTGAATTCCCAAAGGTATTATCCTGGTTCTGTACTTACTACATGGGTGGCCTTGGTTAGGTCAGGTAGATGTTTTGTGCCCTGGTGCCCTGATTTACTCATGGTCACGTGAGGATACTGACAGTAGCCTGCTGCTCTCTCATGCTTGTTGCAAAAACCACAAGAGATGATGCCTGAAGAAGTGTTTTTTAAATAGAAAAATTAAAATGAGGACCCCTTCTTCCACTTTATATTACACCAGCATGGTGAAGAAACGGCTCCTGAGTCTGCAGTAGGGTTTGTTTTCTAGTCAGCTTCAGGCAGAAGGTTACTGCATGTGGGGACAGGGGGTGCTTCTTAGTTGACATGAAGGCAATTTTTGCCCCTGTAGAGGGCCAGGCCTGGAAGCCTCAACCCAGGGGAGACAGATCATCCGTGCAAGAGGTGTTTCTTGGGTTCTCTGCTGGGTTGTATGACCTCTCTGAAAGAGGTCCCTGTTCTCTGACATCAGTTGAAGGAAGTCACAAAACTGTACACAAAGGCCAGTGAGGTGTGGTGGAAAAAGACCCGGACCTGGAATGAAATCTATCTGACATCTGATTTTAGGGTTTGCCCCATACTAAACATGTGAACTTAAGCAAGCAGCTTGCTATCTCTGGGCCCTGGTTCCCTCATCCGTCAAATTGAAGTAAAAACAACACTGCTCCACTTCCTTATAGAGTGGGTTATTGCAGGGGTCAAATGCACAACACATGAGAGGTTTCTGTAAACTCTAAAGTGGTAGGCCAACTTGGCTTATTTTTATTTTTCTTATTAATGAATGTAAACAGTTTTCTGACCAGTTGCTATCTACTATTTTGGCCTGCTCTATCATCACATCTGAAAGGTTATACTTCAGACAGCTAGTTGCACCTTACCACAGTATTAGCACTGCAGTTAGGCTGAATTCTTAGGGTTCCTGTATAATTAAACCAGAACTCCAACTTAGGATACAGATCACAGAGCCATAAACCATTTGAGGGTGGGGGAAAGTTTGGATCTGCAGTTAAAACACAAGGGCAAATTCACTCAGCTCTATTTTATTCCACATGACCATTTGCTTTACGTGGGCAAGAACACAGAGCTCAACAGGGTTTTCAGAATATTCTAGTTAACAAAAGTGTTCCCACTCACCTTCACTACTCTACAACCCTAACACTAGTCTGGATAAACCTGCACTAGTTTAGTGTCCTCTCAGTACTAGCATTCTAGCGCTGGCAGGCTTCCCCTATCTCTCCGCAGGAAAACAAAGAAAGAAAAGAAAAGAAAAGAAAAGAAAAGAAAAGAAAAGAAAAGAAAAGAAAAGAAAAGAAAAGAAACAACCCACAGTGGGCTTCTTTGATTGGGTCTTAATTTCATGTGGTTGCCATTTTGTCTCACCTTTACACAAAATGCCTCACCCACATATAGAGCACACAAGGGGTTGGAAGAGGACCAGGGTTTTGTGGGAGTATTTGGAGAGTGCCCTTAAGAAGGCTGGGAATATCTCCAACCAAGGGAGAGAGATGGAAAGTGGGTCGTCTCTTCACATCCACTCAAGCAAGCAAGAGGGTCTTCAAGAAGACCACTGCCTAGAGCTTCAAATGAGCCCCCTCTCCATGAGGGACCAAGAGGCACCTGGAGCACAAGGCAGAGCACATCTGCCCCGCCCCCCAGCCCAAGCGCCTTCTCCTAAGTGGGTGACCCCCATTGAGACGTCACCGCCCGCGGCAGCCACTGTTTGGTCCGCGTCCTGTTGCCCCAGGAGACGACGTAGGCCTTTCCAAGAGTCTCAGAGCGAAGCCAGAGAGTCCTTGGCCCCGACCGACCGACCCTTCCAAAGTGAGGCTCCTGCCTCCAGACCTAGCCCCTCCCCACCCCACCCCCAATCGCCGAGGACCAGATTTCCCTCAAGTTCTCAGAGAAAGGAGAGCAAGGACGGCCTCATGAGTGAGGTGGGAGAGGTCACCCGCACAGAGGTGACCGCCTCAGTACCCCCTCAAGCCGCGCAGAAACTCCTGGTTTCCTTGGGAGGTGGAGATCTTCCCCAGGCCCCAGTGGCTGGCAACCTCGGCGGAGACGCGATCCCCAAGACCACCGCGGCAGGAGGCGCCAAGGGAAAGGTGCCCAAAAAGGTCATCGCCAAGAGGGTGCGAGGCTCCGTCAAGTGGTTTAACGTGAAGAACGGGTACGGTTTCATCAGCAGGCATGACACCCAAGAAGATGTGTTCGTTCACCAGACGGCCATCACCCGGAACAACCCTCACAAGTACCAACGCAGCGTGGGCGACGGCGAGATGGTTGAGTTTGATGTGGTGCAGGGCGAGCGGGGCACCGAGGCCGCTAACGTGACCGGGCCAGCGGGTGCCCCAGTGCAGGGCAGTCGCTATGC
Source organism: Lynx rufus (assembly GCF_022079265.1). Lineage (NCBI taxonomy): Eukaryota > Metazoa > Chordata > Mammalia > Carnivora > Felidae > Lynx > Lynx rufus. Next base: position 9,245,038 of record NW_025814846.1, read on the forward strand.
TGCCAACCGCCCCCGCTTCTGCAGGGGCTTCTACATCCGCCGCCGCGGGCCACCCCTGCACGGTCCCAGGGGCGCTGAGGACGACGTCGACGAAGGTGAGGCCAGTGGCGAAGGCTTCACCAAGGCCCAGGGCCAGAGGCGCCGCCTGCCCAGCGGACCCCAAGACCAAAGGCTGCAGCGCTTTCCGCCCTTCCGCAGGGCCTGGGCCCTGTCTGGCGGCCCTTCGATCCTCGCTCCCACCAGCGGCCTGCAGCCTGCCCACCTGCCCGTGTCTGCCCCAGCCTCAAGGCCCGAGTGCGCCCCTAGGCGGGGGCCCGGCCCCAGCTACCTGCTGAGTCGCCCTAGGGCTCGAGGCACCACTCCTGGTCCAAGACCCTCAGCAGGCATTTCTGAGGAGCTGGAGGCGGAAGACAAGGAAAGCAGGTGTGACGACGGAGGGCCGAAGCAGAAGCCCCCACCACGCTACGGATCCCGCCGCCCCAACAACCCACGCCACCGCCCGCAGCAGGTGCCCGGTGCCCAGGGCCAGGTCAGCGTGGGAGGAGAAGGCAAGACCGGGAAGAGCCCTGCGGAAACACCTGCTTCGGTTGCTGTGGCCAAGAAGAACAGCGCCGCTGAGGAGGAGGACACCTTGGTCACTGATGTCCCCTCTGCCACCCAGGCCAAGTAACAACAGCCTGGCTCCCTCCCCGGGGACTCCCTGGCCTGGGCTGCAGGGGATTCCCCCTTGAGGAGATGATGTCCTTTAAAGCAACACAGCCCAAACATCCACCTTGACTGTTAGATTTGTGCCCTGAGAAAAATACACGCCTCTTCCCCAAGGTTTGAGGATAAACTACAAGATCTATATATTTCTGAATTCCCTTTTATCATCTGTGTTGGTAATTTCTGTACACACACACACACACACACACACACACACCATGTCATACTCATGCACACACCTCTGAATTTATTCTTTTAAAAGATCTGACCAGGACCACAGCTATTATTCTGTGTCACCAGGGGAATTAGTTGATGGACTAACAAAAATTACTTTTATTTTTAATACAAAAACAAAGATGATCTGATATTGAATATTATCTTACATCGCTGTGTGATATTGCCTGAATGGTCATTTTTTCAATAAATCATTTCATGTTGCTTTTATCTGTTATTGCTGTTGTCTGATTTAAAACAAAACAAAGCACTCGTCAGCACAGAATTGTATTGAACCACTCCTTTCAGTGCTTTTTCGGAACCAGTTTTAGCAAACATCATACCTGTTGTTCGTTCTTTTTACAAGTCATGAATTTAAGGCTAATTGTGGACTTGTGGGAGGCGAGGGCTGAACATCTCAAGGATGTTCTAAAAGATTAGAATACACAGACAGGGAAGAAGTGTCCCCATCACATCCTCTTCCTCTGCCATTTGAGCAATAAATCTGGAGGGTGGGCCCAACTACCCACATTTACTGCTTAAGTGTTTATTTTATGACGCAAAACTCAAAGAGCTGGACAAAACACCAAAAAAAAAAAAAAGGCTCTCTGGAAGCACAATTTGCCTCTATTTTTCAATGGATTCGATCTAATACCATTTTCACGAGGGGCTAGGGGTGTGTGGTGGAAATGGAAAGATACTGGTCAAAGGGTAAACTCTTTCAGTTATAAGATGACTAAGTTCTGGGGACCTAATGCACAACATGATGACTATAGTTAACAGTACTGTGTTGTATACCTGAAAGTTGCTGAGAGTAGAGCTTTAATGTTCTCACCATGACAGCAACAAAAGGATAATTATGTGAAGTGAATAACGTGTTAATTAACCTTATTGTTGTAAATGTTTCACGATATATGCATGCATCAAATTATCCCATTGTACAACTTAATGTAAACAATATTATATGTCAACTACATGTCAATAAAGCTAGGAAAAAAACTGAAGAAAATTAAAAAAGAAAACAGGGATGGAAGCAGGTTTAATTTTTGTCATGCATACTTCTGGAACTGAAGAGAAACATGTAGTCCATGTTTTCCATGTGTGCTTCCTGATTTGAGTCCATCCAGGGGGGCTGTGCAAGATTCCTGGGAGGCTGGGCAGGTAAAGCTCAGCCTGCATCAGCCACTTTCCCATCAGATAGAGAGGCTCCAACCGGGACTGTCATCCCTATCCTGGTTTTCCTTTGAATATATAGTGGGATTGGTGGGTGGGTAGGAGGCAGGGTTGGGGGAGGGGCGTGGGCAATTAATAAATTTGAAACTAATATGATAGGGAAAAGATAGGATAAAATAGGCAGAGAGGGAAAGGTTAGGACCTGAGGTCCCTGGGTGGGGAAAAACACATATTTTGACACAACACTAGGAGCATTTGACTACAGCAAACCCCTCGGGCATAAGGCTCCTCTTAAGAATGTAACAGACACCACCTACTCCCCCTCAGGTTCCCCGTAGGAATTTGACAATCAAAATACCTAACTGAAATAAGTAAACCGTAACACTTATGTCATACGAGGGACAGTATGACCATAGTCTAACTCCTCACACAGTGGAATCCAGACAATCAGGAATGGACAACCCAGCACCAAGAGTTATCAAGCCAATAAGGGTAGGACCTAAGAAGGAACAAGGGGGAGGGGATGGAGGACGGGTGGGCAACAGAACCTTATGAAACAAAGGCCCTTGCCTATAGTCAGGGCATTCACTTTCAAATCCCCCCTCTCTGCAAAGAAAGCTTTCATACTCCTCTTACTTTCTAATCTTATACTCTAATAAACGTTTGCCTGCTGCTCATTTTCTTTGGTGTTCACCTCTTCATTCTTCGAAGCGGAGAGATGACAAACCCCGGGTATTGAGGTAAAGAATCCTACAACATTTCTTGGGGGCTCACCCGGGATACCCAATGTCTTCTAAACTTAAGTAAAGAGCAGCCACGGCTCCCTCTTTTTTTTTTTTTTTTTTCCTTTCTATCCTAAATAAAACTCTCAAACCAAACAATGGTCACTGGTCAGCCAGTTAAGAGCAAATAGTGTGGCTGCCATTCCCAAGTCTCGGGTGACAGGCTCCTTTGGTCTCCTCCCAGCTGATCTCTCAAAGTAGTTGGGAGCATCGGTGTGGTGGAGCCCCAGTTTCCTTCCGAGATGAACCCCCAGATGCACGGGACTCAGGGGAGGCTGAATAGCAACTGATGGGTCCTGACCAAGGCTACTCTTTGGTGGATGCCTAAAGGCTATCTGCAAAACCTGATCCCTGACTTCCCATTTGGGTATCTGGTAGAATTCTCCTCTTTCTGTCTTGGTCAGCCTCTCCCTTTGGGAAATGAGTGGAAAAGCCCAGGACTGATCCCTCGTATATCCTCCTAGGAGTGATCTGGGTGACTTCCAAGGGGTCCTACTCACAGGTTTCCCAACTGCAGTAGAAGGTGGCTCTCTACTTGCTTCCATATCTGACACTCTGGCGTGGCTCACCTCCCAGGTCCTCCCCCCACCCTTTTTTTTAACCTTTCAATTTCAAACGTCTTTTGTGGAGTGGAGAGCAGGACTTACTTCAACAACTTCTGGGTTCACCACCCTCCTCCTGCCCCTGATGCCCAGGTGGGGGGCGGGCGGGAGGGGGGATTGGAGAGAAGACACATGGCAAGCTCCCACAAGATGCAGATGATAATTAGAACCAACTGTCTTTGGTTGGTGTCCCTTGGGACAGGGACTTTAAGGAATATTCCCAAGCAGCTGCCAAAACTCCTTTTCTTTTGGGGAACTTCCCTATCTTCTCTGGCCAGATGTGGACTTCCCACTTCCACTTGTTGGTGGAAAAAAAAAAATCTGCATCTGCTTGTCTGTCAGAGATAACAGGATTTAGGATTTTAGGACCCAGAGACCTTTTTCTCTGCCCTCTGGTCTTTTATTGGCCTCCAGGCTTCTAGGCCACACCTCACCTCTTATGCCTTCCCCTTCCTCCTCCTGTTTTTCTGCACCACCTTGGGTGTGGACTGCATACCTGGCTCCTATACCTTCTGGGTGCCTCCAGCACCATGAGCTCCTCTTCCTCTCCTTTCTGTAAAGGAGCAAAGAGTACCCCCTTAGACTTACACTGCTTACTTCAGATTTCCTCACTGGTGCCCCAGATAAAAATGGACAATGGTGAACAAATTGATTGACATTTAAATGGACACAGATGGAACATATTCAGTATTTAAACTAATTTAAGTGTGTTGGTTTAATTAATATAGACATATCTTTAGAGTTATCAGCATTAAATATAAAACTTTTTTTCTACCTAGGTTTACTGAAGGTCAAATAAGCTTGTGTTATCTCTGTGGCAATTTGTCAGCAAAAAGGTGACTTAAAATGATGGTTACTTTTGTCTGTCTCAAAGTTTTCATGGGTAATTGTTAGGATAGCTTTCAGGGTCTTTGATAGCCTGAAACTTTAAAGTTTTTCTTGGATGATAAACTGGATTAAATTCATTGGACACTCAGGCCTTTTCCAAATCAGATGGAATGCTGAAGCATTACTTACTAAACATAGGTGTGTGCTTTTGACTTATTGCAGAGAAACTAAGGATAGTTCGGTCTGTTGGAAAACAGGCTTTGTGCTTAATTAATTCATAAGTTTGCCATCTAAGGAATTCTGATGTGACAGACAAATCACAATTGGTTAGTACTTACTTTTCACTGGAGACTAAGGTTTCTAAGAGTTAAAATTCTGCTAAATGTAGTTAAAACTGATGTAAATAAGAAAAGTGACTCTGTGTATAGAAAAGTAGATGTTGTAAGAAGGATGTAAGAAAAGAAGTGGAATTACTTTTTTGTTGAAGATATATATATATATATTTGTCCTAAATGGGACTGGTTTTTTTTTGTTTTTTTGTTTTGTTTTTTTTTTTTTTTTTTTGAGAGAAATGGCTTGGGACAAAATCTGAATGCAAAGGAAAGTTTGTTAAGGGAAGTCTTTGAAAAGCAATTTTATGTGTGGTCAGGATGGACTAAGGTTAAAATGAATGTATTTTAAAAGTACACTGGTATAAGATTAAAATTCTGCTTTTACTCTCTCTTAAAAAGACAAAGTTATCTTGGATTGGTGGTCTGCTTTGGATTGAAAAAAAAGGGGGCGGGAAACAAAGATTTTTTTCCCCTCTTTTGTCTGCCTCAAAATATGGAAAGAACTATAATTTTAACCAAAAGGACAGGACAGCACGCCATTTTGCATTGTTTTGCTCAAGCCTTGGTTGAAATTGCCCCCCCCCCCCTTGGGGTGCCTGGGTGGCTCAGTTGGTTAAGCTTACACCTTCAGCTTAGGTCATGATCTCACAGTTTGTGAGTTCGAGCCCCATGTCGGACTCTGTGCTGACAGCTCAGAGCCTGGAGCCTGCTTTGGATTCTGTGTCTCCCTTTTTCTCTGTTCTTCCCTGCTCATTCTCTGTTTCTGTCTCTCTCCTTCAAAAATAAATAAGCATTAAAAACATTTTTTTTTAAAGAAAGAAATTGCCCCTCTTTTGATCCAAAGGCTGGGGAGATGGTGGCAACGTCCTTGATGCCAGCCTCCAAATGCTCCACATTTGTATTGTTTCTGCAGGGAAGAGGAATGGATGCCTGTACCATATGAGGGATGGACAACTACGACATATGAAGGGCTTTTACCAGGATGCACGGGAACAATTTTGCTACATTTAGCCTAATGTATGCCGATTTGTAACAACCTAGAGACTTTAAAATGGACACCCACATGGCTGGAACATATTTATATGGGCATTGCTGGAAAAGGCAGAGGAATAGACTGTGATTTTGGCCCTTTCAGCCCCCCTCAAGGGCCGATGATCAATATGTAAATTACTGTCCAGCCAAAGTAAAGCTAGTGCATCCCTCCACAACCAAGGGAGTCTGGCTTGGTCACAGTGCATACCCCCAAAGTCCCTCCGGTGGGAAACGGAGGGGTAGGAGAAATCAGGGAAGACAAGGTCAGCTCTCAGAGGTAGGGTCAAGCCTGGGTAAGAGCAGCTACTCCCAGCGATGAAAGGGAGCTTTGCAAAGTGAAAGTTGAAGTGGGGTTCCTGAGCAAACAGCTAGGAAGGAGTTCTTCAGATGTCTTTGGTGCAAAAAGGTGATTTTATTAAAGCACGCGGACAGGACCCGTGGGCAGAAAGAGCTGCACTGGGGTTGTGAGGAGCAACTGATTATATACTTTTAGGTTGGAGGGAAGTTAGAGATATAGTTAGTGTTTAAGGAATTTCTGTATGCTGAAAGCAAGGTCTCACAGGACCCTGAAGAGTTAGCTATTGTCAAGATAAGGTTGCTTTTAGTTTTTAAGGAAGTGTAAACATTAAGACATCAAGGCAGGAGTGAAGGGAAGATGGCGGCGTAGGAGGACGCTGGGCTCACCGCGCGTCCTGCTGATCACTTAGATTCCACCTACACCTGCCTAAATAACCCAGAAAACCGCCAGAGGATTAGCAGAACGGAGTCACCAGACCCAAGCGCAGACGAGAGGCCCACGGAAGAGGGTAGGAAGGGCGGCGAGGCGGTGCACGCTCCACGGACTGGCGGGAGGGAGCCGGGGTGGAGGGGCTGCTCGCCGGCCAAGCAGAGTCCCCGAGTCCGGCCTGCAAAAGCGGAGGGGCCTGACGGACTGTGTTCCGACAGCAAGCGCGACTTAGCGTCTGGGAGGTCATAAGTTAACAGCTCTGCTCGGAAAGCGGGAAGGCTGGAGGACAAAGGGAGGGAGAGCTGCTGAGCCCCCGGACGACAGAGCTCAGTTTGGTGGGGAACAAAGGCGCTCGCCAACGCCATCCCCCCCGCCCATCCCCCAGCCAAAATCCCAAAGGGAACCGGTTCCTGCCAGGGAAATTGCTCGCTCCGAGCAAACACCCAACTCTGTGCTTCTGCGGAGCCAAACCTCCGGCAGCGGATCTGACTCCCTCCGGCTGCCACAGGGCCCCTCCTGAAGTGGATCACCTAAGGAGAAGCAAGCTAAGCCTGCCCCCCCTGCCGCCGTGCACCTTGCCTACCCACCCCAGCTAATACGCCAGATCCCCAGCATCACAAGCCTGGCAGTGTGCAAGTAGCCCAGATGGGCCACGCCACCCCACAGTGAATCCCGCCCCTAGGAGAGGGGAAGAGAAGGCACACACCAGTCTGACTGTGGCCCCAGCGGTGGGCTGGGGGCAGACATCAGGACTGACTGCGGCCCCGCCCACCAACTCCAGTTATACACCACAGCACAGGGGAAGTGCCCTGCAGGTCCTCACCACACCAGGGACTATCCAAAATGACCAAGCGGAAGAATTCCCCTCAGAAGAATCTCCAGGAAATAACAACAGCTAATCAGCTGATCAAAAAGGATTTAAATAATATAACAGAAAGTGAATTTAGAATAATAGTCATAAAATTAATCGCTGGACTGGAAAACAGTATACAGGACAGCAGAGAATCTCTTGCTACAGAGATCAAGGGACTAAGGAACAGTCACGAGGAGCTGAAAAACGCTTTAAAGGAAATGCAAAACAAAATGCAAACCACCACGGCTCGGATGGAAGAGCCAGAGGAGAGAATAGGTGAACTAGAAGATAAAGTTATGGAAAACGAGGAAGCTGAGAAAAAGAGAGATAAAAAAATCCAGGAGTATGAGGTGAAAATTAGAGAACTAAGTGACACACTAAAAAGAAATAATATATGCATAATTGGTATCCCAGAGGAGGAAGAGAGAGGGAAAGGTGCTGAAGGGGTACTTGAAGAAATAATAGCTGAGAACTTCCCTGAACTGGGGAAGGAAAAAGGCATTGAAATCCAAGAGGCACAGAGAACTCCCTTCAGACGTAACTTGAATCGATCTTCTGCACGACATATCATAGTGAAACTGGCAAAATACAAGGATAAAGAGAAAATTCTGAAAGCAGCAAGGGGTAAACGTGCCCTCACATATAAAGGGAGACCTATAAGACTCGTGACTGATCTCTCTTTTGAAACTTGGCAGGCCAGAAAGAATTGGCACGAGATTTTCAGTGTGCTAGACAGAAAAAATATGCAGCCGAGAATCCTTTATCCAGCAAGTCTGTCACTTAGAATAGAAGGAGAGATAAAGGTCTTCCCAAACAAACAAAAACTGAAGGAATTTGTCACCACTAAACCAGCCCTACAAGAGATCCTAAGGGGGACCCTGTGAGACAAAGTACCAGAGACATCACTACAAGCATAAAACATGCAGACATCACAATGACTCTAAACCCGTATCTTTCTATAATAACACTGAATGTAAATGGATTAAATGCGCCAACCAAAAGACATAGGGTATCAGAATGGATAAAAAAACAAGACCCATCTATTTGCTGTCTACAAGAGACTCATTTTAGACCTGAGGACACCTTTAGATTCAGAGTGAGGGGATGGAGAACTATTTATCATGCTACTGGAAGCCAAAAGAAAGCTGGAGTAGCCATACTTATATCAGACAAACTAGACTTTAAATTAAAGGCTGTAACAAGAGATGAAGAAGGACATTATATAATAGTTACAGGGTCTATCCATCAGGAAGAGCTAACAATTATAAATGTCTATGCGCCGAATACCGGAGCCCCCAAATATATAAAACAATTACTCATAAACAGAAGCAACCATATTGATAAGAATGTGGTAATTGCAGGGGACTTTAACACCCCACTTACAGAAATGGATAGATCATCTAGACACACGGTCAATAAAGAAACAAGGGCCCTGAATGAGACATTGGATCAGATGGACTTGACAGATCTATTTAGAACTCTGCATCCCAAAGCAACAGAATATACTTTCTTCTCGAGTGCACATGGAACATTCTCCAAGATAGATCATATACTGGGTCACAAAACAGCCCTTCATAAGTTTACAAGAATTGAAATTATACCATGCATACTTTCAGACCACAATGCTATGAAGCTTGAAATCAACCACAGGAAAAAGTCTGGAAAACCTCCAAAAACATGGAGCTTAAAGAACACCCTACTAACGAATGAGTGGGTCAACCAGGCAATTAGAGAAGAAATCAAAAAATATATGGAAACAAACGAAAATGAAAATACAACAATCCAAACGCTTTGGGATGCAGCGAAGGCAGTCCTGAGAGGAAAATACATTGCAATCCAGGCCTATCTCAAGAAACAAGAAAAATCCCAAATACAAAATCTAACAGCACACCTAAAGGAAATAGAAGCAGAACAGCAAAGGCAGCCTAAACCCAGCAGAAGAAGAGAAATAATAAAGATCAGAGCAGAAATAAACAATATAGAATCTAAAAACACTGTAGAGCAGATCAACGAAACCAAGAGTTGGTTTTTTGAAAAAATAAACAAAATTGACAAACCTCTAGCCAGGCTTCTCAAAAAGAAAAGGGAGATGACCCAAATAGATAAAATCATGAATGAAAATGGAATTGTTACAACCAATCCCTCAGAGATACAAACAATTATCAGGGAATACTATGAAAAATTATATGCCAACAAATTGGACAACCTGGAAGAAATGGACAAATTCCTGAACACCCACACTCTTCCAAAACTCAACCAGGAGGAAATAGAAAGCTTGAACAGACCCATAACCAGCGAAGAAATTGAATCGGTTATCAAAAATCTCCCAACAGATAAGAGTCCAGGACCAGATGGCTTCCCAGGGGAGTTCTCCCAGACGTTTAAAGCAGAGATAATACCTATCCTTCTCAAGCTATTCCAAGAAATAGAAAGGGAAGGAAAACTTCCAGACTCATTCTATGAAGCCAGTATTCCTTTGATTCCTAAACCAGACAGAGACCCAGTATAAAAAGAGAACTACAGGCCAATATCCCTGATGAATATGGATGCAAAAATTCTCAATAAGATACTAGCAAATCGAATTCAACAGCATATAAAAAGAATTATTCACCATGATCAAGTGGGATTCATTCCTGGGATGCAGGGCTGGTTCAACATTTGCAAATCAATCAACGTGATACATCACATTAACAACAAAAAAAGAGAAGAACCATATGATCCTGTCAATCGATGCAGAAAAGGCCTTTGACAAAATCCAGCACCCTTTCTTAATAAAAACCCTTGAGAAAGTCGGGATAGAAGGAACATACTGAAAGATCATCAAAGCCATTTATGAAAAGCCCACAGCTAACATCATCCTCAATGGGGAAAAACTGAGAGCTTTTTCCCTGAGATCAGGAACACGACAGGGATGCCCACTCTCACCGCTGTTGTTTCACATAGTGCTGGAAGTTCTAGCATCAGCAATCAGACAACAAAAGGAAATCAAAGGCATCAAAATTGGCAAAGATGAAGTCAAGCTTTCGCTTTTTGCAGATGACATGATATTATACGTGGAAAATCCGATAGACGCCACCAAAAGTCTGCTAGAACTGATACATGAATTCAGCAAAGTTGCAGGATACAAAATCAATGTACAGAAATCAGTTGCATTCTTATACACTAACAACGAAGCAACAGAAAGACAAATAAAGAAACTGATCCCATTCACAATTGCACCAAGAAGCATAAAATACCTAGGAATAAATCTAACCAAAGATGTAAAGGATCTGTATGCTGAAAACTATAGAAAACTTATGAAGGTAATTGAAGAAGATTTAAAGAAATGGAAAGACATTCCCTGCTCATGGATTGGAAAAATAAATATTGTCAAAATGTCAATACTACCCAAAGCTATCTACACATTCAACGCAATCCCAATCAAAATTGCACCAGCATTCTTCTCGAAACTAGAACAAGCAATCCTAAAATTCATATGGAACCACAAAAGGCCCCGAATAGCCAAAGGAATTTTGAAGAAGAAGACCAAAGCAGGAGGCATCACAATCCCAGACTTCAGCCTCTACTACAAAGCTGTCATCATCAAGACAGCATGGTATTGGCACAAAAACAGACACACAGACCAATGGAATAGAATAGAAACCCCAGAACTAGACCCACAAACATATGGCCAACTCATCTTTGACAAAGCAGGAAAGAACATCCAATGGAAAAAAGACAGCCTCTTTAACAAATGGTGCTGGGAGAACTGGACAGCAACATGCAGAAGGTTGAAACTAGACCACTTTCTCACACCATTTACAAAAATAAACTCAAAATGGATAAAGGACCTAAATGTGAGACAGGAAACCATCAGAACCTTAGAGGAGAAAGCAGGAAAAGACCTCTCTGGCCTCAGCCGTAGCAATCTCTTACTCGACACATCCCCAAAGGCAAGGGAATTAAAAGCAAAAGTGAATTACTGGGACCTTATGAAGATAAAAAGCTTCTGCACAGCAAAGGAAACAACCAACAAAACTAAAAGGCAACCAACGGAATGGGAAAAGATATTTGCAAATGACATATCGGACAAAGGGCTAGTATCTAAAATCTATAAAGAGCTCACCAAACTCCACACCCGAAAAACAAATAACCCAGTGAAGAAATGGGCAGAAAACATGAATAGACACTTCTCTAAAGAAGACATCCAGATGGCCAACAGGCACATGAAAAGATGTTCAGCGTCGCTCCTTATCAGGGATATACAAATCAAAACCACACTCAGGTATCACCTCACGCCAATCAGAGTGGCCAAAATGAACAAATCAGGAGACTATAGATGCTGGAGAGGATGTGGAGAAACGGGAACCCTCTTGCACTGTTGGTGGGAATGCAAATTGGTGCAGCCGCTCTGGAAAGCAGTGTGGAGGTTCCTCAGAAAATTAAAAATAGACCTACCCTATGACCCAGCAATAGCACTGCTAGGAATCTACCCAAGGGATACAGGAGTACTGATGCATAGGGGCACTTGTACCCCAATGTTCATAGCAGCACTCTCAACAATAGCCAAATTATGGAAAGAGCCTAAATGTCCATCAACTGATGAATGGATAAAGAAATTGTGGTTTATATACACAATGGAATACTACGTGGCAATGAGAAAAAATGAAATATGGCCTTTTGTAGCAACGTGGATGGAACTGGAGAGTGTGATGCTAAGTGAAATAAGCCATACAGAGAAAGACAGATACCATATGGTTTCACTCTTATGTGGATCCTGAGAAACTCAACAGGAACCCATGGGGGAGGGGAAGGGAGAAAAAAAAAAAAAGACGTTAGAGTGGGAGAGAGCCAAAGCATAAGAGACTGTTAAAAACTGAGAACAAACTGAGGGTTGATGGGGGGTGGGAGGGAGGGGCGGGTGGGTGATGGGTATTGAGGAGGGCACCTTTTGGGATGAGCACTGGGTGTTGTATGGAAACCAATTTGTCAATAAACTTCATAAAAAAAAAAAAAAAAAAAAAAAAAAAAAGAATTTTTATCATCAAAGGGTGTTGAATTTTGACAAATGCTTTAGCAGTATTTATTGGCATAATTATGTGATTTTCATCTTTCATTCCATTAATGTGATGTATCACATTAATTGATTTGCATAATTAATTAATTTATTGATTTGCATAATATGAACCATCCTTGCATTCCAGGGATAAATCTCCCTTGGTCACACTGTATGATCCTTTTTTTAAAACTTCCTTTATTTTTGAGAGAGACAGAACACAGGCAGGGGAGGGACAGAGAGAGAGAGAGAGAGAGAGAGAGGGAGACACAGAATTTGAAGCAGGCTCCAGGCTACATGCTGTCAGCACAAAGTCGGATGACAGCCTGGAACCCATGAACTGTGAGATCATGACCTGAGCCCAAGTCAGTTGCTTAAATGACTGAGCCACCCAGGTGCCCCTCGTATGATCCTTTTAATATGCTGTTGTATTTGATTTCCTAGTATTTTGTTGAAGATTTTTGCATCTATATTCATCAGATAATGGGCTGCAGTTTTATTTTCTTGTAGCGATTTTGGTATCAGAGCAATTCTGGCCTCAAAAAATGAGTTTCAGAGTTATTCTTAATCTCCATCTTTGGAGGAGTTTTAGGAAATGTTTCTTGAAATGTTTGGTGCAATTCCTCACTGAAGCCATGTTGGTTTTGGCTTTCTTTGTTCCGTGTCCCCACCATTCACACCAGTTTACTGGGGTATAGTTAACAAATTAAAAAATTATATATGTAAGGTGTACAATGTGATGGTTTGATATATGTGTACATTGTGAAATGATTACCAGAGTCAAGGTAATTAACACGTCTATCACCTCACATAATTATACTTTATTCAGTATGGTGAGAACATGTAAAGTATATTCTTCTAGGAAATTTCAAGGATACAATATACTGTTAGTAACTCTGGTCACTCTGCTGTACATTATATCCATAGAACTTACTTATCATATAATTGAAATGTTGTATCTTCTGACCAACTTCTGCCTATTTTCCATATCCCTCTGCAGCTGTTTTTCTATTCTCTGATTCTATGAGTACAACTTTTGATGATTGTTCATATACGTGAGAACATGTAGTATGTTTTTATATGGCTAATTTCACTTAGCATAATCTCCTCCAGTTTACAGTTGTTATACCCTGTTGATAAATTGACACCTTTATAAGTTTATAGAGACCTTCTCTGTCTCATGACTGATGATGACTGAAAGTCTATGTTATGTAATATAATGATAGCCACTCCTGCTCTCTTTTGGTTTCTATTTGCTTGGGATATCTTTGTCCATACCTTCACTTTCAGACCATTTCTGTCCTTAAAGTGGGTCTTCCGTGCACAGCATATTGTTGAAATTTTATTATTTTTTTAATACATTCATCCACGCTGTGTCTTTTGACTGGAGAATTTAATTCATTTACCCTTATTATAAGTATTGATAAGTAAGGACTTGCTATTGCCATTTTGTTCATTGGTTTCTATTTTGACATTTCCTCCCCCTCTTCTCTCTTGCTGTCTTCCTCTCTTGTTGTCTTCTTCTTTGGTTTTTGTAGTGATACACTTTAATTATGTTTTCTTTACCTTTTGTATGTCTACTAGATGTTTTTCTTTGTAGTGGAAAGGAGGCCTACGCTGAACATCTTATGAATATAACAGTCTCTTTTAAACTGATAACTTACCTTCAGTAGCATAATACTTACACTACTTTTACTTCAATAGCACTATATTTGTACTTCTCCTCTCCCCATATTTTCTACTATTAATATCATAGTTTATATCTTTTTATATTGTGCATCCATCAATAAATTATTTTAGGTATGGTTATTTTTAATACTGTTGTCTTTTAACTTTTATACTAGAGATAAATGTGATTTATTCACTATCATTACAGCATTAAATTTTTTTGAATTTGACTATATATATTACGTTACCAATGAGGTTTTATACCTTTAGGTTTTCATAATGTTAATACTTTTTATGTTTTTTACCTGTTTATGTTTTACTTATCTCTTCATTGCAACTGCAGAACTGACTTTAGTATTTCTCATAAGGCAGAGCAATTGGTGATGAAATCCCTCAGCTTTTGTTTCTTGGAGAAAGTCTTTATCTCCCCTCATTTCTGAAGGTCAGTATTTTTATGTATAGCATTCTTGGTTGGCAGTTAATTTTATTACTATATCTTTTTTTTTCTTTTGCATATATCATCCCACTCTCTCCTGGCCTTCAAGGTTTCTGCTGAGAAATCCGCTGATAGACTTATGTGGTTTCCCTTCATGTGATGTATTCTTTCTCCTATTACGTTCTTTTTTTTTAATTTCTACTTTTGTACTTGACTTTTTAACACATTGACTATCATATATCTCAGGTAAACTTACTTGGCTTGATGGCACGTGGGGTCTATTGAGCTTCGTGTGCCTTGATGCCCATATCTCTCCCTATATTCTGGAAGTTTGAGCTATTATTTGTATAAATAAAATTTCTGACACCACCCACTTTCTCCTTTTTAACTCCCATGATGCAAATATTTGTTCACTTGATGTTTTTCCATAATTCGTGGAGGCATCCTCACTTTTTAATTTTTTTTTCATTCTTTAAATGACTCATTTCAAGTGTCCTATCTTCCAAGTTGTCTGTTTCTTTTGTGTACAGCTGTTTGCCAATGAAGTTCTCTATTTTTTTTTAAATTCTGGCCATATATTCTTCAGCTCCAGGATCTGTCTTTGATTCTTTTTATGGATTGCTTTGCTTCGTTAAAAATCTCAATTGTTCATGCATTCTTTTCCTGATTTCACTTAATTGTCTATCTGCACTATTTTCCATTCTATTGAGGGTTCTTTAAATGATTATTTTGAATTATTTTGTCAGAAAATTCATAAGATCTTCATTTCTTTGAGGACATTTATTGGATCTTTATTATTTTCCCTTGGTGATGTCTTATTTTCCTGATTCTTCATGATCCATGTCATTGGTTTCTGCATATTTGAGGGAGAAGACACTCCTTCCAGTCTTTACAGACTGATTTTGGCAGATAATGATCTTGTCCTATCTGTTCCCTGGGTTGATGGTATTACCCCCCTGGAATCACAGTTGTGCTGTGTTGGAGCTGAATCATGAAGTTATTGCTGCAGTTGGTACTCACTTTGCATGCTTCTAACAAGAGACTCAGGCAGACATAGATCCTCTCTGGTACCTAGGTGGACTGGAGTGCCTCCAGGACTTTGTTCGCTAGGGTGGCACTGGGCCAAGTGCTCACCTCAGGGACTGCAATTCGGTCTTTTGACAGTGGGTGGCTATCACCAAGTGATCAGACCTGTGTGGCTCTCATCGGGTCCTTGGGCAGACGGGAGTTCTCCCTGACTAAAGCTGGGATGGGGCTGGTGCCTAGTTACAGGGCCATTTCAGGATCTGTAGTCAGATTGAGTTTAATGGGTTTACCTCCAGAGGCTCTTGGACTGCAGCCATGAGGGGCTACACCTGGGTCACAGGCCACCTCAGGTTACACTCCCAGGCCCAAAGTCCTCTGGTTTATTACCTTAGACACTGGTGAACATGACTCCTCCCAGGACCCTTGGCTTATGGTGCTGGTGACAGGACCAATATCAAACAGGGCTATAACTGAGTCTACAAGGATATATAGTTATTTCCAGGTCAGTAACCAATATGGCAGAGTTTCAGACAGCTAGGGGAAGGCCTGACTTCTCAACATGTCCCTCGTAATCTTGGACTCTACCTAAGCTTCACAGTCTCTTTATTTTATGTCAAAGCTCACACAAATGAACTTTTCTCCCTGAATGGCTATCAAACTCCTGTGGCTGAGGAGTACTATAAATGGAGAGCCTCCTTATTCTACCATGTAGCTGATGTCATTGTGTTGGCAAGCTTTTGAGTGCTGATTTAGTCTCCTTACTTGTTATAGTTCTGTTCAGATATGAGATTTCTTCATGATTCAGTCTTGGTAAGTTGTATGTTTTAAGGAATTTATCCATTCCTTCTAGATCATCTAATTTGTTGTCCTTTCATTGTTTATAATACGGTAGTCTTTTTTGACCTTTTATACTTCTGTGGCATCAGTTGTAATGTCTTCTCTTTCATTTCTTATTTTATTTGAGTCTTTGTTTTGTTGTTGTTGTTGTTAGTCTGGCTAAGGGTGTGTCAATTTTCTTCATCTCCTCAAAAGATGAAAAATTAGTTTCACTGATTTTTTATTTTGCTTTTCTACTCTCTCCACTTCGTTTATGCTGTAATGTTTTTGTTTAAATTTTTTTAATGTTTATTCATTTTTGAGACAGAGAGATAGAGTGCAAGTGAGGGAGGGGCAGAGAGAGAGGGAGACACAGAATCCAAAGCAGGCTTCAGGCTCTGAACTGTCAGGCCAGAGCCCGATGCAGGACTCGAACCCACGAACCACCAGACCATGACCTGAGCCAAAGTTGGATACTTAACCAACTGAGCCACCCAGGCACCCCTCTGCTCCAATGTTTATTACTGCCTTTCTTCTTACAAATTTGGGCTGAATTTGTTCTTCTTTTTCTAGTTCCAATGACATGTAAATTCAGGTTGTTTATTTGACATTTCTCTTATTTTTAAATGTAGACATTTTTTGCTATAAACTTCCTTCTTATAACTTCTTTTGTTTCATTTTTTTATTATTGTATTTTATTTTAATTCCAGTACAGTTAACATACAGTGTTACATTAGTGTCAGGTTTATAACATAATGATTCAAAAATTCTATATATTACCCAGTGCTCATCACAGGTGCACTCCTTAATCCCCATCACCTATCTTACTCATCTCCTCACCCACTACCCTTTCGGTAACCATCAGTTTTTTCTCTATAGTTAAGAGACTGTTTTTTGGTTTCTCTCTCTCTCTCTCTCTCTCTCTCTCTCCTTCCTTTGTTCATTTGTTTTGTTTCTTAAATTTGTTTCTTAAATATGAGTGAAATCATACAGTATTTGGCTTTCTCTGGCTGACTTGTTTCACTTGGCATTATACTCTCTGGCTCCATCCATGTTATTGCAAATGGCAAAATCTTTTTTTGCAACATTTCATAAGTTTTCATACGTTGTGTTTTTATTTGTTTACTTTAGTAATTTTTTTATGATTTCCCTTTTGATTTCTTTTTGTACTTATTGATTGTACAGGAGTGTGTGGCTTAATTTCCACACATTTGTGAATTTCCCACCATTCCTACCATTATTGGTTTCTAGTTTCATTCTTCCGTGGTCACAAAACATACTTGGTATGATTTTACTCTTTAAATTTGTTAAGACTTGCTATGTGACCTAACACATGATGTGTTCTGTAAAATATTCCATGTGTGTTTGGGAAGAGTGTGTGTTCTGCTGCCGTTTTGTGGAATAGTCTTCGTGTTTCTTAGGTGCATTTGTTCTTTCTGGATTGATTTTATTGCAGGCTATTTTATCCTGTTGAAAGTGAGAACTTAAAATGTTGAAAGTGAGAACTTGAAATGTTCTAGTATTCTTCCATTGCTGTCTATTTCTTCTTTCAGATCTGTCAATGTTTGCTTTGTATATTTAGGTATTCTGAGATAAAATACATGGGTGCATATATATTTTTAATTTTTATGTTTTCCTGATGAACTATTGCATTTTTCATTATACAGTGATCTTTTTGGGTCTCTTGTCATAACTTTTGACTTAAATACTAATTTGTTTGATTTAAATATAAGCATCCCTGGTCTCTTTTGTTTACCATTTGCATGAAATATCTTTTCCCATCCCTATACTTTCAGCTTCTGTGTGTTCATAAATCTAAAATGGGTTTCTTTTAGGCAACATGTGGTTGGATCTTGTGGAGTTTTTTGTTTGTTTGTTTTATTATTTTTATCCATTACATGATCTATGTGTTTCTTTTGGCATTTAATTATTTTAGGATTAAAGTAAGTATTGATAGGTAAGAGCTTAGTATTGTCATTTTGTTAGTTTTTTTTTTCTGTCAAGCTTGTAGTTCTCTTGTCCCTCTTTTCCTCTCTTGCTATGTTCCTTTGTGATTTGCTCATCTTCTTTTGTGCTGATATACTTTGATTTATTTGCCTTTTTCTTTAATGTATATTCTATACTTACTTTCTTTGGGATTGCCATGAGGCTTACATAAAAATATATCTCACAGTTATAAGAGTCTATTTTAAGCTGATAGCATCTTAACCTCAGTTACATACACATATTCTGCACTTTTATCCCCCCTAAACTTTATGTAATAGATGCCACAATTTACACATTTCTACATGTTTCCCTTTTAACAAATTTTAGTAGTTATTGCTATTACTAATACTTTTGTATTTTAATTTTTAGTAAGATAATTTGTGATTAACAAACCACCACTCAAGTTTTACAGTTTTCTGAATATGGCTGTATATTCACTTTTACTGATGAATTTTATACCTTCACACGTTTTCATGTTGCTGTGTAACATCCTTTTATTTTGACTTGAATTCCCTTGAGCATTTCTTGTAAAGTAGTTCTAGTAGTGAATAACTCCCTCTGTTTTTGTGTATCTGGGAAAGTATTAGTCTCTCCTTCATTTATGAAGTATAGTTGTCAGGTATACTATTCTTGGTTGGCAGCTTATTTTCTTTCAGCTCTTTGACTATATCATAACACACTTTCCGGCTTACCAGGTTTCTGCTGAAAAACCCACCAAAATTTTTATGAGGCTCCCTTGTACATATTGGATCACATTTCTCTTGATGCTTTCAAAATTCGCTTTGACTTGGACTTTCAACAATTTAATTATAATATATCTCTTCATAGCTTTTAACTTCATCCTATTGGAGGTCTTTTGGGATTCTTGAGTCTGAATGCTCTTTTTCCTCTGCTGATTTGGGAATTTTTTAGTCATTAGTCCCTTATAGAAGCTTTCTGACTCTCTCTTCTCCAACTGGGATCTCTGTAATGTCTACTGATTCCCCTGATGGTATCCCACTAGTAACATATATTTCACTTGCTCTTTTTGATTCTTACCTCTTTTTGCTTCTCTGCGTGGATAATTTCAAATTACCTGCCTTCGAATTTGCTGATTTTCTCCCCCGTGATTAAGTCAGCTGTTGAATCTTTTTTACTAATTTTTGAATTTATTGTTTTGTATTCTTCAGCTCTAGAATTTATTTTGTTCTTTGTTATACTTTGTATCTCATAGTTGATATTCTCACATTGTTCATGTATTATTTTCATGATTTTATTTAATTGTCTAGCTGTGTTCTCTTGAAACTTACTGAACTTCTTTAGGACACATATTTTGTTTTAATTTTATTTTTTAAATTTGCATCTAAATTAGTTAGCATATAGTGCAACAATGATTTCAGGAGTAGATTCCTTAATGTCCCTTACCCATTTAGCCCATCCCACCTCCCACAACCCCTCCAGTAACCCTCTGCTTATTCTCCATATTTAAGAGTCTCTTATGTTTTGTCCCCCTCCATGTTTTTATATTATTTATGTTTCCCTTCCCTTATGTTCATCTGTTTAGGACACATATTTTATGTTTAATATTTTGTCAAGTAATTCACAAGTCTACATTTCTTTAAGGTTGTTTACTGGAGGTTTATTTTGTTCTTTCAATTGTGTAATGTTTCACTCTTCATTGTGTTCATTGTTGCACATTTGAAGCTATTTCTTCAAATTTGAAGAAACAGCTACCTGTCCCAGTCGTTATGGACTCATTTTGACATGCAAAGAACTTCATTCATTAGTTTGGTTTCTATTCTATTACATACTTGGAGACTCTCTAATTTTTCTATGAATATTTCCTCTCTGGACTGCCATGTGTGGATTCCCAATCAGAGGGAATGGCTGCTTTCTTTCATTTTTCAGGATCCCATAACCTGTGTGTGTGTGTGTGCGATATCACAAATTCTTTATCCATTCATCCACTGATGGTCACCTAGGCTGTTTCCATGTTTCCATAGTTTGACTATTATAAATAATGCTACTATAAACACAAAAGTGCATATACCATTTTGAGTTAGCATTTTTGTTTCCTTTTGATGTATTTTCAAGAGTAGAATGGCTGGACAATATGGTAGTTCTATTTCTAATTTCTTGCAGATCTTCCATGGTTTTCCATAGTGGCTGTTCCAGTTGACAAACCCACCAACAATGCATAAAGGTTCCCTTTTCTCCATATCCAGGCCATCATTTGTTATATCTTATATCTTATCTGTTTGATGATGGCCATTTTAACATGTAGGAGGTTATGTCTCATTGTGGTTTTGATTGTCATTTCCCTAATGACTGATGATGTTGAGCATCTTTCTGTGGGGAATAAGCTTAGGAATCCCCCAGGTTTTCACCAATGGGTTAGCAAGGCATAAAGAAGTACAAAGCCAGAGGATGCTCATACCTGAGTTTGTGTAAACAAGATGAGGCGAATAAGGATAGAGAAAGGGGGCTTAGGCCCCCAGAATAGAGAGGGGGTGCAGAGCCCCAAGAATAGAGAGGGAGGGGTAACGTCCCCAAAATAGGGAAGTGCAAAGGCACCAATATAGAACATAGGTATATGAAATAAGCAAGATTAGATATTCAGGGTGGAAGCACCCCCCCCAATTTAGCACTATAGCAGAAAGGTGCTTTCACAGGAGGAAAGGACCAAGTTAGGTAAATAGGTAAATTGGGCTACTGACTACTGTGCTGCAGGCATAGAAGCCTAGTGCTGAGATAATTAACAAAAGAAAGGTGCCTCGTTAACTCTGAGGTTATTTCCCCTACCTGTCTCATCTCCTAGGCTAGCTAAGATAAACAGAGGTGGTGCCTCATGTCCGCTGTAAACAACCTTCTGCCCAACTGCCCAGTGTCAGGATTTTGCTTTGTATTAACCCAAACCCCAACCCCAAATATCTTCAAGACCCTCTTTCCCTCACTTCCACAAGTTAATGTTCACAAATTCATTGTCTTCTTTGTGCATGTCCATAGCCATGTTTGTAAGACTCTGATCCTAATAAAAATGGGGCAAAGACCCTTATTCGGGGCTCTTGTCTTTTCCCAGACATTAGCCATCTCTCATTTTTCATCCTGCATCCCACTCTCTTGTTAGACAAGAGAGAACTTTAGACCCAGAGTCTATGACATCTTTCTATGTGCTTTTTGGCCATTTATATATCTTCTTTGGATAAAGATCGATTCATGTATTTTGCCAATTTTTAAATTGGGTTATTTGTCTTTTTGAAATTGAGTTGTGGAAAATGGAAAATAGACCTACCTTATGACCCAGTAATAGCACTGCTAGGAATTTACCCAAGGGATACAGGAGTGCTGATGCACAGTGGCACTTATACCCCAATGCTTATAGCAGCACTCTCAACAATAGCCAAATTATGGAAAGAGCCTAAATGTTCATCAACTGATAAATGGATAAAGAAATTGTGGTTTATATACACAATGGAATACTACGTGGCAATGAGAAAGGATGAAATATGGCCCTTTGTAGCAACGTGGATGGAACTAGGGAGTGTTATGTTAAGTGAAATAAGTCATACAGAGAAAGACAGATACCATATGTTTTCACTCTTATGTGGATCCTGAGAAACTTAACAGAAGTCTATGGGGGAGGGGAAGAAAAAAAAGAGGTTAGAGAGGGAGAGAGCCAAAGCATAAGAGCCTCTTAAAAACTGAGAACAAACTGAGGGTTGATGGGGGGTGGGAGGGTGGAGAGGGTGGGTGATGAGTATTGAGGAGGGCACCTTTTGGGATGAGTACTGAGTGTTGTATGGAAACCAATTGGCCAATAAATTTCATATTTAAGAAAAAGAAATTGAGTTGTGGGAGTGCTTTAAATATTTTGGATATTAGCTCTTTATCAGGTATGTGCTTTGTGAATAATATTTTCCTCATTTTGTAGGCTGTCCCTTCATTTTTTTTGTTGTTTCTATTGGTGTGCAGAAGCATTTTAGTTTGAGGTAGTCCTACTTGTCTAATTTTGATTGTGTTGCTTGTGCTTCTAGGAGATTCATGGTTTCAGGTTTTCCATTTAAGTCTTAAATGAGTTAAAATGGGTGGATGATATAAGAGAGAGGACTAGTTTCATTCTTTTATACGTGAATATACCATTTTCTCAGCACGATTTATTGGAGACAGTATCTTTTCTTCATTGAGTATTCTTGGCTCCCTTGTCAAATATTAATTGATAGAATATGCTTGGGTTTATTTCTGGCCTCTCAATTCTGCTCCATTGATCTATGTGCCTGTTTTTAAGCCAGAACCATAACATTTTGATATAAACACCTTTGTAGTATAGCTTGAAATTAGAATGCATGATGCTTCCAAATTTATTCTTTTTCAGGATTGATTGGCTATTCAGGGTCTTTGGTAGTTCCATATAAATTTTAAGAGTGTTATTGATATGGCAAAAACTAAGGCCATCAGAATATTGATAGGGGTTACATTGAATCTATATATGGTTTCTGGTAGTATTGACACTATAAAAATAATTCCTCGGATGCATGAACATGGGATACCTTTCCATTTTGGATGGTGTCTTTTTTTATGTATTTCATCAGTGTCTTATGTAGAGATCTTTGTCAATGTAGAGATCAATGTCTTTCAGTGTAGAGATCTTTCACTTCCTTGGTTAAGTTTATTTCTAAGTAGTGTTTTTGCTGCTGTTGTGAATGGGATCATTTCCTGTTTCTTTGTCAGATAATTTGTTCTTAGTGTACAGAAACATTAGTGACTGTCCGTTTTTGATGAAGTAGAGTTGACACACAATAATCCATTAGTTTCAGATGTACAACATAGGGATGCAACAAGTTGAGACTTTATGCTATGCTCACCACAAGTGTAGCTACCGTCTATCACCATACAACGCTATTACAATACCATCGACTATATACCCTGTGCTGCACCTTTCATTCCCATGACTTATTTCAAAACTGGAAGTCTGAATCTCTCTCCTTCACTCATTTTGCCCATCCCACCCCCCAATCCATGCCTTTTTGGCAACCATTATTGTTCTCTGAATTTATGGGCCTGTTAATGCTTTTCATCTGTCTGATTATTCATTTTTAAAATTCAATATATAAGTGAAATCATATGGTATTTGTCTTTCTCTAACTTATTTTACCTAGCATAATAACCTCTTGGTCCATCCATGGAGTCACAAATGGCAAGATCTCATTATTATTATTATTATGGATGACCAGTGTTCCATTATATGTAGTTATCTTCTTCATCCATTCATCTATCAATAGACACAGGTTGCTTTCATATCTTGGCTATTGTAAACAATGCAGCAGTAAACATAGAAATGCAGATATCTTTTTGAATTGGCATTTTCATTTTCTTTAAGTAAATACCCAGTAGTGGAATGACTATATCATTTGCTATTTCTATTTTTACTTTTTGAGGAACCTTTATGATGTTTTATGCAGTGGGTGCACCAATCACCAATAGTGCAGAAGGGGTCCTTTTTCTCCAAGTCCTCACCAGCCCGTTTATTTTTGGTCTTTTTGATTCTAGTCATTCTGACAGGTGTCAGGTGATATTGTGTTTTGATTTTCGTGTGTATCATGATTAGTGATGTTGAGCAGTTATTTTTCTGCTGGCCCTCTGTATTTTTTTTTATGAAAAAATGTCTTTTCAGGCCCTATGCCCACTTTTTGGTGTTTTGTTTTTAAAGATATGTATATATTTTATATTAGCCCCTTAATGGGTATATTGTTTGCAAATATCTTCTCCCACTCAGTAGACTGCCTTTGAATTTTGTTGGTGGTTTCATTAAAAAACTTTTATTTTCATGTAGTTCCAATAATTTGTTTTTGCTCTTGCTTCTCTTGCCTGAGTAACGATATCTTAAAAAAATGTTGAGACTGCCTATGTCAAAGTAATTACTGCCAGAACCTTGGGAAGATGGCAGAGTAGGAGGAAACTAAGCTCACCTTGTCCCACATTTACAACTAGATATTACACCAAAGACTGTCAGAACAAACTCCACAACTAAATGCAGAGAATTTATTTTGTTAATGCCACATTTACCCCACCCAACTGCTGTGCACACAGATGCCATGCACCCCAAGCTGCCACTACCCTCTGCTTCATGCCATGCCCCAACTGCCACCCAGATGTGAGAGGTCTGGCCTAATCTAGTAGCTCTGTTCAAATTTTGCTAACACCATTACTCTGCCCCCAAGCCCCTCTGTAGTCATGCCCCCTCAGAACGAGCCTGCCTGCATCTCACTAACATCACAGACAGCAAGCACAGATCACAATCAGCAAAGATCTCATGCAGACATCTGGGCTGAAGGGAAAAGCAACTCAGACAACAATAGCAGGATGCAAACAGCACACATAGGAGACTCCACTGAAGTGCCAGGTTCAGGTGAGCAGGGGATTCTGTACCGCAGGGCACTACAGGAACTGTTCTTCATAAAGCCACTACTTTCAAGAGCAGAGGACATAGCTGACCTTCCTAACACACAGAAACAGTCACAGAGAGGTAGACAAAAAGAGGAGACAGAGAAACGCATCCCAAATAAAAGAACAAAACAAAACCACAACAGGATATCTAAGCAAAGGAGAAATAAGTAGTAAGCCTGATACAGAATTTCAAGTAATGATCACAATGATACTCACTGGACCTCAGAAAAGGGTGGAGGGCATCGGGTGAGACCCTTAGCAAAGAGATAAAAAATAACATATCAGAAATGAAGAACTCAATAAGTGGAATTAATAAATACAACAGATGGATTAAATAATAAGTTATAGGAAACAGAGGAACTTATCAGAATAATGTAAAGAAATTGAGCTGAACAGGTAAGAGTTGAAGCTGCACAATGAGAATAGACTTAGAGAAATCAGCAACTCCATGAAGCATAATAACATTCACATTATAAGGATCCCAGAAAGAGAAGAGAGAGAAAGGAGGGAAGAAAATATATTTCTAGAAAGAATAGCAGAAAACTTCCAAATCTGGGAAGGGAAACAGATTGATGAGGCACAGAGATCTCCCAACAAATTCAACCAAATCCCAAGATACGTAGTAATTAAAATGACAAAGACCGTGATAAAGAACTTTAAAGTTGCAAGAGAAAAGAACACCGTTACATACAAAGGAAACCCTGTAAGCAATGCTATCTGATGATTCTTCAGCAGAAACTTTGTAGGCCACAAAGGAGTGGAAAAATGTACTCCAAGTGTCAAAAGCAAAACTCTGCAGCCAAAAATACTTTATGCAGAAAGGCTATCATTCAGAATAGAAGAATGAATAAAGAGTTCCCAGACAAGGGCGCCTTGGTGGTTCAGTCCGTTAAGCATCTGACTTGGGCTCAGGTCATGATCTCACTGCTTGTGAGTTCAAGCCCTACATTGGGCTCTGTTCTGACGGATCAGAGCATGGAACCTGCTTCAGATTCTGTGTCTCCCTCTCTCTCTCTGCTCCACCTCCACTAGTGCTCTGTCTCTCAAAAATAAATAAACATTAAAAAAAAACAGTTCCCTGTAAAAACAAACCTTAATAGAACTCATGACAATTGAACAAGTGCCACACGGATTTTTAACAGGGATTCTGTGAGTGGAAAACAAAAGCCATAAGAAAAAGAAAAATAGGAAGGCTCTTTCGAAAGGAGGAACCAAGATGGTAGAATAGCATGGAAGTTTTTTGTGTGTCTTGCATCCATGAAATACAGCCAGACCAACAGTAAACCATCCTATACACCTAGAAAACTGATTGGAGGATTAACACAACAATCTGCACAACCTGAACCACAGAATTCAGCAGTTAACATGGAGAAGTGAACTTCAGGAGCGAGAGGTGCAGGAAGGGAGGTACTTTTGTGAGCAGAGAGAGGAAAGAGACTGGGTGGGGGGAGAATACGGGAAAAGCACCCCTCCCCAAAAGCAGCTGGAGAGAAAGTGGAAAATTGGAAACAGCCACAGGGACTAAACTAAAAAGGGAGAAAAGAGAAAGAGGATTTAAATTCCATTAAGACTGTAAACAAGGGGAGCGCAAAGGCTGCAACTCCACAGCTCCATACCTGGCGGTGCTCTAGTGGGAAGGGTGAATCCCCAGGAACAGAGTGGGGTCCGGGAAGATCTCGGGCCACACAGGGAAAAACAGTTCCACTGCTGGAGGGAAATTTGGAAGACTGTTGAGGCCACCTGGTCCCAGCAGACCCCAGAGAATGGCCACATTTGCTGGTGCTGGAACAAGGTCATTAAGGGTGAATCCTGGTGCCAGATGTGTGTTGTGATCTTCCATAACCCCGAAACGCTGCTGCTACACTATCTCACAAACTTTTTCTGGGCAGGCTGGCACCTGGCCACAGTCCAGGCACCAGCAGCAGCAGGGTCCAGGAAGCATTTTTGCGTGCAGTTGACATTCGGCCATTGCTCGGTGAGACCCTCCCATAGAGGAGCAGAAAGGGTCAAAGCTGCAGTCCTTCAGAAGTAAGGGGCCAGGGGAAGCAGCCCCATCTTAGACAAAACTCGGAGAGAGGTACTGCCTGGGGCCTGGTCACGGAAAGTGAAAAAGAGGGGAGTGTATGAATGCTGAAGACAGAGGACAGGTGTGTGATTGCTGATCTGGGAGAACAGACTGGGTAGGTGGGTGGTTCCATTTTCACTGCTCCCACGCATGTGCATACTCACCTACAGATGCCACAACACTCCACCTCAGTAGGCTAGCAGCCGCATGTAGTGGAAAGTGGAGCCCTTACACTGAGATCCACCCACCTGGGCCAACCTTGCTCTACAAGAACACAAGTCTCACCACCAGCTTAGTTTATGGGCTATAAAGCTCTACATAGACTGACTTCTAGGGGAAAACAAAGTAATTTCATTCCTACTTTAATCTGTTAGCAGGTCCATCTATTCAATTTTCTTTATTTTTTTCTCCTTTACACTTCTTTTTCTTGAATACAGAAAGAGAAAAAAAATTCATTTATATTTTCAATTTTTATTAAAAATATTTTTCTTTAATTTTTATTACTATATATTTTTTTACTTTTGTGTATTTTTTTCAAATTCTATTTTACTTCAATCATTTTACTTTAGTCTACTTCAGTGTATTCACCTTTTCAAATTTTCAAACAATCATTTTTTTTCTTTTTTTCTTTCACCTTTTTTTCTATTTTTCAACAATCAGTAAAACTAAAAGCCAACTGACAGAATGGGAGAAGATATTTGCAAATGACATATCAGATAAAGGGTTAGTATCCAAAATCTATAAAGAACTTATCAAACCCAACACCCAAAAAACAAAGAATCCAGTGAAGAAATGGGCAAAAGACATGAACAGACACGTTTCCAAAGAAGACATCCAGATGGCCAACCAACACATGAAAAAATGCTCAACATCACTCATCATCAGGGAAATACAAATCAAAACCACAATGAGATATCACCTACACCTGTCAGAATGGCTAATATTAACAACTCAGGCAACAATAGATGTTGGCGAGGATGCGGAGAAAGAGGATCTCTTTTGCATTGGTGGGAATGAAAGCTGGTGCATCCACTCTGGAAAACAGTGTGGGGGTTCTTCGAAAAACTAAAACTAGAACTACCCTATGACCCAGCAATTGCACTACTAGGCATTTATCCAAGGGATACAGGTGTGCTGTTTCAAAGGGACACATGCACCCCCATGTTTATAGCAGCACTATCAACAACAGCCAAAGTATGGAAAGAGCCCAAATGTCCATCGATGGATGAATGGATAAAGATGATGTGGTATATATATGGAGTATTCCATTTCCAATGGAGTATTACTCAGCAATTAAAAAGAATGAAATTTTGCCATTTGCAACTTCGTGGATGGAACTGGAGGGTATTATGCTAAGTGAAATTAGTCAGAGAAAGACAAAAATCATATGACTTTACTCATATGAGCACTTTAAGAGACAAAACAGATGAACATAAGGGAAGGGAAACAAAAATAATATAAAAACAGGGAGGGAGCAAAACAGAGAGACTCATAAATATGGAGAACAAACTGAGGGTTACTGGAGGGGTTTTGGGAGGGGGTATGGGCTAAATCGGTAAGGGGAAGTAAGGAATCTACTCCTGAAATCATTGTTGCAGTATATGCTAATTTGGGTGTATATTTTTAAAAATAAAAAAATAATATATATATATATATATGAATCCCAAGAGCAAGTAGATAAAAGTCAGGAAATGACAAAATAAAAGGATGTACAATATGCAACAAGTGTCTGAAATGTGGATGGGAGAATAGTAAATAATAAGTTCAAATGTAAGTGACTATCAGCTTAATATACACTGCTCTATGCAGAAGACAAAGAAATAAAACAGTAGCATATATGCGAAAAATAAAGAGTAAGAAAACCAAGTATATTACTGAAAGAAAACCAGCAATCCATGAAGGAGAGAAAGGGAAGAAAGGATCAGAGAAAAACTACACAAACAGCCAGAAAACAAGTAACAAAATGGCAATAAATACCTATTTATCAATAGTCACTTTGAATATAAATGTGCTTAATATTCCAATGAAATGACATGGAGTGAGAGAGTGGGGAAACAAAAAACATACACAAGACCTATCTATATGCGGCTTACGAGAGACTCATTTAAGATGTAAAGACACCTGCAGATTGAACGTGAGTGGATGGAGAAATATTTATCATGTAAATGGACATCAAAAGAAAGCTGAAGTAGCAATGTATATACCATACACAATAGACTCAAAAACAAAGTCTATAAGAGACAAAGAAGAAGCATATATAATAATAAAGGGGGGCAACCCAACAAGAGAATATAACAATTGTATATATATATATATAGCCAACGTGGAAGCATCCTAATACATAACACTGTTAATAACAAACATAAAGGAACCAATTGATAGTAATAGAGTAACATTAGGGGTTTTTAACGCCCCACTTACCTCAATATGCAGAACATTCAACAGATGCATTCAACAGATATCCTCAGGACATTCCATCCTAAAACAGCACAATACACGTTTCTTTCAAGAGCACACAGAACATTCTCCAGGATAGATCACATATTAGGCCAAAACGACACTAACCAAAAAGATTCAACAAATTCAAAATGATCGAAGCCAGACCATGTATCCATTCTGACTATAACACTATGAAGTTAGAAATCAACAACATGAAAAAATCTGGAAAAAAAACAGCAAATACAAGGAGATTAAATAACGTGCTACTAAACAAAAAATGGGTCAACCAAGAAATCAAAGAAGCAATCAAAATTGACATGGAATCAAATGAAAATGAAACCACAAGAATCCAAAATCTTTGGGATTCAGAAGGAAGTTTAAAGCAATGAAGATCTATCTCAAGAAACAAACAAACAAACAAAATATCTCCAATAAACAACCTAACCTTATGTCTGAAAGAACTAGAAAGGGAACAACAGCAGAAGGAAAACCAAAAAGCAGCAGAAGGAAGGAAATTAATAAAGATTAGAGCAGAAAAACAATGATATATACACAAACAAAAAAATAGAACACATCAATGAAACCAGGAATTGGTTCTTTGAAAAGATCAACATTGATAAACTTCTAGCCAGATTAATGATAATCAAAAAAGAGAAAAGGCTAAAAAAAATCACCAATGGAGGAGAAAGGACAATGAACCCCACAGAATTACACACAATTATGAGATGATATTATGATAAAGTACATATCAAGAAATTAGACTAGAAGAAATGGATAAATTCCTAGATAAAATGACCTACCAAAACTGCAGCAGGAAGATAGAAAATTTGAACAGGCTGATTATCAGCAAGGAGATTGAATCAGTAATCAAAACACTCCCAAAATACAAAAGCTGAGGACAAAATGGCTTCACAGGCAAAACCACCAAACATTTAAGGAAGAGTTATACCTATTCTACTCAACCTCTTCCAACAAATACAAGGAAAACTTCCAAATTCATTCTATGAGGCAAGTATCACCTTAAAACCTAAACCAGATAAAGACACCACACAGACACAGACACACACACACACACACACACACACACACACTGCAGGCCAATATCTTTGAACATAGATGCAAAGATCCTCCACCAAATACCAGTAAACAGAATCCAGCAATATATTAAACAGATAATTCATCACTATCAAGTGGTATTTACTCCTGAGATGCAAGGGTGGTTCAATATTCACAAAGCAATCACTGTGATACTCACTTTAGTAAGAGAAAGGATAGAAAAGATATGATCATCTCAATAGATGCAAAAAAAAGCATTTGAAAAAGTATAACAATCATTCATGACAAAAACCACCAACAAAAATAGCTTTAGAGTAAATAGCAACATAATAAAGGCCATATATGAAAAACCCACAGTGAACCTCATACTCAATGGGGAAAAGCTGAGAGCTTTCCCCCTAAGTGTGGGGGGAAAGAATGTCCACTCTCACCACTTTTATTCAACATAGTACTGGAAGTTCTAGACACAGAAATCAAACAACAAAAAGAAACAAAAGGAAACCAAATCCGTATAGAAGAAATAAAGCTTTCATTATTTTCAGATGAGATGATACAGAGAAAAATCTAGCAACACCACCAAAAAAATCAGTAGACCTGATAAATGAATTTAGTAAATTTGCAGGATACAAAGTCAATGTGCAGAAATCTGTTGAATTTCTGTACACTAATAATGAAGCTGCAGAAGGAGAAATTTAAAAAACAATCCCATTTGAAATAGCATTAAATATAACAGAATAGCTAGAAATAAACCTCATCAAAGGGGTGAAAGCCCTGAACTCTGAAAACTATAAAACATTAATGAAAGAAATTGAATATGATGCAGGGAAATGGAAAGAAATGTAAGAGAAATGCTCATGGATTGGGAGAACAAATATTGCTCAAGTGTATACACTATCCAAAGTAATCTATAGATTTATTACAACCCCTATCAAAACACCAAAAACGTTTTCCACAAAACTGTGACAAAAAAATCCTAAAATCTATATGGAACCACAAAAGATTCCAAATAGCCAACACAATTTTGAAAATGAAAAGCAAAGTTGGAGGTATCACAATTTGGAAGACCAAGGTTATATTGTAAAGCTGTATTAATACTCAAAAGAGTATAGTACGGGTACAAAAATAGACACATAAATCAATGGAACAGAATAGAAAACCCAGGAATGAACCCACAATTATATGGTTAACTAACTTTCCACACTGAAGGAAAGAATATGAAAAGAGAAAAAGTCTGTTCAACAAATGTTGGGAAAATTGGACAATTTCATGCAAAAGAATGAAACTGGACCACTTTCTTACACCGTACACAAAAATAAACCCCAAATGCATTAAAGACCTAAATGTGATACCTGAGCCCATAAAAATCCTAGAAGAGAGTAGAAGCAGTAATTTCACTGACATTGACTGTAGCAACTTTTTCTAAATGTCTCCTGTGTCAAGGAGAAAGGCAAATAAACCATTTGGGACTACATAGAAATAAAAAGCTTTTTTTACATTGAAGAAAACAATCAACAAAACTAAAACACAAACTACTGAAAAGGAGAAGATATTTGCAAATGACATATAATATATAATGTTAGTATCCAAAATATATAAAGAACTTATAAAACTCAACACCCAAAAAACAAATAACAATTTAAAAAGTCGGCAGAACACATCTATTTCTCCAAACAAGGCATCCTGATGGCCAACAGACACTTGAAAAGATGCCCAACATCACTCATCATCAGGGAAATACAAATCAAAACTACAATGAGATATCACCTCACACCTGTCAGAATGACTAAAATCAACAACGCAAGAAACAACAAGTATTGGTGAAGATGTGGACAAAAAGGGACTCTGTTGCACTGTTGGTGGGAACGCAAACTGGTGCAGCCATCCTGGAAAACAGTATGGAGGTTGCTGAAAAAAAAATAGAACTACCCTATGATCCAGCAATTGCACTACTGGATATTTACTCCCAAAATACAAAAACACTAATTCAAAGTGATACATGCACCTCTCAGTTTATAGCAGCATCAACTACAATAGCGAAATTATGGAAGCAGTGCAAGTGTCCATCGACTGATGAATGTATAAAGTTGTGGAGTGTGTGTGTTTGTGTGCACGTGTGTGTATACAAACACACACACACACACACACACACACACATATATACATATACATACAATGGAATATTACTCAGTGATCAAAAAGAATGAAATATTTCCATTTGCAACCATGTGGGTGGACCTAGAGTATATTATGCTAAGCGGAAAAAGTCAGAGAAAAACAAACATCATATGATTTCACTCATATGTGGAATTAAACAAAACAGATGAACACAGACAAAAGGGAAGGAAAAATAAAATAATATAAAAACAGAGAGAGAGGCAAACCATAAGAGACTCTTTAATATAGAGAACAAACTGAGGTTTGATGGAGGGGAGGTGGGTGGGGATGTGCTAAATGGGTGATGGGCGTTAAAGAGGGCACTTGTTGGAATGAGCACTGGGTATTATATTTAAGTGATGAATCATTAAATTCTAGTCTGGAAACCAATGATATGCTATATGTTAGCTAACTTGAATCTAAATTTAAAAAAGAGGAGGAAGAAGAAAAAAACATGGTCTATATACAATGGAATATTTTCAGTCATCAAAAAAATGCAATTGTGCCATTTTCAGTGACATAGATGGACCCTGAGTGTATAACGCTGAGTGAAATAAGTGATTTCAAAGGAAACAAATATGTGATTTCACTCACATGTGGAATTTGAAAAACAAACCACCACCAATAACAAGAAAAAAAAGGAGCAAAGAAAAAAAAGTGTGGGAGACAAACCAAGAATCAGACTCTTAACTGTGGAGAACAAACTGATGGTTACTAGAGGGAAGGTGGGTGGGGGATGGGTAAAAATGGCAATGAAGTTTAATGAATGCATGTGTTCTGATGAATCCTATGTGATGAAAGGAATTGTTGAATCACTATATTGTAAACCTGAAACTAATATAACACTGTATGTTCACCATAATGGAATATAAAATAAAACAAAATTAAGTTTATTAAAAAAAACATAAAAGTTACATACTGCCTATGTTTACATCTAGAAATTTTATCTTTTCAAGTCTTACATTTAAGACTGGAATCCATTTTGAGGGGCGCCTGGGTGGCTCAGTTGGTTAAGCAACTGAATCTTGATTTTGGCTCATGTGATGGTCTCGCATTTCATGAGTTTGAGCCCCACATCAGAGTATGTGCTGACAGTGCAGATCCTGTTTGGGATTTTCTCTCTTCCTCTCTATGCCCCTTCCACACTCTCTCTTTCAATCAATAAATAAGCCTAAGTAAAACAAACTTAAAACAATTTTTTAAAAAAAGACCATAATCCATTTTGAGTTTTTGTCTATGGTGTAAGAAAGTTTTCCACTTTCATTCTTTTGCATGTAGTTAACCAGGTTTCCCAGAAAAATTTATTGAAGACTGTCTTTTCCCCATTGTATATTCTTGCCTGCTTTGCATAGATTAATTGGCCATGTAAGTGTGTGTTTATTTCTATGTTCTCTATTCTGTTCCACTGATCTATGCATCTGTTTTTGTGCCAGTACCATATTTTTTTTTGTAGCACAGATTCATAGTATATCTTGTGGTGGATATTTTCTATCTTTGCGTTGCATATTAAATCTGTAGCTTTCTTTAACCAATAAAGACATTTTTACAATATTAATTATTCCAATCTACTAGCATGGAATATCTTTTCCTTTGCTTGTGTCGTCTACAGTATTTTTCATCAAGGTCTTATACATTTCAGAGGATAGATAGTTCACCTACTTGGCTGAGTTTATTCCTAGGTATTTTATTTTTTTGTTGTTGAAATTGTACATGAAATTTGTTTTTTGTACATGTTTTTTTCTACATGAAATTTTGTCTTTCTGTAACTTTGTTACTAGTGTATAGAAAGGCGATCAACTATGTATTAATTTTGTACCTTGCAAATTTACTGAATTCATTTATTCTAATAGTTTTTCTTTTTGGTTGATTCTTTAGGATTTTCTATGTATAATATCATGTCATCTCCAAATACTGACATTTTAACTTCTTCCTCACCAATATGGATGACTTTTCTTTCTTTCTTTCTTTCTTTCTTTCTTTCTTTCTTTCTTTCTTTTTTCCTCTGATTGCTTTAACTAGGATTACCAGTACTATACTGAATATAAATAAGTGTTGAGAGTGGAGATTCTTATGTTGTTCCTAATCTCAGAAGAAAATCTTTCAGGTTTTCACCATTGAGTATGATGATATATATGTGGTTTATTTTTGTTTGATTTGATTTGATTTGATTCCCAATGTAGTTATAGTAGCTTCAGATGTGTAATATAATGATTCAACAATTCTGTATATTACTCAGTGCTCATAAAGGTAAGTGTATTCTCAATCCTTTTTAATTATTTCACCCATCCATCTACTGGGCTCCTCTCTGGTAACCATGTATTTGTTCTCTCTAAATAACAGTCCGGTATTTTGTTGTTGTTGTTGTTTTTGTTTTTGGTTCTTCTTTTCCCCTTTGTTCATTTCTTTTGTTTCATAAATTCCTCATATATGTGAAGTTATATGGTATTTGTCTTTTTCTGACTGGCTTATTTTGCTTAGCATTGTACTCCCTAGATCAATCAATGTTGTTGCAAATGGCAAGATTTTATTCTTTTATTATGGCAGAATAATATTCCATTGCACGCAGATTAATTGCCCATAATTAATCTATGGCCAAGTGATCTTTGGTAATGGAGGTGAGAATATGCAATGGGAAAAAGAAAATCTCTTCAACAAATGGTGTTGGGAAAACTGGACAGCTACATACAAAAGAATGAAATTGTACCACATCCTACACTATACACAAAAATAAATTCAAAATGGATTAAGGATTTAAGTGTGAGACCTGAACTCATAAAAGTCCTGTAAGAGAATACAGACAGTAATTTCACTGACATTGGATATAACAACATCTTTCTAGTGTGTCTCCTGAGGCAAGGAAAACAAATGTAAAAATAAACTATTGAGATGACATCAAAATAAAAAGCTTTTGTTCAGCAAAAGAAACAACGAACAAAACTAAAAGACAACTTTGTGAATGGGATAATATATTTGCAAATGACATATCCAATATAGAGATAGTATCCAAAATATATAAAGAACTTATATAAATCAACACCAAAAATCAAACAAAACTATTAAGGAAATGTGAGGTTTTCACATATGGCTTATATTATGTGGAGGAATGTTCCCTCTCAATCCACTTTATTGAGGTTTGTTGGAAGATGTCAGTAGAGTGGGAGACTCCTAACGTGCTTCTCCCCAGGAATACTACTGGGTAACCATCAAGTCATCCTAAAAATCCCATAAATTGACCTGAAGATTAGAAAAACAGACTCCACAAGTAGGTAGAGAAGATGCCATATCAAAGAAGGAAGAATGGAGACATGGTTATGGAGAGAAATGGATCATGGCCACTGCAGTGAGCTACAGTCCCAGAAAAGGGTGAGAGATACATAACACATAGTGGAGCACACACAGGGAATGAATACCCATAGCAATTGGCTTGCAAAGTGAGAGGGACCAAATTTTGTGAGTTCTGGCAATGAGCTGAACTTAAAGCCTGGTGTTTTAAATTTCAGAAGGTTTGGATCAGGGAGAGCCTGAAGGGTATTGTGTGCTCTTGCAGAGAATTCAGGAAAGCATTTCATGGATATACAGTATGGAAACAGTGATCTGAAAGTGCCTAGGCCACATAGTAGGGAGATCATTCACTCATCTTGAAGTGCATCCTAGAGAGACAACATTCTCAGAGAGAATCCTCCAGGAACAAAGGAACTAGCTGGTTACATGTCCTTCCCCCTCCCAATGCACAGGGACACCTGCAGGAACCAATTAAGTTCCCACACTCACTACCTAACTTGTTTGCAACAAGCCCTGCCCCCATGCACTTTGGTGGAACACCCCATCCCAGTCATGCTTGCTTCAATCTTAGTGTGGCAGGTCTGATCTCACAAAAGACCTGCCCAAACCTCTGCTCACACCATGTCCCCTGACATGGATGTTATGCTGATCCTTGGTTCACCAAATGTGGTGACAGGTCTCATTTCACAAACAGATGGGAACACACTCAGTTAAAATGCAGTACACCCAGGCCATGGACCAAACACTGCTCACAACAGGCAGAGAGCCTACCCAGATGACTGGCCTGAAGGATAAAGCAGCCAGGACAAGATAGCATAAAACACACAGCATACTTTGAAGACACTTCCAGAAGTGCCAGGCCCTGGGGAAAAGAGGACACTACATGGCAAGGCTTTACAAGACCTTTTATTATTAAGGCTATTACCCTCAAGAGCAGGAAACATAGTTGACTTTCCTGACACATAGAAACAGGCACAGAGACTTAGCCAAAATGAGAAGACAGAGAAATTTATCCCCTTGAAAGAAGAGCCCAAAGCCACAGCCAGAGACCTAAGAGAAACAGATATAAGTAACATGCTTGATAGATGATTTAAAATAATGATCATAAGGATATTGGACTTGAGAAAAAACTGGAAGACATGATTGAGACTTAACACAGAGATAATGAATAACATAGCATAGATAAAGTGCTCAATAAACAAAATAAGAAACACACTTGATGGAATTAACAGCAGGCTGGAAGAAACAAGGGAACAAATTAATGACCTAGAAGACAGAGTAAAAGAAATTAATCAAGCTGAACAAAAGAGAGAAAAAAGAACTATGCAAAATGAGGATACACTTAGGGAACTTAGTGACTCCATTAAGCGTAATAACATTATTACAAAAGTCCAGAAGAAGGGAGAAAAAAAGGGGGCAGAAAGTTTATTTGAAAGAATAATAATGAATGAACACAGAGAACCCCCAACAAAATCAGCAAAAGCAGGCCAGCACCAAGACATATTGTAATTCAACTGGAAAAATATAGTGATAAAGAAAAATCTGAAAAGCAGCAAAACAGAAGAAGACAGTAACATACTAGGAAAATCTGATAAGGCTATCATCAGATTTTTCAGCAGAAACCTCCCAATCCAAAAGCGAGTGGCATGATATATCCAAATAGAAACTCAATCAGCTAGGGGGCCAAGATAGCAGAGCAGCTAGAAGTTCTCTGCTTCTCTCATATCTGAAATGCAACTAGATCAGCAACAAATCATTTTGCACAACTAGAACATTGATCTGAGGATTAACACAACAATCTGCATAACTTGTGCCACAGAACTTTTCAGGTACATGGTGCATAGAGGTGAACTGGGGGAGAGAAAAGCTGCAGAGGGTAGGGAACTGTTTTTGTTTGTGGAAAGAGGACAGAGATGGGAGAGAGTACAGGAAAAGCACTCACCCCAAAAGCAGCTGGAGAGAAAGAGAAAGAGTGGAAACATCCACAAGGGTCTGAACAAGAAAGGAAGAAAGGAGAAAGGACAGGGAATGAATACTGCTAGGAATCTATAAACAGGGTAGTGCAGAGTCAGCAATTCCACAGCTTGATCCCTGATGGTGCTCTGCTGGGAAGGGTGAATCTCCAGGAGCAGACAGTGAGGTATGAGGGGTCCTAAGGCCACACAGAGAGAGGTGGTTCCCCTGCTAGGAAGACATTTGGTAGAGGCTGTGTGGTCTTCCATAGGGAAAAGGTCCTAGTGGACCCCAGAGAACAGCCACACTTGCTGGTGTTGGAACAAGGATGTTAGGGTGCAGTGAACACTGGTACCAGTTATGTGCTATGATTTGCCATAATCTCTGAACCTCTGCTGCTGCACGATCTCACGAAATTTTTCTTGGGTGGGCTAGCAGCTAAACACAGTCTCTGGGCCTCTGCAGTGGCACAATCACATGAGTTTTCCCAGGGGCAAGCTGGCACCCAGCGATTTCTCAGCGAGAAACTACCCCAGAGAGTCAGAGCAAGTCCAAGCCACAGGGCTCTCAGAAGTGAGGGGTTTGGGAACACAGCCCCATCTGAGATAAAATTCAGGAGAGAGGTGCTGCCTGGCAGGCTTACAGGTTGGTCATAGACAATGTAGAAGCAGGGAGTGGACAGAAGCCAGAAATAAAGGAGAGGTGCCTAATGGTCAGTCAGTGAAAGCACAAAGTTCTGATGCTAGAGACTGGAAAGATGGGTCATGCCATTTTCACTACTCCCATGCCTGTGCATACACGCACACATGTGCCACACTGATCCACCCCAATTAGCTAAGAAGCGTCACCAAGTGGAGAATGGAGCCATTACACCAAGTCCCATCCAGCTGTGCCAACCAAACCCTAGGAGACAATCCCAAGTCTCTCTGCCTGATTAGTATATGGACTATCAAATGCATCATGGTTTGACTGCTAGGGGAAACTGGATGCAATTTCATTTATATTTCATTCTGTCTCCTGGTCCATCTATTCATTGTTTTTCTTTTTCCTTTCTTTTCTTTGTGGATACAGAAAGAGAAACAATTTTTGTTTTCCATTTTTATAATTTTTTAAAGAAAATTTACTATAATATTTATTTTTGTAAATTTTTATTCTATTTTACTTCATTCATTTCATTTTATTCTATTGTATAAATTTTTTAAATTTTTAAACGTTTTCCTATTTTTTTCCTTTTTTTCTTTCCTTTTCTTTCCCTTTTTCTCTGTTCTATCAAGCTTCTTTAAACAACCAGACCAAAATAAATCTAGGATCTATCTTTCTTTATTTGATTTTTTGTGTTGTTTTTTTTTACTTTTTATTTTATTAATTCTTTTCTTCCTCCAAAATGATGAAAAGAAGGAATTCACCCCATAAGAAAGAACAGGAAGAAATGACAGCCAGAGACTTAAACAACACAGATATAAGCAAGATGTATGAACTAGAATTTAGGACCATGATAATAAAAATACTAGCTGAAGTTAAAAAAACATAGAAACCTTTTCTGTGGAGATAAAAGAAGTGAAATCTAGTCAGAAGGAAATTAAAAATGCTATAACAGAGATGCAATGTTGAATGAATGCCACAGCAGCAAGGATGGATGAAGCAGAACAGCAATTCAGTGATACAGAACACAAAGTTATGGAGAATAAAGAAGCACGAAAAAAAATGGGGGAGACTAAGGCAAAAGAGCATGATATAAGAATGAGAGAACTCAGTGACTAATTAAGAAGGTATGAAATCTGAATCATAGAAGTCCCGGAAGATGAAGAGAGAGAAAAAGGGTAGAAGGTTTATGTGAGCAAATCATAGCAGGAAATTTTCCTTACATGGGAAAAGTCACTGACACCAACACCCAGGAAGTACAGAAAGCTCCCATTAGATTCAACAAAAACTGACCATCAACAATGCATATCATACTCAAATTCACAAAATACACAGACAAGAACAGAATTATTAAAGCAGCAAGGAAAAAAAGTCCTTAACCTATAAGGAAAGACACATCATGTTTGTAGCAGACCTATCTACATAAACTTGGTAGGCCATAAAGGAGTGGCAGAATATATTCAACGTGCTGAATTGGAAAAAGATGCAGCCAAAAAATCTTTTACCCAGCTGTCATTCAAAATAGAAGGAGAAATAAAGGATTTAACAGACAAATCAAAACTAAAGGAGTTCATGACCACTAAATCAGCCCTGCAAGAAATTTTAAGGGGGCCTCTCTCAGGGAAGAAAAGACAGAAAAAAAAGATCAAAAGCAATAAAGACTACAAAGGACCAGAGAACATCACCAAAAACTCCAATCTACAGGCAACACAATGACAATAAATTCCTGTCTTTCAGTACTCTCTCTAAACATCAATGAATTAAAAGCTCCAATCAAAAGACATAGGGTAATAGAATGGAAAAGAAAACAACATCCATCTATATGCTGTTTACAAGAGACCCATTTTAGACCTAATGACACCTTCAGATAGAAAGTAAAGGGATGGAAATTTTGGAGGAAGATGGCGGCGTAGGAGGACGCTGGGCTCACCGTGCGTCCTGCTGATCACTTAGATTCCACCTACACCTGCCTAAATAACCCAGAAAACCGCCAGAGGATTAGCAGAACAGAGTCACCGGACCCAAGTGCAGACGAGAGGCCCACGGAAGAGGGTAGGAAGGGCGGCGAGGCGGTGCGCGCTCCACGGACTGGCGGGAGGGAGCCGGGCGGAGGGGCGGCTGGCTGGCCAAGCAGAGCCCCCGAGTCCGGCTTGCAAAAGCGGAGGGGCCTGACAGACTGTGTTCCGACAGCAAGCGCGACTTAGCGTCTGGGAGGTCATAAGTTAACAGCTCTGCTCGGAAAGCGGGAAGGCTGGAGGACAAAGGGAGGGTGAGCTGCGGAGCCCCCGGACGACAGAGCTCAGTTTGGCGGGGAACAAAGGCACTCGCCAGCGCCATCTCCCCCGCCCATCCCCCAGCCAAAATCCCAAAGGGAACCGGCTCCGGCCAGGGAAAGTGCTCGCTCCGCGCAAACACCCAACTCTTTGCTTCTGCGGAGCCAAACCTCCGGCAGCGATCTGACTCCCTCCGGCTGCCACAGGGCCCCTCCTGAAGTGGATCACCTAAGGAGAAGCGAGCTAAGCCTGCCCCCCCTGCCGCCGTGCACCTTGCCTTCCCACCCCAGCTAATACGCCAGATCCCCAGCATCACAAGCCTGGCAGTGTGCAAGTAGCCCAGACGGGCCACGCCACCCCACAGTGAATCCCGCCCCTAGGAGAGGGGAAGAGAAGGCACACACCAGTCTGACTGTGGCCCCAGCGGTGGGCTGGGGGCAGACATCAGGTCGGACTGTGGCCCCGCCCACCAACTCCAGTTATACACCACAGCACAGGGGAAGTGCCCTGCAGGCCCTCACCACACCAGGGACTATCCAAAATGACCAAGCGGAAGAATTCCCCTCAGAAGAATCTCCAGGAAATAACAACAGCTAATCAGCTGATCAAAAAGGATTTAAATAATATAACAGAAAGTGAATTTAGAATAATAGTCATAAAATTAATCGCTGGGCTGGAAAACAGCATACAGGACAGCAGAGAATCTCTTGCTACAGACATCAGGGGACTAATGAACAGTCACGAGGAGCTGAAAAACGCTTTAAAGGAAATGGAAAACAAAATGCAAACCACCACGGCTCGGATGGAAGAGGCAGAGGAGAGAATAGGTGAACTAGAAGATAAAGTTATGGAAAAAGAGGAAGCTGAGAAAAAGAGAGATAAAAAAATCCAGGAGTATGAGGGGAAAATTAGAGAACTAAGTGATACACTAAAAAGAAATAATATACGCATAATTGGTATCCCAGAGGAGGAAGAGAGAGGGAAAGGTGCTGAAGGGGTACTTGAAGAAATAATAGCTGAGAACTTCCCTGAACTGGGGAAGGAAAAAGGCATTGAAATCCAAGAGGCACAGAGAACTCCCTTCAGACGTAACTTGAATCGATCTTCTGCACGACATATCATAGTGAAACTGGCAAAATACAAGGATAAAGAGAAAATTCTGAAAGCAGCAAGGGGTAAACGTGCCCTCACATATAAAGGGAGACCTATAAGACTCGTGACTGATCTCTCTTTTGAAACTTGGCAGGCCAGAAAGAATTGGCACGAGATTTTCAGGGTGCTAGACAGCAAAAATATGCAGCCGAGAATCCTTTATCCAGCAAGTCTGTCATTTAGAATAGAAGGAGAGATAAAGGTCTTCCCAAACAAACAAAAACTAAAGGAATTTGTCACCACTAAACCAGCCCTACAAGAGATCCTAAGGGGGACCCTGTGAGACAAAGTACCAGTGACATCACTACAAGCATAAAACATACAGACATCACAATGACTCTAAACGCGTATCTTTCTATAATAACACTGAATGTAAATGGATTAAATGCGCCAACCAAAAGACATAGGGTATCAGAATGGATAAAAAAACAAGACCCATCTATTTGCTGTCTACAAGAGACTCATTTTAGACCTGAGGACACCTTTAGATTCAGAGTGAGGGGATGGAGAACTATTTATCATGCTACTGGAAGCCAGAAGAAAGCTGGAGTAGCCATACTTATATCAGACAAACTAGACTTTAAATTAAAGGCTGTAACAAGAGATGAAGAAGGACATTATATAATAGTTACAGGGTCTATC
Source organism: Lynx rufus (assembly GCF_022079265.1). NCBI lineage: Eukaryota > Metazoa > Chordata > Mammalia > Carnivora > Felidae > Lynx > Lynx rufus. The sequence goes on from NW_025814846.1 coordinate 9,287,333, forward strand.
CATCAGGAAGAGCTAACAATTATAAATGTCTATGCGCCGAATACCGGAGCCCCCAAATATATAAAACAATTACTCATAAACAGAAGCAACCATATTGATAAGAATGTGGTAATTGCTGGGGACTTTAACACCCCACTTACAGAAATGGATAGATCATCTAGACACAAGGTCAATAAAGAAACAAGGGCCCTGAATGAGACACTGGATCAGATGGACTTGACAGATCTATTTAGAACTCTGCATCCCAAAGCAACAGAATATACTTTCTTCTCGAGTGCACATGGAACATTCTCCAAGATAGATCATATACTGGGTCACAAAACAGCCCTTCATAAGTTTACAAGAATTGAAATTATACCATGCATACTTTCAGACCACAATGCTATGAAGCTTGAAATCAACCACAGGAAAAAGTCTGGAAAACCTCCAAAAGCATGGAGGTTAAAGAACACCCTACTAACGAATGAGTGGGTCAACCAGGCAATTAGAGAAGAAATCAAAAAATATATGGAAACAAACGAAAATGAAAATACAACAATCCAAACGCTTTGGGACGCAGCGAAGGCAGTCCTGAGAGGAAAATACATTGCAATCCAGGCCTATCTCAAGAAACAAGAAAAATCCCAAATACAAAATCTAACAGCACACCTAAAGGAAATAGAAGCAGAACAGCAAAGGCAGCCTAAACCCAGCAGAAGAAGAGAAATAATAAAGATCAGAGCAGAAATAAACAATATAGAATCTAAAAAAACGGTAGAGCAGATCAACGAAACCAAGAGTTGGTTTTTTGAAAAAATAAACAAAATTGACAAACCTCTAGCCAGGCTTCTCAAAAAGAAAAGGGAGATGACCCAAATAGATAAAATCATGAATGAAAATGGAATGATTACAACCAATCCCTCAGAGATACAAACAATTATCAGGGAATACTATGAAAAATTATATGCCAACAAATTGGACAACCTGGAAGAAATGGACAAATTCCTGAACACCCACACTCTTCCAAAACTCAATCAGGAGGAAATAGAAAGCTTGAACAGACCCATAACCAGCGAAGAAATTGAATCGGTTATCAAAAATCTCCCAACAAATAAGAGTCCAGGACCAGATGGCTTCCCAGGGGAGTTCTACCAGACGTTTAAAGCAGAGATAATACCTATCCTTCTCAAGCTATTCCAAGAAATAGAAAGGGAAGGAAAACTTCCAGACTCATTCTATGAAGCCAGTATTCCTTTGATTCCTAAACCAGACAGAGACCCAGTAAAAAAAGAGAACTACAGGCCAATATCCCTGATGAATATGGATGCCAAAATTCTCAATAAGATACTAGCAAATCGAATTCAACAGCATATAAAAAGAATTATTCACCATGATCAAGTGGGATTCATTCCTGGGATGCAGGGCTGGTTCAACATTCGCAAATCAATCAACGTGATACATCACATTAACAAAAAAAAAGAGAAGAACCATATGATCCTGTCAATCGATGCAGAAAAGGCCTTTGATAAAATCCAGCACCCTTTCTTAATAAAAACCCTTGAGAAAGTCGGGATAGAAGGAACATACTTAAAGATCATAAAAGCCATTTATGAAAAGCCCACAGCTAACATCATCCTCAACGGGGAAAAACTGAGAGCTTTTTCCCTGAGATCAGGAACACGACAGGGATGTCCACTCTCACCGTTGTTTAACATAGTGCTGGAAGTTCTAGCATCAGCAATCAGACAACAAAAGGAAATCAAAGGCATCAAAATTGGCAAAGATGAAGTCAAGCTTTCGCTTTTTGCAGATGACATGATATTATACATGGAAAATCCGATAGACTCCACCAAAAGTCTGCTAGAACTGATACATGAATTCAGCAAAGTTGCAGGATACAAAATCAATGTTCAGAAATCAGTTGCATTCTTATACACTAACAATGAAGCAACAGAAAGACAAATAAAGAAACTGATCCCATTCACAATTGCACCAAGAAGCATAAAATACCTAGGAATAAATCTAACCAAAGATGTAAAGGATCTGTATGCTGAAAACTATAGAAAGCTTATGAAGGTAATTGAAGAAGATTTAAAGAAATGGAAAGACATCCCCTGCTCATGGATTGGAAAAATAAATATTGTCAAAATGTCAATAGTACCCAAAGCTATCTACACATTCAATGCAATCCCAATCAAAATTGCACCAGCATTCTTCTCAAAACAAGAACAAGCAATCCTAAAATTCATATGGAACCACAAAAGGCCCCGAATAGCCAAAGGAATTTTGAAGAAGAAGACCAAAGCAGGAGGCATCACAATCCCAGACTTCAGCCTCTACTACAAAGCTGTCATCATCAAGACAGCATGGTATTGGCACAAAAACAGACACACAGACCAATGGAATAGAATAGAAACCCCAGAACTAGACCCACAAACATATGGCCAACTCATCTTTGACAAAGCAGGAAAGAACATCCAATGGAAAAAAGACAGCCTCTTTAACAAATGGTGCTGGGAGAACTGGACAGCAACATGCAGAAGGTTGAAACTAGACCACTTTCTCACACCATTTACAAAAATAAACTCAAAATGGATAAAGGACCTAAATGTGAGACAGGAAACCATCAGAACCTTAGAGGAGAAAGCAGGAAAAGACCTCTCTGACCTCAGCCGTAGCAATCTCTTACTCGACACATCCCCAAAGGCAAGGGAATTAAAAGCAAAAGTGAATTACTGGGACCTTATGAAGATAAAAAGCTTCTGCACAGCAAAGGAAACAACCAACAAAACTAAAAGGCAACCAACGGAATGGGAAAAGATATTTGCAAATGACATATCGGACAAAGGGCTAGTATCTAAAATCTATAAAGAGCTCACCAAACTCCACACCCGAAAAACAAATAACCCAGTGAAGAAATGGGCAGAAAACATGAATAGACACTTCTCTAAAGAAGACATCCAGATGGCCAACAGGCACATGAAAAGATGTTCAGCGTCGCTCCTTATCAGGGAAATACAAATCAAAACCGCACTCAGGTATCACCTCACGCCAGTCAGAGTGGCCAAAATGAACAAATCAGGAGACTATAGATGCTGGAGAGGATGTGGAGAAACGGGAACCCTCTTGCACTGTTGGTGGGAATGCAAATTGGTGCAGCCGCTCTGGAAAGCAGTGTGGAGGTTCCTCAGAAAATTAAAAATAGACCTGCCCTATGACCCAGCAATAGCACTGCTAGGAATCTACCCAAGGGATACAGGAGTACTGATGCATAGGGGCACTTGTACCCCAATGTTCATAGCAGCACTCTCAACAATAGCCAAATTATGGAAAGAGCCTAAATGTCCATCAACTGATGAATGGATAAAGAAATTGTGGTTTATATACACAATGGAATACTACGTGGCAATGAGAAAAAATGAAATATGGCCTTTTGTAGCAACGTGGATGGAACTGGAGAGTGTGATGCTAAGTGAAATGAGCCATACAGAGAAAGACAGATACCATATGGTTTCACTCTTATGTGGATCCTGAGAAACTTAACAGGAACCCATGGGGGAGGGGAAGGAAAAAAAAAAAAGAGGTTAGAGTGGGAGAGAGCCAAAGCATAAGAGACTGTTAAAAACTGAGAACAAACTGAGGGTTGATGGGGGGTGGGAGGGAGGGGCGGGTGGGTGATGGGTATTGAGGAGGGCACCTTTTGGGATGAGCACTGGGTGTTGTATGGAAACCAATTTGTCAATAAACTTCATAAAAAAAAAAAAAAGAAAATAAAGGGATGGAGAACCATGTATCATGCTCGTGGTCGCCAAAAGAAAGCTGCAGTAGCCATACTTATAACAGACAATCTAGATTTTAAAATAAAGACTGTAACAAGAGATGAAGAAGGGCATTATATCATAATTAAGGGGTCTATCCACCAAGAAGATCTAACAATTATAAATATTTATGCCCCCAATATGATTTCCCAAATATATAATCAGTTAACCACAAACATAAACTCATTAACAAGAATGCCATAATAGTAAGGGACTTCAACACCCCACTTACAACAAAGGACAGATCACATAAGCAGAAAATCAACAAGGAAACAATGGCTTTGAATGACACACTGGACCAGATGGACTTAACAGATATATTCAGAACATTTCATCCTAAAGCACGAGGATACACATTCTTCTCGAGTGCACATGGAACATTCTCCAGAATAGATCACATACTGGGACACAAATCAGCACTCAACAAGCACAAAAAGATTGAGATCCTACCGTGCATATTTTCAGACCACAATGCTATGAAACTCAAAATCAACCACAAGAAAAAATTTGGAATGACAAAAAATACTTGGAGATTAACGAATATCCTACTAAGGAATGAATGTGTTAATCAAGAAGTTAAAGAGAAATATAAAAAAGTACTTGAAAGCCATTGTAAATGACAACACCCCCAAAACCTCCGGGATGCAGCAAAGGTGGTCATAAGAAGGAAGTATATAGTAATCCAGGCCTTTCTAAAAAAGGAATAAAGGTTTCAGATACCCAGCCAAATGTTACATCTTAAAGGGCTGGAAAAAATATCAGCAAATAAAACCCAAACCAGCAGAAGATGGGAAATAATAAAGGGCAGAGAAGAAATCAATGCTATCAAAACCCAAAAAAAGCAGTAGAACAGATCAATGAAACCAGGAGCTGGTCCTTTGAAAGAATTAACAAAATTGATAAACCTGTAGCCAGTGTGATCAAGAAGAAAAAGGAAAGGACCCAAATAAATAAAATCAAGAATGAAAGAGAAGAGATCACAACCATCACTGCGGAAATAGAAACAAAGGTAAGGGAATAATATGAGCAATTATATGCCAATGAATTGGGCCATATGAAAGAAATAGACAAATTCCTAGAAACATATACTGAAACAGGAAGAAATTGAAAATTTGAACAGACCCATAACCAGTAAAGAAATTGAGTTAGTAATAAAAAATCTCCCCCAAAAACAAGAGTCCAGGGCCAGATGGCTTTTCAGCAGAATTCTATCAAACATTTAAAGAAGAGTTAACAGTGTTCTTTTGAAACTGTTACAAAAAATAGAAATGGAAAGGAAACATCCAAACTCATTTTATGAAGCCAACATTACCTTGATTCCCAAACCAAAGATTCCGCTAAAAGAAGAACAACAGACCAATTTCCCAGATGAACATGGATCAAAAATTCTCAACAAGATGCTAGGCAACCAGATTCAACAATACATTAAAAGAATTATTCACCACGATCAAGTGGGATTTATTCCTGGGATGGAGGGCTGGTTCAATATCCACAAATCAATCAATGTGATACATCACGTTAATAATAATAATAAAAAGGACAAGGACCACACGATTCTCTCAATAGATGCAGACAAAGCATTTGACAAAATACAGTATCCTTTGTTGATAAAAACCCTCAAGGATGTACAGATAGAAGGATCATACTTCAAGATAATAAAAGCCATATATGAAAGACCCACTGCTGATATCATCTTCAATGGGAAAAACTGAGAGCTTCTGCTCTAAGGTCAGGAACATGACACTGATGCCCACTCTTGCCATTGTTATTCAACATAATATTCAAAGTCTTAGCCTCAGCAATCAGACAACAAAAAGGAATAAATAGGCATGCAAATTGGAGAGGAGGAATTCAAACTTTCACTCTTCACAGATGACATAATACTCTATATGGAAAACCCAAAAAATTCCACCAAAAAACTGCCAGAACTAATCCATGAATTCAACAAAGTTGCAGGATATAAAATCAATGCACAGAAATCAGTTGCATTCCTATACACCAATAATAAAGCAACAAAAGAAAAATCAAGGAATAGATCCCATTTACAATTGCACCAAAAACCATAAAATACCTAGGATTAAATGTAACCAAAGACAAAAATATCTACACTGAAAAGTATAGAAAGCTTATGAAAGAAATTAAAGAAGACTCAAAAAAAAACTGGAAAAATATCCCATGTTCATGGATTGAAAAAATAAATATTGTTAAAATGTTGATACTATCCAAAGCAATGTACATATTCAATGCAATTCCTGTCAAGATAACACCAGCATTCTTCACAGAGCTTGAACAAATAATCCTAAAATTTGTAGGGAACCAGAAAAGACGCCAAATAGCCAGAGCAATCCTGAAAAAGAAAACCAAAGCTGGAGGCATCGACATTCTGGAATTAAAGATGCATTACAAACTTGTAACCACCAAAACAGTACTGTACTGGCATAAAAACAGACACTTAGATCAATGTAACAGAATACAGAACCCAGGAATGGACCCAAAAGTTTATGGCCAACTAATCTTTGACAAAGCAGGAAAGAATGTCCATTGGAATATAGACAGTCTTTTAAACAAATGGTGGTAGGAAAACTGGGCAGCAATATGCAGAAGATTGAACCTGGACCACTTCCTTACACCTACACAAAAATAAACTCAAAATGGATGACAGACCTAAATTTAAGACAAGAAGCCATCAAAACCCTAGAGGAGAAAGGAGGCAAAAACCTCTTTGATCTCAGCTGCAGCACCTTCTTATTCAACACGTCTCTGGAGGCAAGGGAAACAAAAGCAAAAATTAACTATTTGGACTTCATCAAGATAAAAAGCTTCTGAGGTCAACAGGAAGATGGCGGCGTAGGAGGACGCTGGGCTCACCGCGCGTCCTGCTGATCACTTAGATTCCACCTACACCTGCCTAAATAACCCAGAAAACCACCAGAGGATTAGCAGAACGGAGTCACCGGACCCAAGTGCAGACGAGAGGCCCACGGAAGAGGGTAGGAAGGGCGGCGAGGCGGTGCGCGCTCCACGGACTGGCGGGAGGGAGCCGGGGCGGAGGGGCGGCTCGCCAGCCAAGCAGAGTCCCCGAGCCCGGCTTGCAAAAGCGGAGGGGCCTGACAGACTGTGTTCCGACAGCAAGCGCGACTTAGCGTCTGGGAGGTCATAAGTTAACAGCTCTGCTCGGAAAGCGGGAAGGCTGGAGGACAAAGGAAGGGAGAGCTGCGGAGCGCCCGGACGACAGAGCTCAGTTTGGCAGGGAACAAAGGCGCTCGCCAGCGCCATCTCCCCCGCCCATCCCCCAGCCAAAATCCCAAAGGGAACCGGTTCCAGCCAGGGAAATTGCTCGCTCCGCGCAAACACCCAACTCTGTGTTTCTGCGGAGCCAAACCTCCGGCAGCGGATCTGACTCCCTCCGGCTGCCACAGGGCCCCTCCTGAAGTGGATCACCTAAGGAGAAGCGAGCTAAGCCTGCCCCCCCTGCCGCCGTGCACCTTGCCTTCCCACCCCAGCTAATACGCCAGATCCCCAGCATCACAAGCCTGGCAGTGTGCAAGTAGCCCAGATGGGCCACGCCACCCCACAGTGAATCCCGCCCCTAGGAGAGGGGAAGAGAAGGCACACACCAGTCTGACTGTGGCCCCAGCGGTGGGCTGGGGGCAGACATCAGGACTGACTGCGGCCCCGCCCACCAACTCCAGTTATACACCACAGCACAGGGGAAGTGCCCTGCAGGTCCTCACCACACCAGGGACTATCCAAAATGACCAAGCGGAAGAATTCCCCTCAGAAGAATCTCCAGGAAATAACAACAGCTAATCAGCTGATCAAAAAGGATTTAAATAATATAACAGAAAGTGAATTTAGAATAATAGTCATAAAATTAATCGCTGGACTGGAAAACAGTATACAGGACAGCAGAGAATCTCTTGCTACAGAGATCAAGGGACTAAGGAAGAGTCACGAGGAGCTGAAAAACACTTTAAATGAAATGCAAAACAAAATGGAAACCACCACGGCTCGGATGGAAGAGCCAGAGGAGAGAATAGGTGAAATAGAAGATAAAGTTATGGAAAAAGAGGAAGCTGAGAAAAAGAGAGATAAAAAAATCCAGGAGTATGAGGGGAAAATTAGAGAACTAAGTGATACACTAAAAAGAAATAATATACGCAAAATTGGTATCCCAGAGGAGGAAGAGAGAGGGAAAGGTGCTGAAGGGGTACTTGAAGAAATAATAGCTGAGAACTTCCCTGAACTGGGGAAGGAAAAAGGCATTGAAATCCAAGAGGCACAGAGAACTCCCTTCAGACGTAACTTGAATCGATCTTCTGCACGACATATCATAGTGAAACTGGCAAAATACAAGGATAAAGAGAAAATTCTGAAAGCAGCAAGGGGTAAACGTGCCCTCACATATAAAGGGAGACCTATAAGACTCATGACTGATCTCTCTTTTGAAACTTGGCAGGCCAGAAAGAATTGGCACGAGATTTTCAGGGTGCTAGACAGCAAACATATGCAGCCGAGAATCCTTTATCCAGCAAGTCTGTCATTTAGAATAGAAGGAGAGATAAAGGTCTTCCCAAACAAACAAAAACTGAAGGAATTTGTCACCACTAAACCAGCCCTACAAGAGATCCTAAGGGGGACCCTGTGAGACAAAGTACCAGAGACATCACTACAAGCATAAAACATACAGACATCACAATGACTCTAAACCCGTATCTTTCTATAATAACACTGAATGTAAATGGATTAAATGCGCCAACCAAAAGACATAGGGTATCAGAATGGATAAAAAAACAAGACCCATCTATTTGCTGTCTACAAGAGACTCATTTTAGACCTGAGGACACCTTTAGATTCAGAGTGAGGGGATGGAGAACTATTTATCATGCTACTGGAAGCCAAAAGAAAGCTGGAGTAGCCATACTTATATCAGACAAACTAGACTTTAAATTAAAGGCTGTAACAAGAGATGAAGAAGGACATTATATAATAGTTACAGGGTCTATCCATCAGGAAGAGCTAACAATTATAAATGTCTATGTGCCAAATACCGGAGCCCCCAAATATATAAAACAATTACTCATAAACATAAGCAACCTTATTGATAAGAATGTGGTAATTGCTGGGGACTTTAACACCCCACTTACAGAAATGGATAGAACATCTAGACACACGGTCAATAAAGAAACAAGGGCCCTGAATGAGACATTGGATCAGATGGACTTGACAGATATATTTAGAACTCTGCATCCCAAAGCAACAGAATATACTTTCTTCTCGAGTGCACATGGAACATTCTCCAGGATAGATCATATACTGGGTCACAAAACAGCCCTTCATAAGTTTACAAGAATTGAAATTATACCATGCATAATTTCAGACCACAATGCTATGAAGCTTGAAATCAACCACAGGAAAAAGTCTGGAAAACCTCCAAAAGCATGGAGGTTAAAGAACACCCTACTAACGAATGAGTGGGTCAACCAGGCAATTAGAGAAGAAATCAAAAAATATATGGAAACAAACGAAAATGAAAATACAACAATCCAAACGCTTTGGGACGCAGCGAAGGCAGTCCTGAGAGGAAAATATATTGCAATCCAGGCCTATCTCAAGAAACAAGACAAATCCCAAATACAAAATCTAACAGCACACCTAAAGGAAATAGAAGCAGAACAGCAAAGGCAGCCTAAACCCAGCAGAAGAAGAGAAATAATAAAGATCAGAGCAGAAATAAACAATATAGAATCTAAAAAAACTGTAGAGCAGATCAATGAAACCAAGAGTTGGTTTTTTGAAAAAATAAACAAAATTGACAAACCTCTAGCCAGGCTTCTCAAAAAGAAAAGGGAGATGACCCAAATAGATAAAATCATGAATGAAAATGGAATGATTACAACCAATCCCTCAGAGATACAAACAATTATCAGGGAATACTATGAAAAATTATATGCCAACAAATTGGACAACCTGGAAGAAATGGACAAATTCCTGAACACCCACACTCTTCCAAAACTCAATCAGGAGGAAATAGAAAGCTTGAACAGACCCATAACCAGCGAAGAAATTGAATCGGTTATCAAAAATCTCCCAACAAATAAGAGTCCAGGACCAGATGGCTTCCCAGGGGAGTTCTACCAGACATTTAAAGCAGAGATAATACCTATCCTTCTCAAGCTATTCCAAGAAATAGAAAGGGAAGGAAAACTTCCAGACTCATTCTATGAAGCCAGTATTACTTTGATTCCAAAACCAGACAGAGACCCAGTAAGAAAAGAGAACTACAGGCCAATATCCCTGATGAATATGGATGCAAAAATTCTCAATAAGATACTAGCAAATCGAATTCAACAGCATATAAAAAGAATGATTCACCATGATCAAGTGGGATTCATTCCTGGGATGCAGGGCTGGTTCAACATTTGCAAATCAATCAACGTGATACATCACATTAACCAAAAAAAAGAGAAGAACCATATGATCCTGTCAATCGATGCAGAAAAGGCCTTTGACAAAATCCAGCACCCTTTCTTAATAAAAACCCTTGAGAAAGTCGGGATAGAAGGAACATACTTAAAGATCATAAAAGCCATTTATGAAAAGCCCACAGCTAACATCATCCTCAACGGGGAAAAACTGAGAGCTTTTTCCCTGAGATCAGGAACACGACAGGGATGCCGACTCTCACCGCTGTTGTTTCACATAGTGCTGGAAGTTCTATCATCAGCAATCAGACAACAAAAGGAAATCAAAGGCATCAAAATTGGCAAAGATGAAGTCAAGCTTTCGCTTTTTGCAGATGACAGGATATTATACGTGGAAAATCCGATAGACTCCACCAAAAGTCTGCTAGAACTGATACATGAATTCAGCAAAGTTGCAGGATACAAAATCAATGTACAGAAATCAGTTGCATTCTTATACACTAACAATGAAGCCACAGAAAGACAAATAAAGAAAATGATCCCATTCACAATTGCACCAAGAAGCATAAAATACCTAGGAATAAATCTAACCAAAGATGTAAAGGATCTGTATGCTGAAAACTATAGAAAGCTTATGAAGGTAATTGAAGAAGATTTAAAGAAATGGAAAGACATCCCCTGCTCATGGATTGGAAAAATAAATATTGTCAAAATGTCAATACTACCCAAAGCTATCTACACATTCAATGCAATCCCAATCAAAATTGCACCAGCATTCTTCTCAAAACAAGAACAAGCAATCCTAAAATTCATATGGAACCACAAAAGGCCCTGAATAGCCAAAGGAATTTTGAAGAAGAAGACCAAAGCAGGAGGCCTCACAATCCCAGACTTTAGCCTCTACTACAAAGCTGTCATCATCAAGACAGCATGGTATTGGCACAAAAACAGACACACAGACCAATGGAATAGAATAGAAACCCCAGAACTAGACCCACAAACGTATGGCCAACTCATCTTTGACAAAGCAGGAAAGAACATCCAATGGAAAAAAGACAGCCTCTTTAACAAATGGTGCTGGGAGAACTGGACAGCAACATGCAGAAGGTTGAAACTAGACCACTTTCTCACACCATTTACAAAAATAAACTCAAAATGGATAAAGGACCTAAATGTGAGACAGGAAACCATCAGAACCTTAGAGGAGAAAGCAGGAAAAGACCTCTCTGACCTCAGCCGTCACAATCTCTTACTTGACACATCCCCAAAGGCAAGGGAATTAAAAGCAAAAATGAACTCCTGGGACCTTATGAAGATAAAAAGCTTCTGCACAGCAAAGGAAACAACCAACAAAACTAAAAGGCAACCAACGGAATGGGAAAAGATATTTGCAAATGACATATCGGACAAAGGGCTAGTATCTAAAATCTATAAAGAGCTCACCAAACTCCACACCCGAAAAACAAATAACCCAGTGAAGAAATGGGCAGAAAACATGAATAGACACTTCTCTAAAGAAGACATCCAGATGGCCAACAGGCACATGAAAAGATGTTCAGCGTCGCTCCTTATCAGGGAAATACAAATCAAAACCACACTCAGGTATCACCTCACGCCAGTCAGAGTGGCCAAAATGAACAAATCAGGAGACTATAGATGCTGGAGAGGATGTGGAGAAACGGGAACACTCCTGCACTGTTGGTGGGAATGCAAATTGGTGCAGCCGCTCTGGAAAGCAGTGTGGAGGTTCCTCAGAAAATTAAAAATAGACCTACCCTATGACCCAGCAATAGCACTGCTAGGAATTTATCCAAGGGATACAGGAGTACTGATGCATAGGAGCACTTGTACCCCAATGTTCATAGCAGCACTCTCAACAATAGCCAAATTATGGAAAGAGCCTAAATGTGCATCAACTGATGAATGGATAAAGAAATTGTGGTATATATACACAATGGAATACTATGTGGCAATGAGAAAAAATGAAATATGGCCTTTTGTAGCAACGTGGATGGAACTGGAGAGTGTGATGCTAAGTGAAATAAGCCATACAGAGAAAGACAGATACCATATGGTTTCACTCTTATGTGGATCCTGAGAAACTTAACAGGAACCCATGGGGGAGGGGAAGGAAAAAAAAAAAAGAGGTTAGAGTGGGAGAGAGCCAAAGCATAAGAAACTGTTAAAAAACTGAGAACAAACTGAGGGTTGATGGGGGGTGGGAGGGAGGGGAGGGTGGGTGATGGGTATTGAGGAGGGCACCTTTTGGGATGAGCACTGGGTGTTGTATGGAAACCAGTTTGTCAATAAATTTCATATAAAAAAAAAAAGATAAAAAGCTTCTGCACGGCCAAGGAAACAATCAGCAAAATGAAAAAGCAACCAACATAATGGGAGAAGGTATTTACAAAAGTCATATCAGGTAAAGGGTTAGTTTCTAAAATCTATAAAGAATTTATCAAACTCAACACCCAAAAAAACAATCAAATAGAAAAATGTGCAAAAGACATGAATAGACATTTTTTCCAAAGAAGACATCCATATGGCAAATAGACACATGAAAATGCTCAACATCTCTTATCATCAGGGAAATACAAATCAAAACCACAATGACATACCACCTCACACCAGTCAGAATGGCTAAAATTAACAACTCAGGTAACAAAAAAAATTGGTGAGAATGCAGAGAAAGAGGAGCCCTTTTGCACTGCTGGTGGGAATGCAAACTGGTGCATAGAACTACCCTATGACCCAGCAATTGCACTACTAGACATCTATCCAAAGGATACAGGTCGGCTGTTTCAAAGGGGAATATGTACCCCAATGTTTATAGCGATACTATTGACACTAGCCAAAGTATGGAGAGAGCCCAAATGTCCATCAACAGATGAATGGATAAAGATCTATATATGCACATTGCATATGTTTGCATAAATGGAGTATTACTTGGTAGTCAGAAAGAATGAAACCTTGACCTTTGCAACAACGTGGATGGAACTAGAGTGTATTATGCTAAACTAAATTAGTCAGTCAGAGAATGACAAATATCACATGACTTCACTCATATGTGGAAGTTAAGATATAAAACAGTTGAACATAAGGGAAGGGAAGCAAAAATAATATAAAAACAAGAAGGGTGACAAAACATAAGAGACTTTTAAATATAGAGAACAAACTAAGGGTGGCTGGAGGGATGTTGGGTGGGGGACTTCCCTAAATGGGCTAGGGACATTGAGGACGACACTTGGGATAAGCACTGGGTGTTATATGTAGGGGATGAATCACTGGATTCTACTCCTGAAATCATCATTGCACTATATGTTAACTAACTTGGGTGTAATATATATATATTAAAAAATAAAAATCTCAGTCAGGAAACACACAAAAGAAAAGGAAGTACAATATGACAAAATATACTTAAAATGTTAAGGAGAGTTAAATAATTGGTTAAAAATTAAATGACCAGCAACTTAGTATAGATTGCTATATGCAGAAGAAGTTATATAGAAACCTACTGGTAACCATACATCAAAAATCACCAATAAATATGCAAAAAAAGAGAAATAAATCCAAATATATCACTAAAGAAGTGCACAAAATATGAAAGAGAAAGATAAGAAAGAATCATAGAAAATCCTAAAAAATAACCACATGACAGTAATAAAATGGCAATAAATATATATCTATCAATAATTACTTTGAATGTAATTGGACCAAATGCTCCAATCAAAAGATATAACAAGACAGCATGGATTAAAAGAAAAACAGGACCCGTCTATATGCTGCCTAAAAGGGATTCATTTTAGATTTAAAGACCTACAGATTGAAAGTGAGGGGATGGAGAAATATCTATCATGCGAAAGGATGACAACAGAAAACCAGAATAGCAATACTTATATCATTCAAAATAGGTTTTGAAACAAAGATTATAACAAGAGACAAAGAAGGCCATTATGTTATAATAAAGGGGTCAATCCAAGAAGATATAAGCATTGGACATATTTAGGCACCCAACATAGGAGCACCCAAAGATGTAAAGTATTTAATACCAAACATAAAGGAACTGATTGACAGTAATACAACAATAGTAGGGGACTTTAAAACCTCATTTCCTACATTGGACAGGTCACCAAAACAGAAAATCAACAACGAAAGAATGGTTTTCAATGACACACCATACCAGATTGATTTAAGAGACATATTCAGAACATTCCATCCTAAAAGAGAAGAATACACATTCTTTGCGTGTTCACATGGAACATTCTCCAGAATATATCACAAAACAAGCCTCAACAAATTCAATAAGCCTGAAGTAATACCATGCATATTTTCTGATATCAATGCTTTTACACTAGAATTCAATCACAAGGAAAGATCACAAATACATGGAGGTTAAACAACATGCTACTAAATAGTGAATAGTTATCCAGGAAATAAAAGAAGAAATATAAAAAAAATACATGGAAACAATTGAAAATGAAAACACATCAGTCCGAGACCTTAGGGATGTAGCAAAAGGGGTTCTAAGAGGGAAGTATAGAGCAATACAGGTCCATCTCAAGAAGCAAGAAAAATCTCAAATAAACAACCTCAACTTACACCTTAAGGAGTTATAAAGGAATAAAAAGCAAAACCTAAAACCAGCAGAAAGTAGGAAATAATAAAGATTGTTAGCAGAGGTAAATGATATAGAAACTAGAAAAATAATAAAACAGATCACTGAACCCAGGAGCGTGTTCTTTGAGATGATCAACAACATTGATAAATATCTAGTCAGACTTCACAAGAAAAAAAAGAAAGAAAAAGAACCAAATAAATAAAATCACAAATGAGAAAGGATAAATAACTGCAACACCAGAGAAATACAAACAATTGTGAGATATTATTATGAAAAGCTAGATGCTAAAAAATTAGGGAACCTAAAGAAATGGATAAATTCCTGGAAACATATCAATTATGAAAAGAGAAACAGGAAGAAATAGAAAATTTGAACAGACCGATTACCAGCAAGGAGATAGAATCAGTAATCAAAAACTCCCAACAAACCAAAGTCCAGTACCAGATGGCTTCACAGGCTAATTCTACCAAACATCTAAAGAAAAGTTAATACCTATTCTACTGTAACTATTCCAAAAAATACAATAAGGAAAACTTGCTATTTTTTCTATGAGGTGTGTATCCCTCTGATGCCAAAGCCACATAAAGACATGACAAAAAAAAAAAAAAAAAAAAGAACGAACTGCGGGCGAATATCTCTGATGAACATAGATGCCAAAATCTTCCAAAAATACTAGCAAACAACATCCAATAATACATTTAAAATTTTTTTCACTACAACCAAGTGGAATTTATTACTGTGTTGCAAAGGTGTTTCAATATTCACAAATAGATAAACATCATGCATCACATCAATAAGAGAAAGAATACGAAACATATGATTATTTCAACTCACAAAGAAAAAGCATTTGACAAAGCACAACATCCATTCATGATAAAGACTCTCAACAAAGTAGGTTTGAAGAGAAAAAAACCTCAGCATAGTAAAGGATATATATATATATATATATAAAACATCATACTTACTGGTGGGAAACTGAAAGATTTTCCTCTAAGACCAGGAACAAGACAATGATTTCCATTTTTACAGCTTTAGTTAACATGCTACTGGAAGTCCCATCTTCAGTGATAAGTTTATAAAGAGAAATAAGAGGCATCCAAATTGGTAAGAAAGAAGTAAAAATGTCTCTATTTGCAGAGGGCATGATACTATAGAAAATCCTAAAAATTCACTGAAAAAGTATTAGAATTGATAAATGATTCAGTTTGGTTGCAGGATACAAAATAATATACATAAATTTATTAGATTTCTATACACGAATAACGAAGTAGCAAAAAAAAAAAAAAGAAAAAGGAATGAAGAAAGCAATCTCATTCTCAACTGCACCAAAAAGAATACAATGTCTAGGAATAAATGTAACCAAGGAGTTAGAAGTCCTATAATCTGAAAACTCTCAAATATTGATGAGAGAAATTAAATACAAAATAAATAAATGGAAAAATTCACCATGCTCAAGAATGGGAAAAATTACTATTGATAAAGTGTCCATATTGTTGAAAGCAAACTAAAGATTCAGTGTAATCCCTATCAAAATACCAGTAGCATTTTCAAATAATCATAATATTTGTACAGAACCACAAAGATATCAAATAGCCACAGTAATCGTGAGAAATCATAACACAGATGGAGTTATTACAACCCAATTTGAATATATATTACAAGCTTATAGTAAAACAATATGGAATTGGCACAAGAATAGACACATAGAGGAATGGAACAGAGTTTAGAGCCCATAAATAAACCTTTGCCTATATGTTCAAACTACAACAAAGGAAGCAAGAATATGCAATGGGGAAAAGACAATCTATTCAATAAATCACATTGGAAAAACTGGACAGCTACATGCAAACAAATGAAACTAGACCCCTACCTTACACCGTACACAAAAAATAAACTGAAAATGAATTAAAGGTACTTGAAACCATTAAATCCTAAGAGAAAAAAATGGGAAGTGTTACTTTAAACATTTATTTGTGAGTGAAAGCACACGTATGAGTGGGAGAGAGGTAAGGGAGAGGGAGACAGAGGATCTGAAGCAGGCTCTGTGCAAATAGCAGTGAGCCCAATGTGGGGATCAAACCATAAGCTCATGACCTGAGCCGAAGTCAGAGACCTAACCCACTGAGCCATCCAGGTGCTCCAGTAGTCTTTTAGACGTCAGATGTAGCAACATATTTATGGATATGTCACCTCAGGAAAGGGAAATAAAAGCAAAAAAGAAAAAAAAACTATGGGGAGTGCAGAAAAATAAAAAAACTTCTGCAGAGCCAAAGAAACACCAAACAATAAAAACGCAATCAAAAAACAAAAGAGAAGGTATTTGCAAATGATATATACAATAAGGAGTTAACATGCAAAATATGTGCAGAAATTATACAACTCAACACCAAAAACACAAATAATCTAATTTTTAAAAATGGGAAGAGGATCTGAATAGACGTTTTTCCACAGAAGATATACAGATGGCCAACAGATACATTAAAATATGCTCGACACCACTGATAATCTAGGAAATGAAAATCAAAACCATGATGAGATATTACCTCACATTAGTTAGAAGAGGAAATACCAACGAGATAAGAAATAACACTCATTGGTGAAGATGTGGAGAAAAGAGACCACTCATACACTATTTGTGAAAATGTAAATTGGTGCAACCACTAAGCAGAAATACCATGTGACCCAGTAATTCTACTACTGGGGATTTATCCAAAGAAAACAAAAACACTAATGTGAAAAGTTTATATGCACTCTTATGTTCATTGTGCCATTATTACAGTAGCCAAGATACGGAAGCAATACAAGTGTCCACTGATACATGAGTGGATGAAGAAAATGTGATAAATACACACACACATACACACATAAAATGGAATATTGCTCAGCCATGAGAAACAATGAAATCTTGTCATTCACAATCACAACAACATGGATGGACCCTAGAGGATACATCCTAAGTGAGATAAGTCAGGCAGACAAAGAAAAAATATATATATAATTTTGCTTATATGCAGAAGCCAAAATAAAAAAATACCAAACAAACAAAAATACAGGCTTTTAAATACAGAGAACAAACTGGTGGTTGCCAGAGAGTAGCTGGGTGGGGTGATAAGTAAAATAGATAAAGGGGATTAAGAGGTTCAAACTTCCTGTTATAAAAAAAAAGAAAATATTGTAAGGGACTTTAATACCCCACTTTGATCGATAAATAGATAATTCAGACAAAATCAGTAAAGAAGTATCAGCCTTAAATGACAGGTTAGAGCATGGATTTAACTGATATATACCAAACATTCTATCCAAAAGCAACAGAATGTACATTCTTTTCAAGTATACATGGAATGGTCACCAGTATAGATTATATGTTAGCCCACCCAACAAATCTTAATAAATTGAAGATAATTTGAAATGAAATCAAGGATGTTTTCCAATCAAAATATCTTTAGATGAAACTCTAAATCAATCCAAGAAGAAATCTAAAATACACATATATTTGGATATTAAACAATGTGCTACATAAGACTCAATGGGTAAAATGATAAATCAAAATCAAAATAAAAAGACACTGTGGAGCAGGAAGATGCAGGTTGAGTAGGAGGACCCTGGGCTTGCCTTCTCCCTAAAACACAGCTAGATGGATATAAAATCATTCAAAATACCCCAGGAAACGACCTGACAGCAGACAGAACAAACTCCAAAACTAAAGGTAGAAAAGAAATCACAATGAAGTAGGTAGGAAGTGTGAAGATGTGGTTTAGGTTATAAATTCATTTCAGGTGCTGTGGAAATGTGGGAACCATGGTCACAGAGATGGCTGAGAGAGAAAGTAACACACAGGGGAATGCACAAGGAGAATGAGGAGTTGGATTTCATGAGTTCTTACAATTAGTGAGGCTTAAAACCTGAGGTTTTTAAGGTCAGAGGGCTTTGCTGGGATAGAACCTGGAAGGCACTGCACTGTTCCTGGACAGAAGGCAGGCAAACAACCTGGGGTCAGACAGCATGAAAATAGTGATTTGGGGAGTTCCTGAGACACAAAGCTGGGAGACAATTCAATCTTCTTGGAGCATGTCCTGAGAGGCAACATTCACAAGAGACACCCATCTGGCGAAAAAAGGAGCTGGCTGTACAATTTTCCTCTCCAATCCCTCAGCATAAACACAGAGCCACCTGTGGGAAACTATGTGGTGCAAACTGGATGCGCAACTTACATCCAACAAGTCCCATCTCCCTGTGGCTGGCAGGGCTGCCTTTCTGTCAAGCTTCCCTCAGTCCCAGCTCAACAGATCCTTCCCACAGACGACAAACACAGACTCCTGCTCACACCACATCTCCTGACCAGAAGTTCTTCAGTGACTAAGTTCTGGTGAAGGTGATGACAGGCCTCATTTGAAAAGCCAGAGCACACCTAGTTAAAACTTGCCACATTCAGGCCAGGGAACAAACTCTGCCCACAGCAGGCAAAGAGAGCCTCTGCAGACAACAGAGAATAGAGCAGCCATGACACAACAGCAGAATGAAAGAATGCATCTCACACTGGAGTAACTCCCTGGAGTGCAAGGGCCTGATCACTACATGACCTCATCTTCATATTGCCATTACTTTAAGGAGCAGGACATAGCTACCTGTTCTAACACATGGAAAAAATGCACAGAATTGAACACAATACCCAAACAGAGGAATTTATCCAAAATGAAAGAACAAAGTAAGTTAATGGCCAGAGATCTAAGTGAAATAGATATAAGAAACATGCCTGATGGAGAATTTAGAGCATAAGGATACTCAATGGGCTTGATAAAATCATAAAAGACATCAGTAAGACCCATATCACAGGGATAAAAGTTTTTTTTTTATTTTTTTCAACGTTTATTTATTTTTGGGACAGAGAGAGACAGAGCATGAACGGGGAGGGGCAGAGAGAGAGGGAGACACAGAATCGGAAACAGGCTCCAGGCTCCGAGCCATCAGCCCAGAGCCTGACGCGGGGCTTGAACTCACGGACCGCAAGATCGTGACCTGGCTGAAGTCGGACGCTTAACCAACTGCGCCACCCAGGCGCCCCGGGATAAAAGTTTTAAAACAGAATGAATCTGAGATTAAGAGTGCAATAAATGAGATTAGAAACAGGCTTGATGAACAACAGAGTGGAAGAAGCAGAGGAATGAATTAGTGAACTTGAAGACAGAGTAATGGAAAGTACTGAACCTGAACAAAAGAGAGAGAGAATTATACAACATAAGAATAGTTATGAACTTAGTGAACTCAGTGACTCCATCAGATGTAATAATATTAATATTATAGGAGTCCAAGAAAAAAGAGATTAAAGGGGGAAGAAAATTTATTTGAAGAAATAACACTTGCAAACTTCCCTAATCTGGGGAAGGAAACAGACATCCTGATCCTGGAGGTAGAGAACAACCATTGAAATCAAAAGAAGCATGTGAACACCAAGACATATTGTAATTAAATTTGCAAAATATGGTGGTAAAGAAAAATCCTAAAGGCAGCAATACAGGGGAGCCTGGTGGTTCAGTCTTTTAAGCATCTGACTTGAGCTCAGGTCATGATCTTGCAGTTTGTGAGTTTGAGCCCCATGTTAGGCTCTGTGCTGACAGCTCAGAGCCTGGAGCCTGCTTCAGATTTTGTGTCGCCCTCTCTCACAAAAATAAATAAACATTAAAAAAATCTTAAAAAAAAAAACACCCAGCAACACAGAAGTCCTTAATTATACGGGAAAACCCATATGGATAGCTTTAGATTTCTCAACAGAAATATGGCAAGCCAGAATCTGCATCCAAGAATACTTTATCCATCAAAACTACCATTCAGAATAGAAGGAGACATAAAGTTTCCTAGACAAACAAAAACTAAAAGAGTTCATGACAACTAAACAGGCCCTGCAAAATGTATATAGATAGATATAGATATAGATATATAGATATAGCTATAGATATATAGATATAGCTATATAGATATAGATATAGATATATAGATATGTAATATATGCTGCATATAAGAGACTCATCTTACACCTAAATATACTTGTGGATTGAAGGTAAGGGGCTTGAGAAACATTTATCATGCAAATGGTTATCAAAAAAAGCCAGAGTAGCAATACTTATATCAAAAAAACTAGACTTTGAAACAACGAGTTTAAAAAGATAAAGAAGGACACTATATAATAATAAAAGGGACAATGCAACCAGAAGATATCACAATTGCAAATATTTACACTCAACATGGAAGCATCCAAATATATAAAATTGTTAAACAATTAATATAAAATATAATATAATTTTAAATAAATAATTATAAATAAATAATATTTCTTTATTACAAATAAAATGATTATAAATAAATAATAATATAATATAATATAATATAATATAATATCAAAAAGTAAACAATGGCTTTGAATGACACACCAGAACAGGTGGGTTTAAAAGACATATTCAGAACATTCCATCCTAAAAGAGCAGAATACACATTCTTTCCAAGTACATATGGAACATTTTCCAGGATAGATCACATAATAAATAGCCCACAAACCAAGCCTTAACAAATTCAGTAAGACTGAAGTCATACCATGCATCTTTTCTGATCACAATACTATACACTACAACTCAAACAACAAGGAAAAATCTGGAAAGATCACAGATACATGGAGGTTAAACAACGTTCTAATAAACAATGAATGGGCAATCCAGGAAATAAAAGAAATAAAAAAAGTACATGGAAACAAATGAAAATGAAAACAATTCAGTTCAAAACTTTAAGGAGGTAGCAAAAGGGGTTCTCATATGCAAGTATATAACAATACAAGCCTACTTCAAGAGGTAAATGATATCTCAAATAAGCAGCCTAACCTTACACCTAAAGGATCCAAAAAAAGAACAACAAAATAAGCCTAAAATCACCAGAAGAGAGGAAATAATAAAATTAGAGCAGAAATAACTGATATGGAAACTTAAAAAAAAAACAATAGAACAGTTTATGATCTAGTTCTTTGAAAAAAAAATCAGTAAACTTTTTAAGCCCCTACCTGGAATTATCATAAAGAAAAGAGAACAGACCAAAATAAATAAAATCACAAATGAGAGAAGTGAAATAACAAACAACACCACAGTACAACAACAATTGTGAGAAAATATTATGAAAAACCATATGACAAAAAAAAAAAAAAACGCACAACCTGGAAGTAGTGGATTAACTCCTAAAATATGTAACTTACAAAAACCGAAAAGGGATGTTATTGAAAATTTGAACAGACTGGTAACCTGCAAAGTAATTTAATCTATAATCAATAAAACTCCCAGCAAACAAAAGTCCAGGTCTAGATGGCTTCACTGGAAAATTTCAGCAAACATTTAAAGATCAGTTAATACCTATTCTTCTCAAACTATTCAAAAAAATAGAAGATGAAGGAAGACTTCCAAATTTATTCTATGAGGCCAGCATTATCCTGATACCCTAACCAGACAAAGACACCACTACAAAAGAGAACTACAGGCCAATATCCCTGATGAACAGCGATACAAAATTTCTCAATAAAACACTAGCAAATCAAATCCACCAATATATTAAAAAAATCACTCACCACAATAAAGTGTAATGTATTCCTGGATTGAAAGGGTGGTTAAACATTCACAAATTGATGAACTTGATACATCACATCAATAAGAGAAAGGATGAGAAACACATGATCATTTTAATAAATGCAGAAAGAGAATTTGACAAAGTACATCATTCACACATGGCAAAAAAAACTCCCCAAAAAAGTAGGTTTTGAGGTAATATTCCTAAACATTATAAAGACCATATATGAAAGGTCCAAAGCTAATATTATTCAAAATGGGGAAATACTGAACATTTTTCCTCTAAGATCAGGAACATGGCAGGGATGTCCACTATCTACAGTTATTTATCATAGTACTGGAAGTCTTAACCACAGCAATCAAACAACAAAAATAAATAAAAGTCATCCAAATCAGCAAGGAAGAAGTAAAACTTTCACTATTTGCAGATGATATGATAATACATGTAGAAAACCCAGAAGTCTCCAACAAAAATTGCTAGAATGGATAAAGGAATTCAGCAAAGTCACAAGATGCAAAAGTACAGAAATCTGTTGCATTTCTAGTCACCAATAATGAGGCAACAGAAAGGGAAATCAAGGAATCAATCCCATTGCACCAAAACCCATAAAATACCTAGGATAAACCTAACCAAAGAGGTGAAAGACTTGTACTCTGAAAACTATAAAACAGTGATGAAAGATATTGATGATGACACAAAGAAATAGAAAGACATTCCATGCTCATGGATTAGAAGAACAAATATTGTAAATATCTATACTACCCAAAGCAGTCTACACATTTAATATAATCACTATCAAAATACCAATGGTATTTTTCACATACCTAGAACAAACTATTCTAAAATATTTATGTAACCACTAAAGACCCCAAAGAGCCAAAGCAACCTTGAAAAAGAAAAGCAAAGATTGAGGCATCACAATTTGTGAGTTCAAATTATATTTCAAATCTGTAGTGATCAAACCAGTATGGTACTGGCACAAAAATAGACACACAGATCAGTAGAACAGAAGAGGAAACCCAGAAATGAACCCACAACTACATGGTCAATCAATATTTGACAAAGTAGGAAAGAATATCCAATGAGAAAAAGACTGTCTTTTCAACAAATGCTGTTGGGAACCTGGACAGCAAAATGCAAAAGTATGCAACTGGACAACTTTCTTACACCACACAAAAAATAAATTCAAAATGGCTTATAGACCTAAATGTGAGATAGTGAACCATCAAAATCCTAGAGGAAGTCATATGCAATAAATTGTTTGACATTGACCATAGTAATTTCATTCTAGATATGTCTCTCAAGGCAAGAGAAGCAAAAGAAAAAAAAAGTATATACTATTGGAGCTTCATCAAAATAAAAAGCTTTTGCACAGGGAAGGAAACAATGAATCAAACTAAATGGTCACCCGTGGAATGGGAGAAGATATTTGCAAGTGACACATCTGATAAAGGGCTGGTATTTCAAATACATGAAGAATTTATGCAGCTCAACTCCCCAAAATATCCATTTTAAAAATGTTAGAATAGGGGCTCCTGGGTGGTTCAGTCGGTTAAGCCTCCGACTTCGGCTCATGTCATGATCTTGTGGTTTGTGGGCTCAAGCCCCTCGTTGGGCTCTGTTCTGATACCTCAGAGCCTGGAGCCTGCTTCAGATTCTGTGTCTCCTTTTCTCTCTGCCCCTCCCCCACAATCTCTGTCTCTCTCTCTGTCTTTCAGAAATAAACATTAAAAAATTAAAAAAATGTCAGAATACATGAAAAGACATTTTCCAATGACATCCAAATGGCCAACAGAGACATGAAAAGATGCCAAACATCATTAACCTTTAGATGCCTCTTGTGCTTTTAGTGGGAAGCCTCTTGTACTATTGGTGGGAATGCAAACTTGTGCAGCGACTCTGGAAAACAGTATGGAGGTTGCTGAAAAAGTTAAAAATAGAACTACCCTATGATCCAGCAATTGCAATACTAGGTATTTACCCTAAGAATACAACAATACTAATTCAAACAGACACACACCCCAACATTTATAGCACCATTATATACAATAGTAAAACTATGGGAACAGCCCCAGTGCCCATTAACTGATGAATGGATGTATTAGTTGTGTATATATTCAATGGAATATTACTTAGCCATAGAAAAGAATGACATCTTGCCATTTGCAATGTTGTGCATGGAGCTAGAGTTTATTATGCTAAGCAAATTAAGTCAGGCAGAGAAAGACAAACAGCATATACTTTTACTCATTTGTAGAATTTAAGAAAGAAATTAAACAAGCAAATGGGGAAAAGAGAGAGAGGCAAATCAAGAAACAGACCCTTATCACTAGACCAACTGATGGTTACCAAAGTGGAGGTGTGTGGGGGATGGTTTAAATAGGTAATGGGAATTAAGCAGTCCTTTTGTTGTGAAGAGCACCAGTGTTGTGTGGAAGTGTTGAATCACTATATTGTACACCTGAAAGTAATATTATGTTGTATGTTAACTTACTGAAATTTAAACAAAAACTTTTAAGTTTTTTTATTCTTTTAAGAATATAAAAAATAAGAAAATAGAAACACATCTTAACGAAAGGAAATAAAATAAACTTATGTGTGTAATCACTAGGAAAATACCGCATACTTTTATGCTATAAAATACACTGTGTATAATGGAACCTTGAAGAAACATCTTTCTTTCATTAAGATCTAAGTGTTTTAGGGGCACCTGGGTTGCTCGGTCAGTTAAGCATCAACTTCAGCTCAGGTCATGATCTCACAGTTTGTGGGTTCAAGCCTTGCATCGGGTTCTGTGCTGATAGCTTGGAGCCTGGAACCTGCTTCAGATTTCGTGTCTCCCCCTCTCTATCTGCTCCTCCCCCACTCACACTGTCTGTCTCTCTCTCTCAAAAATAAATAAACATTAAAAAAATGTTAAAAAGATCTAAGTGCTTAAATATGTGTATCAGTCATAACAAAATGTCATGTGCTCATTTCCTTGAAACTAAATTTTGTTTAATGCATTCCTCATATAATATCTACTTATATGAAGAAACAAATGCTTTTAAACATATGTATATAAGCACTGGGGAGAAACCATTTGCTTAATTCCTGGTAACTACACGGTG
Organism: Lynx rufus; assembly: GCF_022079265.1. Taxonomy (NCBI): domain Eukaryota; kingdom Metazoa; phylum Chordata; class Mammalia; order Carnivora; family Felidae; genus Lynx; species Lynx rufus. The sequence goes on from NW_025814846.1 coordinate 9,312,879, forward strand.
CTTTAAGTGACCTTCAATTAAAATCTTCTTTTAATTAAGTTATAGGTATTTTTATCCTTATGTATGTAAGTACAAGTGAAAATCTATATGTTTAACTCCTTGGAACTACACTGTGCTTAAAGCATCTTTCAATAACATGTTAGTTTAAGTTGTAAGTGTTTTAAAATTTATATATTAGCAAATGGTAAATCCATGTGCTTAACTTCTTGAAATTACACTGTGCTTAAAATGCCCTTCAAATAACGTGTTAGATTTTTCAAGTTGTATTTTCATACATATATGTGTAATCTCTTGGGAAACCCATGTGCTTAGCTACTTGAAACTACACTATGGTAAATCTGTTTTTTAATTCATACCTTCTTTTCAATAATACATGTGGTTTTTTTTCAATTATGTAGTATAAGTACAAGAGAAAAGCTGTGTGCTTAACTCCTTTAAACTACACCGTGCTTAATGTGTCCTTTAAGTAACGTATTAGTTTTAGTAATTTAGAAGTGCTTTTAAACTTATATGTATAAGCAATAGGGAAAAGCAATATGCTTAACTTTTTAAAGATTATTTATTTTGAGAGAGAAAGAGAACAAAACTGGGGAAGGAACAGAGAGAGAGGGAGAGACGAAGTGAGGGAGAATCCCAAGCAGGCTCCGTACTGTCAGTGAAGAGTCCAATGCAGGGCTCACACTCACAAACCGTGAGATCATTATCTGACCCAAAATCAAGAGTCAGAATCTTCATTGACTGAGCTGCCCAGGTGTCCCTGTACTTAACTTTTTGAACCTATATGGTGATTAAAGGACCTTCAAGTAACATATTATTTTATGAATTAGAAGTGTTTTTAAAATTATGTATATAAGTACAATGGGAAAATCATTTTCTTAACTCCTTGAAACTACACTGCACCTAAACCATTCTTCAAGTAACATCCTCCTTTCATTAGGATATATATATATATATATATATATATATATATAAAAAGCCATTTGCCTAATTCCTTGAATCTAAATTATACTTAAAGCAACCTTCATGTGACATCTTAGTGTCACTTAGATAGAAATGGTTTTTTTTGTTAATTTATCTGTATAAACACAAGAGAAATCCATGTAATCAACTCCTTAAAACTACACTGTGCTCAAATGAGCTTCAGTAACTTCTCATTTTCATTAAGTTACAAGTTTTTTTTTTAATTACACACATAAGCACTATGGAAAGGCAATGTGCTTAACTCCTTGAAACTATACTGTGCTTAAAGCATCCTTCAAGTAAAATCTTAGTTTCACTGAGTTATAAGTATTTTTAAACTTATGTGTATAAGCACTAGGGAAAATCCATGTGCTTAACCCCTTGAAACTACACAGTGCTTACACTTTCTTTCAAATAACATCTTACTCTCATTGCAATATAAATGTTTTTAAATATATGTCTATAAGTACTAGGGAAAATCCATGTGCTTAACTCCTTGAAACTAAACTGTGCTTAAAACTTCCTTCTAGTATCATCGTAATTTCATTAACTTATAAGTGTTTTTAGACTTACACGTATAAGCATTAGGGAAGAGCCATGTGCTCAAATCCTTAAAATTACACTGTGTTTAAATCATCCTTCAAGTAAGATCTTCCTTTAACTAAGATATAAGTGCTTTTAAATTTATGTATATAAGCACTAAGAGAAAAACATGTTCTTTTCTCCTAGAAGTTACACTTATCTTAATGTGTCCTTCCAAAAGCATCTTTATTTCATTAATATGTGTTTTAAACATAAATGTTTAAGCATTAGGATAAGGCTGTATGATTATCTACTTGAAACTAAACTGTGCTTAATGTGTTCTTCAAGTAACATCTACTTTTCATTAAGACATGCCTTTATACTTATTTGTACAAGCACTAGTTTAAATGCATGTGCCTAACTCCTTGAAAATGCATTGTTTTAAAAATATCCCTCAAGTAGCATTTCAGTATCATTTAGATTAAAAAAAAAAACTTATATGTATAAGCTCCAGATAAAATCCATGTGCTTACCCCCTTCAAACTACACTCTGCTTAAAGCATCCTTCAAGTGCCATCTTAGTTTCATTGGGATACAAGTGTTTTTAAACTTATGTGCTTAAGCATGAGGGAAAAACTATGTGGTTAACTCCTTGAAACTACACTGTCCTGATAGGTGCCTTAAAGTAACAGCTTATTTTCATTAAAGTATAACTGTTTTGAAGTTATATGTATAAGCATAAGGGAAAATCTATGTACTTAACTTTTTGAAACTACACTGTACTTACAGTGGCCTTCAAGTAACTTCTTAGATTCTTTAACATATATGTATTTTTTAGTATATCTGTATAAACACCAGGGAAGAGCCATGTGCTTATTAACACCTTGGATGTATATACTGTGTTTAAACTGTCCTTCAAGTAACATCTATTTTTCATTAAGATATAAATTTATAAACAAATATGTATAAACACTAGTAAAAAGCCATGTGCTTATCTCCTTGACACTAAACTGTGTTTAATGCTTCCTTTATGTAACATCTACTTTCCATAAAGACATATTTTTTTACTTACCTCCTTGAAAGTACACTGTGCTCAAAGTGTCTTTCTAGTTATATCTTAGTTTCATTATGTAATATGTGTTATTAAACTTATGTACTACCATGGGCTTAACTTCTTGAAACTATACTGTGATTAATGACATTCAAGTAACTTTTCAATTTCAATAAGATGTATGTATTTTTGAACTTATGTGTCTGAAAAGAAGGAAAAAAAGCCTTCCTAATTCTTTAAAACTCTTTAAAACAATTCCTAACTCTTTAGTGCTAAGTTACTATATATCCTCTTAGATTCATTAAAAGAGTATTTACTACTATCTGTATAATAATTACAAAAGTACAATGAGTTTAATGCCTTGAAACTACACTATGCTTAAAGCATCCCTCAGGTAACATCTTAGTTCCATTAAAAGTGATTTAAAATTATTTATGTAAGCACTAGGAAAAAAATCAATGGGTTTACCTCTTTAAATTACTTTGTGCTTTAAAGCATCCTTTAAGTAACATGTTAGTTCCATCAAGTTGCACTAACTTTTAAATGTATGTGTATACTACAAGGGAAAAGCCATATGCTTAAGCCATTGATACTACACTGTGCTTAAAGAGGCCTTCAAGTCACACACACCATACACTAGACACAGACATGTACACCACACAAAAGCACAACATTTATATTACAGGCACATAACAAAGACAACACACAGACTGCACATAGACCACACACCTACACACTTATAACACACACTGACCACACTAACACTATGCATACACCACAGGCACACCACACATATAACACACACCACACGCACACCACAAATGCACCATACACACATCACACACAAAACACACAGCCAGTATACATACACCACACTCAACATACATACACCACACATGCACATCCTGTATATACACCGCACACACAGCAAATATGTTCCAAAAACAGACATACCACATGTATAACATACACACCATACATATGCCACTCACAGACATAAAACACACACTGCACACACACTACACATAAAGCACACACAAGCACATATAAAAAATACACACACACACACTATGCATACCTCTTGCAAACACTACACATACACCACATTCACACCACACATAAACCACACACATATCCCCTGTATACCACACACACACTACATATATACCACAAACACACATACACAGCACATATACCAAAGACAGGACACCAAAAACATACACATGCCATGCACATCGCACATATACCACACAAGCAACACACACACACAATGCACATACAACACCTACACACAAAGCACACAGCACATTCACCACAGAAATCACATAAATGACGCAGATATCCCCCACATTCACACTTAAATCACAAACACTCACACATATATATTATGTACACACCAAACATAAACCAAACACATACACAAATAATCCACATGCAGCACACATACACTACACACACACCACAAACCCTATACATACAGACTGCACACACCAACCGCATATGCACCATATATACACTAAACACATGCAAACACATATACACCACACATATATGAGACATACACAACACACACAACACACATGCCACACATATGTGAAATATACATCACATACACACTACACCTAACCATGCAGAAACACACACAACATATATACCAAACACATATACAAATATCACACACACGGAGAGCACACAGACACCATACACACTCACCACACATTTACTGAACACACACAAAATGTATAACACACACATCCTACATATATACCACACACAAAAAACATTCATTCAGCACACACACCACACATACAACACACACACATATACCTGACACACACCACACAACGTCATAAAACATACACACACATCATATACCACACATGCCATACACACATACCACACATATAAGGCACACTTACACAAATCAATAACTGACACACACCATACACACAACATTCACAATGTCCACAAATACACCATACTAATATACACCACACATGCAACACATCCACACCACTCATACACCACAAACACAATGCACAGAACACATATACAACACATACAATTCACATACATGACACACACATAGACTATACACTAACACACAACACAATAAAACTACATATAAAACACACAAAACACATTTATAACACATGTACAACACATACATTACTCATATACCACAAACACACACAACACACATACAACACACACAAACCACACATATTATGAACAAGCCAAGCGCACACCAAATATATAAAACTCACACACACTCAACACAGAAACATCACACATACACAAAACACATACCACATACCACGCACACACCTCAGATAGGTACACACAGATATGGGTACAAACAAAGGAATAACATAATAGAGATAAAGGGCTCAATAACTGAAATGAGAAACATGTTTGAGGGAATGAAAAGTAGGTTGGAAAAACAGGGGAACAAATTAATGACCTAGAAGACAGAGTAATAGAAAGTACTCAAGCTGAACAAATGAGAGGAAGAAATTATGCAAAACCAAAACAGGGAACTTAGTGACTCATTCCAATGTAACAGCATTAGTATTATAAAAGTCCCAGAAGAAGAAAGAAAAAAGGGGGCAGAAATTTTATTTGAAGGAACAATAGCGGAAAACTTCCCTAATATGAGAAAGGAAAGATAGCCAGATCCAGGAGTCACAGAGAACCCGCAACAAAATCAACAAAGGCAGATGCAAACCAAGACAAACACACCACACATTAAAACAACATGTACAGGGGCGCCTGGGTGGCTCAGTCGGCTGGGCGTCTGACTTCGGCTCAGGTCCTGATCTCCCAGCTCGTGAGTTCGAGCCCCGCGTCGGGCTCCGGGCTGGTGGCTCGGAGCCTGGAGCCTGCTTCAAATTCTATGTCTCCCTCTCTCTCTGCTCCTCCCCTGCTCATGCTCGGTCTCTCTCTCCCTCAAAAATAAATAAAAACATTTAAAAAAAAGTAAAAAAAAAAAACAACATGTACAAAAAATGTACACATAGCTACATCAATCACACACAAAACCCCTTTATAATAGACACACAAAATGGCACATAAATCATATAAACAAAATACATATTAAACACACACACACACCGCATATACAGCACAATTCACACATATACTACATGCACACTACTCACACAGCACACATATACAGCATACAGACATACTACACATACAAAACCTACATATCACACATATAACTCCCACAGACACCAAAAAACACAATACACATATACCGCACATAAAACAGCAAAACATACAAACACCCACCACACATGCATCACACACAAACACAGATATAACATAGACACATCTAGAATACACACACCACACATATGATAATACACACCACACATATACCATACACGTGTTACACATAATCCAAAAACACACACACTGCACACCTACAGTACAAACACATCCCACACTAAAACAAAACATACACACAGGCAGTAGCACTCCAACCACACACACATTTATACATCAAACACAAACAACACATACTCCAGAAGCACATCACACATTTACAACACACACCACTAATAGAGAAGTCCACTGCACATATACAACATATGCACACTAAATATACACTACATACACATCACTCATATACCACACACAAACACATATACATATACACATAAACTTCACAAATGCGATGCATATGTCATACATTATACATACAAAACACACACCTCATAAATTCCACATACATAATGAACATATACCCCAAATACACAAACAGCACACAGATATGACAGAAACAGGAACAACATAATATACACACACAAACAACACTCAAACCATATACACACCACACATATCCAAACTCACACCACACATGTCCCACAAATCAATTCACATACACCACACTCACACCACACATATGAAACACACACCACCCTTATATCACAAACACAGTCTCCATATACAACATACACCCACCACACATATACCACAAATACACGCACAACTCACACTCCCCATGTACATTACACATATACCATACACACACCACAAAAACTGCATATGTATTGCACAGACAAATACAGTAGTATTCAGTAGTATTACTGAAACACACGTACCACACATACCTCATAAACACCACGTATATATTGCACTCACACCGTTAATGCACAATGTATACCCCATGTATGCAACACAAACACTACAAAATATATACCCCATGTATATACCACAAAAGCACACAACACACACACATGACAAAGTGATTACTGACTCAATATACACACAACACACACATATAACGCACACAAACACCATATACAAACATCAAATACAGAACAAAGCCCCCACACACCACACACAAACCACACATACCACATACACCACAAACAACACATTCAGCAGTTATATACCACTCAAAAACACCACACTCACCACACAAAACTTACACATATACCACACATAAAAAACACTAAACCATAAACACACACACCATACATATATCAAAAACACACAAAACATATACAACATACATGTATTCACACACACTAAACATCCACACATAAGCCATACACACAACACACACTCTCCATACATAAACTGCATAGCCAACAAAAATAAAACACACACACCATACATACACAACAAACACATTACATGTATATCATACACACATTATATACACCATACACACATGAAACATATACCACAAACACACACCCAAATATACACCAAAATCACACCACACAAATAAAACACACATGCCCCACATTTACCACACAAACACTAAATATAAAACACGAACACACAGAGAACATATATACCACACATAGCAAACACACACCATACATACCACACACACACACACACACACCATAATTCAGCACCCACACACCACACATAAATACCTATGCACAAAATGCCAATATCCCACATATACACCACAAAATACATTTACACATCACACTTGTAGCACACATTCACAGTATGAATATAGCACAAACACAGATGTAAAACACATACCTCACATATACACCAAATATACATACATAAAACACATACACACCATACGCTACACACACACTATACACTACACACACTGCACATATGCCACACACATACTACACATAAATCACAGACCCACATAGCACATTTACAACAAGCACACCACACACAAAAACAACACACACACACAGATGGCACACCTGACCATACACACAACCCCCATTCAACAAACACAAACAACACATACACAACACATATATAAAACACACAAACACCATGCATACAGCAGAAGATCACCACATATATACCACACACCCCCAAATGTACATCACATACACATCACATATATACCATACACAAACACATACCATACATACGCCACATCCATGTACTCACTAAACATATCAAACATATACACAACACCTCATATATACCATACACAGAAACCACAGATGTGGCACATACACAAAATCGTAAAGTCCACACACAGACCATACCTACACACCATATATATACTACACACACAACACATTGGGCACATACATACCACAAACCACACATACCACATATATACTACACACACAACACACAAGAAACATACCATCCATATACCACAAAAACATGCACACTGTATATACATCACACACCAACCACACATAAATCACAAACACACATCCCCCGCATATATAACAAACTCACCTCACATATACCACATGAACTCTACACATATACCACAAATACACAACACACATACAAATGTGCCAACCTCACACCACACATTGAGCACCCACACAAACACAAAACACATATATCACACATACTACACAGATAACACAAAAACACACAAAGCTACATATATACCAGACACACACACAAACACAGATATATCACACATGCTTCACACTGACATCATATACACACACACATAACACACACCACACATGCTATATAAACATCACAAATAGACCACACACATACTACACATATCCCATAGAAATACAGTACACACAGAAACAATACATACACATGCCACACACAAGACCACACACAAAATACCCATACATCCAACACACACAATACATACACTGTTGTAGACTCTAAGACTTAGAGCCTAAAAGACAAGAGCATCAAATAAGGGTCCTTGCCCCATTTTCATTAGGATCAGAAGGCTTACAAACATGGTGATGGACATGCGCAAAGAGAACTTGGGGACATGAGGGAAAGGAGGTCTTGAAGATATTTGGGGTTAGGGCTTTGGGTTAATACAAAACAAAATCCTGGCACCAGGCAGTCTGGTGGAAGGTTGTTTACAGTGGAAATGAGGCACCACCTCTGTTTATCTTAGCTAGCCCAGGATATGAGACAGGTAGGACAAATAACCTCAGAGTTAACAAGGCACCTTTCTTTTGTTAATCATCTCTGCTTTGGGCAGCTTCATCTGCAATGCAGTCGTCTATAGCCCTATTTACCTGTTTATGTAACTTGGTCCTTCCCTCCTGTGAAAGCAGCTTCCTGCTATAGAACTAAATTGGGGGGGGCGTTTTCACCCTGAATGCCTAATCTTACTTACCTCATATACCTTTGTATTGGGAGCCTTAGCCCCCTCTCTATTCTGGGTGCCTTTCCACCCACTCTCAATTCTGGGTGCCTTTGCGACCCCTCTCTCTTGGGGACCTGATCTTATTTACCCAAACTTGGGGTGTGAGCGTCCTATGGCTTTGTACTTTATGCCTTGTTACCCCATTGGTGTAAGCACAGGGGATTTGTAAGCTTATTCCCCACAATACACTACACAATGTACATATACAACACACACACAACACGCATACACCACACACACCAGACCCGAAGCACACATATACCATACACACAACATACACAACACCTGCACATCATGCAGATGAAACTCATACACACAAAACACACAGATACCACACATACACCACAAAACACACACCACATATACCACACACAAACTCACAACACATGCAGAAAAAACACAGATACATAAAACATACACCTAATCCATACACCAAATACACCCACAAACACAACACCCACAACTGTACAAAAATATACTACACACAGCATGTATACCACCCATGTACTGCACATAAACCATAGACACACAAATAGCACACATTCACCACCCACACTACACAAATATAGAACACATACACACACAGCACACACAATACATCAATACACCAAACACACACAGACAGCATGTATACCAACCAACCGCGTAAACCACACACATACAGATAGCACAAAACAGACACAACACACACAATATACATACACCCCACATAAACTACACACTCAATACATGTATATAATACATGACACACCAGACACACTAATCATATACTGCACATACATAATTAACATACAACACACATCACTTATACACCACACACACCACATATAAACCACAGAAACACATATATAGCTGACATGAATACCTCACATACATCACAAATGCACCACACATATAGCACTGACATGTACAAACAACACACATACACTACCAACACCGCACACCACACATACATCACACACATATGATATGTGTAACACACAAGACACATCAAACAAAGACATAACACATATTCAGCAAACAGCACACAAGAACTTCACACAGTACACATACACCATACATGCACATACAACCCACTAAAACACACGGAACATATATACCACATACAAAACACACAACCCACCCACTCACATATACCACACATGCACACACAACACTCATACAACACACATACACCACAAACACACACAATACGTATATCACACACACATGGCATACCATCAACACTGAAACACATCATTTATTTTATACATACACTAAAGAACACAAAGAGATCATACATTGACCACCATCCATGCACACATATACCACACACATATCACACACACAAAACATATACAGTAAACACAGACTACACATAGCACAGATATCACACAATCACATATACACCAACACAGACACCAAACACACAAAGCACAATTCAACACACACAGCATACAGATATCATAGACACAACATAGACACCAAATGTATACTATACACACAAAGAACACTATGCCACACACAAACTGCATATATACCACACACACACACATCACACACAGAACACACACCACAAATTTATTACACACCACACATACCCAACACAGTCTGCATATGTACCATATACACACACAACACATAAAACCACAAACACACCAAACAAATACCATACAAACACATGTATACCACATATAAACCAAACAGGCATGACACACACTACACATACATTACACTCACAGCACAACCACAGCACACACACCACAAATCACTGCACCTAGAGTATACACACAGCACTCACAACACATACACACTACAAATACAGCAAAAATGCTGTATGTATATTTTACATACACTCTACACATTTCCTTCACACACACTATACACACACAACACATACACCATACACACAACACACATATATCAGACACACTCCACACATACACCACAGAAACACTTCCCAAATGTCATATATACACACCACAATACACTGTAAACAAACAACCTGCAAATCCACACACATATACACCACACACACAACACACATAGTTCCACAAACATAACATGTACAACACACACAACGCATATATCACACACATTGAACATAACACACACAGCCCAAACACACAATACAAAAACACCACATATATGAAACACCCACCACACAACAAATGTACATTTACTACACACCACACATCACAGGTATACCACACACATACACACACTACACATACCGCACAGAAACACACAACATAAAACTCTGCACACAACACACTAATAGCATACACACCACACTTATACCACACATACACCACACTCTACACATATAGCACAAACACACAGAGCACACATACCTCACACACAAAACACACACCACAAACCTACATAACACACACTAGATATATAACACACACACAAGAAACTCACCATAAAACAACCACGTACATACACAAATCACACACCATACATATACCACACACACAAAACATATCAACTACACACACCACATATCCACCACACACACAAACCACACATTAACCCCACACACATGCCACATATACACCACACACCCCCAAAACACATATACCATATAGCCACTTATATAACACATATGCAGTGTACATACATCACACATACCCAACACACACTCACACCACACATGCACCACACTCACACTTTGTATATACCACACATACACATTGCATACATACAACACTAATATAATATACATAATTAACACACATATACCACACATCCATTATGCATACACCATCCACACAGAACACATATACCACACACACATATAATATTTACAACATTCACACACTACACACTTAATACACATATACAAATAAAACATAAAAATACCACACATATGCTACCAAAACACACACCACAAATACACCAAAGAAACACCACACATTCTACACATATACAGCATATACACATAAAACACACACATAGCATCTATACCCCACACACATAGTACACACACAGCACACATGCCACAACCACATCACACATATCCTGCACACTCCCACAACTGTATACCTCACACAAACACCACAAATACAAAACAAACATACCACACACACCACACATATACCACAAACACACACATAATACACTACACACAGCACACATATAATGCACATACCTTACAGGTACCACAGAAACACTACACATATACCACAAACACCCATAGCAAACATGAACCACATACACATCAATGACACACAACTCATATAGAACACACACATACACTATACTTACACCATTTACACATGCCTCACATATAACACCTACACACACAAACCCAAACACACTTATACAACAATTACACCACAGAAAATGTCACCACATATTCACCACATGTAAACAAGATATACACCAGACACATACCACAAAATACACTAAAAACACTTACATATAACAAACACACACCACACAATCACTACATACACTCCACACATATACAACATCCATGCTACACATAATCCACAGACACACAGCAATCATACATCTCAAACACATCACACAGCAAAACAGCACATACACACAGGCATCACATATCAATCACACACAGAGCACCTTCACTCCTGAAATACAAAAAACACATACATCACATATACACCACACATATACCACACATTACACATAATCCACAAATATACACAGCACACCTAAAACACACACACACACACACACACACACACCCCACACTAAAACAAAACATACACATAGGCGGAAAACCCCAACCACACACATACTCACCTATGCACCAAACACACACAAACAAAACATACACCAGAAACATAGCACACATTTACAACACACACACCACAATACAGAAGTCCACCCCACATACACCACAAACACATACTAAATATAACCCACATGCACATCACATATGTCCCACACACAAAAATACAACAAGTATACACCACCAAACACATGCACTTCACATATATCACAAGCACACTCTAAATATACACCATACACGGAACACACATAATAAACATGCACAATACACATACACCAGACACAATACATATACCACACATATACCTTACACACACCATAAACAAAAACACAACACACAGGCATCACCCAAACATACTACACATAAACCACACACACACACACACACACATCCCAAACATGTATCACATAGAAACCATACTGAATACACAATTACACAGCACATGCACACCAATCATACCACACAATCCACACATAGACCACATGCATGACACATACAACACACATGTACAACACACACCACAAATACTTCACACACAAACCACATGTACCAACCCAAACACACCATACACCACACTTTCCCCACATGCACTTCACACATATACCACACACACAATATGCACAACACAAAACACCACATATGACACACATATAAAACACAAATACCACAAACAAATCGCACACACAACACATACAACACTCACATTGCTCATAAAGCAAATACAAAACAAACACACGACAAATGCATCACTACCACATATATGCCATACACTTATACCACACAACACCCCACATAAACTGTACACATGACACATATACCACATACATTGCTTATATACTACACACACCACATATACACCACATAAATACCACATACACCAAACATGGTCACAACACATATACCGCACACACAGAACATATCTACCACACCCACCCTGGACACACGTGCTGCAAGAAACCACACATAGTTTGCACTCATCCACACACACAACATGTATACTATACACACCACACATACATCACCCAGAGCACACAAACACCACATACACACCACATCTATGCCACACAAAAACACCACGTGTACATCATACACACACGACATGTATACCACAAACACACCACACCCACATAATAGACATACAAGACAAATGCACCACACACAGCAAATATACCATATACACACCACACATACATAACACATGCACACCATATATATACCACACACGACTATAAATATGCCACACACACTGGACTTCTACCACACACACACACAGCACACATGCAGCACATACATACCACATGCATAACACACACACAACACAAATTCCAAACACACAAACACATCTCATATACAAGACGCTCACCATACACAAACGACACACACTATGCACATATACAACACACACACCACAAACACGTCACACATGCAACACATACACCACACACCCTACACACATGGAGCACACACAGCACACATGTCACACAGAGCATATGTATGCCACACATATAACAAATAGGTGACTCAAAAACACACCATAGGGAGCAAACTTATGTGACACACACTACACACACCACACAAGCAGACACACACAATACATATAAAACACAAAGATAGCTCACAAAGCACACTCCCCACACACATTGCACACATACACGCAGCACACACTACAAACTTTTCTCATACACCACATACACAACACAAAAAACACACACTCACAGCACACGTACAGCATGCACACATCACATATATCACACACACAACACAAAACTGAAGTACACAGCACATATACCAAACACATCACACATACACCATACACACACCAAACACATATCTCAGAATTAACACCCTCCCACATGCACACACCAGACATATCGCACACTCCATACACCACAAATACACACACAATTACCATACCTAAACTACACACATGACACATGCAACACACACATAACACATACACCACACACACACCACATACAGTGCACACACCACACATACATCACACATTCAAAACAAATATTCCACACTCATATGACACATGCACAGCACAAAAACCACAAATATACCACACATGCAAATACAAATACTACAAATTCACCACTCACACCACACACACACACACACACACACTTACACAACAAACGCACCACACATATAACTTACAAACACACAATGCACATACAAACCATAAACACAACACAGGCATGCTAAACACATCACACATATACTACAAAACAAACATTCCAAACATATACCACAGCCAAACACCACATAGACACAGCACACATACTGAATACAGGCGACACATACACCACACACAACACACATATACCACACACACAACATTACACCCAACACACACCATACATAGAACACACACACACAAAACGCACATCACACTTGCTCCCCCACTCCACCCATATACTGCACACACACACCACTCACCATACACACGACACACATATAAAACGCATACACATGCACCACACACAAACCATACCTGACAAATACAGCACACATTTCTCATATAACACATTTAAAACGCACACACGACACATCACCACACACACACCACACATATACCACAGATGCACAACACATTCACCACATACATTACTCATATATAGCACACACTCTACATATATACAACACAAGTGACACATACAGTAAGCACAAACACCACACACACAGAACACATCTATTAAACCCACCCCAGACACAAATCACAACACATCACATCCATACCACACATATCCATACACACACACACACACACACCACATCACACATACACCACAGATACATACACTGCACAGAACACACACACACACACACACATGCACACACACAAATCACATACCACATGCAATCCACAAACAGACCATGCATACCCAACGTACACAATACACTTATAACACACACAGGGCACATACACAATGCACACACCACATATATACCACACACACACAGTCACATCACATAAAATACACACCCCACACACAACACTAAAGCACCAAATGCATAGCACACTTATGCCACACACAAATACCACACAACGCGACAAACCCATCACACATGCACAAATGACACACACCACACATACACTCCACACACATATAACACACATACTCCGCTCATATAGCACATATACACCACACATATACCACACACACAGACACACCACATATGCACTGCACATGTACCATACACAAAATATCTATACCACAAACACATATAAAGCACACATACAGCACACACAAAAATCATACACAAAACTCAAACACCACAGAAACAACACACACATCACAGGAATACCCTTCACACACTTCACTCATACATCACACACACACACACACACACACACACATGCACACACACACACACCTCACACGTATACCACTCATGTACAGACACCACACGTACACCACATATACACAACACATAGACCACACAGGAAAACAAACTGCATATACACCATAGACATCACATTCACATGACACATCTCCGACAAACACAGCAGACATACAGCACACACAGACTGTATATATACCAAACAAACACCACACACACAACACCCCACACATACACCACATATTCCACATATACCATGCACACCACACACAAAACACACACACCACACACACCACATATACACCACACAAGCCATACAATCAGCACACACAAAAAACACAAAACACACGATACACATGCAATCACACACACTCAAACACCACAGATATTCCACACATACATCACAAACACAGACACATCGTACATACAAAACACATGCACCTCACACACACCACACACACGATGCATAGAACACACACACCAACGTACACCAAACACACACCACACTTAAACAACACACGTAACATGCACCACATACACAGAAACCACACATACAGGACACACACACCAAACATATACCACTCATACAGAACACATACACATACCCAACACACATACACTGTGCACACACAGAACATACCACGCATGACACATAAACCAAACACAACACAATACACTTCACACAACACATATACCACACTCACAAACCACACAACAAAAAACACACACACCACACAAACACCACAGTGAAACCCCACACACACCAGCACACATAACTAATATACCACAAGGACACACATCACACAAACACCGCACAAATACCTCACAGAAACACATCACATATACATCACAGAGACACCACAAACACCACTCAAAACCAACACACGCACCACACACACACACATACCACAGACAGAATTCACATGCACCACACAATCACCACACATACATCACACCCATGACAGAAACACCAGACATATTCTACACATGCACCACACATTTACCACACAGTGAGACATGGCATGCCTGCATGCGTGCACACACACACACACACACACATATACACAGAAAACACAACACACAGCACACACACACAACACATATATACCTGGAACTTGCACTCCACACAGTCAGCACACTATTCCACACATGCTCTCTCCACTCATATACCACATGAACACCACACATACACCAAACTCACACACAGACACACCACAAATACACCACATACACACAACACATATCTCACAAATAACACATAACACAAACACAGGCAGCACATATACACCACATAGAAAACACACAAACAGCATGCAAATACTTCACATGAATCACACACCACACATATACCACACACCCATATATGTTACCCACACACTGTATATAAACCACACACGACATTCACCTCACACACACCACACATATATCAAACACAGAAAACATACACCATGCACACACCACACATCCATGACATAAACACCACACATATACCATATACACACACCATAAATGCAACGCATACACCAAAGCCATACCAATTTAAACCACACATATACCAAACACAACACATACACCATACATATCACACATACTCCACACAAACACCACATACAAAACATACATATACCACATAGTCACAGAGCAAACATACACTAAACACGCAACACATGCAGCACACACACACACCACATACAAAGCTTCACACAACCCACACATGCGTGAATAACACACCACACATACATCACAAAACCAACACATACACAACACACGCCCCCCACAAATGTAGCACACACAAAACACATATACAACACACATATTACATATTCACTGCAAACACACCACACATATAAAATCACACACTCTACACTGTGCTTAAAGCAAACTTCAAGTAACATCCTAGTTTCATCACATTATAATTGCTTTCAAAATTATGTGTATAAGCACAAAAAAGCCTTGTGCTTAACGCCTTAAAATACACTGTGCTCAAAACAACCATCAAGTAACATCTTAGTTCCATTATGTTAAGAGTATTTATGAACTTACATGTATAAGCACAAGGGAAAAGCCATGTGCTTAAATCCTTGAAACTTCACTGTACTTAAATCATCCTTCAAGAAATATTTTCTTTTCATTAAGATATGTGTGTATAAACTTACATGTATAAGAACTAGAAAACTAGGCAATGTGCATTAGTCCTTGAAACTACACTGTGCATAAAGCCACCTTTAAGCAGCATCTCAGTTTCATTAAGTTGTGCCTTTAAAATTATATGTATAAGCACAAGGGAAAAGCTATGTGCTTCTGCTTGAAACTACCTTGTGCTTAATGTGGCCTTCAAGTAACATATGTCTTTTAGGATATGAGGGTCTTTGAACTTATGTGTATGATCATTAGGGAAGAGCCGTGTACATATTCCCTAAAATTACAATGTGTTTAAAGCTTCCTTTAGTAACAATGTAATTTAATTACGATATATATGTGCTTAAACTTGCTGTATAAGACCTAGGGAAAATTGATGTTCTTACCCCTTGGTGCTTAATGAGGCCTTCAAGTAACATCTTAGTGTCATAAATGTAGAATTGTTTTTAAACTTAGAACTAGGGAAACGCGATGTGTTTTAAGTCCTTGAAACTATGCTAAAAAAAAAAAAAGAAACTACACTGTGCTACAGGCATATTTCTAGTAACATCTTACTTTCATTAAATTATAAATATTTTTAAATTTATGTGTATGAGCTCTAGGGAAAAGCCATGTGCTTAACTCCTTGAAACCACACTGTGCTTAGACCATCCTTCAAGTAACATTGATGTTTCATTTAGATATGTGTTTTTAAACTTTTGTGTACAAGCACTAGTGAAAAGCTAAGTGCTTAATTTGTTGAAGCTACACTGTGTGTAAACCATCCTTCAATTAATATCCTAGTTTCATGAAGTTATAAGGGTTTTCAAAATATGTGTATAATCACAGGGGAAAATCTGTGTACTTAACTTTTTAAACTCTACTGTGCCTAAAGTCTTTATCAAGTAATATCTTAGTTTCATTAAGCAAATAGTATTATATATATATATACACATATATATATAATGTGTGTATGTATATGCGTATACATATAATGTATGTGTATGTATATATGTGTGTGTGTGTAAATATATATATATATATATACACACACACATGCACAAGGGAATGGCCATGTGCTTAACTCCTTGAAACTTCACAGTGCTTAAACAGGCCTTCAAGTAATGTCTTCCTTTAATCAATATCGTAGACTCTGGGTCTAAAGTTCTCTCTTGTCTAGCAAGAGCGGGATGCAGGATTGAAAGTGAGAGATGGCTAATGTCTGGGAAAAGACAAGAACCCTGAATAAGGGTCCTTGCCCTGTTTTTATTAGGATCAGAAAGCTTACAAACATGGTGATGGATGTGCACAAAGAGACAATGAATCTGTGAACATTAACTTGTGGACGTGAGGGAAAAAGGGCCTTGAAGATATTCGGGGTTAGGGGTTTGGGTTAATACAAAACAAAATCCGGGTGCCAGGCACTCAGTAGGAAGGTTGTTTACGGTGAACATGAGGCACCAACTCTGTTTATCTTAGTTAGCCTAGGGGATGAGGCAGATACGGGAAATAACCTCAGGGTTAATAAGGCACCTTTTCTTTTGTTAGCCATCTCCGCTTTGGGGGCTTTGCCTGCAGTGCAGTGGTCCATAGTCCAATTCGCCAATTTACCTAACTTGGCCCTATCCCCCGTGAAAGCAGCTTTTCTGCTATAGTACTAAATTGGGGGCGCTTCTACCCTGAATATCTAATCTTGTTTATTTCATATACCTATGTATTGGGCACCTTTGTGCCCATTCCTATTTTGGGCCTTGCCCCTTCCTCTCTATTCTGGAGGCTCTGCACCCCCTCTCTATTTTGGGGTGACTTTGCACTTCCCTGTCCTGGCACCTTTGCACCCCCTATTCTTGGGGTGCTCTGCACTCCCTGTTCTTGGGGTGCCAATCTGGTTTACCCAAACTCGGGTGTGAGCATTTTATGGCTTTGTATTTCTTTATGCCTGGGTAACTCATCGGTGTAAGCCCAGGGGATTCCTAAGCTTATCCCCGACAAATCAAATAGAAATGTTTTTAAAACCGTGTGTATAAGCCCAAGGGAAAAGCCACGTGCTTACCTCCTTAAAATTATGCTGTGTTTAAAGTGGGCTACAAGTAACATCTGTTTCAATAAGTTACAAGTATTTTTAAAGTTATGTGTATATGCACAACCAAAGAGTAGTGTGCTTAACTACTTGAAATTATAGTGTGATAAAAGAGTCTTTTGGGGCACCAGGGTGGCTGGGGTCAGTTGGTTAGGCATCTGACTTCAGCTCAGGTCACAATCTCGCAGTCTGTGAGTTTGAGCCCTGCGTCGGGCTCTGTGCTAACAGCTCAGGGCCTGGAGCCTGCTTCAGATTCTGTGTCTCCCTCTCTCTCTGCCACTACTCCACTTGATCTCTGTCTCTCTCTCTCGCAAAAATAAACATTTTAAAAATGTAAAAAAGGAGTCCTTCAGTTAACATCTTAGTTTCATTAACTTATAACCCTTTTTAAAACATGTGTATAAACCGTATGTAAAGTCCCATGCTTAACTCCTGGAATCTACACTGTATTGAAACCGCCTTCAAGTAACATCTTCCATTCATCAAGATATATGTGTTTTTAAATTATATCTATAAGTGCAGGGGAATATTCAAGTATTTAACTCCTTGAAACTACACTGTGCTTAAAGCATCCTTCATGTAATACCTTAGTTTCAGTGATTGATAAGCATTTTTAAATAAATGTACATATGCAATAGAGAAAAGTTATGTGGTTAACTCCTTGAAATTACACTGTGCTTTTAGCATCCTTCAAGTTACATCTCAGTTTCCTGAAATCACAAATGTAACTGTTTATTTTTTTAAGAAAAATTTAATGGCTATTTTTGGGAGAGAGAGAGAGAGACAGAGCATGAGCAGGGGAGGGCAGGGGGGAGAGAGAGAGAGAGAGAGAGAGAGAGAGGGAGAGGGAGAGGGAAAGAGAGGGAGAGAGAGAGAGAGAGTTAACAATATGGGCAGAAGACATGAATAGACATTCATCCAAAGAAGACATACGGATGGCAAACAGACACCTGAAAACATGCTTAACATCACTCATCATCAGGGAAATTCAACCCACAACTACAAGAGATATCACTTCACCCCAGTCAGAATGGATAAAATTAACAAGGCAAGAAACAACAGGTGTTGGTGAGGATGTGGAGAAAGGGGAGCCCTCTCACACTGTTGGTGGGAATGTCTCCTGCTGCAGGCACTCTGGAAAACACTATGGGGGTACCACAAAGAATTAAAAAATAGAACTACCTATGATGCACCAAATGCACTTCTAGGTATTTACCCAAAGGATACAAAATTACCAATTCAAAGTGATGTATATAGCAGATTATCAACAATAGCCAAATTATGGAAAAGGCCCAAATGTCCATTGACTGATGAATGGATAAAGAAGAGTTGATATATATATATATATATATATATATATATATATGAAATAGTAATCTGCCATAAGAAATAATGAAGTCTCACCATTTGCATTTGCAATGATGTGCATGGAGCTAGAGAGTATTACGCTAAGCTAAATAAGTCAGAGAAAGGCAAATATATGCTTTAATTCATATGTGGTATTTTAGAAACAAGACAAATGAACATAGTGGGGAAAAAACAGATTCAAGCCAAGAAATGAGCAGATTCTTAACTATAGAGAACAACCTGATGGTTACTGGTTGGGATGTCGGCAGGGGGATGGGTTAAACAGGGGACGGGTTTTAAGGAGGGCACTTGTTGCGATGAGCACCAGGTGTGGTATGTAAGTGATGAATCACTAGATTCTACACGTAAAACAAGTATTACACTTTATGTTAACTAACTGGAATTTAAATAAAATTTTGGAGAAAAAAAAACCACTCCTAACTTAATGAAATTCAGAAGTTACTTGAAGGACATTTAAACAAAAATCTTCTAACGTTTATTTATTATTGAGAGACAGAGAGAGATAGAGCATGAGCATGGGAGGTGCAGAGAGAGGAGGAGACACAGAATCTGAAGCAGGCTCCAGGCTCTGAGCTGTCAGCACAGATCCCGACACAGGGCTCGAACTCACAAACTGTGAGATCATGACCTGAGCCGAAGTCAGACGCTTAACCGACTGAGCCACCCAGGCGCCCCTTGAAGGACATTTCAAGTACAATGCAAATTCAAGCAGCTAAAGACATGATTTTTCCCTGGTGCTTATACACACAAGTTTAAAAATGCCACTTTATAATTTTTTTACCTGCAAAAATACTCCTTACAAAATGAAAGAGACATAAGTAGTTCCTCAGATTAAAAAAAAAAGAAAATTGAAAAAAAATGTGTTACAAGTAAACCTTCCCTGTAATAAATGTTAAAAGAAGTTCCTCAGAGAGAAAGAAATTGATAAAGGTCAAAAAAAAAATGAATCTATATAAAAGAATAGTGTCAGAAAAGGTATAAATAAAGTATTACTTTTCTTGTTTCTATTTGAGCTATTAAATAAATAGATACCTGTTTGTGCAAATTAAGAAAAGCAACAATATATTAAGTAATTATAGTATAGACAAGTAAAATGAATCATAGACATGAAATAAGAAGTGACAGGGATAAATTGGAAATACTCTAAGTTACGTGTACTACCTGTGAAGTGGTATAGCGTTATTTGAAAATGGACTCAGATTAGTTGTAAATATATATTGCGAACTCACGGGCAAGCACTAAAAATCACATAAAAAAAGAATATTGATATGCTAAGAGGGGAGAAAGAATAGAATAATATAAAATGAAGAATTAAGCCAGAGAAGATAGGAAAGGGGGTGAGACCAACACAAAACAGATATGAGCACAATGGATGGAAAATGATTACACACATAGAGTATATTATCCAACAATACCAATAATTAATTTACATGTGAATGAGTTGAATACAAACTGAAAGACAGAGACTGTCAGAGAAAATAAAAAAGGACCCAACTCCATTTTGTGTATAAGAACCCCCTTGTAGGGGCGCTGGGTGACTCAGTCGGTTGAGCATCTGACCTCAGCTCAGGCCATGATCTCGTGGTCCATGATTATGAGCTCTGCATCGGGCTCTATGCTGCTGACAGCTCAGAGCCTGGAGCCTGCTTCAGATTCTGTGTCTCCCTCTCTCTCTGCCCCTACCCTGCTCACACTCTTTCTCTCTCTCAAAATAAGTAAACATTAAAAAAAAAAATTTAAAGGAACCCCCTTTTAATATGTAAAGACACAGGTAGGTTAAGAGTACAGAAATACAATTACCATAATACCCAAAGAAGATAAAGACATTATCAGAAAAGAAAACTACAGGCTAATATCTCTCATGAATATAGATGTGAAAATTATCTGAAAAGAAACAGCAAAAAAATTCAACAATGTATCAAAAGAATTATAAACTGTCATTATTATGGACAGAATATTTCTATCCAAAATTCATTTTTTGAAGGTTTTAACCACTAATATAACTGTATTTGGAGATAGGGTCTCTGAAGAGGTGATAAACAGTAGATGAAGCCATAATGGTGGGACCTTGATCTAATAGTACTAGTGTCTTTACAATAAGAGACACCAGAGAGCTCACTCTATTCTATCCCCACCAGCATACACTGAGGAAAGGCCATGTGATGATATAGCTACAAGGTGGTCATCTGCAGGCCAACAAGAGGCCCTTCTCCAGAAAGCAATGACTCTGGCATCTTGATATCAGAATTCCAGCCTCCGGAACTGTGAGAAAGTAAATAAATTAAATGTCAGACTTCTTATATTATACAGGATGGAATCATTGTGCTATTTGTCTGTGAACATGCATTATTTTTCAAGAAAAGAGAAGAATGATCCTGAAGGCGATTCAGTGGTCATTAGGCCTGTCCGCTTGATTTCAAAGCATGTGGCCCTTGCCTCAGTTTCAACAGGCCAGATGGCCTCTGACTGAAGCTTAAGAGAGTGCCTTACATAACCCAGAAGAGTCTTGGAGACAGGGATGCCACTCAGTAGATACTTGGGTGTGAGAATCCTGCTTAGCTTAGATGCAAGGGCAGAATCACCACTCCATTGGGTATGGCAGGTGGGGCTTGAAGTCAAAGGTAATTATTCTCAAGGAATATGATCCAGCCAAATTTGCCTTGCCAAGTTTTGGACTTCCTTGTGACCAATAACTTCTTTATTTCCTATTTTTCACTTTTGGAATGAGAGTGCCTACCTTATGCCTGTCCCACCATTGCATTTTGGAAGCACATAACTTGTATGGTTTCACAAGATTAGAAATAGAGAGGGTGGTGCCTGGGTGGCTCAGTCGGTTGGGCGTCCAACTTCGGCTCATGTCATGATCTCACAGTTTGTGAGTTTGAACCCCACATTGGGCTTTGTGCTGGCAGCTCAGAGCATGGACCCTGCCAAAGATTCTGTGTCTCCCTCTTTCTCTGCCCCTCCCCCACTCACGCTCTGTCTCCTCCTCTCTCTCAAAAATAAATAAACATTAAAAATTTAAAAATAAAAATAAAAAAAAGAAATAGAGAGGAATTTTTTTCCTAAGAATGAATCATGCCTCAAGTCTCACCCATACCTGACTTAAATAATATTTACATGATACTTTGGAATTTAGAACATAAGCTTGATATTTAAATAAGTTAGGGTTTTTAAGGCTGATGGTATGGAAGGAAGGAATTTGTGTGTGAGAAAAATAAACATTTTGGTGGGCCAAGGTTGGAATGTTATGGACTGAATGAATATATGTGTCCTGACGATTCATATGTTGAAGCCCTAACCACCAATGTGACTGAATTTGGAGATCAGTCCTGTGAGGAGTTGATCAAGGTTAAATGCGGTCATAAGGGTGGGGCTGTAATCCAATATGGCTGGTTATATAAAGAAGAAGACGGGCGCCTGGGTGGCTCAGTGGGTTAAGCGTCCGACTTTGGCTCAGTTCTGATCTCATGGTTCGTGTGCTCGAGTCCCACATTGGGCTCTGTGAAGACAGCTCAGAGCCTGGAGCCTACTTGGGATTCTGTATCTCCCTCTCCCTCTCTGCTCCTCCTCTGCTCCAATTCTGTCTCTCTCAGAAATAAATAAACATTTACAAATTAAAAAAAAAAACAGAGAGAGACACAGAACTCTCTCTTTCCACTTTGAAGACAAAGAAGCCATCTGTCTGGCAAACCAGGAAAAGAGTTCCCAGCAGGCATCTAACCAGCTGACATCTTTATTTTGGAATTCCTAGCTATGAACAATATCTATGAAAAAAGAACTATGAAAAATAAATTTCTGTTGTTTAAGCAACCAAGTTTATGGTATTTTATTATGGTAGTCTGAGCTGACTAATAAAGTCACCAAGTAGGATTTTTTTCCAGGTTTGCAAGATTGAAACAACATTCCAAAATCAATTAAGTTCTATTGTATCAACAGGCTAAAGAAGAAAAATCATAGGATTATATCAACACATTAAAATCATTTGACAAAATCCAATACCAATTTGTGATTAAAACTCTCAGCAAACTAGAAACAGAGGAAAGCATTCTTCATTGATTAAGAACATCTACAGCTAATATAATAGCTAGAACTAAATGTTTTTCCCCTAAGATCATGAACAAGTCAAGATGTCTCCCCTCTCTATTTGGATTCAAAATTGTAATGGAAACTGTAGCTCATACATTTAGAAAACAAAAGAAAATCACAAGGTGTGATATTCAATTTTATGTGTCAATCTGGCTGGGACACAGTGCCCAGGTATTTGGCCAAACATTATTTTGGATAGTTTTGTGAGGTTGTTTTCCATATTAGATAAGTATTTAAATAATTGGACATTGAATAAGGCAGATTTCCTTCCATGACGTGGGCAGGTCTCATCCAATTATTTGAAGGCCTTAATAGAACAAAGACTGACCTTACTCTAGCAAGAAGGAATATTGTCAGCAGCCAGCTGTTGGACTCAGCTTGAAATTCTCTCCTGAGCCTCCAGCCTGCTGGCCTACCCAATTAGATTTTGGACTAGTTACAAAGTTACAGTCCACAAAAGCATGACCTAATACCTTAAAACCTCTCTCTGCTTCTGTGTTTCTTTACTCTCTTTTTCTTCCTGTCACTCTTGTTGTCTTTTTTCCTCTAACACTCTTTCAGTCCCCCATCTTTGTTTTTTCCATCTTCCTGCCTCTCTCTCTCTCTATGTATATGTATATTCAAATATAAGTATATGTATATATCCTATGGACCTGTGAATTCTGATTCTCTGAAGAATTATGAATAATACAGATTTCAAATTAGGAGTGTGACTAGGAAAACGGAGTACTAAAAATGAATTGGCTTTGGGGTTTCTGCAATATATTCTCTAAAGTGGTCATATCTAAGGATGCTAATGACTTCATTTGCAATAGGAAAAGGAGAACTGATAGTTCATGGCATGATGTGGCTATAGAGATATACAAGATATCACCATTGGATAATCCTAGTTAAATAATTATAAGAGTCATGAATCTGGGTGACCATGTATATGATTCTCTTGACCATTTATGTCAAACGAATGTGTCTAGTAAGATTGACTGGTTGCCCCCAATGTCACTGGACAAGAAAGGGCAAGAAAAGGATTAGGTCAGGGATTCCAATTCCCAGCTCAATCAAAGCTTCCATGTTCTCCCTGAAAGAGTCCCTTATTTCCTGTATCCACAGGCTGAGATAAGTGAGAAGTATACTCATGATTTCATCATGTGAGTGGTTGAATTACAACATGAATTGAATTCCGAGCCTTGCAGTGAGTCTATTGTTAAAGTGAGACCATTGATTTGAAAGCAGTGAGGAGAAAAAGGAGGGAGAGAGAGAGAGAGAGAGAGAGAGAGAGAGAGAGAAGCGTTCATAGGATTGCACAAGAAAACTTCTTCCCTAAAGCCATTCACTGGGAAAAAGAGAGGGGCTGAGTACTGCAAGTTTTTATAAGTTACAGAGCTCAAAGACTAAAGTTTGGAGGACTGCACCATCACCAGGGTCTTGACTTGTGGGCTTAGCGGTGCTCCTGTATGGAAGGAGGACAGAGGATCAGGAACAGGCAGCGTGGTCAAAGGATCCCCTGGGTCAGAGGGGGGAAGAAAGAGTTCCCCTTCTTTGAGTGAATTTGGAAGTGGTGGCAAGGCCTCTCTGGGGACATAATAGCTGGCAGCACCAGCATGCTGCTTTGCTTACTAGCATAGGAACAGAGACACCTGCTGAGGGCAGCAACCCTTGTTGCCAGCTTTTTGCTGCACTCAACCATGAAATATGAACCCTTGCATGGTCATGTGACTGTTTTTCTTGGACAAACTGGCACCAGCTACAGCAGGGGGAGACCCTCCCCCCAGAGGACCAGCACTGGTCCATGCTGTGCTGGGTCACTAAAAGTTGGAGTTTTGAAACCCTGCCATGCACCTGAGATAAAACACAGGAGTACTGTGCTGCCTGGAAAGCAGACAGCACAGACATAGACAGGATGAAGGCAGGGATCTTACAGAATCCAAGAACACAAGACGAGGCATTGTTTTCTCTTCTGTGAGGGATTCCTGAAGAGCGGCAGGAACAAAATTCCCACTCTTGGGATGAGAGAGTGGGGAAATGCCATTTTCACCCCACCCATCAGTGCTGACCAACCTCACTGAGCAAGACACTGAGTGCCCCCAATGTAGGCTGGAGCTGTGTACACCAAGCCCTACCCCCTGCACCCTGCAGGTGCATCTTCACTAGGGCAAGTCAGCCTGAGAATCAGTGCAACAGGCCCCTCCCTGAAAGGACCAACACAAAACCCTCACACTCAGAAAGCCTACTAATCAGAGAATGCTGCAAAGCTTCAGCTCTAGGGGAAATAAGGATCTAGATTCTTTTAGTAAGAAGACCAAAAGATACTTAGTTACAACTTGCCACACATTGGGCAAGGTCCAAACACACCCCAATGCAGGCAAGGAGAAGCTCTGCTGAAGACTGAACTCAGGGAAGGAACAGGCAAAACACAACAGCAGAGTGCACACTCTGAAACAACTCCTGAAGCACCGGGACCAACATAGTATAAGTCCTCTTTTAAAATAGCCATTAATCACAAGAGCAGGATTATAACAGGCTTTCCAAAACTTCCCTCTCTTTCTGTCTCTGTCTCTGTCTCTGTCTCTCTCTATCACACACACACACACACACACACACACACACACGACTTAGCTAAAATGACAAGATGGAGGAATTTACCCCAAAAGAAAGAACAGCCAGGGAATTAATCAAAATAGATTTAATGCCTGAACCAGAATTTAAAACAACAATCATAAAGATACAAGCTGGGTTTGACGAAAGCATAGAACACACTAGTGAATCCTTTACTGCAGAGATAAAAGAACAAAAAACTAGTCAGTCAGAAATTTTAAAAAATGTTACAACTGAGATGCAAAACCAATTGGATGCAATGAAATGAAAAAGGACAAAGCAGAGGAATGAATCAGTGATATAGAAGATAAAATTATGGAAAAGTAATGAAGCTGAAAAGAAGAGGGAAAGAAAGGTATTGTGTCACAATTGTAGACTTAGGCAACTCAGTGACCCCTTAACACATAATAACATTTGTATCACAGGAGTCCCAGAAGAAGAAGAAGAAGAAGAAGAAGAAGAAGAAGAAGAAAGAAGAGGACAGAAGTTTTATTACAAGAAATTATAGCTGAAAATGTCCCTAGACTGGGTGAGGAAACAGACATTGAAATATAAGAAGCACAAAAAGCTCCCATTAATTCAACTAAAGCCAGCCATCACCAAGACTTATCATAGTCAAATTCACAAAATTCACAGATGAGGAAAGAATCCTAACATCAGCAAGGGAAAAAATGTCCTTAACCTACAAAGGAAGACAGATCAGGTTCACAGCAGTTCTGTCCACAGAAACTTGGCAGGCCAAGGGGAATGGCATGATATATTCAATGTGTCAAGTGGGAAAAATATGCAGCCAAGACTTCTTTATTCAGTGAAGCTGTCGTTCAGAATAGAAGGAGAGAAAGAATTTCCTAGAGGAAAAAAAAAAAAAACTGAAGGAGTTCAAGACCACTAAACCAGCCCTGCATAAAGTATTAAAGGGGATTCTATGTGAAGTGAAAAAGAGACCAAAAGCAGCAAAGGCTAGAAAGAAACAGAGAACATCACCAGAAACACCAAATTGACAGATAACACAATGGCACTGAATTCATATATATCAATAATCACTCTGAATGTAAATAGGATAAATGCCCCAATCAAAAGACATGGGGGGTGCCTAAGTGGCTCATTCAGTTGCATGTCCACTCTTGATTTCAGCTCAGGTCATGATCCCAGGGTCACTGGGTTGTCAGGCTGCATGCTGAGTGTGGAGTCTGCCTAAGATTCTCTCTCTCCATCTCCCTATGTCCCCCCTCGGCTCCCATGCTCTTCCACACTCTCTAAAAAAAAAAGGCATACAGTATTAGAATGCATAAAATCAAGACCCATCTATATGTTGCCTTCATGAGACTCATTTTAGACAGAAAGACACCTGCAAATTGAAAGTGGGGGGATGGAGAACCATCTACCATGCTAATGGAGGTCAAAAGAAAGCTGGAGTAGTCATACTTATGTGACATAAATTAGATTTTAAAGCAAATACTGTAACAGGAGATAAATAAGGGCACTTCATCATGATTAAGGTGTCTATCCAAAAAGAAGATTTAACAATTAAAAATATTTATGGCCCCAAAGTCGAAGCAGCCAAACATGTAAATAAGTTAGTAAGAAACATAAAGAAACTCATTGATGAGTATACAATAATAACAGGGGACTTTAACATCCCACTTACACAATGGAAAGATCATCTAAGCAGAAAATTAACAGGGAAACAATGGCTATGAATGACACACTGGACTAGATGGACATAACAGATATATTCAAAACACTTCATCCTAAAGCAGCAGAATACACATTCTTTTAGAAAGCACATGGAACATTCCCCAGAATAGAACACACATTGGGTCACAAATCAGGCCTCAACAAATAGAGACTGAGATTATACCATGCATATTTTCAGACCACACCACTATGAAACTTGAAGTCAACCATAAGGAAAAACTTGGAAAGATAGTAAATACATAAAAGTCAAAAAAAAAAACATTCTACTGAAAAAGTAATGGGTTAACCAGGAAATTAAGGAGGAAATAAGGAAATGCAAGGGAGCAAATGAAAATGAAAACACGACAGTCTAAAACCTTTGGGATGCAGCAAAGTGGTCCTAAGAGGGAAGTATATTGCAATATAGGCCTACCTCAATAAGCAAGAAAAGTCTCATATATACAGCCTAACATAACATCTAAATCCAGAAGAAGATAGTAAATAATAAAGATTAGAGATGATATAAACGATATAGAAACAAAGAAACAAAAACAGTAGAAGAGATCGATGAAAGGGAAAGGTGGTTCTTTGAAGGAATTAATAAAATCGATAAGGCCCTAACCAGACGTATCAAAAAGATAAGAGAAAGGACCCAAATAAATAAAATCATGAACGAAGGAGGAGAGATCACAATCAACACCACAGGGAAAAAATTATAAGGGAATATATGAAAAATTATATGTCAACAAACTGAGGGATCTGGAAAAAAATGGGCAAATTCCTAGAAATATGAAAATGACCAAAACTGACATGGAAAAAAAATAGAAAAGTTGTCTAGACCCATAACCAGTAAAGAAATTGAATCAGTAATAAAAAAATCTTCCAACAATTAAAAGTCCAGGACCAGATGGCTTGCCAGGGGAATTCTACCAGAGAGATAAAGGAGAGTTAATACCTATGCTTCTCAAAATGTTCCAAAAAGTAGACATGAAAGGGTAGGAACCATATGGTCCTCTCAATAGATGAAGAAAAAGCATTTGACAAAGTGCAGCATCCATTCTTGATAAAAACTCCCAGCAAAGTAGGAATAGATGGAACATACCTCAACATCATAAAGGCCATATATGGAAGACCCATATCTAATGTCATCATCAATGGGGAAAAACTGAGTGTCTTTCCTCCACAGTCAGGAACAAAACAGGGACGACCACTATTTAACATAGTACTGGACATCCTTCCCTAGCAATTGGACAACAAAAATAAATTTAAAAAAAAATCAGCCACGAAGAATTCAAATTGTCGCTTGACACTCTATGTAGAAAACCTGAAAGATTTTCCCAAAACATTGCTAGAACTAATACATGAATTCCCTTAAAGTCGCAGGATATAAAATCAACCTACAGAAATATATTGCATTTCCATACACCAATAATGAAGCGGCAAAAAAAAAAAAAAAAAAAGAAATCAAGGATTCGATCCCATTTGCAATTCCATGGGAAAAAAATAGGATACCTAGGAATAAACTTAACCAAGGAGGTGAAAAATCCTGTTGTCTGAAAAATAGAGAAGACTTATGAAAGAAATTGAAGAGGACACAAGAAATGGAAAAAAAAAAACATTCCATGCTCACAGATTCAAAGAAGAAACATTGTTAAAATGACTATACTACCCAAAGCAATCTACACATTCCAAACAACTATAGTACCCGAAGCAATCTACACATTCAATGCAATCCCTATCAATATTCAACCAGCATTTTTCACAGAGCTAGAACAAATGATGCTAAAATTTGAATGGAACCACAAAAGACTGCGAATAGTCAAAGCAATCCTGAATAAGAAAAACAAAGCTAAAGGCGACAGGTGCTGGACTTCAAGCTACATTACAAAGCTCTAGTCATCAAGACTGTGTAGTACTGGCATCAAAACAGACACATACATCAGTGTAACAGAATAGAAAACCCAGAAATGGAGCCACAACTATATGCTCAACTAATCTTCAACAAAGCAAGAGAGTATATCCAGTGGAAAAAAAAGACACTCTGTTCAACAAATTCTATTGGGAAAACTGGACAGCAACGTGCAGAAGAAAGAAACTGGATCACTTTTGCACCACACACAAAATATATTCAAAATGGATGAAAGACTTAAATGTGAGACAGGAACCCATCAAATCCTAGAGGAGAACACAGACAGCAACCTCTTTGACCTTGGCTGTAGCAACTTCTTACTAGATATGTCTCCGTGGGCAAGGGAAAAAAAGCAAAAATGAACTGTTAGGACTTCATCAAGTTAAAAAGCCTTTGCACAGCGAAGGAAACAATCAACAAAATTAAAAGGCAGCCTACAGAATGTGAGACGATATTTGCAAATGACATATCTAATAGAGGATTAGTATCCAAAATCTAGAAAGAACGTATCAAACTCCACATCCAAAACCAAACAATCCAGTTAAGAAATGGGCAGAAGTGGGGCGCCTGGGTGGCGCAGTCGGTTAAGCGTCCGACTTCAGCCAGGTCACGATCTCGCGGTCTGTGAGTTCGAGCCCCGCGTCAGGCTCTGGGCTGATGGCTCGGAGCCTGGAGCCTGTTTCCGATGCTGTGTCTCCCTCTCTCTCTGCCCCTCCCCCGTTCATGCTCTGTTTCTCTCTGTCCCCAAAAAGATAAATAAAAAACGTTGAAAAAAAATTAAAAAAAAAAAAAAAGAAATGGGCAAGAAGACATGAATAGACATTTTTCAAAGAAGACATCCAGATGGCTAACAGACACATGAAAAGATGCTCAACATCACTCATCATCAGGGAAATCCAAATCAAAACCACATTGAGATGAACAAATCAGGAGACTATAGATGCTGGCGAGGATGTGGAGAAACGGGAACCCTCTTGCACTGTTGGTGGGAATGCAAATTGGTGCAGCCGCTCTGGAAAGCAGTGTGGAGGTTCCTCAGAAAATTAAAAATAGACCTACCCTATGACCCAGCAATAGCACTGCTAGGAATCTACCCAAGGGATACAGGAGTACTGATGCATAGGGGCACTTGTACCCCAATGTTCATAGCAGCACTCTCAACAATAGCCAAATTATGGAAAGAGCCTAAATGTCCATCAACTGATGAATGGATAAAGAAATTGTGGTTTATATACACAATGGAATACTACGTGGCAATGAGAAAAAATGAAATATGGCCTTTTGTAGCAACGTGGATGGAACTGGAGAGTGTGATGCTAAGTGAAATAAGCCATACAGAGAAAGACAGATACCATATGGTTTCACTCTTATGTGGATCCTGAGAAACTTAACAGGAACCCATGGGGGAGGGGAAGGAAAAAAAAAAAAAAAAAAAAGGACGTTAGAGTGGGAGAGAGCCAAAGCATAAGAGACTGTTAAAAACTGAGAACAAACTGAGGGTTGATGGGGGGTGGGAGGGAGGGGCGGGTGGGTGATGGGTATTGAGGAGGGCACCTTTTGGGATGAGCACTGGGTGTTGTATGGAAACCAATTTGTCAATAAACTTCATATATAAAAAAAAAAAAAACCACATTGAGATACCATCTTACACCTGTCAGAATGGTTAAAATTAACACCAAAAGAAACAACAGATGGTGGAGGGTGTGGAGAAAGGAGAACCCTGTTGCACTGTTTTTGGAAATGCAAACTGGTGCATCCACTCTGGAAAAGTTTATGGAGTTTCCTCAAAAAGTTAAAAATAGAACTACCCTAAAACCCAGCAATTGCACTGCTAGGTATTTACCCAAAGGTTACAAAAATACAGATTCAAAGGGGTACGTGCACCCGGATGTTTATAGCAGCATTACCAACAATAGCTAAAAATATAGAAAGAGCCCAAATGCCCATCAATTGATGAATGGATAAAGAAGTGGTATATATAATCAATGCGACATTACTCAGCCATAAAGAATAATGAAATCTTGCCATTTGCAATGACGTGGATGGAGCTTAGAGTGTATTATGCTAAGTGAAATAAGTCATTCAGAGAAAGACAAATTCCATATGATTTCACTCACACATGGAATTTAAGAAACAAAACAGATGAACATATGGGAAGAAAAAAAGAGAGAATGAAGCAAACCTTAAGAGACCCTTAACTATGGGGAATAAACTGAAGGTTGATGGAGGGATGTGGGTGAGGGATGGATTAAACGGAGGTTGGGTATTAAGGAGGGTACATGTTACGCTGAGCATTGTGTGTTATATGTAAATGATGAATCATTAAATTCTACTCCTGAAACCTGTATTACACTACACATTACGTAATGAGAATTTAAATTAAAATGTGAAAAAAAAATTTTAAACTTCTCAATATTTCTTCTTTGTTGGTGTTTTATTTAGAAGTCCTTTGCTTAATTCAGAAGGTTTTTTTTTTCCAGCTATTTATCTAGCATGTACCTCTAGTTTAACATTTTGGTTTGAAACAGACATTGTGCAGAAAAAGCATTTGACAAAATACAGCAAGCTTTATTCATAAAAACCCTTAAGAAAGTAGGGATAGATGGAAAGAACATACTTCAAGATCATAAAGGCCATATATGAAAGACCTACAGCTAATATCATCCTCAGTGGGGAATAACTGAGAGCTCTCTCCCTAAGGTGAGGAACATGACAATGTTTTTCATTCTTTAACATTATTTGGGGCGCCTGGATGGCTCAGTCAGTTGAGCGTCCAACTTCAGCTCAGGTCATGATCTCACAGCTCCTGGACTCAAGCCCCGCGTTGGGCTCTGTGCTGACAGCTGGTAGCCTGGAACCTGCTTCGGATTCTGTGTCTCCCTCTTTCTCTGCCCCTGACACACTCGCATTCTGTCTCTGTCTCTCTCAAAAATAAATAAACATTTCAAAAGTTTAAACATTATTAAAAATTATTTTATGACCCAGATTGTGATCTATCATGGTGGAATATATAGATAGATAGATAGATACATATATACCTATATATATATACCTATATATTTTTACCTATATATATATATATATACATACCTATATATATATACATATACCTATATATATACATACCTATATATATATATACATACCTATATATATATATGTATATATATGTATATATATATAGGTATGTATATATATAGGTATATGTATATATATATAGGTATATGTATATATATATATATATATAGGTGTGTATATATATACACACCTATATATATCTCAAACTGGTTTCTTTCACTTAAAAATATGCCTTAAAGATTTATCCAAGTGTGTGTGTGTGTGTGTGTGTGTGTGGCTTGTTAGCTCATTTCTTATCATAAATAATATTTCATTATATAGAATAACCACAGTCAATTCACAAATTGATTCAGTTCATGATGGTTTCTGGTATTTGGTGACTATAAATAAAGTTGATATAGACATTCAAGTGTAAATTTTATTTGGATTCCAATTTTCATATCAAGTATTTTAAAAACTAGGAATCCTTATGAGATATCTGTGCTTAGTTTTGGAAAACACGGTCAAAGATTTTTGTGAATGTGACTATGCTGTTTTGTATTCCCACCAGCAGCAATTAAAATTCCTGTTGCTCCACATCTAGCTATCTTTTCACAATACCTATTGTTTAGGATTTAGCCATTCCAACAGGTATATATAGGTATTTAAGTATTTTTAAATTTCAAATTTCCTAAAGGCAACTACTACCTTGCATATATTTACATACTTATATGCCATGTGATTATAAGCTTTGGAGAAGTGTCTGCTCAGATATATTGCCCAAATTTTAATAGTTCTCTCTTAAGTTGTTGAGTTTTAGGAGTTTTTGTATATTTGGGGTAGACAATGCTTTAATATAGAGTTTTACAATTGTTTTCTTCAGGCCTGTGGCTTGCCTTTTTATTCTCTTTACAGTGATATTTCAGAGGATAACCTTATTTTTATTTTTTTTTTTTGAGTATGGTTGACATACAATGTTACATTGGTTTCAGATGTACAACATTGTGATTCAACAATTTTATGCATTGTGCTATTTTCACCACAAGTGTAGCTACCATATGGCCCCATACATCATTATTAAATATCAATGACTATATTCTTTATATTGTGACTTTTATTCCCATGACTTATTTATTTCATAACTGGAAACCTTTACCTTCCTCTCCCCTTTACCCATTTTGCCCAGTCTCTACTCCCCTCTGGCAACCATCAATTTGTTCTTTTTATTTGTCGGTCTGATTTTGCACTGTGTTTGTTTATTCCTTTTTTTTTTTTAAGATTCCTCTCATGAGGGAAATCATATGATATTTGTCTTTCTTAGTCTGATTTTACTTAGCATAATACCCTCCAGGTCCACCCATGTTGTCTCAGATGGCATGATCTCATCCTAAGGCTGTGTAATATTCCACTATGTATAAGGTGTATATATGTAAGGTATATATATGTGTGTCATAGATGTGTGATCCATGTCACATATATATAATCTTTGACTGTATTTTCCAAAACTAAGCACAGATACCTCATAAGAATTCCTAGTTCTTAACCTAACTGATATGAAATTTTTAATACAAATAAATATTGCACCCAAATTTTGCAACACACACACACACACACACACACACACACATATAAAATCTGCCTTTTTGATTTGCCTGTTGATGAACACTTAGGTTGCTTCCATATCTTGGCTGTTGTAGTAGTGTTGCAACAAACACAGGGGCACATGTATCTTTTCAGATTAGTGTTTTCATTTCCTTTGCATAAATACCTAATAGGAATTTTTGAATCATACGGGAATTCTATTTTCTATGTTTTTGAGGAGAATTCATATTGTTGTCCTCAGTGGCTGTATCAACATACATCCTCAACAACAATGTATGACGGTTCCATTTTCTCCACATCCTCTCCAACACTATATTTCTTGTCTATATAAGTGTAGCCATTCTTACAGGTGTAAGGTGATATCTCATTGTGGTTTTGATTTACATTTCCCTAATGATTAGAGATGTTGAGCATCTTATCATGTGTCCATTTGCTATCTGTATGTCTTCTTTAGAAAAGTGTCCATTCATGTTCTCCACACATTTATTGATCAGATGGTTTATTATTTTGGTGTTGAGTTGTATACCTTCTTTATAAATTTTGACCACTAACAGCTTATTGGATGTATCATTTGCAAATATCTTCTCCCATTAAGTAGGTTGTCTTTTTGTGTTGTTGTTGACTGTTTCCTTTGTTTTGCAAAAGCTTTTTATTTTGATGTAGTCCCAACGTTTATTTTTGCTTTTGTTTCCTTTACCTCAGGTGATTTATCTACAAAGATGTTGCTAGGGCCAATGTCAAAGAGATTACTGCTTGTGTTACCTTCCAAGATTTATATAGTTTCAGGTCTCACATTTGGGTCTTTAGACATTTTGAATTTATTTTTTGTGTATGTTGTTAAAAGATCATCCTGTTCCATTCTTTTACATGTAGCTGCCAAGTTTTCCAGTACTATTTGTTGACAAGACTATCTTGTCTCCATTATACATTCTTGCTTTCTTTGTCATAGATTGGTTGGCCATACAAATTAGGGTTTGTTTCTGGGGTTTCTATTGTGTTCCACTGAATTTTGTGTCTATTTCTTTGTACTACCACAATTTAGATCACTTTAGCTTTGTAGTACATCTTGGAATATAGAATTGTGTTACCTCCAGCTTTCTTCTTCTCAAAATTGCTTTGGCTATTCAGGGACTGTTATGATTCCATACAATTTTTTAAATTATTTGTTCTAGTTCTGTAACAAAATTCCAATGGTATTTGATAAGGATTGCATTGAATTTGTAGATTACATTGGGTTATATGGGCATTTTAACAATATTAATTCTTGCAATTTATGACCACAGAATATCTTTTTATTTGTGTCATCTTCAATTTATTTCATCAATATTTTATAGTTTTCAGAGCACAGATCTTTCACCTCTTTGAATAAGTTCATCCCTAGTCATTTTGGTCTTTTTGATGCAATTATTAATGGTGTTGTTTTAGAATTTATCTTTTTGCTCATTCATTAATCATGTATAGTAATGTATAAAGAAGATGTAGTATAGTTATAGATATAATGGGATGTTATTCAGCCAAAAAAAATGAAATCTTGCCATTTTCAATGACATGGGTGAAGCTCGAGAGTCTAATGCTAAATGAAATAAGTCAACCAGAGAAAGAGAAATACTATATAAGTTTACTTATAATATGTAGAATTTAAGAAACAAACAAACAAGCTAGGGGAAGAGAGAGAGACAGACAGACAGAGATAAAAGCCAAAAACCAGACACTTAAATATTTAGAACAAACTGATGGTTAGCAGAGAGAAGATGGGTAGGGGGATGCATGAAATAAGCCATGAGGATTAAGGAGTGTACTTCTTGTGATGAGCACTAAGTGATGTATGGGATTATTGAATCACTATATTGTACACCTGAAACTAATATAACACTATGTTAACTATACTGGAATATAAAATTATAAAATAAAATAAAATAAAATAAAATAAAATAAAATAGTAAAATAAAATAAAAAATAATGATGCCAATTTCTACATATTAATTTTGTGTCCTACTAATTTATTGAATTCGTTTATTATTTCTAATAGTTTTTTTGTGGAAACGTTAGGGTTTTCTATGTATACTGTCATACTGTTTGCAGATAGTGACAGTTTTACTTCTTTATCAATAGGGATGCCTTTTATTTCTTTTTCTTGTATGATTGTTGTGGTTAGGACTTCCCGTACTATGTTGAATAAAATTAATGAGTGTGGACATCCTTCTTTTTCTTCTGATCTTAAATGAAAAGTATTTCATTACTGATTATGCTGTTAGCTATGGGCTTTTCACATATGGCCTGTATTACTTTATTATGGTGAGGTATGCTCCCTCTAAACCCATTATGTTGAGAATTTTTACCAGGAATAGATGTTAAATTTTCCCAAAAGCTTTTTTTTTTTTTTTTGCATCCATTGAGATGATCATATGTTTTTTAACCCTTTGCTTTGTTGGTGTCATGCATCACATTGATTGATTTGCAAATATTGAACCATCCTTGCATAATCCAAAATAATCACTTAATCACAGCAAATGATATATTTAATATATTTTTGTATATGGTTTGCTAAAAAAAATTTCAGGTTTTTATTTAAATTCCAGTTAGTTAACATGCAGTGTAATAATAGCTGCAGGTGTAGGATCTAGTGATTCATCAATTACATAGAACCCTGAGCACTCATCACAACAAGTGCCCTCCTTAATAGCCATCACCCATTTAACACATCTCCTCCCCCCTCTCCCCTCCAGTATCCCTCAGTTTGTTCTCTATAGAGTCTGTTTTCTGGTTTGCCTCTGTTTCTCTTTTCCTATGTTCATCTGTTTTCTTCCTTAAAGTCCACATACAAGTGAAATCATATGATATTGTTCTTTCTCTGACTGACAAATTTCACTTAGTAAAATACTCTCCAGCTCCACCCACATCATTGCAAAATTTCACTCATTTTTATGACTGAGTAATATTCTATATATACACCACATCTTCTTTATCCATTCATCAGTCAATGGACATTAAGGTTCCTTCCATAATTTGGCTATTTTTGATAATGTTGCTATAAACATCAGGGTGCATGTATGCCTTTGAAAGAGTATTTTTGTATTCATTGGGTAAATACGTAATAGAGCAATTGATGAGTCATAGGATAGTTCTATTTTTAACATTTTGAGGAACCTCCATAAAGTTTTCCAGAGTGGCTGCACCAGTCTGCATTCCCACCAAGAGTGTAAGATAGTTAACCCTTCTCCTCATCCTTGCCAACACCTGCCATTTCCTGTGTTGTTAATGTTAGCCATTCCGACTGGTGTCAGATGATATCTCATTGTAGTTTTCATTTGTATTTCCCGATGATCAGGGGTGTTGGCCATCTTTTCATGTGTCTGTTGGCCATCTGGACCCTTTGGAAAAATGTCTTTTCATGTCTTCTGTCCATTTCCTAACTGGATTATTTGAACTTTGGGTGTTGAGTTTGATAAGTTCTTTATAGATTTTGGATACTAACCCATTATCAGACATGTCATTTGTAAATATCTTATATTCTGAAAGTTGCCTTTTAGTTTTACTAATTGTTTCCTTCATCGTGCAACAGCTTTTTACCTTGATGAAGTCCCAATGGTTTATTTTTGCTTTTGTTTCCCTTGCCACAGGAGACATATCTAGTAAGAAGTTGCCATGGCTGATGTCAAAGAGGTTATAGCTTGTGTTCTCCTGTAGGGTTGTAATGGTGTCCTGCCTCACATTTAGGTCTTTCATCCATTTTGAATTTATATCTGTGTATGATGTAAAAAGTGGTCCAGTTCCATTCTTTTACATGTTATTGTCCAGGTTTCCCATCAGCATTTGTAGAAGAGACTGGTTTGTTTGTTTTTTTTTTCCATTAGATATTCTTTCCTGCTTTGACGAAGATTAGTTGACCATATAGTTGTGGCTCCATTTGTGAGTTTTCTATTCTGTTCCATTGATCTATGTGTCTGTTGCTGTGCCGGTATCATAATGTATTGATCAATACAGGTTTGTAATATAACTTGAAGTCTGGAATTTTGATACTTTCTGCTTTTCTTTTCCTTTTGAAGACTGCTTTGGCTATTTGAGGTCTTTTGTGGTTCCACACAAATTTTAGTATTGTTCATTCTATCTCTGTGAAAAACACCATTGGTATTTTGATAGGGATTTCATTAAATGTGTCAACTGCTTTGGGTAGTACAGACATCTTAATAATATTTCGGTTTCTATACAGAGTATAAGGTCATCTGCAAATAGTAAAAGATCCATAACCAGGAAAGAAGGAAATTTAATCTGTAATCAAAAATACCCCAACAACAAAAAAAAGTCCAGGGCCAGATGGCTTCCCATGGGGAATTCTACCAGATATTTGAAGAAGTATTAATACCTATTCTTCTCAAACTGTTCCAAAAAATATAAATGAAAGGAAAATTTCCAAACTCCTTTTACAAGACCCGCATTTCCTTGATTCCTAAACCAAAGACCCCACTAAAAAGGAGAATTGCAGGCCAATATCCCTGATGAACATGGATGCAAATATTCTCAACAAGATACTAGCAAAGAATTGTTCAGTACAATCAAGTGGGATTTATTCCTGGGATTCAGGGATAGTTCAACATCCACAAATCAATCAACGTGACACACCACATTAACAACAACAACAACAACAACAACAACAACAAAGATTTGAACCATATGATCCCCCCAATAGATGTAGAAAAAGCATTTGAAAAAAAAAAAGACTGTATCCATTCTTGGGGAAAGAAAAACAAAACCTTCAAAAAAGTAGGGATAGATGGAAAAATCTCAACATCAAAATCTGCCATATACAAAAGACCCACAGCTAACATCATCCTTGATGTGGAAAAATTGAGAGCCTTTCCTCTATGGTCAGGAAGAAGACAGGGATGTCCACTTGCACCACTGTTATTTAACATAGTACTGGAAGTCTTAGCCTCAATAATCAGGCAACAGAAAGAAATAAAAAGCATCCAGACTGGTGAGGAAGAAGTCAAACATTTACTATTTGCAGACGACATGATACCCTATATAGAAAACCTGAAAGATTCTACCAAAAAATTACCAGTAGTCATACATGAATTCACCAAAGTTGCAGGATATAGAATCAATGTGCAGAAATCTGTTTCACTTCTATATGCCAATTATGAACAGCAGGAAAAGAAATCAAAGAATTAATCCCATCTGCAATTGCATCAAAAACAATAAGATACCTAGGAATAAACCTAACCAAAGTTGTAAAAGATCTGTACTCTGAAAACTACAGAATACTTATGAAAGAAATTGAAAAGGACACAAGGATATGAAAAACACTCCATGTTCATGGATTGGAAGAACAGACGTTGTTAAAATATCTATACTACCCAAAGCAATTTGCACGTTTCATGCAATCCCTATCGAAATACCACAAGCATTTTTCAGGGCGAGAACAAACCATCCTAAATTTTTTACGGAACCTCAGAAGACCTCGAATAGCCAAAGCAATCCTGAAAAAGAAAAGCAAAGCTGGTGGCATCACACCTCCGGATTTCAAGCTATGTTACAATGTTGTAGTCATAAAAACATTATGATACTGGCACAAAAACAGACGCAGATCAATGGAAAAGAATAGAGAACCAAGAAAAATACCCACAACTCTATGGCCAAGTAATCTTCAACAAAGCAGGAAAGACCATCCAATGAAAAAAGACAATCCCTACAACAAAGGGGGTTGGGAAAACTGGACATCAACATGCAAAAAACTGAAACTGGACCATTTTCTTACACTATACACAAAACTAAATTCAAAATAAATGAAAGACCTAAATGTGATACAGGAAACCATCAAAATACTAGAGGAGAACATAGGCAGCAACTTCTTTGACCTCAGCTGTAGCAGCTTCTTTCTAAACACACCGCCAGAGGCAAGAGAAACTAAAGCAAAAGTGAACTATTAGGACTTCATCAAGATAAAAACTTCTGCAAAGAGAAGGAAACAATTCAACAAACTAAAAGTCAGCCTAAGAAATGCGAGAAGATATTTGCAAATGCCATACGTGATAAAGGTTTAGTATCCAAAATCTATGAATAACTTATCAAACTCCACAACCTAAAAACAAATAATCCAGTCAAAAAATGGGCAGAAAGATTTTTTTTCCAAAGAAAACATGCAGATGACTAACAGACACATGAAAAGATGCTCAACATCATTCATCATGGAAATACAAAGTAAAACCACAATAAGATACTACCTCACATCTGTCAGAATAGTTAAAATTAACAACACAGGAAACAACAGATGTTGGCCAGGATGGGGAGAAAGGGCAACCCTCTTACAGTGTTTGTGAGAATGCAAACTGGTGCAGCCACTCTGGAAAAGAGTATGGAGGTTCCTGAAAAAGTTAAAAATGGAATGACCCTATGAATACTGATTGAAGGGGTACATGCGCCCCAATGTTTAGAGCAGCCTTACCAGCAGTGGCCAAAGTATTGAAAGAGCCCAAATTCCCATCAGCTGATACACACACACACACACACACACACACCATGGAATATTACTTGGCTATCAAAAAGAATGAAGTCTTGCCATTTGCAATAACATGAATGGAGCTAGATCGTATTTTGCTAAGTGAAATAAAAAATACCTTATGATTTCACTCATATGTGGAATTCACGAAAGAAACAGATGAACGTGTGGGAAGGGAAAAGAAAAGAGAGAGGGATGCAAACCATAAGGGACTCTTAACTATAGATAACAAACTGTGGGTTGATGGAAGGAGGTGTGCAGGGATGGGCTAAATGGATTGATGAATAATAGGGAAGGCACTTGTTGTGATGAGCCCTGGATGTCACATGTAAGTGATGAATCACTAAATTGTACACCCTAAACCAATTTTACTATACATATAAACTGACCAGAATTTAAATGAAAACTTGAAACATAAAAGGAAAAAAATTTGCTATTAGAGATTCAGCTAATGTGCTCCACGCAGGACCTATTTCAAAAAGCTTTTAGCAGCAATTTCTCTTCACCTTCAAAGGGACACATGTTTCTTTACCCGGCTGCACATGAGATATCTCAATAGCACTGCCATTGCACAAAATATTTGGAGGCAAGATCTTAACAGCATCCAACTTTCTCCAGTAAGAGTATTAATTTGGCATACTCATTCAAGCCATCCAAATATTGACAGTGGAACTTACAAAGAACGCATGGGACATTTCCCCACACATATTGGATGACTCTGTTATGCCAATAAAATACCTGGGTTTTATTTGGGCATTTGAGGTATGTC
Organism: Lynx rufus; assembly: GCF_022079265.1. NCBI lineage: Eukaryota > Metazoa > Chordata > Mammalia > Carnivora > Felidae > Lynx > Lynx rufus. Next base: position 9,356,860 of record NW_025814846.1, read on the forward strand.
CCATTGCTGACACTGTCAAGAAATAATTGTTGATCTCTGTATTCACCATATTAAAAGAAACACAATATGTCTTGGGCCTTTTGGGGTTCTGAGGGCAACATATTTCTTAATTCCAAATTTTGCTTACACCCATTTATGCTGTTATGTTTCAAATCGTCCCAACTTGAATAAAGCCCCTCAGAGACAAGTGACTCTAGAATCTCTCTAAATTGCAAGACAACACGTACTTCCATTAGTTCCTCTCAAAGATTCCTTTACTGTAGAGACCTTAGAAACGCCTTCTTATGCATCTTTGATTTTCTGGACCAATAATGATAACCATAATTTGCACTTGGAGCTCTGGTGCCAAATCATGCCCTACAGTATACATTATTAGAGTGGCAGTTGCTGCTTGCATACTGTGTCCTTCTGGAGATGGACGCTCTCACAGGCCCTTCTCCAATGTGCCTTGGGTTGGGAACAAAGCACTATGTAGGCTTGACCCCACCACAGAAGACTCCTTATAGAAATGAAAATGGTACTTATAGGATAAGGCCAAACCTGAACATCTGTAGGGGCACCAGAAGAGAAAATATCTTCCCCGTTTTCTTTTCCTTGCCAAACGCATCGGTATTGGAGGTCGCCTCTATTCCAGACTGATTGGCCACCTGGGGAGTCTCTTGGGACCAACTGAGAGATTACAAAAGGTAGTTTATATACTTTATGGATGGCAGAATCACCGTCTCATGTAATAGAGACTGTTGGAGAGCTGCTGCTGTCTATCCCTTAATCGGGATTTCTCTTGGTAAGGACAGTACTCAAGCATCGGTACAATTAGCAGAACTTCATGCAGTCATCTTAGTACTAGAGAGTTACAGTAGAATCCCCCCATAGTGAAACCTATCCACAGTTTTGCTATTCATAGTTTCAGTTACCTGTTGTCAACCAAAGTCCAGAAGCAGATGATTCTCCTTCTGACATAACACCAGAAAGTCAATAGTAGCCTAAAACTACATCACAATGCCTACATCATTCACCTCATTTCACCTCTTCACATAGGCATTTTATCATCTGACATGAGCACAAGAAGGGTGCATACAGTACAGTAAGATGTTTTGAGAAAGAGACTACATTCACAAAACTTCCATTGCAGGATATTGTTATAATAGTTCTATTTTGTTATTAGTTATTATTGTTAATTAGTTATTATTGCTAATTTCTTACTGTGCCTTATTTATGAATTAAACTATCATAGGTATTTATAGGAAAAAATAGTGTGGGTGTGTATATACATATATACATATGTATATACATATATATATATATTTGTATTAACTGTGGTTTCAGGCATCTACTGGAGGTTTGGGAATGTATTGTCTGCAGATAAGGTGGGGCTTCTTGTACCTAGCCACTAATAAACGCCATTCACACATTATATTTATTTATTTTTCTCTCCAAGTTATTGTGTAAAGTATAGTTAGTTACCACACCATGTAATAGTAGTTTCAGGTGTAGAATTTAGTGATTCATCACTACATAAAACACCCGGTGCTCATCACAACAAGTGCGCTCCTTAAGTAACATCACCCATTTAACCCACCTCCACCCACCTCCCCTCCAGTAACCCTCAGTTTGTTTTCTATAGTAAAGAGTCTGCTTCTTGGTTTGAATCTCTTTTTTTTTCTCCCCCTATGTTCATTTGTTTTGATTCTTATATCCCATATATGAGTGACGTCATATGGTATTTGTCTTCCTCTGACTGACTTATTTCGCTTACCGTAATACAATACTCTCTAGCTCCATCCGTGTCATTGCAAATGGCAAGATTTAATTCTTTTTTTTCTTTTTTTCTAATATTCCATTGTCTCTCTATATAGATCGATCTATCTATCTATCTATCTATCTATCTATCTACCTATAACACATCTGTATCAGTTCCTCAGTGGACATTTGGACTCTTTCCATAATTTCACTATTGGTGATAATGCTGCAATAAACATTGGGGTGCACGTAACTCTTCAAATTAGAATTTTATAATCTTTCAGTAAATCCTTCGTAGTGCAATTGCTGGATCATGGGGTAGTTCTATTTTAAACTTTCTGAGGAGCCTCCATACTCCTCCATATTCCAGAGGGGCCATACCGGTTTGCATTCCCACCAACAGTGCAAGAGGGGTTCCCGTTTGCCACATCCTCATGAACACCTGTTGTTTCTTGTGTTGTCGATCTTAGCCATTCTGACAGTTGTGAGTTGATATTGCATTGTAGTTTTTACTTGTATTACACTGATGACGAATGATGTTGAGCATCTTTTCATATATCTGTTAGCCATCTGTATGTCTCCTTTAGAAAAAAGTCTATTCCTGTCTTCTGCCCATTTTTATGACTGGATTATTTGTTTTTGGGGTGTTCTTCTTTGTAAGTTCTTTATATATTTTGGATACTAACCCTTTATCAGTTATGTCATTTGCAGATATGTCCTTTGCAAATACCTTCTCATATTCAGTAGATTGACCTTTTGTTTTGTTGGCTGTTTCCTTTGTTGTGCAGAAGCTTTTTATCTTGATCAAGTCCCAATGGTTTATTTTTGCTTTTGTTTCTGTTGCCTCAGGAGACATATCTAGTAAGAAGTTGCCACAGCTGATGTCAAAGAGGTTATTGCCTGTGTTCTCCTCTAGGATTTTGATGGTTTCCTGTCTCACATTTATGTCTTTCATCCATTTTTAATTTTTATCTGTTCTTTCAATCTATGAGCATGGAAAGTTTTTCCATTTCTTTGTGTCATCTTCAGTTTCTTTCATCAGTATTTTATCGTTTTCAGAGTAGGGATGTTCTTTCTCTTTGGTTAGGTTTATTCCTAGGTATCTTATGGTTTTTGATGCAATTGTAAATGGGATTGATTCTGGATTTCTGTTTCTGCTGCTTCATTTTTGGTGTATAGAAATGCAACAGATATCTGTACATTGATTTTGTGCCCTGTGACTTTACTGAATTGGTGTGTCAGTTCTAGCAATTTTTGGATGGAGTCTATTGGGTTTTCTTTCTTTTAGTTGTTGTTGTTATTTTGGGTTTTCTATGTAGAGTATAATGTCATCTGCAAATACTGAAAGTTTGATGTCTTCCTTGCTGATTTGGATGCTTTTATTTCTTGGTGTTGTATGAGAGTTGTGGCTAGGACTTCCAGCACTGTGGTAAATAACAGTGTTGACAGTGGACATCCCTGTCTTGTTCCTGACCACAGAGGAAAAGCACTACATTTTTTCCTCATTGAGGATGATATTAACTGTGTATTTTTTGTATATGGCCTTTATCATGTTGAGGTATGTTCCCTCTGTTCATACTTTCTTGAGGGTTTTTATCTTGAATGGACGTTGTACTTTGTCAAATGTTTTTTTTTTCTGCATCTACTGAGGAGATTATAGGTTTCTTATGCTTTCTTTTATTAATGTGGTGTATCACATTGATTGATTTACAAATACTGAACCACCCTTGGTGGCTGCCCAGGGATAATCCCTGGGTGAATGACTCTTTTAATATAGTGATGGATTCAATTTCCTAGTATTTTGTTGAGAATTTTTACATCCATGTTCATCAGGAGTACATTGTCTTGTAGTTTTCTAGTGGAGTCTTTTTCTGGTTTCAAGGTAATGCTGGCCTCATAAAATTGATTTGGAAGTTTTTCTTCCATTTCTATTTTTTGTAATTGTATGAGAAAAACAGGTACTCACTCTTCTTTAAATCTTTGTTGAATTTTTCTGTGAAGCCATCTGGCCCTGGACTTTTGTTTTTTGGGGGATTTTTTTATTATCAGTTCAATTTCTTTGCTGGTTATTGGCCTGTTCAGGGTTTGTTTTTTTTTTTGTTTTTTTTTTTTTTAATTTTTTTTTTTCAACGTTTATTTATTTTTTTGGGACAGAGAGAGACAGAGCATGAACGGGGGAGGGGCAGAGAGAGAGGGAGACACAGAATCGGAAACAGGCTCCAGGCTCCGAGCCATCAGCCCAGAGCCTGACGCGGGGCTCGAACTCACGGACCGCGAGATCGTGACCTGGCTGAAGTCGGACGCTTAACCGACTGCGCCACCCAGGCGCCCCTGGGTTTGTTTTTTTTTATTTCTTCCTGTTTCACTTTTGATAGTTTATATGTTTCTAGGAATTTATCCATTTCTTCCAGGTGGTCCAATTTGTTGGCATATAATTGTTTGCATTTCTGTGGTGTTAGTTGTCATTTCTCTTTTCTCATTTGTGATTTTATCTCTTTGAGTCCTTTCTCTTTTCTTTTTGATAAGTCTGGCTAAGAGTTAATCAATTTTATTAATTTTTTCAAAGAATCAAGTTCTGGTTTTGTTGATCTCTTTTTTTCCCCTTTATTTTCTATATCATTTATTTCTGCTCTATTCTTTATTATTTTTTGTTCTGCTGCTGGCTTTAGGCTTCATTTGTTGCCCTTTTTCTAGCTCCTTCAGCTGTAAGGTTAGGTTGTTTATTTGAGATTGTTCTTGCTTGTTGAGGTAGACCTCTATTGCTCTATACTTCCCTCTTATAACTGGTTTTGCTGCATCCTAAAGGTTTTGGATCATTGTGTTTTCATTTTCATTTTCTTCTTTGTACTTTTAAATTTCTTCTTCGATTTCCTGGTTGACCCATTCATTGTTTAGTTTCATGTTCTTTAACCTCCATATTTTTGTCAGTTTTCCAAGTTTTCTTGCAGTTAGCTTCAAGTTTCATAGCGTCGTGATCAGAGAGTATGGTTGGTATGATCTCAATCTTTTTGTACTTGTTGAGTCCTGATTTGTGAGCTGGTATGTGACCTCTTCCCATGTGCACTTGAAAAGAATGTGCACTCTGATGCTTTAGGATGAAGTGTTCTGAATATATCTGTGACAGTCCATCTGGTCAAGTGTGTCATTCAAAACCATTGTTTCCTTGTTACTTTCCTACATAGATGATATGTCCATTTCTGTGGGTGGGGTGTTAAAGTTCCATACTATTATTGTATTATTGTGAATGACTTCCTTTATGTGTGTTATTAATTGTTTTATATATTTGGGTGCCTCCATGTTGGGAAAAATATTTATAATTTTTAGGTATTCTTGTTGGATCGTCCCCTTTATTATGATATAGTGTTCTTCTTTATCTCTTGTTACCATCTTTGGCTTAAAATTTAGTTTGTCTGCTATAAGTATTGCTACTTGGGCTTTCTTTTGATGCCATTTCTATGATTAATGTTTCTCCATCACCTCTTTTTCAAGCTGCAGGTGACTTTAGGTCCAAAATGAGTCTTTTGTAGGCAGCATATAGATGGATCATGTCTTTTTTTTATCTGTTGTGATTCCCTATGTCTTTTGATTGGAGCATTGAGTCCATTTACATTCAATGCAATTATTTTTTTTAAAGTGTATTTATTTTGAGAGGGAGAAAAAGAGAGAGACAGAGACAGAGACAGAGAGAGAGAGAGAGAGAGAGAGGGAGGGAGAGAGAGAGACAGAATCCCAAGCAGGCTCTGTGCTGTTAGCGTGGAGCCCAACACAGGGCTTGATCTCATGAACTGAGAGATCATGACCTGAGCTGAAATTAGGAGTCTGATGCCTAACCAACTGAGGTACCCAGATGCCTCAAAGCAATTATTGATACATACCTATTTAGTGCCTTTTTGTTACTTGTTTTGTTGTTGTTTCTGGAGACCTTCTCTGTTCCTTTCTTGTCTTTTTTTCACTTTTTGTCTTTCCACTCAGTGTGCTCCCTTTAATATTTCTTGAATGGCTGGTTCGGAGGTCACTAACTCTTTTAGGTTTTGTTTGTCTTAGAAACTCTTTTCTCTCTCTTTCTATTCTGAATGATAGCCTTGGCAGATAAACTATTCTTGGCTGCAGATTTTTCCCATGCAGCACATTGAATATATCATGCCACTCGCTCCTGGCCTGCCATGTTTCTATGGGGAAATATGCAACTAGCCTTATTGGTCTTCCGTTGTAAGTTAAGGACTTCTTTTGTTTTGCTGTTTTTAGTATTTTTTTATCACTATATTTTGCAAATTTAATTACATTATGTCTTGGTGCTGACCTGCTTTTGTTGATTTTGATGGGAGTTCTCTGTGCCTCCTGGATTTGGTTGTCTGTTTCCTTCCCCAGATTAGGTAAGTTTTCAGCTGTAATTTCCTTAAGTGTACTTTATGCCCCCCCTTTTTTTTATTTGCTGGGACTCCTATTATATAAATGTTATTATGTTTGATGGAGTCACTGAATTCCCTAAGAATACTTTCCTGAAATAAAATTTTTCTTTACCTCCATTTTTCGGTTTCGTTATTGTCCATAATTCTATCTTCTATACTGTTTATTCATTCCTCTGCTTCTTTCATCCTTGTGTTCATTACATTCAGTCTGTTTTGAATCACCATTAGTGCAGTTTTTGTTTCTGATTGATTGATTTTTAACTCTTTTATCTCTGTGGTAAGGGCCTCCCTGAAGTCTTCCATTCTTTTCTCAAGCCCAGCGAGGATTGTTATGACTTTGCTTTAAAATATCCATCAGGCGTATTACTTATATCTGTTTCAATTAGGCCTCTTGTCATCATCTTTTCTGGTTGTTTCACTTGGGACAAATTCCTCCATCTTTGCATCCCATCTAAGTATCTTCCTTCTTTTGTGTTTTAGAAAAGCTTGCGAAGTTTCCTACTCTTGAGAGTAATGGCTTTATTAAAACGAGGTAATATAGTGTCCAGGGCCAGGCTCTTCAAGGAGTGTCTGTGGTGTCTTCTGCATGCACTCTGCTACTGTCTTTTGGCTGCCTTATACCTCAGGCCAGTCATCTGCAGAGGCTCTCCTTGCCTAGTGGGCAGTGCCTGGACCTTGAATAGAGTGTGGTGAGTTTTAAGTAGATGTGGCATGGTCTGCTTGTTAAATGAGACTTGATGCTACTTCTCCTAGAACTGAAGCCTTGCAGAACTCTCTGTTCAGGGGACGTGGTGTGGGCGGGGGTATCTGTTGGTCTTTTGGGGTAGAGGCCTGCTGTGCTGAGACTGAGGAACACTTGCCCCAGAAGGGCAGGACCCCAGAGCACAGGGCAGTGGGACTGGGTGTAATCAGGTTAGGCAGCCAGTGTCAGCACTGTGCTGTTTATCGCACGTGGCTCTGTTCCCTATGCTGAGGGGTGGGGGAAGGAAATGACATATGTAGGCTCTTTTGTCCCTGGAGATGCATTTCTGTGAACACTACCTCTCACAGATATGCTCCAAGAAGAGAGAACAATGTCTCCCCTGTGAGCCTTAGGTGCTCCTCAGATCACACACTCTACCCCTGGGTTGCTTTCCTGCCTTCTCTCCCAGAGTAAGGCAGTGCACTCAGGGCTCTATCCCAACCAAGTCCACTTACCTTTAAAACTCCAGTCTTTGTACCCCACTGGTTGCAAAAACTCATGAAAATCAGCCCCCCTCATTTTGTAGCCAGTGGCTTTGGGGAAGTGTTTTCCTTGTGAATTTCTCTGTGTGCTCCTCTCTGTCTCACCTTTCTCCATGAGCGGGGTCCCTCCCCTCCACAGCACCCACAATCCATTTCTCTCCCAGACCACACTTCTGTGTTTCCTACTTTCCTCAGTGTGGCCTCTTCTCTTTCCCTCTAGTCGTGGAGTTTGTTCTGTCATTTCTCAGGTGGATTTTGTGGGTATTCAGGATGATTTTATAGTTATCTAGTTGTGTTTGAGGGGCAAGAGGAGCCTAGGGTCCTTCTACTATGTCACCATCTTAGCTCCTCCTCCTCCATTTGTACATTTTAGACACCTGGGCCATATCCAAAGGTCTGGTTGTCTAGTCCAGCCAATGATAACAACAGTTCCTTATTCAAGGTTGACCCTTTCAGGGATAAGAACTTTGCGAATTTCTTGCTTCACAGATACACAAAATATAAATCAAGGCCACGCATGTCTTTGCAAATAATATAGCCACAATGTAAGATCTCACAAAACAATCACTCTCCTTCAAAAGACTGGAATTGTGGATGACAATGAACAAGACATGTCTTTCACTTCTCAATATACACAATTCTGAACTCTGTGTTTGTGTGTTGAAAGAGTACTTTTACTCCATGTATCCTAGAAATTAATTTTCCTTTTTCTCTTTTTAGCTTTTGTGAGGGATAACCGACATATGACATTGTGTAAGTTTAAAGAGTACAATACAGCAAATTTATATATGTATATATTGTAAAATGATACCAAATAATATTCATTAATAGATCCGTCACCTGACATAGCTTTGTTTTGTGTATTTGGTGAGAACTTTTATTTTTTTTTTTTAATTTTTTTTTTCAACGTTTATTTATTTTTGGGACAGAGAGAAACAGAGCATGAACGGGGGAGGGGCAGAGAGAGAGGGAGACACAGAATGGGAAACAGGGTCCAGGCTCCGAGCCATCAGCCCAGAGCCCGACGCGGGGCTCGAACTCACGGACCGCGAGATCGTGACCTGGCTGAAGTCGGACGCTTAACGGACTGCGCCACCCAGGCGCCCCTGGTGAGAACTTTTAAAAACTACTTTCTTAGCAACATTTGAATATACAATACACTATGGTTAACTATGGTCACCATGCTCACATTATATCCCCAGAACGTATTCATCTTATAACTGGAAATTAACCCTTTGACCACTTTTTTTAACCACTTTTTTTAACCCTTTGACTAACCCTTTGACCACTTTCACCCATTTTTGCCAACCCCCACCTTTGGCAAAAACCAATCTGTTTTCTGTTTCTATGAGTTTGTTAGTGTTTAGATTTCACATATAAGTGAGATCACGCAGTATTTGCCTTTTCTGTCTAATTTCATTTAGCATAATTGCTCCAAGGCCCATCTTAATCTCCTTCTCAAATCGTCACATGGCCAAACCCTTAGTGTTCTCTCTCTCTCTCTCTCTCTTTTTGAAATATGGATAGGCTGAGAATGTTCTAAATCCTTAAGTTCTCCTTCCTTCTTGCTTAAAAATTCCATCTTTAAGTCATTTCTCTTTTCTCATGTTTTACTATAAGCAACCAGGAAGAGTGTATAATTAGATGAATTTTGGAAGTTTGTACACCAGTATCACGATTAAGGTACAGAACATTTCCACAATCCTGAAAGCATCATCATGCCCCTTCACAATCCATCTTTACCCCTGACCCTGGCTTCAAGAAATACAGATGTAATTTTTCACTATTGATTAATTTTCATTACCAGGAACTTTATAAAGGTAATCATAAAATATGTTCTCATTTTGTCTGGCTCCTTTCATATGATTATTTTGTAATTTATTCCTTTTCTTATATGAATACATATTTTATTTCTTTTTATTACTGAATAGTGTTTCATTGTGTGCATACACTAAAATATTTAGTTTCGTCAATCCAAATATATATGTATAATTATTAAATTGTCATTTTAATTTGCCTTTTTCTGATGATGTTGCTGTTGGAAACTTTTTTTTTTAATTTTTTTTCTTTCAACGTTTTTATTTATTTTTGGGACAGAGAGAGACAGAGCATGAACGGGGGAGGGGCAGAGAGAGAGGGAGACACAGAATCGGAAACAGGGTCCAGGCTCTGAGCCATCAGCCCAGAGCCTGATGCGGGGCTCGAACTCACGGACCGCGAGATCGTGACCTGGCTGAAGTCGGACGCTTAACCGACTGCACCACCCAGGCGCCCCGCTGTTGGAAACTTTTAGTAGATTTGTTTGTGTGTGTGTGTGTGTGAAGTGTATTTTCAAATATTTAAACTTTTATTTTTTGGAGTGCTGTTCTCCAAGTAATTAAGATGTAAGTGACTCTTATACCTTATACTCTTGTACACATAATTTGTTAGACATTAGACATCTTGTACACATTATAAATATTTTCCCCAAGTATAAGTCTTACTCCAATTTTTCCTCATTCCCTTCTACTTTGACTTCTGCTGTCCTTCCAAAAACTGGCCCTGAAGACCAAAAGTGACTTCCAAGCCCACGATCGGGAGCATGGCTGGAAACAAACTGAGACATCAGCTGCACTTAAGCCAAAGTTTCCACAGAGGTGGTGGCTTCCATAGACATCCACATGCACTGTTACTTTGCAGTCCCAGTTTGGCAAACAGATGTACTTGCCTCCAGAATTTCTCTCAAAGCTACAATCTGTCTAATAATAATAGAAAGCTTAGTGGATCTTGAACTTCCACTGTGTTTCATGCCTTTATTTGTACAGTTTTCTCCACATTTTTGTAATGTGTATTTCCTATAGAAACTTGATTTTTGTAAAACTGATATGGTTCTGATTTGCTTTGTAAACCAAGATATATATTTTTATTACAGAAGTGGGGCTCATAGATGATATATTCACTATGGGATTCTGGAATTGTAATACTGACCTGAGTAAATCAAAGACATGCAACCAAAAAGCCAATAGATAAATTGAAATGGGATAAAATAAAAAGAAAGAAAGAAAGAAAGAAAGAAAGATCAAGTACTCCAAAAGATTTCAGGTAGAAAAAACAGAGAAACAAAATTGGAAAAATATTAATGAAAGGGGAGACCCAAAATTCAAGCACATCTCAAAGTATATTAAATGTAAATGATTTAAGCATATCAAACAAATCAAAAGTAAAGATTTTCAGTTCAGAGTTTTAAAAAGTTCCAAGTACATTCTCTTTAAAAGAAACTCATTTTAAGTCCAATGACCAAAAAAAAAAAAAAAAATCTGAGAGTAAAATGATCAGGAAAATACCATACAAATAAGAGATAGAGGTACAGACTTCAAAACAAACAATATTATCAGAATAAAGGTAAGTATTACATAATGATAAATGAATAAATTCTCCAAGAGGACATAACTCTAAATGTGCATAAGCCTAACAATGACATTTCAAATTACATGCAAAAATGATATAGCTCAAAAAGCAGAAATAGATGAATCCAGAATTACAGCTGTGGACTGGAAGAGCCTCTGACACTAATATATAGAATCAATAGGATATCAGTGAAAACATAGAATTCTTGAAAAGTATTGTCAACTAAGCTGACAAAATTATAGAATAGTCCCCTTAAAACTGCAATTATTTGCAACTACACCTAGATTATGCTCCAAGATAGAATATCTTCTGTACAACAAAACAAACATTAATTTTTAAAAAGTTAAATATTTCCTAGTATATTCTAAGAGCATAGTGAAATATCTTATCTTATCTTATCTTATCTTATCTTATCTTATCTTATCATCTTATCTTATCGTCTTAATTTGGAATTTAAAAAGCTATCCATAACAGGTCAATATCTGAAAACTCTTCAATTATTGGGAAATTAAACAGCACATTTAAAAAATTTTTTTTTCAACGTTTATTTATTTTTGGGACAGAGAGAGACAGAGCATGAACGGGGGAGGGGCAGAGAGAGAGGGAGACACAGAATCGGAAACAGGCTCCAGGCTCTGAGCCATCAGCCCAGAGCCCGACGCGGGGCTCGAACTCACGGACCGCGAGATCGTGACCTGGCTGAAGTCGGACGCTTAACCGACTGCGCCACCCAGGCGCCCCTAAACAGCACATTTTTAAGCAACACATGAATTAAAGAGGAAATCACAAGAGAAGTTAAAAAATGGTTTGTGTTGAATGAAAATTAGAGTATAGCATAACTAATCTTGTGAGACACAGATAAAGCTTGCTCAGAAGGCTATGTATAGCCTTCATTTTAACATTACAATTTTGTTTAAATACCAAAGTAATGATCCACCTTAAAGTTTAGGGGGAAAATTACATGAAAATCAAGCAGATGAAAGAAAAAAAAAGGACAGAAATAGAAATCAATGAAACACAAGTAAGAAAAAAAAAATAGGAAAATCTACACAAACAAAAGATGGGTCTTCAAAAATATCATAATTATTGGCAAGATTTTTGAAATAATTATTGAGAAAAATTATTAAGAAGCCAATGAAAGTTTATTAACAAATTCATGCCCATAAATTTGAGAAGTTAGATGAAAGTTACAAAATCTTAAAGATAACATCTAGCAAAACTCTCTCAAAAAGACACATGATATTGTCTAATATTTATTTTAAAATTTACTTTATAATTAAAAACCTGAAGGAAAAATCCAGACCCAGTTGGCTTCACAGGTATAGTCTACCAATCACATAAGGAAGAAACAATACCAATTCTACCTAAACCCTTCTAAAGAGTGAAAGGAAAATTTTCAAACTCATTTTATGAGACTAGCATTATCCTAATATCAAAACAAGACAAGCACTTTGCAAGTGTTTCAAACTAAAAATCAATATCCTTCAACATAGATGCAAAAATCATCACCAAATTATCACCATGTTGATTTCAGCAATCTACAAAATTGATAGAACACCATGACAAAGTGGGGATTATTTCAGGAATTTAAAGCTAGTTCAAGGTTAATTTGAAAACCAACCAATGTAATTCACAATATGAACATATGACAGAAGATAAAACATACAATAATCCGAATAGATCCAGAAAAGTCATAATGATATGCAACACTTTATTATTAAAAGAACTCTTGAAAATCAGGAATATAAGGAAATTGCCTTAGCCGTAGGAGGGACTTTTACAGACAATTTATGGCTAATATCACCCTTAAAGGAAAGGGAATGAATGGTTTCAATCTAAGATTGCAATCAAGGCAAGGATGCGTGTACTCACCAGTCTGTACGCATCAGTACTATGCATCATCATAGTGAGACGCTAGTCAGTGCAGTAAGTTTAGAATAATAAACAAATCAAGGCATATATAGGAAAGGATAACTGAAATTATCTCATTTTGCAGAAGACATTATTGAAAATCCCAAGGTATCTATGGGAAAAAAAATCTTACTGGAAACAATAAGTGAATTGAGCAAGGTTGAAAAATTCAAGGCCAGTACACAAAAATCTATTGCATTTCTGTTCCATTCTATTGATCTAAGTGTCTACTTTTGTGGCATTTCCATACTGTCTTGATAACTACAGATTTGTAATATAACTTGAAGTCTGGAATTGCAAAGCTTCCAGTTTTGTTTTTCCTTTTCAAGGTTGCTTTAGCTATTTGGGGTCTTTTGTGGTTCCATACAAAACTTAGGATTGTTTGTTACCAGCTCTGTGAAAATTGCTAGTGGTATTGTGATAGGGATTGCATTAAAGGTATAGATTGCTTTGGATAGTATAGACATTTGAACAATATTTGTTCTTCCAATCCATGAGCATGGAATGTTTTTCCATTTCTTTGTGTCATCTTTGATTTCTTTCCTCAGTGTTCTATAGTTTTCAGAGTATAAAACTTTAACCTCCTTGGTCAAGTTTAATTCCTAGGTACCTTATGATTTTTGGTGCAATTGTAAATGGGATCGATTCCTTGATTTCTCTTTCTGCTGCTTCATTATTAGTGCATAGAAATGCCAGAGATTTCTGTACTTTGATTTTGTTTCCTACCAATTCCCTGAATTTGTGAAGCACTTCTAGCCAGTTTTTGGTGGATTCTTTGGGGTTTTTTTGTATATAAAGTATCATGTCAACTAAGAAAAGGTGAAAGTTTGACTTTTTCCTTGCTGATTTGGGTGCCATTTATTTCTTTTTTGTTGTATGATTGCTGAGGCTAGGACTTCCAGTACTATGTTAAACAACAGTAGTGAGAGTGGACATCACTATCTTGCTCTTGACTGTAGAAGTAAAGATTTTGGGTTTGTTTGTTTGTTTGTTTTTTCGCATTGAGGATGGTATCAGCTGTGGGTTTTTCATATGTGGCCTTTACGGTATCGAGGTATGTTACCTCTCTCCCTACTTTATTGAGGGTTTTATCAAGAATGGATGTTATACATTGCCAAATCCTTTTTCTGATATATTGAGAGGGCTATATGGTTCTTATTTTTCCTTTTATTAATGTGGTATATCTCGTTGGTTCATTTGCGATTATTGAACCATCCTTGCTGCTGAGGAATAAATACTACTGACCGTGGTGAATGATTGTTTTAATGTACTGATGGTTTTCATTTGCTAGTATTTTGTTGAGAATTTTTCCATCCAAGTTCTTCAGGGATATTGGCCTGTAATTCTTTTTTTACAGAGTCATGCCTGGTTTTGGAATCAGGGTAATCTTGGCCTCATGGAATAAACTTGGAAGTTCTCCTTCCTTTTCTATTTTTTGGAATGCTTTGAGCAGAATAGTTATTAGCTCTTCTTTAAATGTCTGGTAGAATTTGCCTGTGAAACCATCTGGTCCTTGACTTTTGATTTTTGGGTGTTTTTATTTACTGATTCAATTTCTTTGCTGATTGCAGTCTGTTCAAGTTTTCTCTTTCTTCCTGTTTGTATGTTTCTAGGAATTTATCCAGTTATTCCAGGTTGTCCAGGTCATTGACATATTTTATATATATAAAATATATATTATATATTATTATCTTATATTTGTTTGTATTCCTGTGGTGTTGGTTGTTATTTCTCCACTCTTATTTGTGAATTTATTTATTCAGGTCCTTAATTTTTTTTCTTTTTGACATGTCTGGCTAAAGTTTATCAATTATATTAATTTTTCCACAGAACCAGTTCCTGATTTCTTTTATTTGTTCTATTTTTTTTTTCTTTTTTAAGATTCTATGTCATTCGTTTCTGTTTTAAACTTTAAGTTTAAACTGAGAGCCTGAGTGGCTCAGTTGGTTGAGCATCCGACTTCAGCTCAGGTCATGATCTCAGGGTTCGTGAGTTCGAGCCCTGCGTCGGGTTCTGGGCTGACAACTCGGAGCCTGGAGCCCACTTTGGATTCTGTGTCTCCCTCTGTCTGCCCCTCAGCTGCTTGCACTCTGTCTCTCTCATTGTCTCAAAAATAAATAAACATTAATTTTTTTTTCTTAAACTTTATTATTTCCTTCCTTCTACTGGCTCTGGGCTTCATTTGTTGTGTGCATGTGTGTTTTCTAGTTAATTTAGGTGCAAAGTTAGGTAGTTTATTTGAGATTTTTCTTGCTTCTTGAGGTAGGCCTGTCTTGTTATATATTTCCCTCTTAGGACCTATTTTGTTGTGTCCCAATAGTTTTGAAGAATTGTGTTTTCACTTTCATTTGCTTCCATGTATTTTTTTATTTCTTCTTTCATTTCCTGGTTTACCTATTCATTGTTTTTTTTTAAATTTTTTTTTCTTTTTTTTTCAACGTTTATTTATTTTTGGGACAGAGAGAGACAGAGCATGAACGGGGGAGGGGCAGAGAGAGAGGGAGACACAGAATCGGAAACAGGCTCCAGGCTCTGAGCCATCAGCCCAGAGCCTGACGCGGGGCTCGAACTCACGGACCGCGAGATCGTGACCTGGCTGAAGTCGGACGCTTAACGGACTGCGCCACCCAGGCGCCCCACCTATTCATTGTTTAGTAGCATGTTGTTTAACCTCCATGTATTTGTGATCTTTCCACATTTCTTCTTGTGGTTGACTTTAGCTTTCATAGTGTTATGGTCAGAAAAAGTGTATGATATAATTTGAACCATTTTGTTTTTGTTGAGGCCCCATTTGTGACCTAACATGTGATATATTCTAGAGAAGGTCCCATGTGTACTTGAAAATAATGTGTATTCTGCTATTTTAGTATGGAATGTTATGAATATATCTATTAACTCCATGTGGTCCAGTATGTCATTCAAAGCCATTGTTTCCTTTATGATTTTCCGTTTAGATGATCTGTCCATTGATATGAGCGGGGTGTTGAAGTCCTCTACTATTATTTTATTATTGTCAGTTTTGTTCCTTTATGTTTGTTTTACTTGTTTTATATATTATGGTGCTCTCATATTGTGTGCATATATATTTATCATTTTTAGATCTTCTTGTTGGATTGTCCCCTTTATGATTATATACTGTCATTCTTTATCTTTTTTTGCAGTCTTTGTTTTAAAGTCTAGTTTGTCCGATATAAGTATCGCTACTCCAGCTTTCTTTTGACATCCATTTGCTTGGTAAATATTTTTCCATCCCCTCACTTTCAATCTGCAGGTGTCTTCAGGTCTATAATGCATTTCATATAGGCACCATATAGATGGTTCTTGCTTTTTTTTTTTTTATCTATCTGACACACTATGTGTTTTGATTGTTTAGTCCATTTACATTCAATACAATTATTGATAGATATGTATTTAGTGCCATTTTATTTTATTTTATTTTTTTGTTTTTGCTGTTTCTGGAGATTTTCTCTGATCACTTCTTGTCTTTGTAACTTTTAGTCTCTCCTTTCCACTCAAGGATTCCCCTTAGCATTTATTGCAGGGCTGGTTTAGTGGTCCCAAACTCCTTTAGTTTTTCTTTGTCTGGGCAACTCTTTATCTCTCCTTGTATTCCGAATGACAGCCTTGCTGGTTAAAGTATTCTTGGCTGTGGATTTTTTTCCCATTTAACACTTATTAAAATTTTTTAACGTTTATTTATTATTGAGAAACAGAGAGAGACAGAGCATGAGCATGGAAGGGGTAGAGAGAAGGGGAGACAGAATCTGAAGTAGGCTCCAGGCTCTGAGCTGTCAGCGCAGAGCCCAACATGGGGTTCAAACTCACAAACTGCGAGATCATGACCTGAGCCAAAGTTGGACGCTCAACCGCCTGAACCACCCAGGCACCCTGACCCATTTAGCACTTTGATTGTATCATGCCAGTCCCTTCTGGCTTGCCAAGTTTCTGTTGAGAAATCTCCAGCTAGCAGTATGGGTCTTTCCTTGTACCTTAAGGACTTCATTTTTCTTGGTGCTTTTAAGATTTTTTTTTCTTTGTCACTATGTTTTGCAAATGTAACTGCAATATGTCTTGGTGTTGGCCTGCTTTTGTTGATTTGGGTGGGAGTTCCCTGTGCCCCCTGGATCTGGATGTCTGTGTTCTTACCCAGATTAGGGAAGTTTTCAGCTATTATTTCTTCAAAAAAATTTTTTTTCTGCCCCATTTTCTCTCTCTTCTTCTGGGACTCCTAGATTACAAATGTCATTATGTTTGATGGTTTCACTGAGTTCCCTATGTCTGTTCTTGGGCTGCGTATTTCTTCTTTCTCTCTTTTGTTCTGCTTTATTATTTTTCATTATTTTCACTTGTGTGTCACTAATTCATTCCTCTACTTCTTCCTGCCTGCTGTTCATTGCATCAAACCTCTTTCCAATCTCATTTATTTCATTTTCATCTCTGGTTAATTTTTGTTAACTCTCTTATCTCTGTGATAAGGTTCTCCCTGATGTGTTCTATTCTTTCCTCAAGCCCCATGCATATTCTTATGATTGTTGTTTTAAATTCTCCATCAGGCATGTTATTCATATCTGTTTTGCTTGAAACTCTGGCTATGGCCTTACCTTGTTCTTTCATTTGGGATAAATTCCTCTGGTTTGGCCTTTTGTCTAAATCTATGCCTTCTCCTCTATGTTACAGAAGCCTGTTTTGCTTCCTGCTCCTGATAGTAATGGCTTTATGAAGAAGAGGTCATGTAGTGTTCAGAGTCTGATGCTTCAGTGAATGTTTCTTGTGTGTTCACTTGTATTTTGCTGTGGTATTTGGCTGCTCTATCCTTCAGTCCTATCATATGCAGCAACTTTCCTTGCCTGCTGTGGGAAGCGTTTGGTCCTTTGCCTTAATAGAGTGAGTTTTAACTAAGCGTGCTCCAGTCTGCTTGTGAAATAAGACATGATCCTACTTCCACAAGAACTGAGGCCCTGCGGAACTCTCTGGCTGAGAGAAGTGTTGTGGGCATGGGTTTGTGCCAGTCTTATGGGGGAAGCACCCATCATACAGGAGTGAGGAAAGCTTGAGAAAGGCAATCCTCTTGAGTGCAGGGGTGTGTGGCTTGGTGTAAGAGAGGCAGGTATTCATTGTAGGTTCTGTGCTGTTTCCCACAGGTGGCTGTGTTTATGCTGAGGGGTGAGGGGGAGAATGGTGCCATACAACTACTGTTTTCATGGAAGAGAATTGTCTCTGTTAAGTGTGCCTCTCAGGGAGGAAATCATAGAAAAGTGAATAATGCCCCTTTTCTGTGCCTGAGGCATTCTTCAGATTGCTGTTCCCATGCCTTCTGCACTAGGTTGTTTGCCTTCCTTCTCTCCAGGAGTAGGGCAGCACCGTCAAGGCTCTATCCCAGCCAAGCTGACTGGCCTTTAAAACTCTAGTCTTTAAGCCCTGCTGGTTGCAACAACTCACGAAATTCAGTCTCTCATTTTCCCAGCCAATGGCTTTGGGGAAGTGTTCTTGTGCATTCTCCTCTGTGTTCCTCTTTCCCTCCCCTTTCTCTGTGACCATAGTTCCCTCTCCTCTGCAATGCCTGTGATCCATTGCTCCTCCAATCCACATTTCCACACTTCCTACCTTCTTTGATGTGGCTTCTTCTCTTCCTGTTGTGGAGTTTGTTATGTCAGTCTTCAGGTTGATTTGTCAAGTAATTAGGATGATTTGATAGTTATCTAGTTGTGTTCCTGGGACGAGATGAGCCTAGGGTCCTCATAACGTGATGACATCTTCCCTCCCATGCTTTCAGCTTTGTTAAGGAATAATTGCCAAATAAAATTGCATATGTTTAAATTATATAACATAATTTGACATATATATGTACATCGTAAAATGATTACCCAAATCAAGTTATTTAATGCATCCATCATCTCACATTGTTAACATTTTTGTTGCTGCTGTTGTAGTTATGGTGAAAACACGATTTATTCCCAGCAAATTTCGAGTACACAAAACTGTATTATTAACTATGGTCACCATGCTGTACATTAGGTACTGAGAATTTATTAATCTTATAATTGACATTTTCTACCCTTTGGCCTTCATCTCATGTTTCCTCCACCCCTTAGCCCTGGTAGCCATTATTCTATTCTCAGTTTCTATGAGTTTTTTGTCTGTTTGTTTGTATGTATGTTTGCTTGTTTGTTTTTGTTTTTTAATATTCCATATCCGAATGATACCATTTAGTACTTGTTGTTCTCTGTCTGGCTTACTTCACTTAGCAAAATGTCCTTAATGCCCATACATGTTATCACAAATGGCAAGATATCTTTCTTTCCCACGGTTGAATAATGGTCCACTGTATACATATCATCTTTATCCAATCTTCTGTTGATAGACATGTAAGTTGTTTACATATCCTGGCTATTGTGTTATATGCTGCAATGAACTTGCTGATTTCATTTCCTATAGATATATACCTGGAAGTTGGATTGCTGGATGATATGATAGTTCTATTTTTGACTTTTTGTAGAACTTCCATACTGTTTTCCATAGTGGCTATACCAATTTACATTACTACCAATAGTATATAGGAGTTCTTTTTTCACCACATGTTCACCAGCATTTTTCTCTTGTCTTTTTGATAGTGGACATCCTAAGAGATATGAGGTGATGTCCCATTTTAGTTTTGATTTGCATTCCCCTAGTGATTGAGGATATTGATCTACAGTGAATATTCACATAGAAGTCTTTGAGTCTCCCAATCTAGAAAATTTATTTACTATGCTCCTCAGTGATTTTTCATCAGCGTTTTGCATTTTGAAACATCAGCTCTTATACAGATTTTGATACATTTATACCAATGTCTGCCTATCTTTTCTTTTCATGAGCAATTGTAAATGGTACGCATATGTATATACATTGTTCATTGCTATGATATGGAAATAAGATTGAATTTTTGTGTGGTAGCTTTGTATATTGAAACCTCACTAACTTAATTATTAGTTCTAGCAGTGTTTCTGTGAATTACCTGAGTTTTTTTTTTAATTTAGACAATCATGTTATCCATAAATAAATATTTACATCTACTTTTCTTATCTGTATGCATATTTTTTACTTTTAAAATTTATTACAAAAGTATAAATGACATATAATGTTGTATTAGTTTCAGGAGTGCAAAATGCTGATTTGAAAATTACTCAATGCTCACAAAGGTAAGTGTAGTCACAATATGTCACCATACAACGTTATTACAATATTATTTATTATTCCTATGGTGTACTTTTTTGATCCCAGGATCCTGGGATCATGACCTGAGCTGAAATCAAGAGTTGGACGCTCAACTGACTGAGCCACCCAGGTTCTTTCTTTCTTTCTTTCTTTCTTTCTTTCTTTCTTTTATGGTGTGCTTTCAATGTATTTTATAACTGGAAATTTGTACCCCTTAATCTCCTTCACCTATTTTGTCCATCCTCCCAACCACCTCTCCTCTGCAACCACCAGTTTGTTCTCTGTATTTAGCAGTCTCTTTCTTTGGTTTTTATATTCCACAATTAAGTGAAATCATATGGTATTTACCTTTTTCTGCTGAACTTATTTCACCTAGTGTAATATCCTCAAGATCCACCCATGTTGTTGCAAATGGCAAAAGTGTATTTATTTTTATTTCCACGTAACATTCCAGGGTGTGTGTGTGTGTGTGTGTGTGTGTGTGTGTGTGACATCTTTATCCATTCATCTATCTGGACATTTAGGTTGCTTTCATATCTTGGCTATTGGAGATAATGCTGTAATAACCACAGGGGTGCCCTTTTCTTTTCAAGTTACTGTTTTCATATTTTGGGAGGAAATACCCAAAAGTGGAATTACTGGACCATTAATTTTTGGAGGAACATCCATACATTTCCACAGTGGTTGCACAAATTTACATTCCCACCAACAGTGTACAATGATTCCCTTTCTTCCACATCCTCAACCAACACTTGATATTTCTTGCATTTTTCATTTTAGCCATTCTGACAGGTGCAAAGTGAAACCTTATTGTGGCTTTAATTTGTATTTTCCTGATAATTAGTGATATTGAGCATCTTTTCATGTGTCTTTGGCGATTTGAATGCCATTATTGGAAAAATACCTATTCAGGGGCTCTGCCCATTTTATGTTTGGATCATTGTTTTTTTGTGTGTGTCCTGAGTTGTAGAAGTTCTTCATATGCTTTAGATATAAACCCTCTATCAAGCATATCATTTGCAAACATCTCCCATTTACTGGGTTGCCCTTTTGTTTTCTTGATGATTTCCTTTGCTGTACATAAGTTTTTTTTTATTAGTTTGATGTGGATATTATATATCTTTAAATAGATAGATAGATAGATAGATAGATAGATATGGATATGGATATAGATATAATGGATAGATATAGATACAGATATAGATATAGATAAAGAGATAGATGTAGATGTAGATGTAGATGTAGATATAGGTATAGATATAGATATAGATATAGATATAGATATAGATAGATATATAAATATAGACATAGATATATTGTTCTTGCTTTTTTGCCCCTGCCTGAGGACATATGTGTATTTTATATTTATATATTTATTATTTATATTTATATATACAACCTATATATAAGAATATACAATGGGGTCCCAATAGTTCATTTTTGCTTTTGTTTCCCTTGCCTCTGGAGACATCAAGATAAAAAGCCTCTGCATGGTGAAGGAAACAATCAGCAAAACTAAAAGGCAGCCGATGGAATGGGAGAAGATATTTGCATATGACATATCAAATAAAGGGCTAGTATCCAAAATCTATAAAGAACTTATCAAACTCAACACCCCCAAAAACAAATAATCCAGTGAAGAAATGGGCAAAAGACATGAATAGACACTTTTCCAAAGAAGACATCCAGATGGCTAACAGACACATGAAAAAATGCTCAACATCACTGATCATCAGGGAAATACAAATCAAAACCACAATGAGATACCACCTCACACCAGTCACAGTGGCTAAAATTAACAACTCAGGCAACAAAAGATGTTGGCAAGGATGTAGAAAAAGAAGAACACTTTTGCAATGCTGGTGGGAATGCAAACTGGTGCAGCCACTCTGGGAAGCAGTATGGGGGTTCCTCAGAAAATTAAAAACAGAACTACCTTCCAATCCAGCAATTGCACTACTAGGTATTTATCCAAAGGATACAGGTGTGCTGTTTCAAAGGGGCACATGCACCCCAATGTTTATAGAAGTGCTATCGACAGTAACCAAAGTATGGAAAGAACCCAATGTCCATCAACAGATGAACTGATAAAGAAGATGTGGCATATATACAATGGAGTATTACTTGGCAATCAAAAAGAATGAAATCTTGCCATTTGCAACAACGTGGATGGAACTGAGTATATTATGTTAAGTGAAATTAGTCAGAGAAAGACAAATATCATATGACTTCACTCATATGTGGAATTTAAGATAAAAAACAGATTAACATATGGTAAGGGTAGCAAAAATTACACAAAAACATGGAGGGGGCAAAACATAAGAGACTCTTAAATATAGAGAACAAACTGAGGGTTGTTGGAGGGGTTGTGGGTGGGGGGATGGGATAAATGGGCAAGGGGTGTAAGGAGGACATCTGTTAGGGTAAGCACTGGTGTTATATGTAGGGGATGAATCACTGGATTCTACTGAAATCATTGTTGCACTTATGCTAACTTAGATTTAAATACATAAATACATAAATGCATAAATAAATGCATAAATGCATAAATAAATAAATAAGAAATAAACGCCAAAAAATAATATACAATGGGATTATATATTATATTATAAATTACATATAAAATATAGTCTTCCTCATTTGTCATAGATTACCTGAGAATATAGGCATGGGTTTATTTCTGAGCTCTCTGCCCCATTCCACTGATCTATATGTCTATTTTTCTGCCAGTACCATACTGTTTTGATGACTACAGTTTTACAGTATATCTCGAAATCTGGGATTGTGATAGCTCCATCTTGGATTCTCAAGATTGCTTTGGTTTTAAGATCTTTTTGTGGTTCCATATAAATTTTAGTATTATTTGGTACCATTATTAGTATTTTTTCTTCTAGTTCTGTAAAAAATACTATTGATATTTTGATAGGGATTTCACTGAATCTGAAGATTGCTTGTGTAGTATGAATATTTTAACAATATTAATTCTTCCAATCTTCGCATGTAGAATATTTTTCTATTCGTTTGTGCCATCTTCAGTTTCTTAAATCAATGTCACAGTTTTCAGTGTTTAGATCTCTCACCTCCTTAGTTAAATTTATCATTAGATACTTTATTCTTTTTTGTACAATTTCAAATTTTGCTTTCTGCTACTTTGTTATTACTGTTAGAAATGCAACATATTCTTGTATATACATTTTCTACCCAGAAACTTTAATGAATACATTTATCCATTCCAGTAGTTTAGGGTTTCCTGTATATGGTACCATATCATCTGCAAATAGTGACAGTTTTACTTCTTCCTTACCAATTTGAATGTCTCATTTAATTTTCTTGTCTAATTGCTGTTGCTAAGACTTCCTTTACTATGTTGAATAAAAGTGCTGAGAATGGACACACTTGTCTTATTCTTGATCCTAGAGGAAAAGCTTTCAGTTTTTACTAGTGAGTATCATGTTAGCTGTGGGTTCTTGTATATTGGCTTTTATCATATTCAAGTATGTTTGCTCTAAACCCACTTTGTTAAGAGTTTTTATCATGAACGGATGTTGTATTTTGTCAAATGCTTTTTCTGCATCTATTGAGATGATTTTATGGTATTTGTTCTTCCTCTTGTTAATATGATGTATGGCGTTGATTGATTTATGAATATTGAGCCGCCTTTGCAACCCTGGAATAAGTCTCTATTGAATAACTTTCTCCATGATGAATAACTTTCTAATGTATTCATCAATTCAGTTTGCTGATATTTTGTTGAGGACATTTGCATCTATGTTCCTTGGGGATATTCGCCTGTAGTTTTCTTTTTTATGTCTTTATCTGGTTTTGGTATCAAGATAATGCTATCCTTGTAGAATTAATATCAAAGTTTTTCTTCCTCTTATGTTTTTTGGAATAGTTAGAGAAGAAAGGTATTAATTTTAAATGTTTGGTAGGATTCAAGTGTGGATTCATCTCATCATGGACTTTTGTGCATTAGGAGTTTTTTTTATTACTGGCCAACTTTGTTACTGGCTATTGATCCATTCGTTTTTTGTTTGTTTGTGTGTTTGTTTGTTTGCTTGTTTCTAATTTCTTCCTGATTCTGTTTTTAAAGACTGTATGTGTCTATTAATTTATCCATTTCTTCTATCTTGTTCAATTAGTTGGCATATACTACTTTATAATATTCTCTTATAATTCTTTGTATTTCTGTGGTGTTAGTTATTTCTCCTCCCTTAGTTCTGATTTTATTTATTTGAGGCCTGTCTCCATTTTCATGATGAGTCTGGCTAAAGTTTATCAATTTTATCTTTTTATAAAACAGCTCTCGATTTCATTGATCTTTTCAGTTTTTATTTCTACTCTAATCTTTATTATTTCCTTCCACTTAGTAACATTAGCCTTTGTTTATTCTTTTTCTTGTTCCATTAGGTGTAAGGTTAGGTTTTTTGTTTTGTTTTGTTTTGTTTTGTTTTGTTTGCTTGTTTGTCTGTTTGCTTTGTACTTGAGGTAGACCTGAATCACCATAAACTTCTTTCCTGGAACTGGTTTTGCTGTGTCATACAGATTTTAGACCATTGTGTTTTTGTTTTCATTTGTCTTCACGTATTTTTTTTTTTTTTATTTCCTCTTTGACTTCTTCATTGACTCACTGGCTTTCAGTTCCATGTTGTTTACCCTCCATATATTTCTGGTATTTCCAGTATTTTTTCTTATAGCTTATTTCTCGTTTTATAACACTGTAGTCAGAAAAGATGCTTGATATGAATTAAATCTTAAATTTATTGAGACTTGTTATTGGCCTAACATGTGATCTATCCTGTAAATGCTTCATGTACACTTGAAAATAACGTGCATTCTGCTGTTTCGGTTAGAATGTTCTATATATACCTGTTAGGTTCATCTGGTCTAATCTATCATTTAAATCCACTGTTTCCTTTTTGATTTTCTGATTAGATAATCTATCCATCCGTGTAAGTGGGTGTTAAAGCATCCTACTATTATGTATTAATGCAAATTTCTTCCTTTATGTCTGTTCATACATGCTTTATGCATTTAGGTGCTCCTATATTGGGTGGACAGATATTTATAATTGTCATATGCTCTTGTTAGATTGATCTTTTTAACACCATGCAATTCCCTTCTTTGTCTCTTGCTACAGCCGTTTATCATACTACTTTGTCTGATATTAAGTTGACTTTATTTTTTCACTTCCATTTGTATGAAATATCTTTTCCCATCCCTTCACATTCAGCCTGTATGTCTTTTGGCCTGAAGTACTCTCTCGTTGGTAGCATATAGGTGGGTCCTGTTTTATTTTTAAATCCATTTATTCACCCTATGTCTTTTTATTGGAGCATTTAATCCATGTACATTTAAAATAATTATTGATAGGGGCGCCTGGGTGGCGCAGTCGGTTAAGCATCCGACTTCAGCCAGGTCACGGTCTTGCAGTCCGTGAGTTCGAGCCCCGCGTCAGGCTCTGGGCTGATGGCTCAGAGCCTGGAGCCTGTTTCCGATTCTGTGTCTCCCTCTCTCTCTGCCCCTCCCCCATTCATGCTCTGTCTCTCTCTGTCCCAAAAATAAATAAACGTTGAAAAAAAATTAAAAAAAATAATTATTGATAATTATGTATGTATTACCATTTTGTTAATTATTTTCTGGTTGTTTTTGTAGTTCTCTATTTCTTACTTATTCTCTCGTTTTCTTCCCTTTGTGTTTGATGTCTTTCTTTAGTGTTATGCTTGGATTTCTTTCTGTGGATTTTTAAAAAAAAGTGTATTATAGGTGTTTGATTTGTGGTTACCATCGGGTTCATTTCTAACGTTCCATGAGTATAGCAATCTATGTAGATATTTTCTTTAGTTTAGACACATTCTAAAAGCACCAAATTTTACTCTCACCTACAAACTGTATGTATATACGATGTCATATTTCATGTCTTTTTATTTGGTGTCTCTTTTGACTAATTATTTTCAAATAATTTTTTTTACTAGTTTGTATTTTACCTTCATATTAGTTTACAAATGATTAAACTGCTCTCTTTACTATATGTTTGCTTTTATCTGTGAAGGCTTTTCCCATAATAATGTTCTTTCTTCAAGTTACAGCCTATTTTGAAACTTAAAGAGTTACCTCTTTTTAAAAAAATGTTTTTTTTTTATTATTCCCACATCATTTATTCCTAGCTTTCTCAGGTAACCCATGAACAGAAGTTATATTTCAAAGGGATGTGTTATTTTTTAAGATTTTATTCAAATTCCAGTTAGCTAGCATACAGTGTAACATTATTTGCAGGTGTACAATACAGTGATTCAACACTTCTGCAGAACACCTGGTGCTTATCACAAGTACACTACATAATTCCCATCACCTATCTAACCCATTTCCCCACCCTCCTCCCCTCTGGTAACCATCAATTTGTTCTCTAGAGTAAAGAGTCTTATTCTTGGTTTGCCTCTCTCTCTCTCTCTCTCTCTCTCTCTTTTCCTTTTGCTTGTTTGATTTGTTTCTTAAATTCCACACATGAGTGAAATCATGGTATTTGTCTTTCTTTGGCTGACTTATTTCACATGGCATAATACTCTCTAGCTCCATCCATGTCATTGAAAATGGCAAGATCTCATTCTTTTCATTTTTTTGGATAAAAAATGAATACTTTTGTTGCTACAAATGCAAGAGTTATGGGGATTACACAAAAATAATATTAAAATGTAAAATGTAACAATATGCATAATATCAATTAATATATAATTCCTACTCTTTTTTATTTTTTTAATTTTATTTTTATTTTTTAAAATGTACATCCAAATTAGTTACCATATAGTGCAACAATGATTTCAGGAGTAGACTCCTTAGTGCCCCTTACCCATTTAGCCCATCCCCCCTCCCACAACCCCTCCAGTAACCCTCAGTTTGTTCTCCATATTTATGAGTCT